>NC_141163.1:97927631-98578465 GCF_053477565.2 Lygodium microphyllum | reverse complement strand
AAAATTTTTCACATTGTGGTGATTTCCAACATTGCAACCATATGTTGATGTTAAAATATTCGGCACAGTACAATCAACATGCATCATAGCCAAATCTATATCAACATGTTGTTCAACTAGCTCATTATCCCCATTTACAAATTTCAACACGGTGAGACACACTCATATAAGCCACTCCATTATGATTTCCCCCATTTTGTAGTTAGACATCGAAACATTATGAACATGTGACTTGATAATCACATGATTAAGCCCATTGCAACTACCCAACCACTGATGGCAAAGCATTAGTCAAATCCAGACCAAATTATCGTTGAGCCAGTTCATTATCTCCACTTGTAATCTCGATGTGAAAATGCATAATCCAAACCTTATGCATCCTTCAATGACATCCCTTAATGATTGTATCACAACTTGAAATCTCTCTCTAAGAGTTAAACGTCATACATTATTGACACATGACTCACCAATCACATGATTCTCTACATCCATGTGATGTTGGGCATTGCAATCAACTGGTGATGGCAAAGCACTAGTCAAGTCTATACCAAAGTGTCATTGGACTAGTTCATGATGACCAATTTGGAATCTCTTAATGAAAAGGCAAGTTTTCAACACCCCTATGAATGGGTCTACCATGATCTAAAATCCATTTTTGAGACGTGAGCCTAGCCATATGCTATCATTCATACCTTGTGGAGGTAAGCACACCCTTGTGAGCATGCAACACATAGTCTCTGCCAATTGCTTGATATGAATATTCCACATTGATTGGGTGCCCACAAAATTTATTATCAACACATTTCATTGAAGACATGGCTCCACATATACATATAGGTACACGGGACTGTCCCCTACCCCTACCAACAGATGGCCCTAGTATCACAGTACAGTGTACCAAATCCACAGTGGCCACAATCAATGCCTCACATGATGGTTCAACCACAACAACAATGGTCCCAACCAATTTCCCCAATGCCAAATCAACAGCAACAGTGGAACCTTACCAACTGGAGCCAACAGCAAACAGTTCAAACAGGAGCTCTGAATCAGAACCAGAACAGAGATCCCTCTGCACCAGTCCAACCTGTTTATGCAGTGATTACAGAGACTCCTCAAAACCCTACTGCCAGTACCTTAGGAGGAGAAATCTTGAAGGATTACTTATCCAACTCAGTTGAAAATATAAAAAAGGAGTTGATGGATGTGATTACAGAGCAGCTACAGACGCTGAAAGTGAATATCGCTAGCATATCCAACATTGCAGGAGCAGGAAGAGATGTAATGCGGTCAAATACTTGGTGTGGTAAGTGTCATCAAGCAGGCCATTTAGCCACTGAATGCACACGAAAACCAACCATTCCTGGAGCCTTCTGTTCCTACTGTTTGCAGAAGAACCATACAAAGGACATTTGCTCTCTGAAGGAGATGCATGATAGGAGAAGGAAGGAAGAAGACGCAAGATTCAACTTGCTGGAATCCAAAATGACAACACAGGATATTGGACCCAAGCCTAGAGAGTTTGGTCCTAATTTCGGACCCAGAAGATTTCCATCCCAAAGTTACAGAGGAAGACAGTCTGGCGGTGGTCAGAGATCAGAAGTGGAGTGTTATAGATGTGGAGAAAAGGGACACATCTCACCAAATTATCCAAATCCCAGAAGGTCAGTGGATTACAAGCCCTTATGTAGTCGATGCAAAGGAGAAGGCCACACTGCAAACAACTGTCCAAGCCCAGTCCCAGTGAAAAACAGTGCTACTGATAGTTCGCCCAAGGCCCAAGAGCCTACCTCCAATTTAGTGGAATTGGAAGTTGCTGCCATCACACGTGCAAAGAAGAAGGAACAACCTATCCAGAAAGAAAATAATCCTCCTACCAGAACAGTGAAGTTCAATCTTCCACTAGAAGAACAGAATAGAACAGAGCCTAACAGTGTCGTACAGAGCACTACAATGCCACAGGGAGTTACAGAGACAGTTCCAGAGACATGACCAGAGGTCCAGGAGATAGAAGAGGAGGAAGTGCCACAAGGGGCAAAATAAGTTCCCATGATTCCTCTGTTGGAAGAAAGAGGGAAAATGAAAATGGGTGTTGCCCCATTCCCTAACCGGTTAGAGAAGCCAGTGGATCCTATTAAGGAATATGATCTGGTCAGAGATCTAGATACCTTTAAACCAAACCTCACATTCTGACAATTATTGATGTTGTCTCCCAGTTGCTGAAAAAGGTTCAAAAGTATATTGACAAGAAGACATGGATTAAGGATTGCTCCCTCAACAGTGACAAAGTCCAACAAAGCTCCCGAGCCTGTCAAAGAAGTGGACGTAGCTAACGCCTTCCTAGATCCGGGTACCCCAGAGACTGGCGTGTGGATTGAAGGCTGCTTCATTGCAAATGCACTGATTGATGGTGGTTCATCAGTGAACATTATGACGGATGTGACAATGAAGGATCTAGGCCTACAAGGTGTGCAACCCACCCAATGGCTCATCAGACTGGCGGATCAGAGCAGAATCAAGCCTTTGGGCATTCTCCCATATGTGAAGACTACAGTGGCTGGAAAAGATTATTGGCTAACCTATCTGGTGGTGAAGCCAAACTCTTATGGTACATCCTACCCTTTGTTACTGGGCAGACCATGGCTTTTTGAAGCCCGAGCAAGGACGGATTGGTTCAAAGGAACCTTGACCTTGGGTCGAGGACCCAACAAAGTGGTGCTGAAGCTATATGGTCCTCAAAAAGGACATGGATCCACCTCCTTGGAATTATCTTCTGACTCGCCTAATGAGGCTACAGATGGAACATCAGCAGATGAAGATGCTGTCAAACAGATCCTTCCCAAGAAAACAGTGGCACGTTCCTTAACAGTGGATACTGTAAGCCAACTCCCAAAAGATGCAAAGCCATTATCAATGGGTGAATACTTCCTGCTTGAACCAGGAACGATTTTCGAAATCACTTCTGACAGTGAGATAGAAGCATGGATGTACTGCTCTCCCTGTTACATGGCCATAGCAGAGCCAGAGACAGAGGCAGAAGAGGAAACAGAGAACCTGTTCTTCTCTTACAGAGCTCCCACAGAGACAGAGACAGAAGCAGAGGCAGAGACAGAGACAGAAGCAGAGACAGAGACAGAGACAGAGACAGAAGAGGCTGAATATGATATGGACGAAGAAGGTTATGAAAGTGAGCCAGAAGAATCTATCCCACCTGAAAAGGATATATATGAAGAAGAAGTTCCAGAAGCATCAAAAGCAGACGAGCTCATGCTATGGGACAGAATGGCGATGGTACCATTTGGTCTGGTAAATGGATCTTCTCATATGCAAAATCTTTATAAGAAATGGGTTAAGAAGAACAAGCCGTCTTTCAGCAGTGGCTCATGCCGTCCTAACCCATCCTTGCCAAAGAAAGATGATGATGATACATCGTGCCAACAAGCACCAGTCCCACAAACCCAACAGAAATCAGAGGGTCCCTGTTATGTGACATTCCTGGATGTGTCATCAGAAGATGAGTCTTCAATCCAAGAGGTAACTAATCGTGAAACCAAACCCAAAATGGCTCTAATCCCATTTCAACATCTCAAGGAGCAACCTAAGCCTCCACCAAAAGAAGAAGTTGGTTCTAGTGGAACATCAGAAGAGGACACCACTCCCTTGAAGGAGTCGGATCTGTACCCAGAAGCAGTCCGTGGGACCTTCATCCGTGAAGTAGAAGGTGAAAGGCAGTTAACCTTTATGGATGCAAAAGGCATTGAACGCCACTTGAAGGTGGGTAGCAGCCTCTCAGAAGAGGAGTTGTCAACCTTGTATAACTTGTTGAAAGAGAATTTGGACGTGTTTGCTTGGTCCTACAAAGACCTAAAGGGGATTGATCCCACAATATGTCAGCATCATATTGACTTGGAACCTGATGCCAAGCCAGTACGGCAACGACAGAGGCGAATGAACCCGAATTATTCCACATTGGTAAAAGCAGAGCTGTTGAAGCTTCTGGAAGCCGAGTTCATCTATCCAGTGGCAAATAGTGAATGGGTTTCACCCATCGTGGTTGTACCCAAGAAGAATGGCAAGCTTCGAATATGTGTTGACTTCCGAAAGCTCAATTCCAAGACAAAGAAGGATCACTTTCCGATTCCTTTCACAGACCAATTGTTGGACACAGTGGCAGGACATGAGCTTTATTCCCTTCTGGATGGATTCAGTGGATACAACCAAGTCCAAATCGCAGAAGAAGACCAATCCAAAACAACCTTCACCACAGAATGGGGGACCTACACTTACCGAGTGATGCCGTTTGGGCTCTGCAATGCCCCTGTTACTTTCCAACGAGTCATGATGGCCGCCTTCCAAAATCATCTGCATGATTTTATTGAGGTATATTTGGATGACTTCTGTGTCTATAGTTTGATCCGTGAACACTGGGGACACTTGGAACAATGCTTTGACTGATGCCGGGAGTATGGGATTTCCCTCAACCCCGACAAATGCATCTTTGGGGTCTCTTCTGGAGTTCTGTTGGGCCACATTGTCTCTGCACAAGGGATATCAATAGACCCTGCAAAGATCGAAAAGATTGCAGCTTTGACAGCACCCACCAACCTCAAACAGTTGAGGGGATTCCTAGGCCATGTGGGTTACTACAGAAGGTTCATAGCCCATTTTGCAACAAAGGCAACCTCCTTGCACAAGCTTCTGAGGAAAGATGCAGAGTTTACTTGGACGGAAGAATGTGACAAAGCCTTCACCACTCTGAAGCAGTGTCTGATTGAGGCACCCATTCTGCAACCTCCTGATTGGACGAAAGAGTTTCATGTACACACTGATGCATCTATTGAAGGCTTAGGCGCGGTTCTCTACCAGAAGGGCTCCTTGAAGCTGGATCAGCCGATCTATTACGCAAGCCGAAAAGTCACTGATAGGGAACTGAACTATACAGTGACAGAGCTAGAGTGCTTGGCAATGGTGTTTGCCCTAGAAAAGTTCCGCCACTACCTCCTATCCACCCACTTTAAATTTTATGTGGATCATGAGGCCTTGTCCTTCCTAATGAACAAAGCAAATGTGAAAGGACGAATGATGAGATGGATCCTTCTATTCCAGGAGTTCGACTTTGAGGTGATTACTAAGCCTGGTCGTTCCCATGTTCTAGCTGATCATCTGTTGCGTATCCCACAAACTGCAAACAAGGAGCAGGATGATCCAGACCTCCCTGATGCTTCTCTTTTCCTAGTAGAAACTGTAACCCCCTAGTATGCAGACATTGCCAATCTGTTGGCAACCCAACAGTACCCTCTTGGCATTTCTAGTCAAGAGAGGAAGAAGCTCATGTTAGAATCAGCCCCCTACACCCTGTTAGGCGGTGCATTGTACAAGAAAGGCAAAGATGAAGTGCTTAGAAGATATGTTACAGGAAATGAGATTGGGATTGTTTTGAAGGCTTGCATGACGAGCCATGTGGAGGCCACTTTGCAGGAGAAGCCACAGCCAGGAAGGCTCTGCTAGCAGGATATTGGTGGCCTACCCTTCATAAGGATGCCTATGATTATTGTAAAACATGTGATGCTTGTCAGAGAATGGGAAAACCCACCAAGACAAGTGCCATGCCACTGCAACCTATCCTTCCCTTGAAGCCGTTTGAGAAGTGGAGCATCGACTTCGTTGGCCCGATCGATCCTCCCACCAGAAGGAAACAGAACCGATACATCCTCGTATGTACGGATTATGTCACAAAGTGGTGTGAAGCTAAAGCCCTAAAGCGGGACGATGGTAACAGCGTGGCCCTGTTCATGTACGAGAATATCATCACCCATTTTGGCAGTCCCTTAGAGCTGGTAAGTGACAGAGGCACTCATTTTCTTAACAAAGTCATGGAAGAGTTGACAGAGTTGTATAAGATCCGCCACCGCAAGTCCACTCCTTACTACCCCAGAGCCAACGGCCAAGTCAAAGTCACCAATCGCATCCTCTGCTCGATTCTGACAAGAATGATTGCCGCACATCGTCGTGATTGGGATGATCGACTTACAGAGGCCCTCTGGGCATACAGAACCTCCCATAAAGCAGCAATGGGACAGACACCCTTCCAGCTGGTGTATGGTACAGAAGCTGTTTTCCCTGTTGAACTGGAATTACCCTCTTTGAGAGTGGCTATCAAAGAGCGTTTGGGGGAAGATGATTCACTGCAACGCCGTCTCCTGCACTTGGAATGCTTGGACGAAACACGCAGGATGGCTCTATAGTGCATGGAAGCCACGCAAGCTCGACGCAAGGCTTACCATGACAGCTTTATCAAGCATAAGGAGTTCAAAGAAGGTGATTTGGTCCTAGCCTATGATTCACGATTTGGCAAGTTTCCTGGCAAGCTTCAACAACGGTGGATGGGCCCATATAAGGTACTTGCCGTCAACCCTAATGGCTCTGTCCAAGTGCAGACCATTGATGCCTCTGATGATCCCTTCCTGATCAATGGATATCGCCTGAAGAAGTACTTCCCTCCTTGGGGATCTCGACAATCATGGTCACCTGATCCTTTCCCTTGTTGGTGCGGCACTGTACTTCTTATGATGCTAATTCTAATAGCCGTTCTTCAGCCACTACTGATGAGGTGGACGCAACCCTCTGTCCCCTCAACCCTACCTTCCAGCCTTGATCTCTTATCCTCTATTTGCCACCAGCGACAGTGGCGAGGTTGGTTCTGATACATGGTCTTTCTACCATTCCCCTGCTTAATTTGAAGAGAAAGAAAAAAAAAGAGAAAAAGAAAAAAATACATATCGGTCATGGGAGAAAAGGACTTAGGTCCCTGTCATGCCGACCTATTCTTCGAGAAAAGGTGGAAACACCCTCGAGAATAGGGAAAAACAAAGAAAAAAAGAAAAAAAGAAAAAAAAAAGATAAGAAAAACAAATCTGTTATGGGAGAAAAGGAAGCAATTCCCTGTCATAGCAGACCTCGTTCCAAGAAAAGGTGGCACACACCCTTGGGCGAGAAGCTGGCTGTGGAAAAGGTGGCAACACTCAGCAGTCCAGAAAGTGGATTCATTAATTGATATTTCCAGGATCCAGTTCCGAAGCTACCTCCCTTGGTACGTTGTGTCCTGGGTCTTTCTGCAGAGCATCTAAGTGTCCTCTAGCAGACGACATGTTCCTATCCAACACAATGTTCGATTTGATGGCTACCTCTCTGGGTACGTCTCTTCAACAACTGATGACGCGATCTTCATCGACAAACAATCGAGTGACGCGAGCTTTCATCCTAACCGGATGGGGACGTGAGTATGGTTGCCCTCTGTAACTATCAACAGAGAGTGAGACAGAGGGTGGGGCGAGTGACCAGTCTATTCCCTTCAAATCAAATGAGAGGTGAGAAGTGTGAATGAAGTGTTGCACGCATGGGATGGGCCTCTCAATGCACAACGCACAATTTGTTTCTGTGCACTGCACTATAAGGCTCCTTGGCCTTCCTTCTCGCACCGTATGCCAGCACAGGGCGGGATGCACAGTTGCACCATCCAATGCGCACAAGGCATACAACCTTTGCACAAGTGATCGTGAGGATTACATCAATGGGTTTCAGGACATGGTTGCCTTCCTGTATCTATCAGCAGAGCGTGAGACAGAGGGTGGGCTGAGTGTGACTGGAGTTTCTTCAATCAATTACCGAGAGGTGAGATTGAGGGACGTTACGACACTTGGAGTCAAGTATGTTCCCGTTTCCCTATGCACCCATGGGATGGGTCTTTGCCGTCATCACAGGACATGTCACCCTGTTCTGTACACTGCACTGTAAGGCTCCCTTGACTTCCTCTTTGCACTTATGCCATACGGGTTCGACGCACTAATGCACCATCAACTGTGCACCCTGGCATACTCCCTCTGCACCATTCCCCTGTCGATTCCTAAACCGGGTACGAGATATGGGTTTCAATCCTTATTCCTCGAGTGATATTAGTCATGGGGTGAGTGACAGTTCTTTCATTCCATTTGAGTGACTGTGAGTTGAGTGTAGTATCCCTCATCATCGACAAATTTCCTGCGATCCCTTCCACCAGCTACCTCCCTGGGTGCTGCCGCGTGGTCCCTGCCATGACGGATGTGTGCTGTGAAGATGCCTTGGTACCTCTAGCAGCCGACAATGACACAGGAAGTGCCATTGATAATCAACCGTGATTCTCAACAAAATGGGCCAAGTTTTTCTAACCCTACCACTTTTGTTTTTCAGCGACGTTCATGTTTTAAGTGTGGGGACGTTAGTGGATGGTCTGTGGCATGGTCCTAGGTCCCTGTTGCTCGGTCAACCCTATCCGTTAAGGTCATAAGTGTGGGGATGCATCCCTGCGCGTCTACATTGCATACCCTTCTGCATATGCCTCAACCTGCTAATGCCTCTATGCCATGCCTTGTTTTTACCTTGATGGGGTCCCTTCCCACCCAACAGTTCATGTTCCACCCACCCTTGGGGCTGTTCCCTTGCAGTTTTTCTTCATTCCCTGATTTTGAGGTCCTGCCATGTAAACACACCCTACGTTCACCGAAGTCCACATCCAACCTTATAGCCATGTTACTCCCTTTGAACTGACCATTTTTTCTTTTTACCTACCCCTGTTCCAGTGCATGGTTTTTGAGTTATTAATTTTTGAAGCATTTTGTGCCAATTAGCCGGTTTTCCATGTGAACGTGCTTTTCTTGCTTCGGAACTGTGATTTGACGTAATAGCCCTGACAACCACTTTTCCCTTGACATTTTTCATTTTTATTCCGAGTCCTTCCGATGCACGCTTTGTCCAATATTAATTTTTCGGGTTTTTAAGACTTTTTCGTGTGTCTTTTTGACATTTTTCCATGTGAACCTGCCCTGTTTGCATTGGAATTCCAATTTTATTTGACAGCCGTGTCCCCTGTGCCTTCCCCCACCTTTTTCCTTTTTTCTCCCCCCTCTTTCGACTTCTGGATTTTTTATTATTAATTTTTAAATGTGTTTTCAGGTGTATTTTTGGTGTTTTTTGCATGTGAACCCCTCCTCCTTCAACTGGAATTGCGTTTTCATGTGACAACCCTGTGCCATCCCTTCCTACGGACATTTTTCCTTCTTACTGCATGTCCTTTCGGCACACGGTTCGTCCCATATTAATTTCCGATTCCATTTTCAGGTTTTTTTTGGGTTTTTCCCACGTGAACGCGTCTTATCTCAGTCAGAACTATGTTTTGATGTGATAAGATTTTCGGTCATGTCTTTCTACACATTTTTCCTTTTTCCTGCACCTCGTTCCGATGCACGGATCTTCTGATATTAATTTTTGATTGCGTTTTTTGGTCCATTTTTTGTGTTTTTTGCATGTGACCGCCCTTTATCCCTCCCGGAACCTCCGTTGCACATCTTTCCTGTCTTCCCCTTTTCGTCCTTCCCACTTTTTTTTTAACAACATTTTTTTTGACGTCCGGATTGGGAGATATTAATTTTTCTTTATTTTTATGTGTTTTTACGCGCCCGTCCCGCGCGTGAACGTGCTTGTTTTCGATTTTACGCGTCTTAACGTGCCCCGGTTGCATCCGCGTGCCTTGTCCCCACATCCGGGCGCCCTTTCAATCCTGTCACGGTAAATTTTTTTACCCCCGCCCCGCGCACGCGCGCGGGACGGGGGGTACGCCCCCTTTGTGGGCATCCCGCCCACTACCCCTTACCCCATCCCCCTATGTGCACCCCCCCCATGGGCCCTACCCCTTCCCTATGCCCCCCCTTCCCATGGGCCCCTGCCCATACCCTCCCACCCTTTCCACCCCCCCATACCATTCCCTATCCCCCCCACCCTTCTCTCTCCCCAACCCCTCCCCACCCCAACTACCTCCCTTCTTCTCTCCCTCTCCCGCTCTTGCGTGTCCCCCCTCGCTCCCTCCATCTCCATCTCCCTGCTCACTCTCCATCTCCTTCTCTCCCCTCCTCCTCCTCTGTTCCATCTGCCTCCCCTTCTTCTTCTTCTCCCTCTCTTTCCCTTCTTCTCCTCCCTTTCCTCCCCTCCTCCCTTCTCTCCTCCCTCCTCCCCGTCATCCTCCTTCTCTGCTCCTCCCTTCTCTCCTCCCTCCTCCCCGTTATTCTCCCTCCCCTCCTTCCTCTCCCTCTTCCCCTCGTCCTCCTTGGCGTCGCCCCCTGCAGCGCCCGCGACCACGTCGTCCTGCAATGCCCGTGGCCACGTCGTCCTGCAGCGCCGCCCACGCCAGTCCCGCGGCCGCTCCGCCTCTGCTCCAGCACCGGTCGCCTGGATGCCCGCCCCACGCCGTCGTGCCGTCGCGTGCCCCAAGGCCCCCTGCCTCCGCCCGCCGGGTGTTCCTCCCTGCCGTGGCGCCTGTGACCTTTGCCGCCATCTGCCCTACCCACCAACGCCCGCCGTGGAGCCCTCTGACACTGCCGCCCGTGGCCGTGACGCCGCCTTCGCCCGCCGACGCTGCCACTGCGGCCGCCTCCTGACACCTTCAGCCTCTCCCCGTCGCCGCTGACGACCACGTCCTCCTCCTCCCACCTCCCGCCTTCACACCCCATTCAAACCCCCCTTTTCCCCCCACTCTCCCACTAGCCCCTTTTCCCCCCCAGTTCACACACATCCCCCCACCCCCCAACCTAACCCCCATTCCCACCACTACCCCCACCCCCATCACACACTTTCCCTACCACCCCTAACCAGGCCCCCTTTCCCCCCACCTTTGCACAAACCCACCAACCTACCCTCTGCAAGCCCCCCGTCCCACATACGTCCCCCTTTCTCCTGCCCCCAACACACAAACCTAACCTACCCCTACCCAAGCCCCCAATCACACATAAACCCACCTCCACCGTACCCCTTCCCAAACCCCTGTTCCCGCGCAGAAACCCCACCAGCCGAACCCACCGTCCCCCTTCCTACAACACTGTTCACCCACTGCACTGCAGGAAACCACCCCTCCTACACCCTTGTTCTCCCTCGAGCCGTCGACACACACGCGTGTGGGTGCTTGCGATTGTTCGTGTGCGGGATCGTGTGCGGGAGCTTGTTAGTTGGTTGCTGACACGCAGCTTCTTTCTGGGTATATTCCCCGATTTTTAATTCACACACCCGCAAACCCTTTTAAAATTAAAACAAAAAAACCAAAAAAAAAAACAAAAACATTGAAAAATACAAAAAAAATCTTTAAAAAACACTTAAAATTCTGAAAAAATTACAAAAAAATAAAAAAAATTCCTATTATTTCTGCAACCCATGGCCATATTTTTTCTAAACCTGTAAATTTCAGAAAAAACATTTTTGCCCATTTTAAAATTCCCAAATTTTTTCAAAATATCGAAAAATTTAAAAAAAATTCATTAAAAATGCTAAAATTTCCAAATTACTTTCTGAAAAATTCCTAACACTTTCCATAACATTTTTACTTATTTTTGGCATATTTTCTAAGCTGTCACAATATTTCATTTCACACCTAAATTCCTTAAAAATACAAAAAACCAAATCAATAAAATAATAGAAAACCTTTTTCATTCCAAACACAAAGTAAACATCTCGAAAAAAATCCAGATATTTTTGGATTGAGGAGAGCGCATTCTTTGCATTTACATACACTCACTACCAGGTATTTTCCCTTTTATTTGTTATTATTTTTTTCAGCTATCCCAAAACCCACGGTTAATATTAAGAAAAAAAACAAACAAGAAGGAAAAAAAAACAAACAAACAAATAATAAAAAATGAACCTTCATCACCACCATGGCACGCGCATTCGTGCTAAGCACACCATTTTTTTAATTAAAATAAACTCACCGTTCACTTAGCATGTGCTAAGTGCGCTAAAGAGGCACTTTAATATTTTTAATTAAGATGAACCAACCATCACAAGAGCACGCACTGGCAAAAAAAGCGCTCCACATCACCTTAATTTTTAATAAATGAACTTGCATTTAGAGACCTCGTCTGGGTATCGAAGTCCGGGATTCGAATTAAAGCACCGTTTTCACCTAATAATTGGTAATTAAATTTTTAAGAAAGAACCGCCATTTTCTTGATAAGGTTTATCACTTAATAAAAATTTACCCATTTCTTAATAATTTATTCAAAGGAACCCTTCATTAAATTAATTTTCCCTCACTGCACTTAAATTTCCCTTTTTAATGAACCCGTTTCGTGGGATGGGTATGCACAGTTTTTGGAGTTGTTTCCATGGTCAAACACTGGTTTATCCAAGATGTGGTCTTGATGTGTGTAGGTTGTGGTGATGTTTTGGTTTAGTGTCTTTGTTACGGTTCAGGGTACGGTGTGTAGTTTTTTCTTTATTTGCCTGATACGGGGATTTGGGTGTTTGTATGATGCATAGCATGAAGCTTTCGGTCGCATAAGTCTAGAGGTCATGTCCAAATTTTTTCTAAGTCGGGACTAGTCCAGGGTATTTCTATGACTTTGACACCTCGAGGCCTAGGGAAGGCTCTGTCTCTTCCCTTCAAAGGTGAACCTTTTGTTACCACTCGTCAGCTTTTCTCTAATGAAGAGATTTTGAAGCTGTTACAAAAGCAGACAAGGGAAATGCTGGATGTTAAGAAGGTGATAAACTCTTCAGGAGTTTCCTTTTCCATGATCATTGATCTTGTGTGGAAGATGGTCTGTCAGTTTCTCCAGGACAGGTTTATGCGTGCCAAAACGCCATCCCAATACTTGTCCAAAGAGTTTTTCACAGCTTCAAGGATGGTGTTGAAAGGAGTTGCTATTGATTGGAGCACTTACCTCCTCACTAAAATGGATCAACATTTCGTCAAAGCCACCAGGGGTAATGTTACCAATGTCACATATGGATCATACTTGTCTGCCTTCTTAACCTATTCAGGTTTACAGAAGAGTGTGCCTCCACCTCCTCCATCAGATCCAATACCTCCTCCTCCACCTTCAAATGAGTCAGAACCCATTGATATAGAGGATGATGATTCTCTGCCTCCCCTGGTCATACAGCGCAAACGCTTGAAGCGGGTAGCGGATAAAGCTCCTTCGGTTCTTCCTTCAGTGTCCATTCCTGCTACCTCTGGCAGTGATCTCCCTGGGTATCTCACTTGTAATAACCTGTTCAAAGCACATCGAGAAGGTTCGTTGGACATATCAGTTCCCTCACTGAACAGTCTAGTCTCAGGAGATGCAATTCCTTTCCTCTGTAAAGACATTCAGAGTTCCATTGAATTGTCAGTGACAGCCTGTGTTCAACAGTTGTACGCTTCCTTTTATGAAGATCTCATGCAGTCTAAGGACTAGCTGCATAAGGCAAAATCCGAGTTAGCCTCTGCTAAGGATACTCTAGCCGATTTGTTTAAGCAGATGGAGCAACAAACCCAACTGGTTGCCACCCAAAGAGATGAGATCTCTTCTTTGAAGATCCAGTTACTAGAGGCTCAATCTGAGGTTACTAGCCTTTCAGAGGATAAGGAGAGGATGTCCAGAGAAGCGCAGGAGTTCCAAACTCTCTTAGATGACAAACTTTTAGCTTTACAGACTGCTAATGACACAGTGGAATCACAAGCCTCCCAAATCAAGCAGTTGCAAGATCAACTGGCAAAGTCACGGTCTGTTTCTCCAAGCCCTAATGTTCCCTTGATCCCTTCTCTTTCACAGTAGGACTTGGCTGCTCTTCAGAGATAGGCTACCTTATGTCCTCTATTCCAAGATAAAGTGGAAAGATTGCAGTCCAAAATGGACTTGTTATGGTCTACATTTGAGCAGTTTCAGGAATATGTTCCTCCAGACCATTCTTTCTTTGTCTACTACCAATTATAGAAGTTGGTCTTCTACATGAAGCTTTCCACAATGGATTTACCTCTTCCTGAGGATGGATGGAGTGGGGCTTGGTCTGCCGAGTTGCTGACAGAGGTGGTCAGGATGGTGTTTGAAGATTCTGTCACGCCAGATACCATGTTGATGTCCTACATGTATCTACGAGGAGACTTGTTAATTCTAGATGAAGTGGATATAGCATGGTATGTGGGAGACGTGGTTCTACAAGCTTTTTTGTATGTCAACCATTTGGAGTTGCGCATAGCTGACATGTTCCAGAGTTACTCCTCCAAAGTGGCTAATTGTCCTGATAATTCCTGGCATACCATGATTGATTCTGTGGTCCTGAATCAAAGACAGAACACAGCCCCTACCTATGCCCAGAGTACTAATCAACTGAGGGTGGATCTCTTAGCTTATCTTTCAAAACATAATCCGTTTGATTCTACCTTCTTTGATGCCTATCATAGAAGATCTCTCTTAGGACCTTCTGTTCCTACCCTTCTGTATTACCAACAAATGGCTCATTGATATGATCTATATCTTTCCCTTTGTCAATCTCATTCCACAACTATTTTACCCCTTCTTTTCCAACCTTCATCTTTTCCTCAAATTCCCATTTTTACTTACTGTTCCTTTATTGAGGATAGAGTATTTTCCCCTTCTCCACCATGTCCTTCTCCATCCATTCATGTACCTTCTACATTTCCTATTTATCAGTTAACACCCTTCTTAACTGATTTCTTATAAATTTCTGCCACTTCTTCTTTAAATCATTCTTCCTTTTATGATTTTGCCTACCCCTCACTTCATCCACTTTTCCTTATTCCACTTCCCTCTCCTAACACTTCTATATCTCAGCCACCTCAGTTGGTTAGTGACTATGACGGGTTTGATCATCAGATTCCCAGAAGAAGGGGATGGAGCTTGAATGATTCCCTTACAGGACCTCAGATCAACTGGCCAGTAATTCCAGAAGAATGGACAGCTGCCAGTCAAGCTTATCAGAACTATATTCATTTTGCTCAGCAGTATTCATAGTCTACAGATCCTTCAGTGAGATTAACTGCTCACTTTGCTTGGTACCTGGCGTATATGCATAGGCACTCTCATAATGATTCCAAGCCTATTCCAAAGTTGTGCATGAATGTCAATGTGAGCATTGATTCCCAGCAGCTGGATATATTGTATTTTCATGCCCTTTGTTTGCCTAATAGATACCTGGTCCTGTTGGAAAGGATGTGCTGTCTTCAATTTTTTCAAAATCCTCCCAAAACATTTGTAGATGAATCCTTGTCTATGGATCGTTTCCAAAATCATCAATCTTTCAAGAGGGATCATCTTCATTGATACCTTTCCAATGTATGGTGGATGCTTTTTAATGAAAATCTCTCTTTTTGGAGGAGTCATTCAGATGGTTGTGTTGTGTGTATTGTTTGTGTTGTGAGTTCATTTATGTAAAAAGAATGTGGTGATTGCCTATTGGATTGGATTTCGTGCGAGCTACATTTTGGAGAATTGTGGTGATGGGGTCGTGATTGGAGAATTGCTGATGCAGTAGAAGAAGAAGAAACATCTTATATCCTTTACAAGTTTGTTGTGCTTTTCTAGTTTGATAAGAAGTGTTAATGTATAAAGGGTTTTCCTTTCGTTGTATTTTTATATCAGATACAGGTTATAAGTTGGGGTCGTGGTTGGCTGGATTGTTTTTGAAGACATATTGAAGATCAAAGTTGAGCTTTTTAAATGAACTTGTATTCCCTTTTTCCTGGGTCGCGAGGACGCTTCCTTATTAAGTGTGGGGATATGTTGAGTGTTGAAATGACTTGTTTTTTGGTTGATTTTTGTTGTTTTTGAGAGCTGAATGGTTGATTTTATGAGATGATTGATTGGTTTGGAAGTGATTTGAGAGTGTTTTGGATGATATTGATTGTGTTTTGGAAGTTCATGATGTTTATTAGTGGTTATGTGATGTTCTGATAGGTTCTAATTGGTTCTATATACCTTCTGTATAGCTTCTGTTTTGTTCTGTTTTGTTCTGATTGTCTTCTGTAAGGAGGGATGGAGTATTGATTGATGAAGATTGAGATCTTGTGAAAGTTTATTGAATGGTTTGTGAGAGTTTGGAATGGTTTGAGTATGAGTTATGTGGTTTTGATGACCTTCTGTAACCTTCTGTAGGTCTTCTGTAGAGCTTCTGTCTCTATTCTGTTCTGTGCTGTAGCTGTTCTGGTACTGTTCTGTGACTATTCTGTATGCTTCTGTATGTGTTCTGTTGGATGAGAGTGTAGTTTGGGAAAGTTTTCTAGCCTTGGAAAGAGGTGAATACAAGTGCAAAAGAGCTGAAAGAAGTGAAAGAAGTAGCTGCTGAAGACTCAAGTGAAGACTAGAGTGAAGTGACAGTAGTGAGCTATGAAAGGACACTGTAGTGGCTCTGGTGACTCTTCATATCAGACATACCTCTTGGGAGGGGTATCCACGACCTAAGAAGGATTTTTGAGAGTGATTTTGAGAGATTGTAGTGAGGATATGATGTATTGTTGATAGAGAGCGAGAGAGAGTCAGAGATAGTCAATTCTATTGAAACAGAGTGATTGTATGTGAGAGATTGAGAGAGAAGACTATGAAGATATTGAAGATGAATACTATGTGATGTATTTCCATTCAAAGATGGTGTATTCCTTTGCTTTCTTTGTTATATTGATGGATTTTATGAAGATATTGAAGAATATGGTTGATTCTATCAAATCCGTGGGAGATCTACATGATGCTGCATGAAGATTTGTTGTGCCTGGTGTTCTTTTCTTCATTGTGATCATATGAAACATAATAAACAAGCTTGTTGATGTTACAAGATAGATTTTCTTGCAAGAGAATTCTCTTTTCCTTGGTGTTCCTCTTGGGGCTCCAATTCAACACCACTTTGTTGGGTCCTTTGCCGAGGGTTAGGGTTGTTCAAAGAGGAGAGAGAGACAGGGAAACACCATATCCATGAGCCTTCAGGCTCTCAAAGTTATTTCTTCATATTCCACACACCCAACTGAAAAACACACACAATACAAAGATAAAGTGACCTAGTATAAGTGTAGACTAGATAAACTAACTCTAGTCAGATCACTAACTGACTACTAACCCGAGCTATTTAATGTAGCCACATGTAGACAACTGCACACTCTAGCTATCATAGATGTCGGTTATAGATAAAGACACACTGACGGTGAGCTTGATTTCTTACACTCCCCCTCAAGCTCAAAACAAAACTCAAATCATCTACATCACTCCATTTAGCTTCACAGGCCGCTAAGGCCGCACCACAATACTCTGCTTCCATATTGGACAATGCAACTGTAGGCTGTTTCTTACTCTGCCAATTGATCATGCTACTACCCAATCCAAATGCATAGCCTCGCTGTGGTTGACCTCCTATCATATGTGCAACCAACCCAGTCAGCATCAGTGTACCCCATCAAATGAAGGGGTTTCCCATATGCATAAAACAACCCATGATCTGTGGTACTCTTTACATATCTCACAATTCTCCTGAGTGCATCCAAGTATGGTTTGCGAGGCTTCTGCATGAACTGATTGATCAGCCCCACAGCATAACTCAAGTCAGGTCTAGTGATCGTGAGATATATCAAGCTGCCTACCATATGTTTGTACATAGTAACATTCTCAATCTCTGTCCCAACATCAATCTGCAGCTTGACATTCTGCTCTAAAGGCGTATCCATAGGCTTGCAATTAGCCATACCATATTTCTGTAACATGTCATGAGCATACTGCTTCTGTAGCAGCCATATGCCTTGAGGTGTAGAGACAACCTCAATCCCCAAAAAATATTTCAGCTCTCCAAGGTCCTTGACCTTAAACTCAGCCTGTAAACATGTCTTTATTTCAGCAATCCCATTTTCATCATCTCCTGTAATGATTAAGTCATCAACATAGATAACTAGGAAAACATAACCACTATATGTCTTCTTCACAAACAGACTATGATCAGTATCACCCAATCTGAAACCATGTTGCTGCAAATAACTGTTGATGCAAACATTCCATGCTCTGGGTGCCTGTTTTAGCCCATATAATGGCTTTTTCAGTCGACATACATGTGCTGGAAATTCTGGATGTACATAGCCTTTAGGCTGCTCCATGTAAGCCTCTTCCTATAATTCTCTATTGAGAAATGCATTCTTTACGTCCATCTGCCATAGTTTCCAGCCTCTAGCTGCTACCAAAGCAATCACAGTTCAGCCCTGTAGCCATCTTTGCTACATGGATGAAAGTCTCCTCATAATCAAGACCATACTGCTGCACATACCCTTTTGCAACCAGCCAATGATCCATCTGATTTACATTTTACCTTATACACCCACTTGCATCCAATAGGTGTTTTTCCCTCAGGCAACTGTACCAAATCCCATGTACCATTTTCAGCCAAAGCTGAATATTCCTCATCCATAGCAGCACGCGAATTCTCATCTGCAACTGCCTCATCAAACTTGGTTCTCTAAAACCTGTTATTTTTGTCATATAAGCATAATGACGGGCTGAATATCCAGTGTAAGTGTATCTATCAATAGGTCGTCTGACCCTCTCCGATCTCCTGAGCTGTGGCTCATTGTGAGCTTGCCTCTCATGAGGCGGTACATAACGGATCTGCCTAGCACGTGGCGTCATAACAGATGGAATCCCCAATTCACTGTCTAAGTTGTCACTACTAGATGAATCATAACCTGCAGTGAGTGGACCTATTACATCTTCAAAAACCTTTTCTTTTCCCTTATCTGTTCTCCCCCTCACTGACATATCCTTGTCAGTGGATGCAGTAGTGCGACTTCGCAATCGTCCTGTCCAAGGACTCACTTTAGATGATACATCACCTGTCTGACCACTCATGGAAGTACTCTCTGCAGGAGTATTTTTAGCATGACTCATGCTGGGTGAGCCATCAGTAAGCACTGCAACCGGATTCCCATACCAAGATGCTAACTCATTAAATACCACATCTCTGCTTATGAGTGTCTCTTGCGAAGAAGGTACATAACACTTATAAGCTTTCTGTTCCTGTGCATATCCTATAAACACACTTTTCACTGCCTTAGGATCCAATTTCTTCCTCTTCTCATCCGCTATATGCACATATGCAATGCTGCGAAATAGCTTCAAGTGCGAAATATCAGGTTTATGACCATACAGCCGCTCATACGGAGTGACATCATGAATCCCTGCTGTAGGGGTTCGATTCAGCACATAGACAACAGTCATCACTGCTTCAGCCCAATAACCATTTGGCATACATTTTTCATTCAGCATAGCTCTAGCTGACTCCATCAAAACCCTGTTTTCCTTTCTGCAACAACATTTTGCTGCGGTGTATAACTACATGTGAGCTGTCTTCTGATCCCATATTTAGCAAGATACCTATCAAAGTAATTTGAGACATATTCACCTCCTCCATCTGATCTCAAGCATGATATGTAACATCCCAATTTATTTTCAGCATGCTTCTTGAAGTCTTTGAATGCATCAAACACATCATCCTTATGCTTCAAAATATAAAGCCAAGTGTATCTGCTCTGCTGAAATCATCAATGAATGAGACATAATACCGTGCACCGCCAAAAGAAGCATTATGTGAAGGACCCCAGACATCAGAGTGCACCAACTGTAAAGGCCTAGTGCTGTTTTTTACATGTCTCATGAAAGGAAACCGTGCCTGCTTCCCAAATTGACATGCAGGGCATACATGACCAAAATCATTATACTTGAATTTAGGTAATCCAAGTACTACTTCCTTCTGCTGCATAGATTTCAGCTTTTGTACATTGATATGTCCAATCCACTTGTGCCAAATCTCTACATCCCGAATGGCACTCTCATCATGAGCAAACATGGCTGCCTTAAGTCCTGGAATGGTCGCATCCAATGTAAACATCCTGCCATCCCTTCTGCCCTTAGCAATTAACTTGCAGCCATTTCCATACTCCTCAATGAAACACCCATCTTTGTTAAACCTCACTTGCAAATTCTGTTCTGCCATTTGACCCACAGACAACAGATTCTTTGTTATGGTCGGTACATGTAATACATCATGCACGCCTTTCTTCTTGCCATCAGGCATCATAAGAGGAACAATCCCTTTATGCTTTATGTCATGTTGGGTGTCATCCCCAGTACATACATGACCATGTGTACCTGCAACCATCTCATGAAACCACTCTCCATGCGGTGTCATGTGGTTTGACGCTCCAGAGTCAATGTACCATCTATCATCTCTATCATGTCTCGATGCATTTCTGGATACATGCTGCATAGCAAAGAGTCTATCAACTGGCTCATCATGAGCATTCCAGATCTGGTTGATAGCTGGTCCTCCTCATCATGAGGCTCAATGAGCACTTACATATGCTCAAAGATGCCCACCAAGGCTCCCAGAAAGGCCTCAACCACTATGATAAAGCATAGAGTCCAAAATGAGCAAATGCATACCTTGAAAGAGTAATGGCAGCCTGTTTTGTTTTCAAAAAACCTTGTTCTTCAGCTTCTTCAAGTCTTCTTGACTCCCTCCTTCTCCACAGAGCTCAACCTGGCAAAGCTCTGATACCATGTTCAAAGAGGAGAGAGAGACAGGGAAACACCATATCCATGAGCCTTCAGTCTCTCAAAGTCATCTCTTCATATTCCACACACCCAACTGAAAAGCACACACAATACAAAGATAAAGTGACCTAGTATAAGTGTAGACTAGATAGACTAACTCTAGTCAGGTCACTAACTGACTACTAACCCGACTTATTTAATGTAGCCACATGTAGACAGCTACACACTCTAGCTGTCATAGATGTTGGTCATAGATAAAGACACACTGACGGTGAGCTTGATTTCTAACAAGGGTTCCTTTGAACCAGTATCTCCTTGCTCTTGCTTCAAAAATCCAAGGTCTTCCCAACAGTAGAGGGTATTAGGTCCTGTAGGAATTTGGTTTGACCACCATATATGTTAGCCAATAGTCTCTTCCTACAAGGGTTGTCTTTCCGTATGGGAGGATGCCCAATGGTTTGATTCTACTCCGTTCTGCCAATCTGATAAGCCATTGTGTAGGCTGCATTCCTTGCAAGCCTAGATCCTTCATTGTCACATCCATCATTATGTTTACTGACGAGCCTCCATCAATCAATGCATCTGAAATAAAGCACCCTTCAATCCATATTCCAATATCTAGGGTTCCAAGATCTAAGAAGGCATTAGCCACATCTACTTCCTTCACGATTTCGGAGGCTTTGTTGGACTTGGTCACCATGGAAGGAACAATTCTTAAGCCTCTTGTTCTAGTCAGTATGCTTTTGAATTTCTTTCAACAGCTGGGAGACAACATCAACAACTGTTGGAATGCTAAGTTTGGTTTAAAAGTGTCTAGGTCTTTGACCAAATCATACTCTTTGATAGGATCCACAAGCTTTTTCAATCGCCTAGGAAATGGGGCCACACCCACTTTTATCTTCCCTTTTTCTTCTAGGAGTGACAACATCTGCACTTCTTCTTCATGAGGAGGTACTTCCACATCCCCTATTTCTTGGACCTCTGGTCCTGTCTCTGCAACTATCTCTTTGGCTCTCTATGGCTCTATAGTGCTTTGTACTTCATTGTTCAGGACTGCATTATTTTGCTTTTCCTGAGGAAGGTTAAACTTCACAGTGTTGGTAGAGGGAACATTCTCTTTTGAAACTACGGGTTCTCCTTTCTTTGCACGCATTATTGCGGCCACTTCTAATTCCACCAAATTGGAAGTAGGTTCTTGGGACTTCTGTTGGGTATCAAAAGTAGATTTCACAAGAGCTCGACTTGGCCAATCTTTTGTAGTGTGGCCTTCTCCTTTGCATTGACCGCATAAGGGCTTGTAATCCACAGACCTTCTAGGGTTTGGACAATTTGGTGAGATATGACCCTTTTTCCCGCATCTATAAAACTCCACTTCTGATATCTAGCCACCACCAAACTATCATCCTCTGTAACTTTGAGAGGGAAATCTCATTTGACCAAAATTAGGACCAAACTCCCTATGCTTTGGTCCAATGTCTTGCATTGTCATTTTGGATTCCAGCAAGTTAAATCTTGCATCTTCATATTTCTTTCTTCGTTCATGTATCTCTTTCAGAGAGAAAATATCCTCTATATGGTTCTTCCTCAAACAATACAAATAGAAGGCTCCAGGAATGGTTGGTTTTCAGGTACACTCAATGGCTAAATATCTCACTTGATGGCACGTTCCACACCATGTATTAGAACACCCTCTCTCCCACCTCCTATAGGAGTAGATATATTGGCCCTATTCACCTTCAACATTTTCAGCTGTTCTGTAATCACATCCATGAGCTCTTTCTTGATACTTTCCACTAAATTGGATAGGTGGTCCTTTAGATTTTCACTTCTTGGAGTACTTGTAGTAGGGTTTTGGGAAGCTTCTATGATTACTGCATACATTGGTTGGGTTGATCTAGGAGGTCCTTTGTTCTGGTTCTGATTCAGAGCTCCTATTGATACTTGGGGTTGTTGATTCCAGTGAATAGGATTCCAGTGTTTTTGAGTCGCCATTGGAGGAACTGTTTGAGACCAGTGCTGTTGTGGTTGAACCACCATTTGCGGCATTGTTGTCTGTGACCACTATGGATTAGGTGCATTGTACACTACGGCACTGCTTGCATCTAGGGGTAGGGGTAGGGAACTGTCCCTCGGACTGCATTTGGTGGGTATACCATTCCTGGCATGGGAGGAGGTAAGACTCCTCTTCCTGAGGTCATTGATAACCTTGCTTCAGCTTCATCATACAGTCTTGCACCTTCCACTGCACCTTGTAGATTGACTAGTCTTCTCAATTCCACGAACTTGCAAACTTCTGGTGTTGTAGGCCTATGAGGAACACTCCTTTCTGGATGCCTTCATCCAAATGATGATTGGTCCATCTCTTCAGAATGGATTCCATTCGCGAGACATAAGCTTCTACTCTTTCTCCAAAGGTTTGACTTAGGTTCATGAACTCCTCTTGCATCCGCTCTTCAAAACCTGCATGCTTGAATTTAGTGAGGAAGGCCAACTTCAAGTCATCCCATGTGCCAAAAGTTCCTACTTCTTGTCTTTTCATACCATTGGAATGCCGTGCCCTTGAAAGTGGTGGGGAATATTGCTAACCAATGCTTAGGGGTTCTGGCATTGTTAGCCACACATGCTACCATAAACTCTGCTACATGAAGATCGGGTATTCATTGTACTCTCCCTTAAAAATTGGCAATGGGACTAAATTTTTTGGCCTATCATCAATATTTCCAGGATGAATTTAACTAGGAAGGGGACCTTGAGTCACCATGGGGACCTTTGTAAAGAGTGCTTTTAAGGTGTCAAAGGAGGCTTCTCTTGCAAGCTCGTTCTCGGACTTGATTTAGTGCTTGCCTCTTGATTGCGTCATTCATCAGGGGGTTGGGTCTAACTAGTTAATCTATACTCAACATAACAGAATCAGAGAAGGAAGCTTCAGTATCTGTGGGACTCTCTGGACAACATTTCTTCAATTTCCTTCTTTTCTATGTCTTTGAATTCAGCCTTCAAACCACTACAAAGGGGGAGATATTCCATTCTGAAGGTATCAAAACTCATTCTTTTGAGGATCGTTGTTGTGATATCATCATAATAATGCCATCTTTTGATGGTTTCAATAGTATGTGTTGTAAAGAACACTTTGTCTACCAACTTCTAGTGGGTTGCTAATTGAACAAATAGGAGATTGTTAGTGCACCAAGCATCCCATGTGTCCTGCTGTTGAGCATCTACGAACAAATTTCAACTTCTTTCTTTCTTGTTTTCGTGAACCTCCACTGACCACAACTCTTGAAGCTTCTTCATGATCTCCCACTTGATGATGTCTAGAAACTTCTCAATGAATGCCAAATCTTCCATGGATGTTCAGTCTCTCTGTTTCTACTCTTCAGTTTGTTTCCAAAAAATTTGCCACACCAAGATGCAAGTTTGTGCTGCTTCAACAATAAGAGAAAATAGTCCACCACATAGAGCCTGCATCATGATGATAATATGTTTTCGACTTTGTGGAATGAACTTCTTATGGAAAATGGCTTTGGAAATGAGAATCTCCAATTCTTTAGTGGTAGAAGGAACTTTGCAAGCATCCATTGAATTATTCTCTTCTTGGCAATGCCATTTCCCTCATTTTCAACCCTTTTATAATGCTTGTTGATGGCAAGTTTCCCCAGCTGCACACCAAAAACATGGAGCCCCAAGAGAGACACCAAGGAAAATGGGTTTCTATTGTAAGAAAATCTATATTGTAACATCAACAAGATTTTGTTTCATTCTTTAGAGAACCACAACAAGGAAAAGAACACCACTAGCAAGAAATCTTCACGCAACATCATAAAAACAATTCTCCCACGGCTTTAACTTTAACAAAATTCATCATCCTCTTCATATTCTTCATAGAATTCATCAACCAACAAATAGAACAAAAAAGAAACACCACTTTGAATGGAAAACATATCACATAGTATTCATCTTCATTGTCTTCTTAGTTTTCTCTCATAGTCTTTCATAGATAGATACATTGTTTGGCATAGAATTGACTATCTCTAACTCTCTCTTTCCCTGTCAATCAACAATACATCATCTCCTCACTAAAATGCTCTATAATAACTCATAATAATTCTTCTTTGGTTGTGGATGCCCCTTTAAAAATGTATGTTTGATATGAAATAACCAAAGCCACCACTGTGACTTCTCATAGCTCACCTATTGTCACTTCACTCCAAACTTCTTTTGAGTCTTCAATAGCTGCTTCTTCCAATTCCTTGAACTCTTTTGAACTTATATTCACCTCTTTCCAAGGCTACAAAACTTTCCCAAAGTCACATATACATTGCATAGAAAATTTACAGAAGTATATAGAACATAATAGAATAGAATTAGAGCAAGAACAGAGGCTCTACAACAGAAGCTTAACAGAAAGTTTACAGAAGGTCAATAAAAAGCATCAAAACCTCGTAACTCATACCAAAACAATTCCAAACTATAAAAAAACATTGAATGATATTTCAAATATTCTCAAATTCCATTAATCATTAATCCATGCTTCCTACAGAAGAAAAATAGAACAAAACAAAAGCTAAACAGATGGTATCAAAACCTCAATAGAACCTATCAAAACATCACAGAGCCTCATATTTCTACTGAGAATCATCATGAGCTTCCAAAACATAATCAATCTCATCCAAAACACTTTCAAACACTTCCAAAACAACTAGTCATCACTCAAAATCCATCAAAAATCAACCATTTAGGCCTCAAAAACAAGAAAAATCAGCTAAAAATCTAGTCATTTTAGCATTCAACACTTAAGCAAGAACCTACCTCTCATGAACACCATCTACCACCCAGTTTTTTGATTTGAATGCCAACATAGATAGCTGTGTGATGGCCAGGCTCATGATGAGAGCCACCCTCCTTCCATCCTTTTTGCATGGCCTAACTAGAGGACATGAACGACAACTAATTTACTAGATGTAGTAATCCATTTTTGTCAACAACCCCTCTCAATCTAAGTATGAATCTAAAGGACTACATGTAGAGCAGTAACTTCCTTAGTAAGTCCCCTAAGCCCCCAACCTCTTTCTCTCCCATGACTAAGAATATGAGGACTAGATCCTCATGTGCATTCAAAAAAAAAAGAGAGAGAAAGAAAAGAAAAAGGAAGTAAGAAAAAGAAAAATAGAAAAAAAGAGAAAAAAGGGAAAGATGGGAGCAAAGAAAGAAAAGAAAATCAAGTAGAAAGCGCGAAAACACACCTCACTTGATGAGTGCCACAATCACTGCACCTAAGGGTCCTCAAGTTGGGTGTGTTTGATGGTGTTGGTTGACTGGCTCCATCCCTAACCCCCTAGCCTCTTTTTGCTCCTCACTTCATGCTTAGGGTACATAAAGAGCAAGACACACCTAGGGAGGTCACACTCGCCTATGGTAGACGTGTCTCCCTAAGCTACACCCACCACACTTTCCCTATGAATGAATTGGGTCCTCAAGTGTGGAACAATACCTTGGGCTTTGCCTATGGTTGACCTGGCTCCCAGTTCCATTGGCACACCACAGACACAATGCACTACACAGTGAGGTAGGCACACCCCCTAGGAAGTGCACTCTCTTTTCTTTCTCAGGTGAGTGTGACAACTCGTGCCTAACCATCGACTTTGGAGGCCCCCATCACCCACTCAATATACCTTTTTATCCATAACCTCAACCATTTCAATATACTTATCTCTCATGTCCAATCCCCATAAAAGCCCCATCATCAACTCACATAACAACCCTTTAACCACCCTAGCCTTTATCAACAAAGTTTCGCAAGTGCCATGGGACTGGCACTCAACTAGGAGGGTGTAAGTTAACCCCAGATAGAGAAAAAGAAAGCAAAAGAAAATTCAAAATGTAGAGCAAAGCAAAAAAAAGGCAGCTCTACAAAAGGATAAGAGGAGAAAAGATTTGCCTAAAGCTTACTTACCAAAGATAATGGATTTGCTAAATAAAAAGAGTTGCATGAAGATCTTGGAGCCCTCTTTAGCCCCATACTCAAATTGCTAGTTTGCTATGCCCAAAAATAATGGGGATTTGAGATTTATTCAAGATATGGAGCCGCTCAGTAAAGTGACCATAAGAAATGTGGATGCAAGTCTTGTGGTTGATGAATTTGCAAAGGCTTTTGCAGGTAGAGTGATCTATTCTTTGGGTGATCTTTACTCGGGATATGACTAGTTTTAGCTTGTAGTTGAGAGTAGGGATATCACAATCATGAAGAATCCCTTGGGGTTAGTATGAATGCCCTCCCACAAGGTGCAATAAACTTAGTGGCACACATAACAAATGCTATGAATAGGGTACTTAGGGATTTTATACCACAATTGATAATGCCCTTCTTAGATAAATTTCCAATCAAATGGTATGTAGTGGATGAAAAGAATGAAGAGATGAATGCTCATGGGTGCAGATGATTTGTTGTAGACCATATTGTGGATTGTGAAAGGATTTTGAGATGTCTAGAAGAGGTGCATTTAACTCTTTCTAGACAAAAGTTAGTCTTTGGAGTTGAAGAGGTTTTGATTGTTGGGCATATGTGCACGCCCTAAAGACCATCACCACTGAAAATAGATGGGATTGATAGAATGCAAGATGTATGCACGAGTGTATTTGAGGTACGTAGATTCTTGGGTGCATGTGTGTTCTATTTGAATGGATCCCTCACTTTGCACATGTAGCTAATGCTCTATATTAGATCTTGTCAAGAAAAGGTTAGAGGTTTCACTGGGAAAGGAAGAATAGAAAAGCAATGAAGAAATTGAAGTGGCTCTTGAAATCTGCTCCTTGTTGAGATATTGAGCTCCACTCGTGATATGCCAGGGTGATCGTTGTGCATTTATGTCACCGACTTGTTAGCTGCAGATGCGGTTGGTACACCGCCCATGAATAATAGCTAGATGACAGCTATCCTTATCTACTCTAGTTCGTGGCTCAGTTAGTATGCCACCTTAGTTAGTTGAGTTTGGTTTGAGATCCATATATAGGGTTCTTCTATTTCTTTGTACTAGAATTCTTTTTGGCTTACACAACTAAGAAGAGAAAAACTGTTTTCAGCCTCCACCTTTGTGTGTATTCCCCCATTATGTAAGTGAGAAAGCTACAAGTGAGACTCCTTCCTTCTCTCCCACAATCTTGACATGGTATCAGAGCTTGGTTCGTGGTAAGGAGCTCAAGAAAGCAAACCAAGTTCGTGGTGTTCCAGTAAGAGGACCAGTATTGCTTTCATTTTTTTGAGTTTGGGAGCAAGTCTCTGCAGGTAGTACAGCCGAAAAGTGCAAGAGTGCATTGTCTCAGATTGAAAGACCCTTCGCGGTGTAGCAAGAGGGCAGTATATGCTGCCGAAAAGGCTTTAGCCCTTGGTTGCCCTATTTTTTGATTCGAGGCCATTTTGGTGCGTGTTTTGGAGGCGGAAGTTTTCCGCATGCACTCAGGAAAAGGCCCTGTTTTTTGTTGTGCGACCACTATTCTACAGGTCAGTGAAAAGTTACTGTAAAAATTGCATCATATGCTTGTGCGCAGAGACATTGGGAGTTACAGAATCATCCTTGTTGCTTGTTGATGCAAAATCGTCACTAGGAAGTGACTATGTGGTCAAATACCACTTTCGTCAGTTTTGCAGATTTGCCCTTGTGAGGCTGAAGCTGTGTTTTTTGCAGTGACAGAATTTTTTGCAGTGTTCTTAATGGCGTCTGATTCTCTTTCACAGATTGTCACTGAAAAGCTTGACAAGAACAACTTCCAAGCATGGAAATTTAGAATGACGAATTTCCTTATGGGAAAAGGATATTGGGAATTCGTTGCAGGAAATGAAGAAGAACCAGTTCTTCCTGATGTTCCCAATCAATAGCAAATGCAGGCATTTAAAGGATGGCATGAGAGAGCCAGGAAAGTTATGTACTAGCTGTCTATCAGCATTTCAGACTCTATGATTGTGCATATTCAGGATGCAAGTACGCCAAAGGAGGCATGGGATACTTTGTCAAAAATATATAGTACAAATACGCAAGCCAGGAAAATACAGCTCAAGCAAGAGTTGCACAATTTGCAAAGAGAAAGTATGAGCATCAATGACTACCACATGAAGGTGAAGAAGATTGCAGATGCACTTGCTTCCATTGGGTTGCCAGTGGAAGATGATGATTTAGTTTCTGTGACCTTGAATGGTCTAGGAAAGGATTATGCACAGTTCCAAACATCGATTTCCATCCGTGAAAGATTTCCTGATTTTGAGGAGTTGATTGCTCTTCTAATTTCTGAGGAGTAGAGAAATGGTGATGCATCTTCTTCAGGAGGAACTTCAAAAGAAGCTGTCTTCTACTCAAATGCTGGAAGAGGTAGAGGTAGAGGTAGAGGTAGAGGTAGAGGTAGAGGTAGAGGTAGAGGTAGAGGAGGCCGATCTGGAGGCCGTGGTAGAAATCAGAATATGCAGCAAACTCAAGAAAACCAGTCCTATGGAGGAGGACGTGGTAACTCTAGAGACAAGGGGAGCCAAAGAGGTCGTGGTGGATGGCAAAGAGGCCAAAATGCAAACAGCAATGTTGAATGCTACTACTGTGGTAAAATGGGTCATATGGCTAAAGACTGCTATAAAAAGCAGAATGACATCATGAATGGAAAATTGCAACAAGGGAATTATGCATATTCTAGTAGACAGGGTGATGACAGAAATGAGCATTTTGTTTATGGTGCAACACATGACCAATTCTGTGACAAGTGCAGAAGAAAGCAACGATGTGTGGTATGTTGACTCAGGTGCATCAAACCACATGACAGGTCATGCAAAATGGATGCAGGATGCAAGGAAAATGGAAAAACCAGGATTTGTGGAGACTGGTGATAATACTGCACATCCTATTGTGCAGATTGGAAAAATTTCTTTGTCTATGCAGGATGGGAAAAAGAAATACCTATCGGATGTATTTCATGTCCCGAATATCACCAAGAACCTGGTTTCTATTGGTCAAATGGTTGAGCAGGGCTTGTAGGTCAGATTTAATTCTCATGGATGCTTTGTTGAGGATATGAAAAATAAAGGTCGCTTAATAGCAAAAGGAAAGAAGAAGGGCAGAATGTTTACGTTGGATGCAGACATGCCTAAATTGAGTGCGGCAATGTTTGCACATGGGACCGGTGTAGTTGTTGCAGATATTGATATCTGGCATAAATGCATTGGTCATGTTAATGTACAACGACTTAAATCAATGCAAGCCCAAAATATTGTTGCACGATTGCCTAAATTCAAGGTTGCAGAAATACATAAGGTATGTGAAGCCTGTCAATTTGGAAAACATGCAAGGAAACCATTTCCTAGACATGTTCAAGAGAGTAAGAAGCCATTGGAATTAATCCACTCTGATGTGTGGACTACTAAAGTTGCATCTATTGGAGGCTGTCATTATTTTGTCACTTTTATTGATGACTATAGCAGAAAAGTTTGGGTGTATTTTATGAAAAAGAAAAGTGAAGTTTTTGGGCATTTCAAAACTCTTAAAGCTATGGTTGAAAAAGAAAGAGGCCTGCAAATAAAATGCCTAAGGTCAAATGGAGGGGGAGAGTACCTCTTAAATGAGTTTGCAAGGTTCTTCTAGGAGCATGGTATAAAGCAGCAATATTCATGTAGTCATACCCCACAGCAAATTGGAATTGTAGAAAGAAAAAACAGGCATATTGGAGAGGTATCTCGTGCCATGCTCAATTAAAAAGACCTGCCAGATTTTTACTCGGCTGAGGCAGTTGCTATAACAGTCTACATAATGAACAGGACTCCCACTGTAGCAATACATGGCATGACTCCAGAGGAGAGGTATACTGGTAGGAAACCAGATATTTCTCATTTGAAAATTTTTGGTTGCATTGCCTATGTTCATGTGCCAGATGAGTTGAGATCCAAGTTGGATCCAAAAGCTGAGAAGTGCATCTTTATTGGTTACTCTCTGCATCAAAAAGGGTATAGATTCTATAACCCTTCTACTCGTAAGTTTACAGTGAGAAGAGATGTTGTTTTTGATGAGATGAGTAGTTGGTATAAACCAGTAAATGTGATTGATAATGTAGATGCACAAAATGGTAATATTGCACAGAATTCACAGCAGCAGTCACAATATATTAGTGGACCTGGAGCGTCCTCTAGCAGTGGTTCACATTCTTCGCCATGGACAGGCAGATTGAGATCATGAGAATCTTCTCAAAGCAATGCAGATAGTGGTATGCAGGTATCATGAAAATGAAAAGAGAAGGTAGATCATCCCACGTTTGATGTGAATGCAGGTCACTCTTATATGGATGGTGAATCCAGTGGCTCAGAATAGAGCATTGATGATGAGTTGGGTATTCCTTCTATTCTTATACCTGGAGTAAGGAAGACCAGGGATGTTTTGAGAGCACCTAGGAGTGAACCTACTTTGCACAGGTCTACCAGAGCTAGGTATCCTGTGGATAGGCTGAAATATGATGGATTTACAGCCATTTACTATGCCTATATGGTCAAAGTGATACAAGAACCAGAACCCACTTCTTTTGAGCAAGCCATGGAAAAAGAAAAATGAGAGAAAGCCATGGATGAAGAAATGGATGCCTTGGAAGCAAATGCTACATGGGAATTGGTACCTTTGCCTAAAGATAAGAATGCAATTGGTTGTAAGTGGGTTTATAAGGTGAAACACAATGCAGATGGTTCTGTGAATAGATACAAGGCAAGATTAGTAGTCAAGGGGTATGCACAAACATATGGCATTAATTATGAAGAAACATTCAGTTCGGTTGCAAGGATGGCAACCGTAAGAGTAGTCATTGCTATGGCTGCATCAAAGGGATGGTCTTTACATCAGATGGATGTAAAGAATGCCTTCTTGCATGGTGATTTGCAAGAAGAGGTCTATATGGAGCAGCCACCAGGTTATGTGCATGCTGTTCATCCTGAGTTTGTTTGTAGGTTGAAGAAAGCCTTGTATGGCTTGAAGCAAGCACCTAGAGCATGGTCTGACAAGATAGAACAGTATCTTGTCACTATTGGCTTTCAGATTTCCAAGGCAGATTTCTCACTTTATGTGAGAAAAATAGAGAAAGGTGTTATGCTACTTGTCATTTATGTTGATGATTTGATTATGACAGGTGACAGTGATGAAGATATCCTTCATGTGAAAATGCTATTGAAGCAGAAGTTTGAGATGAAGGATTTGGGAGAGCTGCGTTATTTCTTGGGCATTGAGGTGATTAGATCACCAAGTGGGATACGGCTCTTGCAAAGGCAGTATGGATTGGACATGCTGTCCAAATATGGGATGACAGGCTGTAAGCCTATTTCAGTTCCTTTGGAGCAGAATGTGAAGCTGAGCACAGATGCATGTGAGCTTCTGGAAGACCGTACTATGTACAAACACATAGTAGGAAGTTTGATTTATATGACTATTACCAGGCCAGATTTGAGCTACGCTGTTGGATTGGTAAGTCAGTTTATGCAGGCTCCAAGGAAACCGCATTTGGATGCGACTAGACGCATACTCAGGCATGTGAAGTCCACATTGCAGTATGGACTACTTTATGAGACTGGGGTTCAGATACAGTTGCATGGATACACTGATGCTGATTGGGCTAGTAGTATTTCTTATAGACGATCTACCACTGGATATGTGTTCTCTTTTGGGAGTGTTGCAGTCACTTGGAGCAGCAAGAAACAGCCTACAGTTGCCTTGTCGAGCACAAAGGCTGAGTACAGGGGCGCAGCAATGGCTGCATGTGAGGTAGCTTGGTTGCATAAGCTACTTCATGATATGCATCAGCCTACAGATGGGCCAGTTGTCATTTATTGTGACAACATGAGTAGTATACACTTGGCAAATAACCCAGTCTATCATGCTAGAACAAAGCACATTGAGGTGCATTATCACTATGTGCGGAAGAGGGTTTTACTAGGTCTTATTGATCTAGTTTATGTCAGCACAGAGGATCAGGTAGCTGACATATTTACGAAGGCATTGGGCGCAGAGAAGCTGCGCAAGTTCAAAGACCTGCTTGGTGTGCAGAAATTGGGATTGAGCTCGAGGGGGAGTGTTGAGATATCGAGCTCCACTCGTGATATGCCAGGGTGACCGTTGTGCATTTATGTCATCGACTTGTTAGCTGCAGATGCGGTTGGTACACGGCCCATGAATAATAGCTAGATAACAGCTATCCTTATCTACTCTAGTTCGTGGCTCAATTAGTATGCCACCTTAGTTAGTTGAGTTTGGTTTGAGACCCATATATAGGGTTCTTCTATTTCTTTGTACTAGAGTTCTTTTTGGCTTACACAACTAAGAAGAGGAAAATTGTTTTGAGCCTCCACCTTTGTGTGTATTCCCCCATTGTGTAAGTGAGAAAGCTACAAGTGAGACTCCTTCCTTCTCTCCCACAATCTTGACACTCCTACATTGAGAAAGGATGATTATTTACATGCAAAGCCTATCATTATTATTGTTGATATGAGCCCAATCAAAATTGGATGGGCAATTGGGCAAGATGATGAGGAAGGGAAAAGATATGTAATTTGATTTGGTGCTAAAGTATTAACCAAACAACAAAGAAGGTATCCACAGGTAAAAAGAGAATTACGGGGAATTGTGATAGTCCTTTGATGTGATAAGGAGTATTTTATGGTTGTTCATGTAGTCAATCAGAGTGATTGTTTGCCGGTATTGTGGGTATGATTACTTGTTATGCTACCTTGGAAATTGCTATGCTTTGGCGGATTGCATACATAAAATCTTTGAACCTTGAATTTCAGCATATTGCAGGAAGAGATAGCCCAGTGGCAAACATGTTATCTTGGGCACACTATGAGAATGAAGATGGGATGATGGATGAGGAAAAATATGCATTTTTTGCAACTGAAAATGATGTTTTGATTGGTGAAATTGAATTGGTAGCCATTGTAACTACAGATATAACTCTCATGAATGCAAGGACAACATTAAATGTAGTAAATAAAGTAGCTAGTTTATCAAGTACAAGTGTTGTAAGAGTGAATTCAGCAATGCAAGGAGTCGCTATAACACTAACAAAAGCTTGGACAACAAAGAAAAACCACTTAAGATGTTATGTATCTTATGTAGAAGTGTTTTTGGAAGACAAATATGTAGGAGAGTGGCTGAGAATTGGTCAATACATCAGCACATTAACAAAATGAGATGAGTGATCGGATGAGGAGTTTAAGAAGATCAAGAGGAAAGTCTTTGGGTTTTTCTTAAAAGATGGGTACTTGTGGAAACATGCTAAGAAGAAATAGGGTATGCCATTGCAAGTTCTTGGTGATAGAGCTTCATAAGTAAATATCATGCAAGAATTTCATGAAAGTGTATGGGTTGTCCATAGAGGTGTTTGGGATACTTTTGCAAAGATCAAAGAAAGATATTGGTAGTAGGGCATGTATAAGAATGTTGCTCACTTTGTGGAAACATGTACGACATGTCAAATGTATTCATCTGTGAGACATTGGGATAGATTGCAACCCATATATCATTTGCCTCTTCATTTTAAGTGGGTGGTAGATTTAGTCATGATTCATATAGGTCTTTGGAAAATGAGATATCTTGTACTTTCCTATGAAGACTTGAATAATCAAGTGGAAGGGAGAGCTCTATGTACCAAGACAACAAATGCAATGTGTACTTTTCTCTTAGAAGAGATCTTTTGTCATTATGGTTGTGTGGAAAAAATTACAACAAATAGGGGTGAACTAGATGTAGATGAAGCTCATGATTTCTTTGCATGACTAGGGATACATCTTTCTTTAACTTTAGCTTAAAACCCTGAAGCAAATAGAAAAAGTGAAAAAGGTCATCCACCTATTGTGAAGGCATTGGAAAAATCATGTGGAGAGAAGGTAAAAGAGTGGCCATGATTGCTCCCTTATGCTTTGTGGGCTGACATAACAACTCATAGTGCTATTATAGGATATATGTCTACTAAATTGATGTATGGTCAAAAACCTATCATGCTAATAGAAGGGAAAACAATCACATGGAGTGTGCTAAGAGGAGTTGAATTGAGAGGAGTTGTTTGCCTTACATATTAAACAATTGGAAAGAAATTTAGAAGACATAGAGATAATAGTTGCAAAATTAAGAGTAGCAAGGACACAAAACAAGAAACGGTTTGACAAAAGACATAGATTGAGGCCAAGAACCATTCAAGATGGGGATTGGGTACTTGTTTAGGAAAATGGTTTAGACAACTAGCATAGTTCCATGTGTAAAGTATCCAAACGATGGTTCAAACTCTATGTGATAGCTCATGCATTAAATGAGCTAGATGGGCCAACCATAAAAATTCTAGTAGTAGGGAAAATAATCAAATTATTCAAGAGGCAGGAATCTATTGCCCATGAGTTGGCAAAACTAGAAGAATATAGTGGCCATGATACAAGGGCTAGCCAGGAAGATATGGAAGATGAAGAAGCAAAGCATATGGTTGTAGAGGATAAGGAGGACTTAGAATCTAGTGACAACAAAGACTTTGGCACATACTGCAAGATGTGTAGGTGTTCAGAGAGGGTGGATGCCATATCACTATGAGGACACATTGTAAAAAAAACTTGGAGTGCATCATCATTTGGATTTCTTATGAATCTAGAGAATCAATGCCATCTTAGTCATTAGTGTTAGTGTCCATAAAATGGTTAGTTCCAAAATATGAGATTTTTGGACAAGTTTAGCCTCTTTTTGATATTTTGGATACTATTTCTTGTAAATATCCTTAAAAGATAGAAGAAACTTCTAGAATAGAGTGACATGCAAAAAGAAAGTGGCTTTTAAGCTTATGCAAAAATAAGGGGCTTCCAAACTCACACAGTACACGATCTTAGTTTACACTTTGAAGAACATGGAGAAGAAGGAGTGATCTAGGAGAATTTTGAATAAGTGTGTTGCAGTTTTATCCCCCTTTTAGAGCCAACGGAACCATTAGATTTGTAATCTGAGCACTAGAGAAGAAGCTAGTGCTTGGTGCACATTTTTGGACTACCATGGAGCTCTAAAAGATCTAATGCTTGCAGATTGCTTTTGAGTAGTCTCAGACAAGGATTTTGTTTATCTTCTCAAGTTCTATCAATACATAGTGCTTTGATTCATTAAGATTTGTCTTTATCCTGTGTACCTCTTGTCTATTCTTTTTCTTCCATGTAAGCTTGAAGAAATATACAAGGCTACTATGAACCCCCAAGTGACTTAAAGATGGGAGGATGCACTAGATATAACCCACGTTGGACTTTGGTTTGCATCCATTCTAAAGGAGGAGTTAAAGAGTCTTAATACAAGTCTCTTACCACCTATTCGTGTATAATAAGCCCAACACTATTATGGAAAGGTTTCCAATAATATTAATACAAGATATAGTCTAAGCTAAGATTGTGAATAGGATATGCTAGAATGCATTTGTAGATCCCTTACCTGAGTCCACAAAGTCCTAGAAAGTTTGCCCAAAATCAACCTTACAAGGATAGAAGTAAAATGAAGCATCAATAAACTATGGAAGTGCTCTCATAAGTGTCATTATCATTTATTTAGGGGTCCCTATTTAGGTAATTAAACCATCAAAATATCCTAACCTATCACTTCAAAGGAGTCTCACAAGAGATAAGCCACTCAGAAAGGGCCTAAGAGAGCACAAGAAGAAGAGAAAGAAATGCAAGAAAATGAAAAATGACAAGGAGAGGAGGATAGAAAAAACTTGTGTTTGAATGGAGAGTAAGTAAGCCAATGGAAAGCGAAGGAACATATCAAAGAAGGAGATAAAATCTTATCTTTAGTGAATTTTAATGAAGGAGAGAGTGAAGAAGAATGAACAATAACTCGAACAATAGCTCATGCTGGTAGGAAGAAGTAAAAAAAAGCAACTAAAATAATTAGAAACCACACTTAGAAAAGAAAATAAGGACTTTGAAAGAGCACTCTTATAGTTCCATGAATAGGATAAGAAAAAAAGAGATGAGACCCTTTTACAAGAGGTGGAAGAAATATCAACTTAAAAGAGGGGAAAGTAGCTCTAGTAAGGGTAAAGAAAAGGTGGTTCAAACCATGTTATCTACTATTAATCAAGGAGCCCTTCAAAAGCTAGGCATAGCCAAAGCATGGAAACAAAGCTCATAGATCTTTAAAAAGCAAAAGTCATAGATTAGGTCACTCTATTAGATATGCTTAATGCTCCACCCTCGTAAGGTGCCATCAATGATTATGGTGCATGAGGAGAAGCCATGTGTGACCCTAGATATTGGTTGGATCGTACTTCTATGTTGGTGAGGTCTATGTGTGATCAGATGGAAAAAATGGGACCATTGTGGGCCAAGCCTTTGGGTTAGATGGACTAGTTAAGTTGGTAGCAACTTGAGGCACATTGCATCAAGTTGTGAGCATTGGAAGTACTAAGGATTCATATTTTGGGATCCAGGGGCTGCAGAATTGGTCCTTGGATGGGAGTTCTCAAGGCATCAACAACCCCCTTGATAAGGGTCAGCGACTAACACCCTTGAACTAATAATAAAGGGAATATTCCTTGGGTGACTAGGGAAGGTTCATAATATGATCAAATAGTTTGACCATACCACCTTCTTGAGCTATAAAAAGAAGACATTGCCAAATCCATCATCAATATATATTTAACCTAATTAGAATTCTTCTAGCCAACCTTAAGCTCTTCACCTATGATTTGACTAGGTAACCATTAAGCTTCATAGTGGAAGTGCATAGGTGGATATAGTCATCTTGTATCAATTTGTTTGAAATTAAAGAAGTTTCTATTCTTCTCATATTTGATGTGTACTCTCTATTTCTTACTAATTTTTTTTAACAATTATATTTAATTTTTAATGGCATTAGAGTTAAGGAAACTCTAAGCCAAGGCATTAGAAGCTTGGAATGCATTGAAGAGTTAGTCAGTGTAATAGCAGTCTATTGTTAAAGATGATATAGCTAGTCCCTTTTAAGTCAAATAAAGAAAGAATGTGACACCAAACAAGGATTCAGAACTTCAAGAATCGACTAGTAGTAGAGAAGGTTTTTGAAGGAGAGATAGCTAAAACATTCATCACTTGCAAGGAAGCAACAATGGAGATGTTGCATTCTCTACTAATGAAAAAGGCAAAGGTGCTTCCCCTACCAATGGTGACAAAAAGAAGAAGAATGGTAAGAAAAATTTTCAAGGAGGGTGCTTCTACCATAAGATGAAATGACATGCAATTGCAAGTTATCATGTCAAGAAGACATATGAGAAGAATATCACCTTGAAAAGTAAAGGGAAGAAGATAGCCAATACGGCTATAGTAGAGTATTCATGGTGACCATTAAGGAAGTGTGTTTCTCAATGTAAGAAGTATCTTTCACTACTCATGGGTATTGGATAGTGGTGCCTCCCATCACATGACCAATAAGAAAGTTTATAAAGTTCTATGCAACCTCTATAAGAATCCATTAATGTGATGGTCAAGAATGATGCAAAATACCTTGGAGAGGGTATATGCACTATTTTCTTTGTTTTTGCAAGCAATAAAACCAAAAATATTTTAAATGTATTGTATATTCTAGAGATTAAGAGAAATGTATTATTAGTTACTTCCATAATTATTCTTGAATATGAAATGAAATTCACCAAAATGGGTGCAAAAATTCTTGACATGCTAGCAAGGTTGTCCTAACTACTTGCTTTTGCAATAATGCAAGTATTACACCTTGGAGAAAAACTAAAAACTCTTAAAAGAAGATGATAATATGGACTTGATGGTGTAGAGTCAGGTCAAATGACCTTGGGGATTGCCTCCATGCACACTTTTGAGTAGATGTCAATAAATATGTCCATAATGCTTCTAAAGGTGTAAAAATACCAACAAACATGTATGATATAAAGTCCTACACAACCATAAGATTACAAAAAACATGTCCCCTTCAATCAATAGAGCTAAAAAACATGTCTACAAAACATATTTAACCATGGATGTCATCATGATTGTGACATGCTATACATATGGGAACATTTGGTCACATGCTTTATTGTTCCACCACGAGCTATTGGATGTTGGCCATAGTCCTAGGTTCCTTGCTTCCAACCTCTTTCGGCACAACACAAAATAATCAAGTTTATAATTTTTGGATTATCTCCCACAATGCGATAAGGTTTCGATAAATCTTACTACTCTTCATTGTAGCTAGACGAATGAAGTCCCACCAATCAAAGCAAATAGATATTGACTTGCACACATGCAACATCACTATTTTTGTGTCTAAGATAGCACGAGTGGTCCTTGAAGTTCTTCAAGGCCAAGGCTAAGAATAGGTTGATCAACTATTGTGAGAGCATTCCTATAGTTTATAGGAGGCTTGGAGGAAGAGAATGAGTGTAGATGGTGCCAATGTTCAAGGGCACATTATCAAAATACCCAAAGAGTCAAAAGCATAGTTCCATGATACTTCGCTTGATATATCATTCCCTAGATATCATTTCCACCAAAGAAAAGTCTAGTTGTGCTACAGTGAGGACAACAATGATGTGATTACATCCGTCATAGAAAGTTTTCTTTGCAAGTGATTGATTGATCATTTTCCTATCGGGAAAACAAAGTAGCAGATCCATCCAAACTACTTGCACCAATTTCTTGTTACAAACTAGGTTTGAGTTATCTCATGTTTCTCAAAAAAATTGTGAGGACTTCACCATTTACAACAAAATATGACTTTTGGTGTGTTCTCATTGTTTTTTCACTTGGACCCTATGATGCATATGCACACTTTTTGGAGAGTTGGGATGCCTTTCTCTGCATTGTGGGGTCGAGATTGGATTTGCATGCTCTAGTTAAACATAGTCAGAGGTTGGATGTTCTCATAGTCAGAGGTTGGATGTTCTCATAGTCAGAGGTTGGATGTTCTCATATTGATTAATCCTCTTGTGATGTGAATCTTTGGTATGTTGATGGGAAATAACAGTGTGCAGCCTCAGTAATGTTATGTTACATAGTAGCATTGTTAGGTAACACATTTCCATGTACGACATCACCAACAAAGTGCATGCTGGGAAATTGCACATTAAGATGTCCACAAACAATTCCATCTTGGTGTACCCTCATTGTTTTTTTGGTGGAACCCTATGGCCTTCATGCACACTTTTGGGAGAGTCAGATACTTCTTTGTGCATTGTGGGTTCTAGGTTGATTTCTCATGTTGTAATGTAAGATTTTCTAAGTTTTGTTTCTTTTAATTTGCTCCCACATCAAATGGAGGTAAAGGAAGGGAAGTTCATAGGCTACTTTCATTAAAGAGGAGATCCTCCCACTGACAAAGTATCCCTTTTGCAAAGAGAATGTGATGCCATAGAAAATACAAAAATTCTAGAAGATCCTAATACCTAAGATCACATATACATTGGATAGGAAGTCGCTGAAGAGTCCCTTGCAGAGAAGTAATTCTCTTTCCTTCACAAAGAGAGCCATAGTTCAAGCTTTGATAATGCAAGGAGAATGTTCAATGCTTTTCAATATAAATGAGGACATTTTGTTCAACATGAGTTTCATCCAAGATGAGTTCAAGGCATACAAAGACCTTGTGGAGTCAGAAAAAGTTGTAGATGATTCCAAGTTCTTCATACATTTTCATGTATAAGACTAAGAGCATTGTAAGAAAGAGAATCCAACACCTCCCTAATTATTGCAAGAAAATATTGGATTTTCCATTCCATAAAAAGAGTTGCGAGTTCTATGAAATTGACTCTAGTTTCTTGAGCTTCCTTGATTCATAGGAAGAGCCTATTGAGCCAACAAGGCTTTAGGACATTGCTTCCTCTTGCAAGAATATTGCAAACATTGAAGAAGCTAACATGGATATAGAAGACATCCTATCTATTGAGAAAGAGGAAAAAATGTCAAATAAGCTTGACATACTTAATTTGAAGTTGGTAATGTTGTGGAAGAGGGCCAAGAAGATATTCCAATGTCCATTGAATCCTTCACTTGTGCCAATCTCCCCTCTATTCCCATACTTGGAAAGGAGTACATGATGCTTAATGATATCCAAAAATTCACAAGGCTATGGGAAGACTTGTACATTGGAGTGATTGCAAACGCTTGTGAGAATCAGAAAGAACTAATTGACGATTCCAAAGAGGAATTCCATATCCTAGACATCGATCCTTAAAAATTTTTTGTTGCAAATTATGCTCTTAAATTTGAACCACAACAATGTTCTATCAATTTGTGGATAGATGAAAGGGTTACAATGGAACAAAATCCTTAAATTGTAAGGTAGTTTTTTTCTTCTTTTCTATTTGCTTGAATATTCATGTAACGTGTCCGCTAAAATCATTCCGGACACGTCTTAGCAGTCCATCGGGAAGGATGCCTAGAAAGCTCCGCCCGGCACTCCCATGGAATGTTACGGGACTTGCGATCTAGGTCTTTCCGCGTCTGCCACGTAACGGAAGCGTCCTGGCCGTTCCCACTAGGATCGACTGGAATTGTTTGGTCATTTTACTAACAGCGACTAGCGTCAGACCTGATCGAACTACTTTACGCAGAAACGCCAAGTCTGAAGCGGATTCATGCTGCACTTGGTTCAAGGAGAATGGGAAACGAGAGGGATGCAAGGCTCGACCTCTCTGCCAAAAGGCATAGTCCCATTCCGTTCCCCTAAAACAGCTTGAATCGGGTAATCGGTAATTCCGAGTCATCGTTCTCATTACTTGTTTCGGTGATGTCGATCGTCCTTCTGTTCGTTGAAGACTTTGAGAAAAGTTCCCGGCTAACCGGGACCACCCATCCATAGGACGGACCCATGGTCCATCCTCCGCACTTTCCTCGGTTTGTTTTAGTTATGTAATTACCTACCACATTAGTTTGACATATACAAACATCTTCTTTGAATTAACCCTGTTATGCACCGGTTCCTTCACGTAATCTTATCACAGGACATAAAGAAAACAATGCCAAACAACTTCTTTATTATCATTTTATCCTTTTATCTTTGAAATACAAGGAGTTCCGCCCGTAGGCATATTCATAATCCGCCCGAAGGCTATCCAGTAATCCACCAGGGATCACTAATCCAAGTTTCCTCCCGTAGACTAGTATGCGGGCCTCGAGATCCAATCCCGAGTCACGTTAGTCTCTTGTGCAGGACCCGGAAGGCGAGGGATTTACAGCCAGAGCCCCCCCTGGCACCCAAGCGTCCTCCTGCTCCAAGCAGAACTCAACGGAGAGACCTCTCACGGTGGGTTCGGTCCACGTTCCCGGCGCGGCTAACAACCCCCTTGGTTAGGGTTAGGCAGGCAGTCGGGGGTAACTGAAGCTGCCTCTCCCTTCAGGCTTCAACCTGAAGTATTTAGATATCTTTTCATCCTTTAGTTCATTGAGCAAACAATGCAAACAGTCCTTTCTAAACTGTTACAAGCACAATCAATTTCAATGGTCGTTTAGCTGGCAAACTGTTAAGGAGTGACTCCTTTTCTCCTAATGCAACCCGCACTCGATCCGGAATCAATTGCAACTTGGCAAGATTCCTATCATTCTTGGGTTAGGGTCATACCCTACCAATACTTTAGGTTTTGTTGTGGCAGGATCCAGCGACCATGTCGCTTTAGTTTATTGTCTGGTCCTTTGCAAATACCTAACTTTCCTTTCCCTTGGCAATTATTTCCCAAGGAAAGTGAGTAACAGGATGATTACTCATCCTCTTGTAAGTTAATTTCCTTCAATAACTTGCCAACCTCATTTCGAGAGATGACAAAACTCGCTTGTGGACAAATCTCAAGTCTATACAATGTTGCAGCTTTTTGCACATGTATTGCATCTAATTTCACGGGATCATTCCACCCATTGCTTAGCGTTTTCCGGTCACGGAATTTACCTCCAGCCGAGTAACAGGGTTTTAGGGTATCCTCCAAACCATTCCTAGTTATGTTGGCCCATGGTACTAAAGATAAGCAACTCCGTCGGAGTTTCGTCACTTTGAACGAATGATCCTTAGGATAAAACCTTAGATCATTTCATGTATGAAAATCCAATTGATTCGACATTTCATGAACGTGGGTAAGATCTTTAGATTCGCGGGTTTTGTCTTGGCAACCAGTGTAATGCTAGGTCGAATTATTATTGCACTAACCCTAGTTAACACTTGGGATACTTATCATATCGACTCAATCATGCCCATATGAATCCTTGTGGTTTAGTCAATTCAATTATGCTTGTCTTGCGACAAGGATGATCCTTCTAAAGGTAATAAACTAAATCTAACGGGGGACAATAGTTATAACTCCACCAATTCGCGTAAACATGCGGTTTATTGTATTTACGCAACACATGGTCCATGATAACTTTATCCTTCTCTGGTGCACGATAATCTGGGTACTAACTTTTCCTAGGACTACTAGGTCTTTCATCAATAGTCCTACTTACAACCTTGTTGTCTACACTTTGGCATCTTATGCTTTGACTCCTAAATGCGGCTCTTAATGAATGTCATTTTTCGCATGACGACTACGCAATACACAACATTCTCCTAGCTACGAAGTAGTCAATGAAACTCATCCAAAGCTAGTGTTAACTTATTCCATCTTACATGCTATTTGCAAGTTCATAAGATCATCTTCGTACTCTATTATTCCTTTTCGGATAATACCTTATGGGGTTAACCTTGCCTCATGAAATCATTACGAGAAGGATGTTGCCTAACATGCGGCACACGCTTATTTCTACCATGTCTAGGATGAAAGATAATGCACTTATAAATCCCATTTCCTTGCCTAGGATTAGACTCATTACTTTGATCATGTACCAAAACTACATGCAACTAGCCTTCTACTCGTTCAAATTCATGACATAATTCAACCTTGCCTAATGTTTCAAGAGATGCTTTATCACATGTATTTCTTTCCAATTTCCGTATGCATTAAAATTAAGCGTAAAAATGCAATTCCTTTTATGAGCTAAGCGCGCCTAATCATGCGAGAATAACTCGAAGGAACCTGGACTTGAGGGCTCGGGGAGATGTCCACTTGTACATTCGGAGATGAGCCTCCCGCGGTCGCACCTTGTGATCTTTTTGGGGCCATCGTAGGCGTAAATTCGACTTCCGATTCGCCTTTGTGGTCTACGGAGTGTCTTGCCTTGGCATGCAACCTTCCAACCTTTGCCTTTCCTCGTATGCGGAGGATTTCTTTGCGGGATGGCGCTTGCGGCAAAGGGCTTTAGGAGATCTTTAGGGAAAAACCCCGGGTTGGCACGGAGTTGATTCTCGGATGACTTGCGGCTTCAAAGTCCTTTTACGAAGCCTTTTTCAGAGGCTCTTGTGGGTTCTTTACGGCCTTCACCTCCTCCTCTTCAAAGTCCCGGGGAGGGGTATGAAGGGGTCTTTTTGGAAATGCGGTGGGAAGGGGGCTTAAGGAGGCCCCCCCTTAGAAGCTTCTAAAGAAGCTTCAAGAAGCTTCTGGGCTTCAGCCGTGACGTCGAGGGGGGGTAACGTGGTCCAGCGGCGGCGGATTGAGGGCCTGGCGGCTGGCGGACCACAGCGGCAGCGTGGCGGCGGACTGGGCGGACTGCAGCTCGGGGCGTCGGCGACCTCCTCTCCACGGCTCACTCTCTCCTCACGGGCCGTCCTCACCTTCAGCTCCTCTCCCACAGCTCCTCTAGCACACTCCCTTGCTAGGGGGGTGTTTATATAGGCATGGGGGTGGGGAAGAGGGCCTCCACACACGTGGAGGACTCCCCTCATGCAGTCCCCACTTCACTCCTTCTTGGCCATCCCCCTCCCACTCCCTCTCCTCCAGCCATGCATCGGCTGGGGGAGGGGATAATAATTAAAAAAATTTGCAATTACCTTATCCTCTTGACCTCTTCCCAAGAGGCTGTTTTCCCGCGGCTATGCCGGTTTGAATCCCCGACTCATTTTCCTAAGGTGGAGTGTCTCCATTTCCCGCGTGTGGTTATAGATTAGCTGCTGGCACTAGTGATAATCTTTGCACGAGATCTACACGACGTATGGGAAGTCAATATTTACGGCACGCGGTACGCGGAAATATTACAATTCAATACTAAAAATAACAAATTTCCATATTTTCCATAGGTATTAGTTTATGATGATGATGGTTTCTTAGCTCATTATAGTGGCACAACAAGGACTAAGTTTGGGCAATATTCTACCCTCACATGCTATTTTTTCAAGGTTGATCCAAATATTGTGAAGATTTACCATTGAAAGTATAGTGATTAGGCATTTGTTCCAATGACTACTTTGAAAACTTTGTCCAAATATTTAGGTTATTCTTGTATACATGAAAATAAAGACAAAGTTATATTTATTGAAAGTATGCCGTGATAAGGTTTTTCTGGCTATGTTCTTGGATGCAAAGGCTTAAGGAGTGGATACTTCTTATGCTACAGTATTTATGCATACCGATTGCCAATCCCTCAAGAAAACCCCCTTTGCAAGTGTATGAGAGGTAAATATGCCTTCTACACAACAAAACTAGCACATTTTTGCTAGAAATGAAGACAAAGAAGAATAGGGGGAAGCAAAAAGAAGCAAAAGAGGTTAGCTCTTCAATTGACTTTTGAGCCATATATATACAATATCCTTAAATGTATACATATATATAATGTTATAAAGAGTGAATGGTCTCCAAAACAAAAGTGATGTCAATATTATTATGTAAAAACTCTAATTGAGCTAATGAGAATCTTGTTTCTAATTTTCATATATATGTGGTTTCCTAAGTTTCTTATGTATTGCTGATTGATTTTACATGTCAAAGCTATTTTCTATAAAATGTATTGAACATTTTGCATAAGGATTTAGTTTTTCTTAGACCATAATCACATCTCATAGTTTTGAAGTAGACTGCTCTTTCTTAATAATGATATTTCTCCATGCTTTGTGTGTTCCATGTGGACAATGGTCCATTGTTGTCAATAAAGTATGTTCCATACTTTAGTAAAATGTGTTGCACAAAAAGGGAACATATCAAGTTCATGAAAAAATGAAGTTCTAAGATAAAATTTCCAAGTAAAATGTGATGTCTTTTTTTACCCAAGCTTTAACTATTTATTTTACCAAAATTTTTATAGCCTTCTTGTAGTCTAAACAATATCTTACACTACTCTTTCTTTGTCATGCAAAAGTCTTAAGAATTTATTGAGATCCATCCATACCTCTATATGATCATTTGCTATTGAAGCACCACTCACTACATTGGTTATACATTTGCACAATTCTTTCCAAGTATTTTCATATTGCATTTTTTGGACATTATCAAAGTTAGAGAGAAATCTTCTAGCCTTTGCTTCTATATCAATAGTCCTAGCTTGATTATTTGTATTATTTCTTGATGGGGCAATTCCTATACCTCTTGTGTCAAACCAATCCTAGGAGATTATTCCATCCATAAAATACAAGCATGGATGTGGTGTTGTTGCTCCACCAAAATTCCAAACTTGTATTTAAAAGCTTTCAAGTTAGTCCTTAAATGCCATTATACTTCAAATGACCCAATGCCATCTACCTCAAGTAGCTCTCCTTTGTCTTGTCACTCTATGATATTGAGATATTTGTGTGATTAAAAAGCTATTTGAGGGTTTCATGCTCTTTTTGGGCATCTGAGTTGCACCTATCCAACATAGATTATTCTCAGTACCAAATTGTTAAAGTTTTTAAAATGCCTTTCCCTGAACAATCGATGTTAGTGAGACTTTCAATTCTTCCACTTGATCCTTTGTAATTTATTTTCATTTGTGAGATTCTCCATTTTCTAATTTTTCATAATTTTAACTTTTTGTCTACCTCAACCAATCTATTCTCTTATTGTCCATACGTTTCCTCCTAAGAAGAATGGTTGAATTCATTATACTAATTTTTTTGAAGCTTCTTCACATTCAATTCATTTGTGAAAGTGTTATCTATTTGATCATGTGTGCTAACATATACTATGTCAATCTCTCTTACAAGTACCTTCTCTCTCACAAAATGGTAACACGCCTTAATGTGTTTTTCCCTAGCATGGAAGATTGGATTCCTAGCTAACTGTATGTTGCTTATGTTGTTAGAGTATATGACAATTGGACCCGGGAAATAAATCATAGGTATATGTATGTATCACATGAGTTCAACATAAGGGATTTTTAAAATACAATTTTTACACATTTTTTACATATAGAAGGGTCCAAGATAAAAGAGTTGCTTACATATTGAATAGAAAAGGGTTATGTTTTATTAAGAAAAAATTCATTCATAAGGATATTTATAAATATGCCTTAAATGCATGTGATATAGAAGGTATGGATATAGTGAACTACCTAGGCAATTAGACCATCTCTCTACACATGCAGATCACACAATAATTTTTACACCATACCACCTCACATGTTGCCATAGTAGCACCTCTATAGTTAGCCTCTATACTCGATAAAGAAGTTGTAGGTTGCTTTTACTTCTCCATGTAACTACTGTATTACTAAGGAAAATATAAATCCAATGGTAGATCTTCTGTCAAACATGCTACTAGCCCAATCTGCATTTGTGCATCCAAACACCTATATATTCATATCTACATCATAAAAAATTCCATAATGTAAGATAAACTTCATTGTGGGAGCTCTCGCTCAACCACCAAGACCCACGGACCGCTTATTGTTTCAAGCATTTCAAGCCAAGTGCAATGGCTACCTCTCACATAGCTATGTGCACTCTCACACCTACGAGTGTGATGAGCTCACCTTCATTCCCCGATTGAGTTCCCTTCTTCCACAAGCTCTACAGAAACTCCATGATCTAAGGTGCAAGCTCAAGAAAGATTAATCCTCAAGCTCCAAGCTCCTCTCACATAGCTATGTGCACTCTCACACCTATGAGTGTGATGAGCTCACCTTCATTCCCTGATTGAGTTGCCTTCTTCCACCAGCTCTCCAGTAGCTCCATGATCTAAGGTGCAAGCTCAAGCAAGATCGATCCTCAAGCTCCAAGCTCCATTGAGAAGAAGAAGAAGAAGAAGAAGAAGAAGAAGAAGAAGAAGAAGAAGAAGAAGAAGATGATGATGATGATGATGATGATGATGATGATGTTGATGATGATGATGATGATGATGATGATGATGATGATGATGATGATGATGATGATGATGATGATGGAGAGCTTCTCCACCACGGTCCCTCACTGTCACATAACCTCTCCCTCACTCCCTCAGAAACTCTCTCTCAAGCACAAGCACAGGCAATAACAAGAAGAAGAAGATTAAAAGAGATCTAATGTTCGGGCCTAAAATAAGTTTGACACTGGCTCTATGGCTTTAGCCTTCACTTACCCAAGTGTAAGTCATACACTAGGTTTAACTAACCATGACTAACTCTAACTATGTCACACCAACTAACCCAACTTATTAAATGTCCCACTCCTGCTGATATAGTTGGACATAGCTAAGACTCTGTCGGTCACACACAAGAGCTTGAAGTCTCAACACTCCCCCTCAAGCTCAAGATAAAACCTATACACCAAGTAGTTGTCAGAATCGACTAAACTTATCTTTACCCAGAGACTTGGTAAAGATATCTTCTACATGCTCATCCGTCTTCACATGCACAAGATCCACTCTGCCTGCAAGAACCATCTCAAGGATGAAATGATAGTGTATCTCAATGTGTTTAGTTCTAGTATGGTATACTAGATTTGTTGTCAGAAGTACACTATTGAGATTGTTGCATAACAAGGTTACTGGAGCATCCACTTGCATGTCCAAATCAGCCCTAAGCTTGAGCAACCATGTAATCTCACATGTTGCAAATGCAGCACCCTTGCACTCTGCCTTAGTAGTTCTAGACAATGCAACTGTTGGTTTCTTCTTGCTGCTCCAAGTGATCATTCCACTTCCAAATCCAAAAGCATAACCACTTGTAGATCTACGATCATATGGACATCCTGCCCAATCTGCATCCGTGTATCAACCAGTGTCAAGGGCTTATCTTTCACATAAAACAATCCAAAATCTACAATGCACTTTACATATCTCATATTATGCCTAATAGCATCCAAGTGTGGATTTTTGGGCTTTTGCATGAACTGACTTATGAGCCCAACAACATAACTCAAATCAGGCCTAGTGGTGGTCAAGTAGATCAGACTTTCAACCATCTAACTGTACATAGTTAGATAATCAATTTTTACTCTAGTGCTAATGTCCAACTTAACATTCTAATCAAGAGGTGTATCTAGTGGTTTACATTCAACCATGCCATATTTCTTCATCATTTCTATGGCATAGTGTTTTTGCATCAGCTATAAACCATTTTTAGCCTTGATCACCTCAATACCCAATAAATACTTCATTTCATCTAAGTTTTTCATATCAAATTCAGATTTCAACATCTGCATAACATGTTGTATCCCAAAGTCATCATCACTTGCGATTATCAAATCATCAACATAGATAACTAGTACTACCAAACCTTTATCTGTCTTTTTTGTAAACAAACTATGATTAGTCCTACCAACAGTGAATCCCAAACTCTGCAAGTAATTATTGATCCTTGCATGCTAGGCTCTCGAAGCCTGCTTCAGCCCATGCAATGCCTTTTTCAATTTGCATACATAATGTTGAAAATCATCGTGTACATACCCTTCAGGCTGATCCATATAAACATCCTTTGCTAGATCACCATTGAGAAACACATTCTTAACATCCATCTGTTCCAATTTCCAGCCTTTAGCAGTGGCCAATATGATCATTGTTTCATATGATTGCCATCTTGGCAATAGGGTTGATTGTTTCCTCATATTCTAACCCATACTGTTGAGCATATCCTTTAGCAACCAACCTGCCTTTGTACCTCTCTACACTACCATCTGACTTGCATTTAATCTTGTAGACCCATTTGCAGTTAATCCTCTTCTTTCCTTTTGGCAGTGGTATAAGATCCCATGTTTTTATTTTCAGCCCAGGTAGATATTTCCTCATCCATAGCTATGTACCAATTTTTATCCATCACTTCTTCAGCATATGTAACAAGTTCTTTGCGAGCGTGTAAGCTATGGTGCACTACTTGATTCTCCTTTCTCATGAGACAAAACATAGATGTTCTACCTAGTGCCAGTAGGCGTGTACACAATCATAACCAAGCTCACTGTCTAGTCTATCAGCTAAGTCATAGCTTGAAGTCATCTTGCCAGGTATCATCAAACAAGATATATAATCAAAAGCTTGTTCTTTTCCTTTGATGTTCACCACATCATATCTCCCCCTCATTGACATAGTGGTGTCAGTGGACGATGAGCTAGAGCTCCGCAATCTCCTTGTCCATGGAGATACCACTAGGGCCTATCAATGCAGTGCTCTACTATGAATCAATTGTAGAAGTATGTGTAGAGGGCATATCTAATGGCACTACAGTCAGTGATGCATAGCAAGAGGCCATCTCATCAAAGATAACATCTCTGTTGACTAGTGTCTCTTGAGTAGAGGGATCATAGCAATTATATGCCTTCTTCTCCTGCAAATAACCAATAAAGACACAGTTATGTGCTTTTAGATCCAGCTTCTTCCTCTTCTCATTAGGGATATGCACATAAGCATGAAAACCAAATACTTTCATGTGACTGATATCAGGCTTGTAGCCATACAGTTTCTCAAATGGTGTATGTCATGAATACCTGCGGTGGGAGTCCTGTTCAAGATATACATGGCTATCATAACAGCCTCAACCCAATAATAGAGTGGCATCTTCTTCTCATTCATCATTGCATGCGCAACTTCCATTAAGACCCTGTTCTTCCATTCAGCTACCCCATTCTGATATGGAGTGTAGCTGCATGTAAGCTTCCTATGTATGCCATTTTCAACCAACAAACTCATTTGCCACATACTTCCCACCACTATCAGATCTCAAAAAAGAGATATAGCAATCAAATTCCTTTTCAATTTGATTCTTAAAATCATGAAAAACAACAAACAACACCATATTGGGGAATATGTGAATTTTCCATAGTTTGGGACACGTGGTCAAATCTTTGGATTTGTCATGATTTGAACACTATAACTCCAAATTGAGCACTCTATAGCTCAATAAATTCCATTTTTCAAGCGCTTTCCAATGATAGGTCACATCATATGGTTTTGAGAAAATTATGGGCATATTATCACGGTGCCACCTTTTTAGTATGCAAAAAATGGGAATTGGGAGATTTTCAAACTCACTACTATTGTGTTAAACACCTTATCCTTTGTTTTCAATATATAAATCCAAGTATAGTCTGAAGTCATCAATGAATGTCATATAATACCTAGAGCCTCCCATGGATGCATTATGGGATGGCCCCACATATAAGAGTGAACCAACTACAATTGTCGCTTACTATTTCTTACATGCTTGAAAAATGGTAGCCTTGACTGTTTACCAAAATGACAAGCATCATAGACATGACCAATATCTATCTAGGCAAACTTGGGTAGACCTGTAACAAGTTGTTTCTTCTCCATTATTTGCAGTCTCGTTGAAGATTAAAATGTTCCACTCTCTTATTCCATTTTTCTAAATCTCTAACTATGCCAAAACCATGGGCAAACATGACTGACTTTAATTGTGGCAAAGTGGCATCAAGAGTAAACATCATGCCATTCCTATGACCATGAGCAATCAATGTGTAGCCATTACCAAACTCCTCAATGAAGCAACCATGCTTATTGAATCTAACTTGCAAATTCTGCTCGGTCATTTGGCCCATAGATAATATATTTTTAGTAATTGATGGGGCATGCAATACATCATGTAAGTTCGACTTCTTGCCATCATGGATTACCAAAGGCAATTTGCCTTTATGTTCAATGCTATGCTGCATGTCATCCCCTGTGCATACATAGCCATTGCTCTCAGGGACCATGTTAATAAACCAATCACCACGAGGGGTCATATGATTTGATGCCCCTGAATCAATATACCAAATAGCATCCTAGTAGACTTCTCAACAGCCCTATCTTTCACATATGTCATGGCAAACAGTCTATCTCGCAAAGCATCATCTGTCTGACTGGACGCTGCATAATGTCCATGCTACTTGCCCCTTTGATTGCCCTGCTTCTTCTAGTAGTCCTTGGCAATATGATTGTACCTTCCATAGTAGTGACAATCCTTATCCTTATTAGGATTGTCAGATGGACGTTGTTGCTGCTAGGAGCCTCTTCCTCATTGGAACACAGGGTGAAGATGAAGACATGGTTGTATTGACACTAAATGGTTTCGGATGTGAATATAAGTCATTTGATATTTCCATATCTATGGAGGCTAAAATTCCGGATTTCAATGAGCTGGTTGCATTTCTTATTCATGAGAAATTTAAACTTGGCTTGGCTATAGGCTTTAGTAGTTCCAAGAGCAAGGATGTTGTCTTCTATTTGAATCAACACAGTTGTGACAGCCATGGTAGAGATTATGGTTCTTGCAGAGGAGGCCAACAAAATGTATCTTATGGCAATAATTACCAAGAAGGTTCAAATGCAAGAGGAGGTGGAAATTTCAGAGATAGGGGGAGATCTAGCCAGTTGATCTGCAATAGTCTTAATCTCTGTGACATAATAATGTATAGATCTACCTTTTCTCTCCATGTTTTTGAATTTTTTGCTTTAACTGTATCTTTCTCGCACTAGTAGTTGTGCCATAATACCTGTTCAATATGTTCCATGCATCTGCTCTGGTGACTTGCAATTCATGATCTGCATTACCATAGCATCCAAGATACACAAAGATAACTAATGTAGCACCATGCGAGATCTTTCCAACCAAGCTCAGTGCGCTCGTCTTTGATTAGCTGTAGGATTCTTCTTTGGGATTTCAGGTTCAGCTTCAACACCTATCAACAAGTCCCAATATCCTTTACCTATCAAGAAGTTCTCCATTCAGAACTTCCATATGGAATAATTATTGCTCTCAAGATTTTCCCCCACTATCTGGATTATGTTGTTGGTTCTATGTGCATTTGCCATATTGTAACGAACAATGGCTAGTCAATGCCTACAAGGCAACAAGTCTAACTGACCTAGTACAGTCTTTGACTATTTATGACAGTTTTTGCAATTAACTATCTGCTATAATTAGGATACTTTATGCCATTAACATCTCAAAACCATCCACAAACACGTGGCATGACCTATAGATACATCAATCAACACATAGACCATATAGTTACTGTAGCTCTATATCATGCAACCTTACTACAGTCAACCAAACATGCAATTTGAAATCCGCAGACTGTCAATGACCACCAGCTCTTTCAAGGCCAAAATTGAGATGTATACATGTCATACATGCTCCAAAAACTCTTAGACATCTGCTAGTACATGTAGGAGTTCCTACATGATCATACGGGCACAGTTTACTGTGTATACATAAAATATAGGTGTCAAATACCTTGCTTGCATGTTGCAATCAGCTAATACTCAATCAAACTAGGTTTATCTAGCTCTAAAATGTCCTTAAAGTACTTCATACATGTGCTATCAAATGTAGGTATCAATACATGACCATACACACAACCATAGACACTCTATCTTCAACAGACAATGTTGTAGAATGCATTCCCTATTTGTAACTAGCCAAAGCAATGTCAATGCATTTATTTCAAGCTCCAAATTTCATCTTTCATGAGCATTCAATGCTCCTCTCAATTCTCTAGACATTCAGCAGACATATGCCATGTTATACATTTGACAGAAGCTAGTCAATGTTATGTAATGCTTGAGGACCAATGAATGCTTGTTGTCCATAGTTTTATGATAGTTTTCAGCCTCTAATATACTTCTAGATCTTAGTATTTTCTTCAAGAAATTGCAACTAAAATGTAGAAGACACAATACATTTGTCTTCTAGGATGTATCTGCACTTTAATGGAGCCAAGAATGCATGTCAGATAGCTTCAATGCTTCAACCAAGATCTAGTGTATGCTGTATATTCACTATTTATAGTAGTTCATGCTCTATTCTAGATCTTTTTACCTATAGATAACCTTCAAATTGAGCTTCCATCAATGCATTTCCATGATGTCAAGACCTTCAAGTACCTTCCAAAGTGTGTATGCAAGCTGTAGATCAATTGAGCAATGATTATTTTATTGATTAGCAATAGAGAGCCCATCCAAGATGGCTTTCATACCATGTTAAGAGAGACAAAGAGAGGAGAGGAACAGAGAGCTCACTCATGCTCTCTACCTTCCATTCATTATTCCATTGTACATCTTCACTTACCCAAGTGTAAGTAATACACTAGGTTTAACTAACCATGACTAACTCTAGTTAGGTCACATCAACTAACCTGACTTATTAAATGTCCCACTCATGCTGATACAACTAGACATAGCTAAGACATTGTCAATCACACACAAGATCTTGAAGTCTCAACACCCACGATCAAAATCTCTCACAATGATCCATCCCCCTGTCTCATAGATTATACATAGGAATGAACTACAGAGAGGAGAGAGAAACATGAGAGAGAAATACTAGAAATCATCAATTTCATTCATTGCACCATATCACATGTGGAAATATAGTCAAAATGGAGCTCTCTCTGTGTAGATTGGATCCATGACATCATTTCTCAATCTACCCAGCCTGGGAATAGGCACAAACTTGAGGAATGAGGAGGAAAAAAGAATTTTGCACCCCCTCAGGTCGGTTGCAAATCTGAGTTTTTTTATAATTTACATTTCATTTCATATCATTTGCATGCATTTATCAAATAACAAGTTCACTTCTCACATGTTCACACTATGCATTTATCAAATAACGGGTTCACTTCTCACATGTTCACACTATGCTTATGCCTATGCTTACGCTTGAAAAGTGATGTCACCTTCATTGATGGTGCAAACGACCTCGGAGTCGTGATCCAATTGGACGGCTATCTTTGTAATGTGGAAATCTATCAATTTGGCATCCATTGTGCACTTTTTAGCTCCAGGATCACATAGGTGCTTTAGAACACCAAACCTTGCATGGATTAAATGGGGGGTCAAATGATATTCGATTGACAAGCCTTGTGTTCTTGGAATTGACCTTTGTCTAGGAAAACTCTAGCTCCTCGATTCGCAACCATTTCATCTTCCATGAAAACTTGATCTTTTATGTCTCCTGGGCAGTTTGTCACTTTAAAAACAAGTCTCAAAAACTAACTCTCATTGGTGACCATGGGATAGGGCGACTCGGCTCTGCAAATCCCACGAATTGATCTGCACAAACAACAACCATAAAAAAGCATCAAGCTGCCACAAAATAGAATACTCAACAAAGCACAAACACAACTCTTAACTTATTCCCTAACAAAATCAAGGCATGAAAATCCTCAAAGGATAGGCCCAGCATAATCTGATAGAAATCCAGAGCGAGTCACTAACCAACAGCTCCAACACACACTGGATAAAAAGAACCATTAAAGAAGTCATCCCAAGTGGTGGCCTCAACTACGGATGCAACTTAGGACAACTAGACTAGGAACTCCTAATAGGCAAGGAGTCTTATAGCTTGGTCAACATAAATTTTCATTTGATAATATTTTTTCTTCAAGTTTCCATACTTGAGTGTGTAAAAAGGAGAGAGCTGAGCATAGTGACACAAGGAGAACAGGATATCGGTCTCAAGTCTTGAATCAACACCCAGGAACCTACCATGCTCTCGTAAGGCGACACTTAATCCCTTTCTGTCCCACCACTCACTTTTGTTTTCACTCCAACCTTCCTTAGTATTTCTTTTCCAGCTAGATGCCATCCCAAGGAAGACGAGGCATTGGTGCTTAAGAACCTACCAAGCCTTTACAACATGATAATCAACTGTTCTTAAGATGTTTCTTTCTTTTTTTTTTCTATTTTAGGGGTTACGACCCCTTTTTACACACCTCTATATTTTTATATTTAAGATATATTCATGCTTGTCTCTTATTTTTACTTCGATAGGCTTATCTAACTGCCTCACACTAGTAGGGACTCTTGGAACAATTGCCTAGGAGGCTAGTAGAATAGGGTCACTAGGATTGCCTTCTAAAAATAGATCTTTCAATGTTTGACAATGTCCTTGCAAGAGGTAGATAGCTACTTGAAACCCCCTAGATATACCTAACCTAACCTTGGGACTTCATTCTTTGATTTCCGGTCCCCAACAAAAGAGTAATTCTCTCCAAGTACATAAACACATATAGCATAAAGGAAAAGTACTTAAAAAGGAAAAACATCACCTGGACTTGACCATAATAAGATTTCGCGCAGCAAGAGGCTCCCTCCAGGTTCTGCTAAATCTATCTAGCACAGCACTAGAACAAAACCATTAACCGCACTCGCACTAAACCGACACATGGCCTTCTTCGCCTAATGAAATATGACATTTCACTACAAAATGACTAGCGCTCTTGAACTAATGAAATAATCCACAAAATGATTATTCAATAGAGTACTGCTAAAACAAGCCCTTGGTCTCCAAACATAACTCTACTAAAGCATAAGACCGAACAAGGTTGAGGGCTCCTTAGGCCCTACACTAAATGCATCATGTTATTAGCTAACCCCCATGCATAAATAACAAGCAGTGTCCAATGAATATAACAATAAACGATCCTATGTGTCCATGACAAAATAGGAAAATTTTTAGTTGCTACCTAACTCATGACCCAAACTAGCTATCGGTGGCCAAAATAGGACGTGGCAATAAGAAGGCCCTAAACTAGTCCTGGGATAATGTTAGAAGGAAATTATAAGAGCTCCCCTAAACCACAATTGAAAAAGACATCTTCAACAAAAGCATGATTAACCAGGGAATCCACTGTCGAAATGAGCGGGATCTAGGACATGGCAGTGAGCTATGGTGGATGGAAGAAGAAGAATGAACTCATGATGACAGAGACACTGGACTTGACTATTACACAAGTGAATTAGGTTCCAAGATGGAAGCTTGGACTCATAAACACAATCTTGTGTAGGACTGACAAGTTCAAGACTGACACTAACTGATAAAGAAAAGCATCAACATGTATTCATTCATCTATCAAAAGTTGTAGTCAAGCACAATGCTTTATAGTTGTTGGATGGGTACAATTTTCCCTTTCTGTGCATATGGGATTCTTGCAGCCTGCATGTCTTCATCCCAAACATCCTCATAAAAAGAGGCTACATTAGGTGTAATTGCTAATATCTCAACACCCCTCCTCAATCACAACCAGAAAGTACAAAGTGTGTAGAGGCTTTAGTGAAAGTAACACCTGCAAAGTGTGGGCACACCTAAAACATGGCAAAACACCAGAGGCTGTCATAGAAAAGGCTAAGTGTGGGTACCACAGACATGATGGTCATCCAGAGGCTGTAACAGGGGCCTTACAGAGGTTGTAGTACAATGGTACATGAGGATTTTACAAGCTTATGATAAAGACATTTGGGCTAGACATTACAAGGCTAAAGAGGTGAGTAAAAAATTGGACCAAGGACCGGCAGGCCCTTGCAATTTTCACCATTTCTTTTGGTATGGATCTTCAATTCATTGCAGTTCTTCTGTCTAGCTTCGTATACTTGTACTTCACTTTTTTTGCCGCTTCAAAGTCTTCATGATTTTTCTACTTCTTCTTCTTATTCTTGTTCTTTTGGTCCTCTTGATTTGCTTCTTCATTGACTTTGCTTGCAATAGTTGCATCAGTCTTTATGTCCATGTCCCCCTCAAGCAAAGGTATCATTGTCTTTGAGATAGTGGAAATGACTTCAAAATCTTGTACTATCTTCAAGGTAGGAGGCATTTCTTCAAATAATGATAGCACTTGAATGCTCATAACTCCATCATTCTCTGCAAGTAAGACAAACAGGTCTTGAATATAGAGTTGATAAAGCAACATGAGTCATGCTACTCTTCATGAAGTGTATCCTCATAGAGATATTCTTGCTTGTCATTGACATGACCTAAAATTAGTACCAAAACTAACAATGGGTTGATCTTATTATGTGTCAAAAGACACAAGCAATGGCAGTGTAGTATCAAAATATACTAGTTTGAAATTTGATGTTTGTTGCTTAAGTTTGACTTGACTCTTGATGCTTGTCTTGTCCTTCAACTTGACTCCCCCCTCCTGATGGATAAATTTTACTTGAATCCTTGCTGGAAACTGAGTTGGGAGCTTAGATCAGAGTGGTAGCAGCTTCAATGTACCAAGAGAAGTGAGAAAATGAAGAAAATTGAAGTTTTTGAGAAGTTGGCTATGGCTACCAACTCTAGGGTTTGTGGAAAGCCCTGGTTTTTCAATCTATGTGCATTGTATCCTTAACCATTTCCAGAAATTTTTATATGGTAATGAAGCTTGTTGATAGGCTTCCAAAGCCCTATGATCCTAGGCAAGATCGTGGCACGTATGAGCAGCGAGAGCTGTACGACTACATGCAGGCGCAATTCTAGCAGCGAAGGTGAAATCACGTAATGTTGGGATGTAGAAAGGCCAAATTCAGGGCTCCTCATGCCAGGATGAAGCACCCTAATGTGAGGAATGATTTGTCAAAAGGAAATGTGAGCTGATTTGGCCTGTATTCTAAGATATAGAAGCTCCAAGTGTTGCATGCCCTGTCTGGCTATGGCTGCCAAATAGTGGCTATGGGGTTCAAGTGAGAAATTGAAGTCATACACTCACATTGAGTTGAATGTGAGTTGGGTAGAGGTTGAGAGGAACCAAGAGAGGCTCGAGAAGCAATGCCATGCTCGATTAGGCTCTCATACCATGTCGAAATGAGTGGGATCTAGGACATGGCAATGAGCTACGGTGGATGGAAGAAGAAGAATGAATTCATGATGACAGAGACATTGGACTTGATTGTTACATAAGTGAATTAGGTTCCAAGACGGAAGCTTGGACTCATAAACACAATCTTGTGTAGGACTAACAAGTACAAGACTGACATTAACTGATAAAAAAAAAAGCATCATCATGTATTCATTCATCTATCAAAAGTGGTAGTCAAGTACAATGCTTTATAGTTATTGGATGGGTACAGTTTTCCCTTTGTGTGCATATGGGATTCCTGCAGCCTGCATGTCTTCATCCCAAACTGCATCATACAAAGAGGCTACATTAGGTGTGATTGCTAATATGTCAACATCCACAAAGTGATTCCATTGTTGAGGAACTAGCTAACAAGACACCACCTCAAAAATATCTAACATATCCATGATTGCATGATGGTACATCCATAGGATGGGATCCCACACACTATAGGTCCCATTCAACTGGTTGATTACTAACTGTGAGTTGCCTTTCACCAATAACCGACAGATACCACCACATCGGGCTGAAATGAGTGGGATCTAGGACATGGCAGTGAGCTACGGTGGATGGAAGAATAAGAATGAATTCATGATGACAGAGACATTGGACTTGATTGTTACACAAGTGAATTAGGCTCCAAGATGGAAGCTTGGACTCATAAACACAATCTTGTGTAGGACTAACAAGTATAAGACTGACACTAACTGATAAAAAAAAAGCATCATCATGTATTCATTCATCTATCAAAAGTGGTAGTCAAGTACAATGCTTTATAGTTATTGGATGGGTACAGTTTTCCCTTTGTGTGCATATGGGATTCCTGTAGCTTGCATGTCTTCATCCCAAACTGCATCATACAAAGAGGCTACATTAGGTGTGATTGCTAATATGTCAACATCCACAAAGTGATTCCATTGTTGAGGAACTAGCTAACAAGACACCGCCTCAAAAATATCTAACATATCCATGACTGCATGATGGTACATCCATAGGATGGGATCCCACACACTATAGGTCCCATTCAACTGGTTGATTACTAACTGTGAGTTGCCTTTCACCAATAACCGACAGATACCACCACATCGGGCTGAAATGAGTGGGATCTAGGACATGGCAGTGAGCTACGGTGGATGGAAGAATAAGAATGAATTCATGATGACAGAGACATTGGACTTGATTGTTACACAAGTGAATTAGGCTCCAAGATGGAAGCTTGGACTCATAAACACAATCTTGTGTAGGACTAACAAGTATAAGACTGACACTAACTGATAAAGAAAAGCATCATCATGTATTCATTCATCTATCAAAAGTGGTAGTCAAGTACAATGCTTTATAGTTATTGGATGGGTACAGTTTTCCCTTTGTGTGCATATGGGATTCCTGTAGCCTGCATGTCTTCATCCCAAATTACCTCATACAAAGAAGCTACATTAGATGTGATTGCTAATATCTCAACATCCACAAAGTGATTCCAATGTTGAGGAACTAGCTAACAAGACACCACCTCAAAAATATGTAACATATTCATGACTCCATGATGGTACATCCTATCCATGACTGCATCATGGTACATCCATAGGATGGGATCCCACACACTATAGGTCCCATTCAACTGGTTGATTACTAACTGTGAGTTACCTTTCACCAATAACCGGTAGATACTACCACATCGGGCTACATTCAACCCAATAATCAAGGCCTTTTATTCTGCCATACTATTATTAAAGGAGTTTCCTAAATATACTCCCATCTTCATAACAACCCTACGTCAGAGATCTTTAATGACCACACTAATGCTCGCATGTTTAGTGGGTCCTCTAGAAGCTTGATGAAAATACAAAGTATAGACCTAATCTTCATTAATAGGCCATGCCATATTGATGAGCTCACTCGTACTACTTATGATAATCAAAGTCAAGATGAGAGAGAGGATGTATGACAGGTACAATCCCTCCTCTCTTGCTGAACTCAACATGAGGGAGAGAGAGACAAAGACAAAGACATGGAGAGAGAGAGAGAGACATGGAGCCATAACAGAGTGTCTTGAACTCTCATTGTTCTCTACTTCTCATTATTCCATCATGCTTACTAAAGTCTAATCACACATAAGTGAAAACACACTAGGTCACTAACTGATCATACCACTAACTTTGAATTAAGACTGTAACATTTCTTAAATTTCAACAATCTCATGATCATCATCTCCAGTGATGATCAAATCATCGACATAAACCACCAAAAAAACATAACTGTACTCTATCTTCTTTGTAAACAAGATGTGATATGCATGGCCTATCTGAAAATCAAGCTATGAAAATAAGTGCTTATGTAAGCATTCCATGCTCTCTGTGCTTGTTTTAGCCCATACAAGGCCTTTTTTAGCTTATACATATATGTCAAATAGTTAGGGTGTACATAACCCTTAGGCTGCTCTATATACACCTCTTCAAGCAAGTCACCATTCAAGAATGCATTTTTGACATCCACCTACCATAATTTCTAGCCCTTAGAAGCCGCTAATGCAATTACTATTCTCACCATTGCCATCTTGGCAACTGGGCTGAAAGTCTCCTCATAATCTCAGTTGTACTGCTGTGCATATACCTTTGCAACCAGTCTGGCTTTATACCTTTCCAAAATGAACAATCTTACTTGCATTTCACTTTATAAACCATTTGCTACCAATGGGTACTTTGCCTTCAGGCCTTTAGGCAAACAGACCAATTCCCATGTCTCATTTTTAGCCAATGATGCGTATTCATCATCCATGGCAACACACCAATTCTCATCTATAACTGCCTCATTAAACTTCATAGGCTCTTTGTAGCCTGACACTTTAGTCATATATGCATAAATTTTGGATGAATACCCACTGTATGCGAGACTATCAACTGGTTTTCTGACCCTTTTAGACCTCCTCAATTGTAGTGCACTCTGGGCTTGCCTCTCATGAGGTGGTATGTACCTACTTTGCCTTGCACTAGGCATCATAACTGATGGTATGCCCAATTCACTATCACTGCTAGGTGACTCATATCTAGTTGTAAGCGGGCTAGTCACATTTTCAAACATCTTTTCTTTGCCTTTATCAAATCTCCCCCTAACTAACATATCCATGTTAGTGGATGTAGTAGCAGGACTATGGAGTTGTCTTGTCCAAGGACTAACTATAGATGAACCATCAGGTCCACTCATATATGTACTAGTTGAAGGATAATTTTCAACATAAGAAGAGTTGGTTGGTCCATTAGAGACCATTGCATTTGGATTACCATACCATGAGGATAGCTCATCAGAAACTACATCCTTGCTAATCAAGGTTTCCCGAGTGGATGGATCATAGCATTTGTAAGCCTTTCTCTCTTGTGCATAGCCAAGAAAAACACTTTTGATAGCCTTTGGGTCTAACTTCTTCCTCTTTTCATCAGGCACATGCATGTAGGAAATGCATACAAATACTTTTAGGTGACTAATGTCGGGCTTGTGCCCATACAATTTGTCATACAAAGTCAAATCATGAACCCCAAATGTAGGTGTTTGGTTTAGCACATAAACTGTAGTAACCACTGCTTCAACCTAGTAAGCATTTGGAAAATCCTTTTCATTAAGCATTTCCCTGGCAGCTTCCATAAGCACCCAATTTTTTCTATTTGTGACACCATTCTGCTAAGGTGTGTAACTGCATGTGAGCTATCTTTTCATGCCATACTTAGCAAGGTACCTATCAAACTCTTTGGATACATATTCTCCACCTACATGAAATCTCAAACATGAGATATAACAATCAAGTTCATTTTCCACCTTTGGATACATATTCTCCACCTACATCAAATCTTAGACATGAGATATAATAATCAAGTTCATTTTCAGCATGCTTCTTATAGTCCTTAAAGACATTGAGCACCTCATCCTTGTGCTTCAAAATGTACAACCATGTGTATTGGCTAAAATCATTAATGAAGGATACATAATACCTTGAACCACCAAAAGATGCATTATGGGGTAGGATCACGTTTATCCAAAAGTATCAACTACAAAGGCCGAGAATTGTTTCTAGCATGTCTCATGAATGGGAATCTTGCTTGTTTCCCAAATTGACACAGCGCATACATGTCCAAGATCAGTGTACTTAAACTTTGGCAAGCCAAGTATAACCTCTTTCTACTGCATATTTTTCAACTTCTATACATTAACATGACTGATGCATTTGTGCCAAATTTCTACATCATGAACTACTCCATTATCATGGGCAAACATGGCTACCTTCAATTCTAGGATAGATGCATCCAAGGTAAACATTCTACCATCTCTCTTGCCTTTGGCAATCAATATACAACCATTTCAATATTCTTTAATAAAGCAACCATCCTTGTTGAATCACCGAGGGGTCCACTAGGGTTTACCGTATGGTACCATGTGAGTGTAAGGGAGGGGGGTTATTTAAGGGAAGGAAGGTACATTTTATAAGGTAAGGTCCCATAAATAGGGGTTAGATAAGGGGTATTTTCATATATTTCTTGCATGCAGGTGACGTCTCCTTATTACTACTAGTGAATCCCTCGTGGTTGAATCTGACTTGCAGATTCTAGGTACATGTAGTACATCATATAGACTTTTCTTTCTGCCATCAGGTGTATGAGCAACAGAACCACATATTTATGCTGGATATCATATTGTGTATCATCACCAGTACATACAAATCCATGAGACCCTACTACTAACTCATCAAACCATTTTCCATGAGGAGTCATATGATTGGATGCTCCTAAGTCTATGTACCATTTCTCATATTTTCCTTGCTTAGGCACATTCTTTGATACAAACATTTATGCTACTTTTTTTGTAGATATCAAAGAGGAGAGAGAAATATATATGATTGAAAAACTCTGCACATACTGAACCCAAGTCCACAAGCTTAGAAGCTTCTATTCTTTTTTGTAGGGGGAGATCTTCAAGCTATTCTTGGAACTAACCATTAAGGAGGCTTAGACCAATCCAATTTCAAAAGTAGCAAGTAAAGTATACTTTATTATTTATGGATAATTCTTATGAGTGTTAATTCTTTTTTGTAGATGATAGCCAAGCAAGCCCTTGTCCCTACAATGTTACTATTCCCCACCCTACCAATCAGAGACACCGTCAATGGGGACAAACTTGTATTCACCATATAAACAAAGACTGGATTTTGATCTACATGCAAGTATGTGAGGAGTAGAACTGTACATTTCTACATACATAAGGTATTATAAGGCAATATACAAAAGCTATTTATTTTTGCAAGGGTATTTCTTAGAAGGAGAAACATCCTTTTTAGGAGTTCTTTTACCTTTATTTGATACTTTGGTTGCCTTATGCCTTGAGGGCATGCCTTCACTTATTAGAATTATGGCCATCTCTCATTTCTTCTCTACTTTCACACTCTCTATGGCCTCCTTGTCTCCTTAGTCTTCTTCTATGAAATTGGCATCATGTAATTGAAAAGCTTTGCTCATACATCTCAAACATTCTCATTATTGTTACAATCCTTTGAAAACAATCATAAATTAAAATAAAAAAGTGTTAGTTCACCATTATTTTGCATTGGACTATCTTTTGAGTGAAAATTTATCTTTAAGTTAAATATCTTCCACATTACCTTTATAAATTTATCATCATTAAGATAAATAAACTTAACCAATCTTCTAGAATTTACGATTTCCCTCCAACTTATTGGATTAGTCCTCTCAAGCATGTCAAAGAGCTTATCTTCTAATGCTTCTAGTTGTTCTCCTTCTTTTTCTTTTGTTTTTTGTCGCTTTTTCTCCCTCCATTTCTTTGATGTTTTCTATAGCCTTTCCTTCCTTTTCACGCAGTTTCTTCTCTCTCTCTCTCATATGTAACATCCTTGATTTTAGGATATTTGTTTGCCTTCTTCCTACTATATGGTGGCACACTTATAATATTATATATATTTACATTTGTAAGAGGAACTGGATCTAGAACCTTGAAGAATCTATAGCTTAATCTTCTCAAGATGACCATGTCCTTGTCTATGAGTGTCAATTTGTGTGCATAGGTAGCATAAATACATGCATCTCAGAAAAAAACACTTAATAAATTCTATGTAGCCTCTTGGATGCACATAATTATGCTCCCTATACACTTACTTGAGAGTGTAAAGAAAAGGATTGAGGAGAGAGAGAAGGTTTGTGCTGTCCACCACAAACCTACAATAGGAAATCTACCATAACTTTCTATGGGCTGCTCTAAATGGGGTGTGCTATATGTCAAAATGAACAACTTGATGAGAAGTATGTTTAGCTCAAATAGGATGCCCTTTTTTTTAATTAATTCAAGTTCAAAATTAGTCTTTAAAAAAGTGCAATTTTGCATGTAGTCTATGTTTGAAGTTGGGCCATGGCTTCGGCCAACTTAGCATCTTTTAAGTGGGGAAACTCCTCCAAACTGGTGGTTGGTTGCAAAGAGACTTCTTCCAAAAATTAAATTTCCATTTGATGAGGTATTCTTTGAAGGACCTAGACCTTAGCTACTGAGAGGAACTCCAAAATGGTGGCTAGTGTGTGAAGAGGCCAAGGGTAGATATTGCCATTTGATGAGATATTCATTGATGGACCTAGACTTGAACTACTTGTCATGCTACCCAATGTTTCCTTAGGGCAATACTAAATGATGCATTTTTCATCTATGGGAGGTAAATTCTTCCATGTGCTCCACTAAGGTATCTCTTTTCATGGACATAGAGCTTCATGTGGTCTTGGGATTTTCAAAATAAGATTCACCTTATTTTACTGAAGTAAGGCATGCATACACTCCAATTTCTACTTACTTTGAGGGTTTATCTTTTCATTGAGGAGGACTGTAGGAGTAGGACTTTATATCCATACAATATCTCAAATGGAGAAACTCCAATGCTAAATTAGTTATTGTATGCAAACTCTACCAAATGGAGCCACAAATCCCAACTATGTTGTACATCATGACAAAAGTGTCATAGATAAATCTCAAGCCATTTATTAACCCTCTTTGTCTTGCCATCATTTTAGGAGTGATATGCCCTAGATAGAGCTAATTTGGAGCCTATAGAGCTGAAAAATGCTTGCCAAAAGTTGCTCATAAGCTTGGCATCCTTGTCGTGCACTATGGTCTATGGTAATCCATGCAATTTAAATACATGCTCCATAAATTTAGTGTCCACTTGAGACATTCTATATTGATTCTTTATGAGAATGAAGTAGATAATTTTCATGAGTCTATTTACCACCACATATAGGCTATTTCATCCTTCCTTGATTGTGGGTAGGCCCATGATAAAGTCCATATTAATATGCATCCATTTTCCCCTCATGGATAGGCAAGGGCTGCAATAAACTAGTTGATTTAAGAGTTTGTTCTTGTTTATTTGGCATGAAATGCAGTAAGAGACAAAGTCCTTGACATCCTCCATAGGCCATTCTAGTAAAAAGTCTTGTAAATTTTGTCATAGGTCTTAAAAACACCTAGGTGACCAGTAGTGGGGCAAGAACGCATCTCTTCCATGATCTTTTATATGAAATGAGGACTGTGTGGGAGGACAATCTTGCCATGGAATTTTCTTTAATTAATCCATGTTATAATTTTGAAAATATATGGCTAAATCCTTCGTTTAGCCAATAGGTGTCTTGGAGCTCCTCAATCCAATCACTATGTTGTTTTGATATAGATGATACTCTACATGCCCACATTTGTGAGAGTGAACCACTCACTACATTATTTTTACCTCTAGTGTGAGAGATATTAAAATCATAATTCTACAAGGTTTCAAGCCATCTCTTTTGCTTATGAGTCAAAGTAGATTGAGTCATGAAGTACTTGAGGACTCTATGGTCACTCTTTACTCTAAGCTGGCTACCATAGAGATAATGGTGCCATTTCTTAGTAACACAATATTAGTGAGTTTGGGAATCTCCCAATTCCCATTTTTTGAATACTAAAAAGGTGGCACCTGGATAACATGCCCATAAGTTTCTCAAAAATATATGGTGACCTATCATTGGAAAGTGCTTTAAAAATGGAATCTATTGAGCTATAGAGCACTCAATTTGGAGTTATAGTGTTCAAGTTATAACAAATCCAAAGATTTGACCACGAGTCCCAAACTTATGGGAAATTCCCATATTCCCCAATATGGTGTTTAGTGGCATGAAGGATGGTTAACATCTCTTGGTCATAAACATTCAATTGAATTTCCTTCAGTTGATTAAGTCTTTGATCAACTATGGTATCCCAAAATAATGTTTCTTTTTTCAATCTATCTGTCTAGGGTGTTATAATGGTTTCATAATGTTTGATGAATCACTAAAAATAATGAGAGACTAAGAAAACCATGCAAGAAAGTGGTATTTGATGGTTTATGCTAATCTTTTCCACATTGGGCCTTTTGGGGTTAGCCTACATCTCCCATTTTCACTCAAGTACTCCACTAATGTCTACATGAATACACACTTTCTCTCATTAGCAGACAATCTATGCTCTTTGAATATGTCAAACACCCTTTTGACATGTGACAAGTGCTCTTCCAATGACTTTTTATAAATGAGAATATCATCAAGAATATGAGCATAAACTTGAAAAGAAAGGGGTGTAACATTTTATTCATGAGGCTTTGGAAAGTGACTAGGCCATTTGTCAGGCCAAATGGCACCATAAGAAAATGATAAAGTCCACAACTATCCCTAAAGACTATATTTATCTCATCACCCTCTCTCATGGGGCTCTCATGTGAATCTGATGATATCTAGATCTCACATCTATCTTGGCTAAATTTTCCCTTTTTAGCTCATCAAGCAAGTCATCAACCCTAGGGATGGGACACCTATTCATGACCATGATTTATTGAGGTCTATGTAGTCAATGGATTGATATGTGACTTATTTATTCAAGTACAAGACAAAGATCTATTAGTGTTTTTAAAACTCTTTCTTGATTTTCTTAGTCTTAATAAGCTAAAAAACTAAATTATCACAAATCCTCATGAGCTATCCCTCCATGACAAACTCCATATATAGTTGAGAGAACTCCATAGCAATCTTGCCTAAGTATTGCATCCAATCACATCCCTAGAAAACATCAGTGGGGCCCTTAGTGCAATCAAATCCAAGATGCCACATAATTTTCAACCAAACATAGGCATACTTGAGAGCATATAAATGATGTTGAATTCCTCATTATCATTAGCCACTTCCACTTTGAGGGGATGTTCTAATTGCATGGGAAAGCATTTTAGTATGTCAATGGTTGATTTGTTTACAAAACTATGATACTATCACTATCCATTAAATTGAAAACTTTCTTTCCATTGATTTTTCCTTGAATGCACAGTGTGTTAGGGCTCCTAGAGTCTATCCATCCATTCATAGATATGGAGCACAAGGAAGTGGCAACACATAAGGGTATTGTAATATCTCTCTCCCCCCCCCCCCCCCGCTCCCCGTGACCCCTGTGCCTTCCCCATGTGAACCACCCCCCCTTTAATTTTTTTTTTAATTTGAAATTTTTTTTATCCCTAAGGTGAGAGAGAGGGAGTGAAATGGGAGAAGGGGGGGCATGCAACCCCCCAGATGGCGGGGAACGCCATCTCCTCAAAAGGCATCTCCCTTTCCCTCTATAAAGCCCCCCCCCCCCCCCATTGAGGCACAACGCACCCCCTCCGTGTCATCCCGTAGCTCTCCCTCGTCAACAACAGGTGTAGCCTCCCCCCGTTGTCAGAAACTCCCCCCCCCACCTGGTTTTCAGCATGCACCTTAGAAACCCTTCCCATGATCAGAGAAGTAGAAGAAGGAGAGGAGAGAGAGAGAAGAGGAGGAGGAGAGAGAGAGAGAAGAAGAGAAGGAGAGGGAGAGAGGGAAGGAGAAGAAGAAGAGAAGAAGAAGAAGGAGAAGAAGAGAAAAAGAAGTAGGAGAGAAAGAGGAGAGAGAGAGAGAAGAGGGAGAGGAGAGAGGGAAGGAGAATAAGAGAGAGAGATAAGAAGAGAAGAAGGGAGAGAAAGAAGGAGAAGAAGAGGGAGAGAGAGGAGGAGAAAGGAGGAGAAGAAGAGGAAGAGAGAGGAAAAGAAGGAGAAGAAGAAAAGGGATAGGGAGAAGTGGAAGATAATTAGGGGAGGGTATAGGGAGAGCAAGAGAGAAAGAGAGTGGGAGAGAAGACTATGAGATGGAGAGGGTGAGATAGATGGAAAACAAATTGGGGAGAGGGTAAAAGAAGAAGAAGAGTTATGTATGTTGAAGTCACATTGTTTGGCCTTAGATTCCTTGTGAACCCGTGTACCACTTCCTTCTGCCAAGGCAAAAGCGATCGATTTACCTCAAGGGTTGCAAGACCGGGAACCCACAAGGATGGCACACCCAAGAGACGAGTTACAAGGAGCACAAGTGTTGAAGTTGCAAACGGGGCTAGAAACATATTTAATGCAAGCGGAGACATGAATACCACCAACCCTCCAGCAACTATAGCTCATATCCAGGTTGTATCAAGATTTAGATTCTTCTCACGCATCTTGAATTCTTAAATAGAGGTAGAATTGCATGTATTTGCCATTAAAAGGCCTTAGGATGGGTTGATCTTCTACCCTAAATAGGTAGCCATGATTAACAAAGGTCAAGGTGAAATCACTTAGTTCATTTAAAGGATCTAGAAGGAATTTGTCAAATCGACCTTCAGAAGCCCTAACCCAAGGGGGAGGGCGAACTTTAGGGTAGTTGATTTATGCTAAGCATGTTGCTAATTGGAACTGTTGAAATGGTTTTAATGAAGGTTGTGTCAAGATTGTGGGAGAGAAGGAAGGAGTCTCGCTTGAAGCTTTCTTGCTTGCACAATGGGGGAAGACACACAAGGGTGGAGGCTGAAAACAGTTTTCCTCTTCTTAGTTGTGTAAGCCAAAAGAACTCTAGTACAAAGAAATAGAAGAACCCTATGTATGGGTCTCAAACCAAACTCAACTAACTAAGGTGGCATACTAACTGAGCCACGAACTAGAGTAGATAAGGATAGCTATCATGTAGCTATTATTCATCGGCGGTGTACCAACCGCGTCTGCAACTGACAAGTCGGTGACATAAGTACTCAACGGTCACCCTGGTGTATCACGAGTGGAGCTCGATATCTCAACACTCCCCCTCGAGCTCAATCCCAATTCCTGCACACCAAGCAGGTCTCTGAACTTGCGCAGCTTCTCTGCGCCCAATGCCTTCGTGAATATGTCAGCTACCTGATCCTCTGTGCTGACATAAACTAGATCAATAAGACCTAGTAAAACCCTCTCTCGCACATAGTGATAATGCACCTCAATGTGCTTTGTTCTAGCATGATAGACTGGGTTATTTGCCAAGTGTATACTACTCATGTTGTCACAATAAATGACAACTGGCCCATCTGTAGACTGATGCATATCATAAAGTAGCTTATGCAACCAAGCTACCTCACATGCAGCCATTGCTGCGCCCCTGTACTCAGCCTCTGTGCTGGATAAGGCAACTGTAGGCTGTTTCTTGCTGCTCCAAGTGACTGCAGCACTCCCAAAAGAGAACACATATCCACTGGTAGATCGTCTATCAGAAATACTACCAGCCCAATCAGCATCAGTGTATCCATGCAACTGTATCTGAACCCCAGTCTCATAAAATAGTCCATACTGCAATGTGGACTTCACATACCTGAGTATGCGTCTAGCCGCATCCAAATGTGGTTTCCTTGGAGCCTGCATAAACTGACTTACCAATCCAACAGCATAGCTCAAATCTGGCCTGGTAATAGTCATATAAATCAAGCTTCCTACTATGCGTCTGTACATAGTAGGGTCTTCCAGAAGCTCACCTGCATCTGTGCTCAGTTTCACATTCTGCTCCAAAGGAACTGAAATAGGCTTACAGCTTGTCATCCCATATTTGGACAGCATGTCCAATCCATACTGCCTCTGCAAGAGCTGTATCCCACTTGGTGATCTAATCACCTCAATGCCCAAGAAATAACGCAGCTCTCCCAAATCCTTCATCTCAAACTTTTGCTTCAATAGCATCTTCACATGAAGGATATCTTCATCACTGTCACCTGTCATAATCAAATCATCAACATAAATGACAAGTAGCATAATACCTTTCTCTGTTTTTCTCACATAAAGTGAGAAATCTGCCTTGGAAATCTGAAAGCCAATAGTGACAAGATACTGTCCTATCTTGTCAGACCATGATCTAGGTGCTTGCTTCAAGCCATACAAGGCTTTCTTCAACCTGCAAACAAACTCAGGATGAACAGCATGCACATAACCTGGTGGCTGCTCCATATAGACCTCTTGGGTCTCAAACCAAACTCAACTAACTAAGGTGGCATACTAACTGAGCCACGAACTAGAGTAGATAAGGATAGCTATCATGTAGCTATTATTCATCGGCGGTGTACCAACCGCGTCTGCAACTGACAAGTCGGTGACATAAGTACTCAACGGTCACCCTGGTGTATCACGAGTGGAGCTCGATATCTCAACAGGTTGATCTTGTTAAAGATGGATTGTTGACCCAAGTTATGCTTGGTTGTTTGAAAAGGGTAACTCCAAGTGAATGTTGACTAGTTGTGTTGGTAAGAGGAGAGAATCTTACTAAGGATAGGTGGATCATAAGCAAGGTGATTGCTTGATGTGGTTTTGGATGCTAATCCAAGTTGTTTGTGATTAATGATTGCATGTTTGGGTCTAAGATTACTGAATTCCATGGAAACAAAAGGGATGTTTCCCCTAGTAAATGTTATTAAGCTGGTTGCTTTAGTTATGGTTGATTTCCTAAAGGGATAATTAAGGAATGATGGCACTAGCTACCCCCCGTGAACTGCCAAACCCTAACCAAGGGGGTTATGAATCCGTGCCGGGAATGTGGACCAAACCCGCCGCCGCGAGAGGTCTCTCCGTGGAAATTACTTGGCGTAGGAGGATGCTTGCCAGGGGGGCTCTGGCCGTAAATCCCAATGCCTCCGGACCCTATACAAGTGTTCTACGTGACTCGAGATGGGATCTCGAGGCCTTGATACTAGTTACAAGGCATAATCTTGGTAGGATAAACGTTCGGGTTCTTATTTTTGAGGTATGGAAGGATTTTTCTGTGGAGGCAGAAAGGAACACTTAATTCTCCTATATGGGCGGGAGACAAACATTAATCTGAAGATAAGTTAAGGAAGTGTTTTGTCAAGAATCGCGTGGTGGGGGGACTTGCTCAAGATGTTGCGCCGAACACACACAGAATGCACAAGGAGAAGCTCGCTCAAGAGACAAGATGAGAGATGGAGGCCAAAACGTTTTCTTGCTGGTTTCTTCTTCTTCTTCCACACTCTTTACAATGTACACAAAGTATAGATAAGATACAACATAAAGGAAAGTGGCCTACTAAGTCAAACAATGCATAACCGACTACACTCGTCGACTGGCGCTATAACTATGCCAGTTGTAAATAGGTGTAACAACTTGAATATAATAAGTAATGAGTTAGTGGCCATTTCATCCGACTTCTTTATTGATCTAGAGAGTCAATGTGATCTGAGTCATTAGTATTAGTGTGAGTTGCATGGATTATCCAAAAATACTAGATTTTTGGATAATTTTAGCCTATATTTGATATTATTTATTGTAAAAATTTGAAAAAGTTTAAAAAGCTTCTAGATTAGGATGGCATGCAAAAAGCAAGTTGCTTTTTCAGCCAATTAGGAGATTTTTCATAAAAAGGACAGATTGACGAAATTGCTCACATCGTGATCATTGTAAGCAAACTGAAAACTGTAGATTGAACTGAAAGGAGAAGAAGGAGTGATCTAGGAGATCCATGATTAGGTTTCCTGGAGCTTTACCCCCCTTTCGGAGCCAACAGAGCCATCAGATTTGGGTTAGGAGCAGCAAAGAGAAAGCTGTAATTTTGACGCACGTTTTGTCCTATGAAGGAGCTCCGAGAGAACTAATGCCTGGAGATTGCTTTTGTGAGTAGTGCAAAGATTCTAGGCTCTTTCAATACATATTGATTCAATTCATTGTGATTTGTTTTTGTAGTGTTTACCACTTGGGTATTCTCTATCTTCTCTTCCTTCTACTTCTGATCTCCGGTGGATTCAACCTTTTGACAAAAACCCCTTCGACACTGGTGGTCATGTATCATGGGATATGGGTGGAAAGAATGAACCACATTTTGAAATACATGCTGCCATTGTTTATACCATATCTATGGATGCTTGGACAGGATCCAAAAGCCCTAATACATTGAGTATTAAGGGAAAATTTCATGGGAAAGATGAATTTATACTTGTAGATAGTGGTACCACTCATAGTTTCATTAATAGAGTAGTCATGGACAAGCTGAAGTGTTTTCCCACTGATTTACAACAGCCATTGAAGGTGCAAGTTTCCAATGGGAATGAAGAAATTAGCATGCAAGTATGCCCTGTTGTTCATATTTAGCTTGCTGAAAATTTTGGACAAAAATTGGATTTAATTTCATTGGAAATGGGGCCTATAGATGTTGTCTTCGGTTGTGATTGGCTGAAAACTTTGGGCACTATAACCATGGATTTTTGCTTGCTGTATATGGAGTTTGTTAGTGCGGGACAGCTCATTCACTTATAGGGAATTCAAAATAATAGTGAAACTCAGCTCATTATCAGCAAACAACTCAAGAAAGAGTTCAAGAAACAATCCCAAATCTTTGTATTGCAGTTAAATAAAGAAAATTCAGATCAGTCTACTAAAATAGTAAAGAATTCAACATTGAGAGCTCTTTTAGAAGACTACAAGGATCTCTTCCAAGTACCTACAACACTACTCCCTAATAGGGCGGTTGATCATCCCATAGATCTAGAGCCTCAGTCAAAGCCTGTGAATAAGCCACCTTATAGATTATCTAGGTGTGAAAGAGAAGAAGTTGCCAAGCAAGTCAAAGAATTACTGGACATGGGATTTATAGAGCCTAGTTCTTTACCATATGCTTTCTCTGTATTATTGGTAAAAAAGAAGGATGGATCTTTTAGGATGTGCAAAGACTACACGGATCTTAATAATATCACCGTGAAGAACAGGTACCCCATTCCACGCATAGATGACTTGCTAGATGAGTTCAAGGGGGCTAAGTACTTTACAAAGATAGATTTGAGGTCAAGCTATCACCAAATCCACATGAGGGCAGGGGATGAGGTCAAAAATAACATTTCGTGATGCCAATGGCAGAGGCATAGGGGCTGTATTGTTACCAGAGCATGGGGTTATAGCATTTGAGAGCTACAAACTTGCTGAAAATGAGATGACCAAGAGATGCTGGCCATCCTTCATGCCATTAAGAAATGGCACCACTACTTGTATGGCAGTAGATTTAGGGTTAAGATGGACCATAGGGTCCTCAAGTGTTTCCTCTCTTAGTCTAATCTTACCCCCAAACAACGCAAATGGGTAGCTACATTGTAGAACTATGACTTTGACATTACACATATGCGGGGAAAATACATACTTTGACATTACACATGCGCAAGGAAAAGACAATGTAGTTGCTGATTCATTATCTAGAATGTGGGCTTGTAAAGTTTCGGTCATCATGGAACTTCACAATGATTGGATAGAAGAGCTTCAGGAGGCCTATTTGTTAGATGCTGATTTCAATCACATTTTCTCGAAATTACAGCAAGGGCATATGGAAGAGAACTCTCAATATCAGCTTAAGAATGGTCTCTTATGGTTTCAGGGCAGGATTGCCATCCCATACACTCCTCCATTCAAGCAAAAAGATCATGCAAGAGATGCATTCCTCACCTACAGTTGGTCATTTGGGCATATTTAAAACCTATGACAAGATTGCTAAAAGTTTTCATTGGAAGGGCCTATGGAAGGATGTAAAAGATTTGGTCTTGAGCTATGTGCCATGTCAGCAAAACTAGGAGAGCACCTTGAAACGAGCTGGTTTACTGCAACCATTGCCTATGCCCAAAGGCAAATGGACACACATTACCATGGACTTCATTGCCGGCCTATCAGTGACCAAAAAGGGATGGAACAACATCTATGTAGTTGTGGACAGACTCACCAAGGTAGCTCATTTCATTCTTACAAAGACTCAATATAATGCTTCTCAAGTAGCCAGCCAATTCATGGAACATGTTTTCAGATTACATGGCTTACCACATGTCATTGTGCATCCGGATGATAAGTTCATGAGTAACTTTTTGGCAGGCAAATTTCAGCTCTATGGGAACTCAGTTAGCCCCTTCCACTACTTACCATCCACAGACCGATGGCTAAACAGAGAGGGTTAACAAGTGGCTAGAAACTTACTTGAGGCATTTCTGTTATGATGTGCAGTATGCTTGGGACTCATGGTTGCATTTAACTAAGTTTGCCTATAATAACTCTACACACTCTAGCATTGGAGTTTCACCTTTTGAAGCATTGTACGGCTATAAGGTGCCCCTTCCCACAGTTATCTTCAATGATAAAATAAACCCACAAAGCAAGGAGGAGTTGGATAGAATGCAGGCCTTACTTCAGCAGTGTAAAGTCAACTTGAAGAAAGCTCAGGATCAAATGAAGATTTATGCTGATGATAAAAGAAGGGATGTTGAGTTCCAAGAAGGGGATTTGGTGCTTTTGAAGGTGCCCAAGTCCAGATATGCCACCCTTAAGGATGGGTCCAGCAATAAGTCAGCTCACAAGTTCTATGGGCCATACCGGATTGTCAAAAGAGTAGGAGACTTGGCATATCAGTTTGGCATTGGCCCCATCCACGAAGATTCATAATATCTTCCATGTGAGTCAATTGAAGCCCTTCATTGGATCATCAGTGGATTATGTTGAGGAGCTACCACACGATAGATGAAGAAGGCATCATTCAATATATATCCGAGAAAGTCATAGGACAAAGGGAAAAGAAGCTTCACTCTCGCTCCATCATGGAATACTTGATTAAGTGGCAAGGTTTACCTCTTGAGGAGGATTCTTGGAGGCCAACTTCAGTTTTGAAAGAGTTTCCATACCTATTAGAAGCAGATTTGGCTGAAATCTACCTAACTATGGCCCTGTTTTCTCTCAGATATTGACTACAAATAGCTCTCTGTTCGAAAGAAGATTTTATTTTGTACTATGGATAACAATGGACATCATATATGGGCTGAAATTACTCCTTAAGAGCTCTGTTTTGATATATGGTACACCCCAATCAGAGTCTCCTACAAAAAGTTATGACAAATTTACTACAGTAGGGTCCTGTAGTAAACAATTTGTTGTCCATTGTTTGCAGCTCACATTTACTCAAGATACTTGGGTCAAAACTCATTTTTATAGTTCCCTAACAAGGCCCACGTATCGTACATACCCCAATGACCTATCATACACAATAATACCTCTTCATTCATTTGTATACCCCTGTAATAATGCAGTAGAGTAGTACTCTGATCTACTCCTGCCCAGTTATAATAAGTGCCCAAATTGTTTTTGAGGGAAAAAACCTTCGGGTGGGGATGGAATGTAAGAGAAGGGGATTTAATAATGGGGAAATACTAGCTACATTCGCTGGTATATAAGGTGTTAGGGACTTGAGTTTTGAACATCAGATAATAATACAAGTCTCATTTCATCTTCACCTCTCTCTCCAAGATTTCATGGCTTCTTTCTCTCTCTTTCTATCTTTCTCTCTCTTTTTCTAGTATTTCTCTCTCCTCATCACTCACTTTCTCTCTCTTCTTGTAGTCTCTCTCTCTTATGCACTCTCTCTCTCCTCTTCTTCTCTCTCTCTTTCCCTCTTCTTGACACGTTTGACCATAACTATATCAAATGCGCACAAAGACATATGTGCAATAACCTCTGGCAATTATCTCCCACATGATTCTACGATCTAGAATCTCAATTAATCTAGCTACAATTCATAGTGATTAATTGTTTATATGTGTAGTAGTATACTTTATAGATGAAGTTGCCAATTCATGTAAGTATAGAAGATAATATTTTATATAATTATTTTATATGGCGAAATAATAATCTAGTAATGAATTTCGTCGTTGCCCACACTCGTGTTTGCCACACCCAATGTTCCGTTGGTAGTGGCAACTCCGGCAACCTTGAGCACTCACATATCTCTAGCAATGCCCGGTTGCAGTGGTTTACCAAAGATGTCGAAGGGTTTTCAAAAGCAAAGTCGCGACCACAGAGGACTTTGAATAATTTCAGGATAGAAGGTCAATAGTGGCGGCCTCCACAAAGAATTATATTTATATTTCAACAACTCTTCAGAAGACTGATGAGACAAACAGCTTATTAGCTTAGCAACTCCCTCTTTTACATCAGAGAAGCTGAACTCTGTTATAACAGCTTATTCTTTTGATTCAAACAGGTAATTATTGTCTATATTCACATCCACAGCCTTTGAGAATCCTTTGAATAGTTTTGAACCCTATAGAAAATCTTCCTTGTGATAGAGAGAACTCCAGTGCTATATGAAATACACTGTTACAAGAAAAATGTGAAGATTTACGCAGGTCATAATTTCTGAATATCAAGCTGAACTCTCCTTGCTTTTAACATGATTTGAATAAGAATTTCAAGTGGAAAAATTGAGCATGACTTCCATTGTAAACTGTTGGCACATAGCCTCTGTTCAGTCACAGACTCCAAGTCCAGAATGTTGTCCCTATTTCCCTTTTATGTATAGATGTAGGGTGTCAAATCTCTGTTGCAGACATTCACCTCAGAAAACGGAGGACTTTCAAGTCAATAAAGATCCAGTCTTTATAAAATTTCTCAAGAGCAGCATCACGAGTAGCATCACTTCATGGAATCCAAAGCTCATCTGATGCCTATTTTGCCTTTAAGATGGAACAGCTTCTCGGTAAAGAACTGTCGATCAAATGCATAGTGTACTCAGAACTCTCCTCCAGAGTACTGCCATGAGCAGCAACGAAACCACAGTGAAGGAGATGAGGCTTTATTTGCTCAAGGCGTAAGAACCTTTGTCATCACAGTCGGTCCTATTTCAATCATAGAAACATGGTAGAGAAGAAGAACTTTACAAAAAATAAGAATACGTAAGTTGCATAAAATGCAATTAGATTTCCTTCTTCAGCTATCATCCTGGGTGTCAATTTCCAGAAGGTGTCTAAATGACAGCAAGGCTTCGTCCATGAGGTGAAGACGTTGCAAAGGTTTATCGATTAATCAATCAAACTTCAGTCTTAGTTCAGATCTTCTACGCCGTCCTCCTTGAAGCCCAAACTCAAGGCTGACACAACAACAAACTCAATTCCTTGATACAGAATTGCTGCCGTAGCGGATCACAATCATAGACTATTCTGAAGACCATAAGGACCCAATAATTCTGTGATCTGTCGACTTCTTTAGCTTTTCTCTCCCCAGAGCATTGCATTTCCGAAATGCAGAGAGAGAGAGAGATCCAAACTGTATGTGTTAGAGTATTTTACTTTGAACAATCCTCACGATCCTCCTCTGTCCATCTCTTCTTATTACTATTGCTTTTTGACAGCATTGAATGTCCTTCTGTTCGTCGTCTTCACTTTCGATTCATTTCTTCTCAGTCACAGCAACATGTGCACTTTCTAATTCCTCTAATTCAGCAACAATGGTTTCATTGCAGCCTTCTGGTCTCCTTGTAACGCATCAATATTTGTTCTCCCTCCTCTTCTCGTGTTCCTGTTCTCCCTTGCTTCTTCCTCTCTGATTTTCTTCCGCCCCTTTGCTGCATCCTGGCTTTTGGCACCCCTTTCCGCCACTGTGGATAATACATAAGCCAGAAGCACCTCTTGAATCCTTCCCACAACCTTTGAACTTACAAGTCTTGGGAGCTCGATCTACTGAACTAGTAGATAAGGAATTGATAGGCGTGCTCTTCAATGACTTAGGATTTGCAAAACAATCCACCTCAAAAGCTTGGTTCTCTCTCTGGCCATCGCAGTTTATGAAATTTTCCAATATGCAGCCCATAAGCAGAGATCCGCCCTAGTTAGCTTCTTCACCTCGATTGGCCTTGACTCCTGACTATGGTTGTCTTCAATCTCCGTTTCATCACCTTCCTCATTCGTTGTTGCTTCATCCTTTCATTGACGAAAAAAAAATCCCCTGCTTTTTCTCTGCACTCTTCTCCATTAATCCCTTTTCCCCCCCAAAAAGGCCCTTTGAAAAATAGTCCTTCCTCAATAGGCCCTCTAAAAGCGACCTCATTATGTAATTCATGGCCTTTACCTATGGCCCCTAGAGAACCACAAGCTTTCAAGCAAGAAATGTACGTCGCAGTATTTGGACAAATTCCCTCAAGTCACACTTGGTTGAAGTAGTTAAGTGCTTCCTGACTGTATCCATATTGCATATACCTTAAGATAAGTGCAGTCCATGACATTACTTTTCTTGATTGAAGGTCATCAGAGACTTCTTGTGCTTTCATGAGCAGGTCACACTTTGCATACATGTCAACTAGCTCAGGGCCTATACAAACATCTCTTTTTAACAACCCATTTCGTAAAACTTCAGTATGTATCTCTTACCCCTTAGTTGTATTTCCAATGTTTCCACATGCTCTCAAAATCCAGGCCAAAGTTATAGCATGTGGTGAGATGCCCTCATCTTGTATTTGTTTGTATAATTATAATGCCTTCTCAACTTGACCCTGCTCAACATAGGCTGAAAGCATCCCTTCATGCCCACCATTATTGAAGGAGGACCTATCAGGTGCAACCCCAGCTGAAAGAAAAGGTAGTAAAAGACCCCTCTTTACTATATTACCACGCAGAATAAAGATGCAAACATAACAACTAAGTATGTACAAAATATCAACTCCCACACACACAACTTTTGGGTGGATTTCACACCTCGAATGCGCAGCAATACGACACTGCGAACATAAAGTAGCTACTTTGGAAGCTACAAATGCAGCTCTTGAGGATATGATAGAGTCCGCTCGTAAGTTGGGTACTTGAAAGGGTGAATTGCAACATTCCCAAGACACTATTGAATCACAAAAGAAGGTTATTGAAGAGCTTAACCAGCAAATTGTTGTTCTCTCTATTCCAATCCCGGTAGTTTCTTATGTCTTATCTTCTACAAAGGAGCTTGATCAGTTGCAACAAAAGGCGAGGCTGTGTGATGGGTTTTTTGCTAAGGTAGAACACCTTCAGCAACGAATGAACTGTGTGCAGGATGATTTTTCTCGCTATGCTGAATTATTGTCACCTCCCCCCTCTTTTTGGATTAAGTACAGTCAACAGAGGTTTTCCTTATATATTTCTCTAAGCAATGTGGATTTGGAACCTCTAGAGGATGGTGGTCAACTCTATGGACTGCAAATTTGTTGAGAGCTATCTTTGATAGATTTGTGGATGAGTTAGTTTCACATGCAACCCAATTATTATCCTTTATGTATCTCACAGGACATCTATAAATTCATGATGAGGAAGATCTAAATGTTTATGTTGGGGATGTCATTTTGCAAGCAGTCATGTATGTTCATTCATTGGAGCTCTCATTAGCAAGAAGCTTAAAGATTTATCATCAGTAGACATCGTAGTGTAGAGGGCATGCTTGGCGTCCACCTTTGGAGGATGATACTTTGGAACCTCACTATTTACAAAGTGTATTTTATAAGTTCGATATCCAACCATTGCAAACTCAATTGTTGAGCTATATTGTTGATCATCCATTATTTACTGATTCTTTTTTCCAAACCCTTGATTTTCGTTGTTCCATTTATCCATTGGATCCTACTGATCTTCTTTCCTTTTCTCTCATGTTCTATTGTTTTCATTTATATGTTTCCCTTCTTTCTTCTAATCGTGACACTATTCCTCTTTTATCCTTTACTCCTTCTAGATTCCCTCATATTCCTGTTTTTACTATCTGTCCTTTTATTGCTGATCCTACATCGTCTCCTATTCCTCCTGAACTTCCTCCTATAGTTCCTCCTATTCCTTATGTTTTCTCCGCAGAATCTCTTCAAACATTTTTTATGAATTCTCCATCTTTTCCATCTTCCTTATCCCTTCATTTACCTTCATTTTATGATTTGTCTTATCCACCATCGCAATGTTCCCCTCTCATTCCATTACCATCTCCATTTGATTCTATTAACCTTCCTCCCCAATTAGTGTTGGATACACTTGGATATGATAGTGATATTCTTTGTAGAAGGCAATGGACGTTGCATGATTCTTTAACAGGACCATTTAATTGACCTCTTATTCCAGGGTCCTGGGAGACATTTGCTACATGTTTGACTTCTTATCTTCATTTTTCTTAGGTGCATGTTCAATCCAAGGATACTTCTGTATGCATTGCTACTCACTTTTGTTGGTATCTTGATTTCATGCATCAACAGTCTCATCTAAATACTCAAAAGAGTATCCCGCAGCTGATCATAAATCCAAATGTGGACGTGACTGTTGCTCAAATGGATGTCTTATATTACTTTACACAAGATTTCCCTACCAAGTTCCTTATTTTGATGGAAAGGATGTGTTGTTTACAATTCATATAGAATGTACCTCAATATTTTGTAGATGAGAGTAAGCTCTTAATCGTCTCAAGCTTAGCATGAAATTTAAAAACAAAAAGTTTTGTCCTACTTCGAAGTGAAGCCTTTTTATTATTTTATCCTCTTCTATTAATGAAAAACTTTTTCTACGCTCTCCATTTTTGGGGACATGTGCCATTCAGACTACCTGGTTTTGTATCTATGTGAGTTTTGTGTATGTTCTCTGATCTATGTGGTGTGGTGTATTATCCTCTTATGTGGAGTTGAAGATGAAGATGGACTTGATTGAGCAACTGATGGATGGTGTTTCGTGATTCTATCTGATTGAAGAATGGAAACAACCTTTTATATCCTTTATGAATTTGTTATAATTTTCCATTGATTATAAGATTTGTTCATGGATAAAGGCGTTTTTCTTTCGTTATATGCTTTCTTGAATGCAGGTGATAAGTTAGGGTCGTCATTGGGTGATTTGTTGAAGATATTGAAGAAGATCAAGTTGAGATCTTAAAAGAATTTGTATTCCCTTTTTCTTAGGTCATGAGCATGCTCCCATATTAGGTGTGGAGATATGTTGAATGCTAAAATGACTAGATTTTTAAGCCGATTTTTGTTGTTTTTGAGGCCCGAATGGTTGATTTTTGATGGATTTTGAGTGTCTAGTTGTTTTGAAAGTGTTTGGAAGTGTTTTGGATGAGATTGATTATGTTTTGGAAGCTCATGATGATTCTCGGTAGAAAGGTGAGGCTTTGTGATGTTCTGATAGGTCCTATTGAGGTTCTGATACCTTCTGTTTAGCTTCTGTTTTGTTCTATTTTTCTTCTATATGAAGCTTGGATTGATTGATGGAAGTTGAGAATGTTTGAAAGATCATTCAATGGTTTTTGATAGTTTGGAATGGTTTTGGTATGAGTTATGAGGATTTGATGCTTTCTATTGACCTTCTGTGTAAACTTTCTGTTGAGCTTCTGTTGTAGAGCCTCTGTTCTTGCTCTGTTTTCTGTTCTATATACTTCTGTAAGTTTTCTATGGAATGTATATGTGACTTTGGGAAAGTTTTCTAGCCTTGGAAAGAGGTGAATATAAGTTCAAAAGAGTTTAAGGAATTGGAAGAAGCAGCTGTTGAAGACTCAAAAGACGACTGGAGTGAAGTGACAATGGTGAGTTGTGAGAAGTCACTGTGGTGGCTTTGGTGAGATTTCATATCAAACATACTTTTTGGATGGGGCATCCACAACCAAAGAAGGATTATTATGAGTTATTATAGAGAATTTTAGTGAGGAGATGATGTACTGTTGATTGACAGGGAAAGAGAGAGTTAGAGATAGCCAATTTTATGCCAAACAATGTATCTATCTATGAAAGACTATGAGAGAAAACTAAGAAAACAATGAAGATGAATACTATGTGATATTTTTTACATTCAAAATTGTGTTTCTTTTATGTTCTCTTTGTTGTTGATGAATTCTATGAAGAATATGAAGAGGATGATGAATTTTGTTAAAGTTAAAGCCGTGGGAGAATTGTTTCTATGATGTTGCGTGAAGATTTCTTGCTAGTGGTGTTCTTTTTCTTGTTGTGGTTCTCTAAAGAATGAAACAAAAGCTTGTTTATGTTACAAGATAGATTTTCTTAAATAGAAACTGCTTTTCCTTGGTGTCTCTCTTGGTTCTCCATTAAGTAAAACTCTAAGTAGCCTAAGGTAGTTACAGGCTGTAATGAAAGCAAGGTTGGGACAAGAAGAGAGTTCACTAAGGAAATGGGAGAAGAAGGGCCCTAGGTCATTTTCCAAGAATGCCAGGGATTCCTCTAGCTTAGCAACATTTACATTATATATTTTAGGAAAATTGTAACAACCATGGATGTCGGAGTTAAAGTCCACCCCTACCCTTCTTGGATACTGCATGTATGTTGGGTCATTTCTCTTGTAGGGTAGCATGCTACAAAATGGCATCCATGCATCCATGTTCTTGTCCCAAATTCTCCACCTCCACTTTGGCTGTGACTCGTACCCCCTCATAGTCTTGGGCACCTCCATAACTTTGTCTTCCCAATAGTCGTGTGCCTCCATCTCCCATAGTGTTGGATTATTCTCTCTTTCTACACTCCACCAATCTCCAAGCCTTTTATCCATGCTTATCACCTCCTCCACCACTTTAGGGGATAATACTCCACTCAGTGTGGGTGGGTATCGGAAAGTAAACTTGAAGGGCCTATACCTATTTTCTAACTATTTCCACACTTTAAGTTCCATGTTCCAATTGACAAGAAAGAATTCTTCTTTTTGTGGGATGGGAGCTTCCGGGATTGGTAGGGATCATGCCCTTAGCCTTCTTTGTGCTCGCTCCAACATCTTATTTCTCTTTTTCTTGACTTTTGTTTTTCTTTCTGTGGAAATTGCATCCTCTAGCAGCTATCATGCTAAGATTCTAATATTGGAGAGGGTGGTTGGGGGACTTGTTCTTCGTCTTATTGCCCCACCTCAAAATCCTACCCTACTTCAGGAAGTGGTATCTGATGTTCTTCTTCTCTAATTGGCTCGTGGGGTCCTTATTCCTCTGTATATCCTAGCAATTCCCTCTCTTGAGCTATTAGTCCCTCCCTCAGGTACTCCCTTTGCTCATGTTGGCTTAGGCTAGTTTCTGCTTCGTGCACCTAGACACATAGGCTCGAGTTTCGTGTTCCAATTGACAAGAAAGAATTCTTCTTTTTGTGGGATGGGAGCTTCCGGGATGGGTAAGGATTGTGCCCTTAGCCTTCTTTGTGCTCACTCCAACATCTTATTTCTCTTTTTCTTGACTTTTTTTTTCTTTCTGTAGCAATTGCATCCTCTGCCAGCTATCCTGCTAAGCTTCTAATCTTGGAGAGGGTGGGTGGGGGACTTGTTCTTTGTCCTATTGCCCCACCTCAAAATCCTACCCTACTTCAGGAAGCGGTATCTGATTTTCTTCTTCTCTAATTGGCTCGTGGGGTCCTTGTCCCTCTGTATATCCCAGCGATTCCCTCTCTTGAGCTATTAGTCCCTCCCTCAGGTACTCTCTTTGCTCATGTTGGCTTAGGCTAGTTTCTGCTTCGTGCGCCTAGACACATAGGCCATGCCTTATGGGTCTGTGGGGGTAATCTCCAGCTTCTTCTTTAAGGTTTCAATAGCCTTCTTCTGGTTGCATGACTTCTAAAATAGTGTTGAGGGAGGTACATTGCTAGGCTTCCATGCTCATCTTTACAGCCTTTGCCGCCTTGCTCTCTAGTAACACTCTATTGCCTTTAGTATGGGCTAGATGACTTGCCAATTTGTTCACTCTTCCCTTGCTTTTGGCTACACGTTCCTTTACTTTTTGCTTCATTTTCTCTAGGCTTTCATTTTTCCTTTATGCTAGGGCCACCATCCTCGACTCTTGCTCTTTCCACCTCTAGATTGCTTCTTCTTTCTCCTTCTCCAAGCTCTCAATTTCCCTTTCTAGCCTTTAGTGCTCTTCCAACTCCATTAGCAGCCTAGGCTCCATTACCTCCATGTCTCTTTGATGCTCTTCCTATTTCTGAGCCTTTTTTGCATCCTTTACTTCAAGTTTTTCTGTTGCCTCTTCTATCCTCTTCAGCTACTCTCTAATTCTTCATGTTGCACAAGGATGAGCTTGTACTCCCTTTGCAAGTCTATCAATTATTGTCATTCTTCTTTGAGCCTTCCTTGCCAATTGTCTTCTTCCTTTTCCTTGGCTTTGAGTGCAGAGGCGACGCAACTGCCACGACCCACGGATCATTTATTGTTCAAGCATTTCAAACCAAGTACTAATGGCTACCTCTCACATAGCCGACGTACCGTCTCTCTCGATGAGTGTAGTGAGCTTACCTCCATGCCTGATCAAGTTGCCTCCTCTCCCAAGTACTCCAATAGCTCCATGATCCAAGTGCAAGCTTCAAGCGAGCTCAATTGATGCAAGGAGGCATATTACACGGTGGATTCCGTGCCATGGTAGATTCTGTGAGGTTTTACGATGGATTTCGTAAACTTTGTTGATCGAGGCTCATATACAAAGTGGATTCTTTGTGCGAGAAGTTGATGGGGACGCCTATCTTTTTCGGGCGTTTCATTAATTTAGTGTGTACATGGGTGATTCCATAGCAGGTGATTCCGCAAAATACATATTAAATTTAATAAACGTTTATGAGTTTAGAGTGCACACTCGTGATAAATTAAGGTTAGGATTTATTTCTAACCAGTTGATTTATTTATGTAGCTAAAGACTACTAGGTATTCACTTTTGTCGGTTTAATTGTATTATTTTACTAACGATTGTGAATGCTTCAGTTGATGTGTAGAGATAGCAGCAGTGGGAAAGGAAAGCATTGGAGGATAGCATGTATTCAAGTTATCACTTATATTTTGATGGGCGCATACCTTAGGCATGGCGCCTATATTTTGTCGCACCTATTTATTAAGGCATTGGATATTTAATTCTTATTTTGTATGCGCATGGGCGCACAATTATGATATTTGTATTTGGACATTGTATTGGGTATGCCTGACTCTTTGGGCGCCCGCCCATTAGCTTTATTTCTATTTGGCACTAAAGCCAACTCAAAAGCCAAAAGCGTGATATTTTGTAATTTGGGCTATTATTTGAGCTTGAAGATGATTAATACATAAAATACATGCTTCGTGGAGCGCGGGTGGATTCCTGGGGGTCAAGAACCTCTGTCTACAGCCTCTGATCGCAAAGGACCGGCCTGGGGAAGCGGAGGACTACAAGGAGCTTGATCTAGCATGGCCATGAGACCATTTAGAGACCAATATTCCTAGTGCATCACTTAATGGGGTGATCAGAGTACCGTGACAAGGATATCTAGTATACGCAGTACAAGTTATGAAGGGGGAAGGAAGTGTTTGCCAAGTGTAAGAGTATACACAAGAACCAAGGAGTTACACATAAATGAAGATGGATTGAGTTCTAAGAAGAGGAAGTGCATTAGCATTGTGTATATGTATTTATGTGTGCATCCGGGGACGCCTGGGAATGTTTAATTGTGTGTAGTGAGCATTGCATTCATTTGGGATCAGCCTCTCCCTTACAAGTCAAGGTTTAAGGTCTTTTCTCTCTTAATGAATTAAGGAGAGACATAATTATTTCACTAAGAAAGACGAGAGAGGTAATTCTATCACTAAGAAAGATGAGAGACGTGATCCTTTGGAAGTGAGGAGAGAAGTAACTTTCTCTTTCTAAGGTCTAAGATGACACAAGCTTTTGTGTGGAAGTCAATCTTAACATTGAGGCCCAAGGCAATTTAATGAACTCTCCTTGTCTATGGCTCAAGGTGGTTGCATAGACCATAAGTTAAGAATAGAGTTTTAAAAAATCGCTTTTCTTAAAATAGACATGATGCATCCATTTTTAAAATATATCGCGATAGAAATTTGATCTCTAAAAACCACCTGCTAAGGTTATAAAAAATGACGAGATTTACAACTTTTGTGTTGGACGTTATTCCATCCGAGCAACGCACAAAGAGATATTCCAAAATTGGTGATGCTGAGTAGGTCCTGGAGAAGGCAGTTTGAGTCTCACAAAGTGATGCAGAAGCTCTACTGAAATCAAGTAGCAAGAAGAGAGCCCTACACATATTGTGTAGGAGAGAAGAAGAGAAATCAAAAAGATCAAAGGAGCCAACTTTCGAGTTGTCCAAGTGCTCGCCAGTTGTATACCGTGCAAGGATCTTTGTATGTTTAACCTCGCTAATCCTTGAGTTGTGCAAGTGCTGCAGAAGCTCTGCTGAAATCAAGATCCAAGGAGATCCCTACACATATTGTGTAGGAGAGAATGAGAGACTCAAGAAGGATCAAAAGGTGCCAACTTCCAAGTTATGAAAGTGTTAGCCGATTGTATACCATGCAATGAACCATGATCTTGTCCCAAGATTTGCAAGTTAATAATTGGTTTATATGTAACGGAGGAGCTTGCTCATTGTCAATAATATAACTCCATAAGGGGGGGGATTGGCCCATCTTCCAGTCCCTTAGTGTTTTCAATCTCTCTATCTCCGTCTCTTTCTCTCTACATCTTTCTTTTCTCTCATTTGTTCTCTCTGTGCCAACATAATATTCACCATATATATTTTAAGTATATAAGAAGGTTGAGCATATATCTTGGATCTTATAACACTAATCATAGCCAAGTTAATTCTATTAAAAAGTATTTGAAGTTGATGTATATATAGATATATGTGCCAAATATGTATTGGTTTTAAGATTGTATGGAATATAGTGATGCTAAACTTATGCTGTGAAGGTCCTATCTATTTTTCCAAATTCAATATCTCAACTCCTATATTGTTTTTTCTTTGAAATAAATTCTTTTTGAGCTGAGCTCTCTCTATTGGACTAGTGTATTTTGGTCATACTTAACAAATCTTATGGCAATATTAGCATTTTATAGCACATGCATACTAGATTTAGAAGCCACTCATCCATGTCATTTTAGTGCTACCTTTTCTCAAGCATAATGCATTCTTGTTGTGCACAAGGATACTATGGCACTTGTACTCTCTCCAAAACACATACCTACCCCCATGGTCATGTAATCATGAAGCCTTGTGGTAGTTGTACTCTTGTCAATGCACACATTGACCCCTATGGTCATGTAATCATGAAGCCCTATGATCATGTAATTGTTAGTTGTGTATATGGCCATATTTTGGACATCAACTCAAGCATGCCATCACTCCTACATATGACTTCATGAGTGGTCAAGCACACACATATCTCCTAACACACTCATTTAGATCTACACTTGAGTCTTGGTTTGCAAGCATGAAAAGAAAAATGACTCATGCATAGGAACTGGGAGGACATGTAACTTGCGTAGCACTTGAACATGCAAGCTTAGAGACACATAGCCATACACTAGTCGTGCTTGTGCACATAGAAAATGGATCCTAAAGCACTCTTGTACACAAGCACACTTCCTTGCACACTTTTATATTCACACACATAGATACACATGCTAACTAAGGCAACACACTAGCACATGCACTAATGCACACTCACATACACACATTGACATCACAATCATGTGCACATACATTAGTCCATGAAAAGCTTAGTTCACATGTGCATGTTGACTAGTGTAATCAAGCATGCATTGTTAGGCCACTCATCCACAAGGCACAAACCTTGCACCTTTGGCTCAATCCACAAACAACTATGCACACAAGGTAGCACTTGTGCACATCTTGTGAAGCATTTAGACATGCATATATCTTGGGCACTCAAGCACTACTCCCTTGCATGTGCATGTAGGTAGACTTTTTATTTAGGAACTCACATCAAGTACGCACACGCACACGCACATGCACACGTACACGCACACGCACATGCACACGCACACACACACGCACATGCACATGCACATGCACACACACAGATGGACCCACTTTTCATGCACACACCTATACAAAAGGCCCAATAGAGTACATACTTATGTATTCAAACATGTGGATGATTTTTCAGCGAGATTCCTTGGGGTGAGCTTTTACAGATTGATTGAATTTTGTTGAGATTTTGTAGCAAGGTTTATATGTATGACATCATGATTATTAACTAGAATATTACAATTTGCTAAAGAATAACCACACGAGTATTTACATAGTAGATTCTATAATGTAAGGTTCGTTTCCAAAAGGAGACCCATGGCATTGATTATGAGGAGACATTTCCTCCAATGGATGGATATTGTGACGACTGTAATAGGAGTGGTTGCATTAAAGAGTTGGCAGAGCTGGATGCTAAAAATGCCTCTTGCATAGGGAGATGCAAGAAGATGTTTTAAGAGAAGTAACCACCTAGTTATGTGAATGAAATTCATCTTGATTACATATGTAAGATTGGTAATACCTTTTATGGGATAAAGCAAGCACCCAGGCAACAAGATTGCAAAATACATTGTTAGCATTGGATTTCACAGACATGTTGATCACTCACTCTATGTATGTGAGAGTGATGCCGGTATTGTGGTCATTACTTTATACTGAAACAACTTGATTATTATGGGTGATAGTGAGACGGAGATTGATGATGTGAAGAGCCTTATCAATGTTGAGCTCCAATGAAGGATTTGGAAGCGGTGTGCCATTTTCTTGGCATAGAGATAATCAAGGATCCAAAAGAATACTTTGGATATGCTAAAAAGTATGGCATGGCTACTTGTAAGACAATCTCAATACCTCTAGATGTTAATGCTAAGCTTGATGCACATAAGGGTGATGTGATTGAGAATGTCAGTATGCATAGAAAGATTGTCGATAGACTTATTTATTTGATAATCATTAGGCTAAATCCAAACTATACAACCAGGTTGGAGAGTTAGTTTATGTGGCTTCCATGGAAGCCACATTCAGATGTATTGTAGCACACATTATGCTATGTTAAGTATACACTTGACTATACCTTATTCTATGGTGTAGGTGCACCATTAGACTTGCATGGTTACATAGATGTAAATTGGGTTTGTAGTCTTTTAGACAGGAGGTCTACTAGTGGTTGCATGTTTTCCTTTGGGAGTGGTGTTCTTAATTTGGGTAGTAAGAAACAGTCTAAAGTTGCATTGTTTAGTATTGAGATAGAGTACATGGGTGTTGCAGATGCACCATGTGAGGTAGCTTGGCTATGTAATCTACCCTTAATGATTAAGACTACAGATGGACAAGAAGATTATCTTCTATTGTGGTAATCTTGGTAGTACTTGATTGGCTAAGAATCCAAGGTTTCATGTGTAGACCAAACACATAGATATCCATTACCACTTTATTTGAGAGTAGGGATAATGACTTGGTTTATATTAATAGAGAGGATCATGCTACATATTTTTTAACCAAGGCCTTGGGAGTTGAGAAGCTCTACCATTTCAGGACTATCCTTGGAGTATATGAGCTCATGCTAAGCTCAAGGGGGAGTATTGAGATGTTGAGCTCCATCTGAGCTAGCATCCACTATAGCCTTGGTGATATGATAGGGCTTTACTCATTAGTGTATTAGTTGAGCCTTGGTGATGTGACAGGGCTTTACTCATTGGTGTATTAGTTGACTAACATGGAGGATACGTTATTGATTCTATAGTTGGACTATATTCACATAGTCCACTCTTGGTTATGGCACATTCATTGCACCACCTCATCTATCCTTAGTAGGTTCACACTTAGTAACCACATATACATATGTCTTAGTACTTTCATATTAGTCCTTTATCATGTTATAAATTAAGTCTTTTATGTGGAAGAAGAAGAAGATTTCAGCCCTAATTCTTTATGTGCTCAAGTCTCCATTGTGTATATGTGTGTGCCCTTGATTGCTTCATCTCTCTCCCCTCTTATTTGTTTACACCTAATGCAACTATAAGGTGTGGACAATGATGATGAAAGAGATTTGGAAGTAAACATGTTCACAAATGAGTAGAGTAGTGATGAATTAGAATGTGAATCCATTAACTATGACATTGAGGAAAAAATGATAGATCAAATAATGCTTGATTCTAAGCTCTTTTAATATGAAGAAATCATCTCAAAAATACTTAGGTAGACTGAGATATTGAAGAAAAAAGCCAAAAGAGACTACAAGATATCCCTAAGAAATTCACAAAGTTCAAGAAAGGGAGGTGAACCTTACAAAGCATAGGGAATCTCCCAAATGAGTCTACATTTTAGAGGACCTCAATGTTGAGGAGGATGGAAAATGACTCATCTATTTACATAAATAGTACCAAAATGTGTTTAGCTAGACGTACTTCGATTTTAAAGAAGTACCCCCTCAAGTGTTGACATGTATTTTTCAAACTCTAATGCCAAGCTTATCAAAAACCAATGACCATACATATCTTATGAATCATTGCTATGCTCACCATGTTTGAGAAAATTAGACAAGCTACAAAAAGAAAGATTCATTTAAAAAATTGAGGATATAGATTGGGTATCACACATTGTCATGGTACTCAAAAAGAAGGGGAAAATTAGAGTATATGTTGACATGCACTTGACTAATAGAGAAAACCCTCTTTAACATGCACGGTTGAGATACTAAGGAGCATCAATAGTGTGAATAAGACTATTGCTAGGTTCTATTAACTAATGCTTAGACACAATGACTCTAAAAATATTGTCCAAAACCTAAAGGACCCAATGACAACAACTATCTCCTCATCAACACCATGCCTCTATATGCTCTTTAGTGGTTGGGTTCCAATAGTACTCCTCTTCTTTCTCAAGATTCCTCTCTTCATGACAAGAGTTTTAATGGAAACCACATAAGGTCACTAAAATGTAATCTCTAACAAATAACTCTCAACCTCCCAATCTAATCTCATTGACTCTTTCAGATGACGCACTAGTAAGATCCCAATCATAATATTCATTTACTAGAAAATAGACAAGGCAACCCAAGGGATTGACCTCCCACCCTCTTTTCACCACCCAGACACCAAAAAGATGCATAATAATCCTAGGTCCAAGAGGATAGTGTGCATCCCCTCTCTTGAAAGTGGAAAACTCATATAGCACATGAGTGGTACCATATCATTCATGAACCAAGAGAAAAACAAAATGAGACCACCTCATTCTTTACCCCTTAAAGTCCTTCACATATAGACAACAAATCAATAAGGCATATGAGCACCTTACTATCTTAATAGTGTCAAGAAAGTATATGTCATCTTTTTCAAGACCTATTTCTCCTTATTATCTAAGTTACATCAAGGAAAGTGAAAGACAATGTGTCTCAAACCCATGAAACCTTGAAACTCTAAAGCACTTTTGACACCAAGAGAACAAGAGTAGCATTACTCTTCCACACCATCTATGACCTTGTGTCTATCAAAACTCCCTTAAGAATCACCATCCAAGAGAGAAAACTCACAATGATACCACCAAAATCTCAATCAACATGAGCCATCTAAAGCATCATACACCGAAGCACAACTTTAAGAGTTAGTAGCACCAAGAACCATGGATAAACATATATAGGTCATATACACAAAAACAAAACACAAGAGGTATCATAAACCATCTCTAATGAGATAGTAGTATACCAAGGTGCCCATTAGAAAATTTTAGAGACTCAAAACTCACTTGATGAATTATTTCCCTCATTTACAAGATGAAGTATCATGAACATGAAAATCTTCTCAAAGCATAGAAAGGGAGCCCTTGATCTCTCATTAATGTATGGTAGGCATAACATTGCATTTTTGTTTTTAAAAAAGAACATTAGAGGGAGGGAAAAGTCAATGCACCAATATGTTAGGTCAAAAGGGTATACAAGAAGAGATGGTTAGCTATAATGAATGGGATGTGATATGAACTCACAACTCCTCTTGCAATTATAACAATATTGCATGGCGGTTAGTTGCATGACAATGAATGGGATGTGATATGAGTTCACAACTCCTCTTGCAGTTATAACAATATTGCATGGCTCCAATCAAACATACAATCCCATGATGACCCTATATGACAATGATGGGCTAAAATATGAACTCATAGCTCCTATTGCAATTATAGCAATAGAGCATGACTCCCATCAAACATGCAATTCCATGATGACCCTTCTCCTAATTATTCTTGAGGGTAAAGAAATCTTATAGGAAACTAGTCATGTTGATGACAATGGGGCCTTGATGGGGTCACTTAAGTAAGTTGATATATCATATCTATAGGTATACCTAGCCATCTACTCCACTAGTTTCACTAGTGAGAAAAAAATATGGGACCTTCTCTCTTGATTCCACCTCCCACAACTTGATGATATCTTCTTCCAATATTATAGTCTCTGGCTAAACTTCAAGGTGATTAGGAGATAACTCCTCCTTTTCTCTATAGCCTCCTATAGATGTGCATGGGATTCAACACATAGCTCACAATTAATTTTCTTAAGCTCAGAGCTTCTATGTTTCACATATACTTAGGACATTGCCTCAAACACGAGGATCACCTCCTGCATCCTCGCTACTTATTATTAAAAAACACAATCCAAGTAGCCATTCTTAATCTCTAACCAAGCCACCTTTTTAAGTACATGGTGCCATCATTGCTTCAATGTGCTATCATCCACAAGTCTAATATTTTTTTATCAGTCGCTAGCTATCCTTCCTGTCCCTTGATCTACAAGCATTGCTTCTTCCTTTCTCATACTAGAAGTTTAACCAATACAATTTCAACCTTAAGATTTCACTAGCATCATTAGCTCATATGAGCTTTATAGGCCCATTGGATTAATAGGACAAGCACAATACAAAATCACCCTCTAGGATCACATATAGAAATGGCACCATAATGCTAGTCAAATTCATACCTAGTATTTAGATAGTAGTTTAAGAAGATTGGAAAGGCACCATATCTTTGGCTAACAACCTAATTTAATTATCACCTTACAAATAGTTACCTCTTGCCCATATATACCTTGCTTGCTTAGAAGTCTAGACTAAAAGCATGGTTTGACATGCATGTGAAATAGAGAACCTTTGATCAATGGGATTTGGTGTTATTGTATTCAATCAAGGGCCATAAGAAGCTAAAGCTTAGGGACCTCGAACCTTATTACGTTTGTATCATCAACAAGACATGCAATTGGAGTTACTAACCATGGACTTGGATACTTTAATGGGGTTGGATCAAAAGGTACTATTCGTTATTGCAGTATCTACATGAGCCTTCCATATAGGAACTTGTGATGTTCCCATCAAATCCATTGTGATGATTGAGAAAACTTGGTATGAATAACTCAAGAAATCGACATAACTCAACTAGTTGTCTCAAAAAAACCCTTCATCCACAACCCCATACCAAAATATCCAAGCAATCGCTATTAGTAACCTAGACTTAAGAATGAACCCATCATATCACTAGCCTCTCTTTGAGTCTAGTTAATTGTACCAAAGGTCATTGCTATGAATGCCCTAGTTGACAAGGGATTTGATTTAAATATTCTCCCATACTATTGTTGAAAAGAATTAGAGTAACCAAAGCTAACTTGATGCCAAATTAAATTGTTATGAGGGAAAGCCCGCAAATCCTACTCTTAAGAAAATGTAGGTTGATGCTTACAATGGAGACAAAAATTATTCCTCATTCTACCAAATAGGAAAGTAGTAGGGATTGAGATACTCATGAGAGAACTTTCAAATACATATCAAATTGTAATCTTACCTACATTGACAAACAAATCCACTTACAATTCTAAGGAGCATGAGTCATCTTTGCCTTTATATCTCGGAGGAACAAACTATTTGGCATGTGTTAACCAACACTTCTACCCCATCACCTCAACATTAAGAACAAAATCTACTCAAACAATTTGGCAAAGAGAAATTGAAGAAGGCCTCATATATCACTCTTATGGATATGCAAAATCCTTCTCAAGGCATAGATTTACTATTAGGGTTGTTGCTATCTTTGGCTTCCAAAATGCCCCATGCCCAAAACCACTCATGATCCACAACCACAAATAGTCACAAAACCTCCAATGCCTAATTGCAATTAGAAATGGAACCATGACAGTAGTAGCCCCATGCTACTACTCAAATCATAAACCCCAATTTTAAAGGAAAGGGAAAGTGCAATCGAAATAGCTACCAAAGCATGTTGATGAAAAGATAAATTCTAAGACCTCTAAGTTCTTTGTAAAGCCTCATGACAACCAAGTCCCAAAGTCTACTAAGGTCTATAAGCCAAATAACCCCAATAATTCCTTGATCTTTACCACTAGTTGAAGTACTTCTTTTAAAGATATGATGTAGAGCATTGTACTTCAACAAAATATAGTAGAACAAACTAGATTGATATGGCTACCACCCAATCACCACTTCAATGAGAGTGGATTTTAAAGGTCATTTTTACAGTGAAAAAGAGCCTGGGTAGTCATCATAAAAGACAAAAATTTTATGCAAAATGAAACCGTTGTAGATCAATGAGTTGGAGTTTTCTTAGATGGAGTTCAATGCCAGGAACCCAATGCAAGTCTTGGTTCGTTGATCGGAGTTCGTTTCACCCCCTATTTAATCCTCACAAGGTTTTGCATTATGAAGCAACTATGTGATCTGAGAGCCAAAAATTGCATGATGGTGGCCAACTTTATAGATTTTGATGCTGTGAAGCCAACCATCTAGCCAGATCTTGAATTCAAGCTCGCTTGCCCCGTTGAAAGCAAAAAAATCACTTGGGCCAAAGTGGGAAACCTCCAAAAGTGAACTAGATGTTTGGAGTTTTTTAGTTGAAGCTTAAGTAAGCTTTAGATAGGAAAAGATATGATTCTTCAAAATGTGGGGGGGAGCCTCGTTTTTTTTGGTGTCCCACAAATTGATTAAAAAATGGAGTTTGCTTATTAGCACCATCAGTCTGGCAAGCTCCATGCAACAAGTTTCTTCAATTCTCCGCCCTCTATCATGATGAATGATGCAAAAAATGATGCATTCTACGAAAAGATTTGATCTTATTCTTCCTCTCTCCTCTATCCTCTCTCCTCTTGTGGTTTGTTCTCATGGATCAATGTAAAAGAGAGGGGGTGGACTGAGATGGATGTTTTTGATCATACGATGATCTGGGAGCATAAAGAGACGTGAATCAAGGTTTGAAGGATTGTCAGTTGACTGTGAGAGAGCATCAATGGGCCTCCAAGTTCAAAAAACGTGCGTCATAATGAGCGATTTTATGATAAAAAGGTAGATTTCATTGTTTTATGATCAATTGTTATTTGAAATGGTTAGAAATGCTTGTATTTGATTGCCCATACTTTGATTGATTAGTCATGTTAAAGGAATCACAAAAATTAAGTGTATAATGATTTTATACTAAACACGCAAAACCCAAGACTATGGTTTAAGGAAAAATATGTGGTTTTTAGGTTTTTGGTACACATTTTCTATTCCTATGGGTTGAAACATACTAAGAAAATCATTTTCCATAAGATCACTCAATCTAAATAAGAAAAATAGTAATTATCAGTAATTTTCTATAAAAAATAAAAAAATAAAAAAGGGAAGAAATTAGGGTTTTCTCATTAAAAAAAGATTTATGTTTGTGAATTTTTGATAGAGCTGAAGCATGAGGTTTAACCTTAGTTTTTAGCCCTATCTTTTTCTTAGAGTGAGTTTTTATCGCTTTCAATAAAGAAAAATACATAAAACGCCTTAAATCTATCAATGCATGCAAAATTTTAAACGCTAGGGAGTAGGGGGTTGTTGAGTGATAAAGTACATTGAATTCTAATGTTTCATGAGGCATGTCATATAGGGTTTGTTGTTATTTAAAATTAAAAAGGGTCTAGTAGCACGAGAAAGCCCGGTACTAGCCCTAAGTAATGAAGCACTATCGTATTAGAAGAAAAACATGAAAAGAATTGTCTTTGCAATTTCACGTTGCTGATTTTCAATGAATAAATTTGTTTGAGCATGATGGTCATACATAATTGCATTGATGCACCATATGGTATCATATCCTAGCTGCATAGCATGTGTTTGTATGAGTGAGGACCTACGTTGAGAGTGTGAGGTATCCTAAGCCATAGGGCTAGATATTCAATTCCTTGGGGATTATTCAGCAAGGTTTATCCATAATCTCTTGGATCGATTTATCAAAACAGTGGAGTTTGTTTTGAATGTGCTCTTTGTTCATGGTGCATCTTAGGGCCAATCTCGAAGGTGTAGGAGAGTTGTAGTGGAGCTGTGGTGATTAGCTTAGGGGTGCTTCCTTTGTGTGTGCCTACATGATGTATAACACCAATATATTTAGGGACTCCCTTTGAGGAGTGGGGAAAGAATTATTCATTGGACTATAAATTGTACAAATGCAAAGTTCTTAATGCTCCTGGCTACAAGGTTGTGTGGGGTGGTTTTAGTGAATAGTAGAGGATTGACTAGTGCCTTAGAGCTAGTGTTGGGCCCATTTTAGGTCCTGATAGGTGGTGCATTTTCTAGAAGCTGTTAATAAGTGGCGGTTTCTGAATCTTGGTCAATAGGGACTAGTTTATTAGTGTATGCCAAAATGCAGTGAGATAGATCCAAAAAACCATCAAGCTGAACTTCAAAAGCAAGAAAGAGCTTAAAGGGCTAGATGACGAGCCAAAATTATTAGAAGATATTCTCCACAAAGGAGTGGTCTAATATCCCTACAAGGACGGGGTCTTAGTAACCCTAGTTCGATGCATAGTCTATTAGGAGGAAGTTCTAGTACTTCCCCCCTTCCAATTAGTCAGTCCACTTCGAGTGGAGTAATAGTTCTGATTGTTCAATCTCTTTTATCGAATCTAGTTGTTACCATGGCACAACCCATTACAATCCGAGCAGGAATGCTAGGCTTGCCAACCTTAGGGTTTTCTCTATCCATTTTTAATGGGTTAGAAGAGGAAGATGCATAACTTCATATCAATGTTTTCCAAAAGTTAATGTTTAATTGTCAAATTCAAGATGAAGGACACTTGATGATGTTCTTTAATATGAGCCTAGAAGTTGGAGCCATAACTACGATTGACTTTTTCTTTGTGGCCTTTCGAAGAGAGTTTGCCCCTAAAAGGGGACGTCAGTAGTATTGGCTATGTGTCCTCAATGTAACATGTCAAGAGCCTCACAAAAATGTTCATGGGTCTACCAAGAAATTGAAGAAAGTATTCTGTAAGTTGTAAACCTATATTCCTATTCTAGCTACTACTCAATTGTAATACTTTTTGAATGGGTTAGACTTTAACATTCAATTGCAGTTGAGCAGTGTTGCTCTTACCGACATTGATACATCTATTACAAGAGCAGAGGTAGAAGTGCAATTACAAGTGGCTTATACCTCTAGGGTAAACTTGAATCTGAGTCTAGGCATTGGAAATACTTTAACACTGATAAATGGAGGCCAAGGGATGCCCATGAGTACTCCTAATGGGAGAGGAAGCATGATTCACAATGTGCCCATGTTGCTAGCTCCTCCTAGTGTAACCATGCCTATGGCTAGTCAGATGGATCCATCAAATGTTGGAAGCCAAGAAGTAAATCCTACCATTGTCCTAGGGAATCAAGAGTCAATTCCCAATCAAGTGGTTAGGCCAATGGAATGACATGTAGATGATCGCGGCTATGAGTCAAGTGCCTCAAATGTCCTTGGTGAAGTTAAGGATATAATGAAGCACTATACTGACATGATCACTGAACAATATAGGCAAATAGCTGTTGAGTCATCTCCTTAAAAAGTAGTAGAATTTGATAGGGAGCCGATGCCCTAAAGAGGGTGCCTCCTCACAATTTAGCTATAAGTGGTGTGGCGGTCAACATTTCCCTAGGAATTGTCCAAATGTTAAATCTGACATATGCAAAAAGTTTGGCCACTTAGCTACTATCCATTGGAGTAAGATTAGCTCTCTCTAGCAAGGAAGTAAACATCCAGGTTTGGTTAATTATCGAGTGCAAGGAAATAATCTTCACCAAGATGAGGGACCAAAACAAATGCTGCAAAGGGAGAAAGCTATGGCAGAGGAGCTATGTAATGGGAGCTCACGCTCAACCGCCAAGACCCACGGACCACTTATTCTTTCAAGAATTTCAAGCGAGCACAAATGACTATCTCTCACCTAGCCGATGCGCCTTCGATCCTATGGGGGTGAAGTGAGCTTACCTTGATTCCCAAACAAGTAGCCTCCTCCCTCAAGCAACCCAATAGCTCCACGATTCTAGATGCAAGCTCAAGAAACCTCAAGCCTCCACCTTCAAGCCCATTCTCCATCACCGCACACAAGGGAAGAGAAGAGAAGAGAAGAGAAGAGAAGAGAAGAGAATAGAAGAAAAGAAAAGAAAAGAAAAGAAAAGAAGAGAGGAGACGATGGAGAGCTTCTTCTCCTCAATCCCTCACCCACACACACACACAAACTCCCTCATACTCTCACACTCCCCCTCTCAAGCACACATAAGCAAGCAAGAAGGAGAGAAGAAGAAGAGATCAAATTTTCCACGCACCAAAGAATGAGCTTCTCATTCACTTTTTGAGTGTACATACAAGACCCTAATCCCTTTTGGGTGGTCATCCCCTTTTTTACATGGCTGGCCTAGGCCTTCTTTCCTATTGTCCTTGTATCTTCTTAGCTTTCTTTCTACCACCTGCCTACCCTCACAATTTGCAAAGAAGGGAGAATGGTGATCTTTTACAAAAATTTCAGGGGTGCCTTGCATTTAAAAACGTGCTTTTGCCTTTGACTTAGCTTTTGAGGCCACCCTTGCACTTTCGGCCATTTACCTTCTTGCTTCTTCTTTTGTGTCCGATTTTCTTCTGGGTCACCTCTTCTAGCTGCTGCCGACTTGCACTTTTTCACTTTTTCTATTTTTTCTTGTGTTGAGGTTAACATTACCCCCCTCCTAGTTGAGTGCTAGTCCCACGGCACTACTGGGTAGGAGTTAAAAAGTGGGATGGGTGTAGCCAAATGGCTTTTTGAGTTTGTATACAAGCCCTTGGTGAGGATGGTGTGGGATGGATCTGCCCTTGAAATTGCAGATGGTGTTGGGGCAGGTCCCTCCGTGACACTGGTGATGGGTGGATCGGCCCTTTGAAATTTAAGATGGTGTTAGATGGATCCCTCTTGGAGAATGGCGGGTGGGTGGATCTATCCTTGAAATTGAATATGGTATAGGACGGATTCCTCCTCTCGCCCTTCCAGGTCAATATGACGTGATCTTAACCCAACTTTTCCCTACTCCCTTCAAATTGCCTTATCCTTTCACCTATGGTCGTTTAGACTTTACAACTTGCACAGGAGGGATCCTGGCACTCTTATAAAATGAATTACATTGCGTCCCGCACTTTGCTTGCGAGAGCCCTCAGAGGTTCTCCCTTATCCTTGAGAGAGCCTTGCTAGAACATTCGATGCTTCCCCATGTTCTTTTTGAGCACCTTATTAGAATCTTTGGTGCTTTCTGTCGTCCTTGAGAGCACCTTGCTTTCTTCTCCACTTTTCCTGCTTGGGCGGAATGAGATTCTTCATTCACTTTTTGACTTGGGTTTGGTCCTCATTTGATTTGTTTTGATTATATCGTGACGTTTCGTGTAACATTACCTCCCTCTTAGACTTGGGGGGTTCACTATTTATATATCCTCTATATAACGTGCGTTCATGGCCTATTTATAAATATCCTAATTTGTGATTTTTTCTTGAATAAAACACAACCCTTTTCTATTCAATCTGTAAGTAACCCCTTTATATGACACCCTTCTGTATGTGAAAAATGTATAAAAACGGTGTTTTAAAAACCCCTTATTTTGAACTCACGTTATATATACATATATTTATGAGTGACCCCCTTGAGCTCTTAGATGAGTGCAAGTTCTATGGCACTTACGGTTTTGGGCAGCTAATGAAGATTCGGTGATTAAAAGGAAATCGTGTGAGTTGATGATGATGGGGTCTTATGGGGATTGATCCTGGGAAGAAATTGATCAACTGGCTGAGGTGGTGGAGGTTGAGAGTGAATTGAGTCGATGATGGGACCTTCAAAGTTGGTGGGTTGTAGCATTTGTATTTTCGTGAAAAGAAAAGAAGGTGCACTACCACGGGGTGTGTCTACCTTATCGTGTGGTGAGTTGTGCTCGTGCTAGTGGAACTGGGAGTTGGGTCAGGCAAGCTTGGGTGTTGTATCACACTTGAGGACCCAGCTTGTGCATAAGGGTGGTGCGGTGAGTGTGGCTTAGGGAGACAGGTCCAACGGTAGGTATGGGTGACCTCCAACTTTTTCTTAATGACTCAATGGCCTTCTCTTCCTCAGATTGCATGGCGTCTAAGAGAGTGTGGAGGAAGGCACATTGTTGGGATTCCAAAGTCACTTGTGTACCCTCTACCCTGCTCTTTGCTAACACCTTGTCACCTTCTACAAGGGCTAGCCAGTATGCTAAGTCTCTCACCCTTTCTTTGCTCTTGTCCACCCATTCATCTACTTTTTTTGCATTTCTTCCAGTCTTTCGTTGTGCTTGTAATCTAATGCCCTTAGCCTCCTCGATTTCTCTTTCCAAGCGTTGTTGCTCTCCAAGTTCCGAGGTGATCCTTTTTTCTAGATTTTCTATATGCTTTTGGTGATGTTGGCTTCTCTCTTCTTCTACCACAACAAGCTGCTTTGGGACATTTCAGATCTTTTCATTTTCCTTTTGCAAGTCTTTATACAACACTACCAGCTCATTATAATGGCATTCTAGGCTCATGAGGCTGTGCATTTTTGTCACAAGCTTTGCTTGCCACCTCTCTTCTTCTCCTCCCTTGGCCTCTAGCTTCTCTTTTCTCTCCTTGATCTCTTTTTGATACTGGTCACACTAGACAGGTTTTTTCTAATTGAGATGCTACCATCATCTCTCTTTCCGCCTTGAGCTCAGCGATGACTGTTTTCTTATCTTCTTTCACCGGCTCCAGCTATGATAGAAGTTCCTACACATAGTCATCATCGTTTATAAACAACAATAGAGTGATGGGACCATGGTTGTAGATACTTCTATCTTCATCCTTTTGGGGTCTCATCTGGATTTTGCATGTCCAACAACTATCTGTCTTTTTGCTCTCATCATGGTGGTTCCTCCACTTGCGCCTTGAGTTGCCTCTTTATTGATAAAAATTTGCACCCAATCCACAAGATTGCTAGTGTCCTTTATGATAAAAGAACCTTAGGTGGGTGCAGTGACTGGAGTTGTGGGATGTAGGATGGGTGGGATGCGGTTGATTAAGCCCTTACCCTTACCCTCAGTTACTAGGGGTGGCAGGTTTTTGGGTGCTTGGGAGCCGGTGCTTGGGTCTTCACATTTGGGTGGACTCATGGCAGCTAGCTCTTCTTCTCTTGAAGGAGGCTGCTCCACTGAGAGGTAGATGGCGAGGGCTATGTCTTCTTCTTCCTTCCTCCTTAGCTCCTCGGCCTCTTGCTATGCTTTCCTCCTCCTTTCCTCTTTAGCCTTTCTAGATTTTTCTTTTACTCTTTTTGTCACCTCCATCTCTCTCTTTTTTCCTTTTTCTTCGGCACTTTTGGGCTCCCTTTAGGATTTTGTCAAATCTACTTTTTCTTTCTTCCTGGTCTCTTCTTCAACCTTCTTCTGTGGAGCCTTTTTCTTTGATTTCTTGGCCCCTCCTAGGCTAGATTGTGCTTGATACTCTCCTTCTTTCTCACTCATTGTTCTTTCGCTAGAGTGCTCCTGTTCTTGGAGAAGGGTGACTTGGCTGGCATTTTTTCAACTTTCTCATCTTCTTGTACTTTCCCCAAGGCTTCTCTAATGAGGGCTATCAAAACCCCTCCAAACCCAGTGGTGGAGGCCTTTGATGATGATGAATTTCAAGATTTGGAGACTGGGGATTCTCCACCTGCGGGTCGTCCACCGATGTGGCCAATGCTTTCATCAATGTTTCCATCGTCTTCCTCATGAAGCCATTTAGGTTCACCTCCTTGAAAGACTTGGTAGCGATGCTCTTTAACATTGGCACATTGATTCTACTCATTAATGCATTGTACCTTTGGATGGAGAAAAAGGCGTGCACCATTTTTTCCTATATTTTGACTTCGGGGTCCAGGATGCCAACTAATATGATGCCATCGTTGGTGAGGACTATCACTTTGTCCATTCCAAACATGCCATACACATCTCTTTTTGGTCGCCTTTCAACTTTGTTGGCCAGGCCCAACACCCTTTCCACCAACTCTGGGGCTAGCTCAATTTCCACCTAACGGGCTTCATCCTCTTGATGCACCATGATGGCGCCCTAGTTCCTGTTTAAAGTTTGAAGAATTTCCACGTTGTCGCATAGCATAGGGTTGGAGGTCACTAGAGGGGTTTGGCAAGAAACTTGGACAAGATAGATGGAGATGTGTCTAGAGATAAGTAGTTTACATTGAATGTTTAAAGGTTCAAGAGGTACTTCATGGTCAATCATAGGGTTTGAGAGAGAAGAATGTATGGGGGTTCAAGAGCTTAGACTCCGGAGAGGTTACAGATAAGAGAAGGGTTGAAGGTGTTAAGCAAAGTCCTTGAAGATGTTAATAGAGATTCCAATTGCATGTTTTTAGCAAAGATCACAAGAGTATTATCTGATAAGTTCTAACTCAAATCAAGCTTGTTTTCTTGACTGTAAGAGCAATCACAAATTATAAAATCAAGTGCAATATGCTGTGATATATCATAAACAAATCTACATCTCATGATTCATACACGATTCCATAGCATGAATCAACTTTGCATTATTGCATTGAATGTAGACTGTTAGGGACAAAATCTTATGAGTCTTACAAGGCTTGCATGGTAAAGAGACTTGCTTTAGGAGAGCTTCAAATTGAGTTCTTGATAAGGATAAGTTACCATAGCCAAGAAATAAGAGAAAAAGCTCCTCTTAATTCAACTCAAAGCATCTATGAATGATCTACAAACATTGCCCTGCCATAGGGGGACATAATACTTGCATATTTTGAAAAGATGTCTTTTGTAGAGTAAGAAATGAATTAAAAGAACATTGCTATAGCTAATTCTCCAAATATGGCTGAAGATATCAGCCTCAAATCAGCCCAAATATCTTCCGAAATTCATATCTAATGATAGCATAAACTTCCCCTAACATGGTGTCAGTGCATTTGGTATCGAAAGTCTACCACGGGGGTAAGAGACAGTACGGTGAAGGGAGATTCAAGGAGAGGAGTAGAAGAAAGAGAAGGGGTTCGAAGAGATAGAAGACGCAGAAGGATACTCACAAAAAGCAATAGAAAATGTAGAAGAATACTAATAGAGATGAAGCCTGTCAGTTTATTTCTGCATTATGAGAATATAAAACTCTAATAGACAAAAACATGTATAAAATAATACCTTCCTCTATGTTGCTCAGATCACTAATCTGATGCTTCCATTGGCTCTGAAAGGGGGGTAAAATACCAGGACGCCTAATCACTCCTTCTTCATCTCCCACTTTGGAGTGCTATTCACTGCCTGAAAACAACGATCGCGTGTCATGCGATTTTGCCAATCTCTCTTTTTACATAAAATCCTCTCAAAATATTTGAAAGCTACATGCTTTCTTTTACATGTGATCCTAACCTAGAAGTTGTCTATAGTTTTATAGATTTTTACAAGATATAATATCTAAAATATCAAAATTTGGCTAAAACTTGTCCAAAAACCTAATATTTTTGAACCATGGGCACTCACTTATGCCTTAAGTGGCATTGGCTCTCTAGATCTATAAGCAAGCTACACTCTAGAGTTTTTCACACGATGTGTGCGTCGTGGCACGGCATCCACTCCCTCCTAACTTGCACAACCTCTAGCATGTGCCAAAGTCTTATAGATCTGCAGTATCAGAAGAAGTATCTTCTGCCATGTCAATGTCTTCATCTTCTGCCTCTTCTTCTTCCTCTATGTCTTCATGCTATTGAATTATATCCAAGTCTTCTAACTCATATGTTGAATTTTCTCTTCGTTTGAAGAGCTTGACCAGCTACGGGTATCTTTATGCTTGTCCCATCCAATTCAGCCAATGAATATGTGTCATTGTCATGAGCAACCTTTACCACATACGGGCCAAACCAACGCTCACTGTATTGATTATCTAGGCTGCTATCATAGACAAGTACCCAGTCATTTTCTTGGATAGCTCTTGGCTGAAGTCAATGTTGCCTATCAAATCTTCTTTTGTTATTTAGTCTTGCTGTTTTTAACTTCTTAATAGCTGCTTGAACATCTTCAGGCCTTCTTTCTAGCTGCCATATGTGCAAAGTCAACAACTCTTCTGTACTGATGCCTTCCTCCCAAGGTAGAAGAATCCATATGAGAATAGATTCTTCAATTGCAAGATTCATCTTCGCGTTTGTATATGCAACAACTAAAAAGGTACTTTCAGTAGCCATGGAATGAAATTCAGCAAGTATAGATTCTTCATCTTCATCTTCTTCCATCAGCTCTTCGTCATTGTTATATCTTGCACGTGACAGCATGTCAGCACAATTGGATTTTCCTTTCCTGCAATATGCTTTAATTTGGGGTTGAGAGATTTAATATATGAAATCCATCTTAGCATAGCAATGTTAGGTGTAGAGAAGTTGTCAATCATGCCTAAGAGTGGAAGACAATCAATTTCTACCACTATGGAAGCACCTATAAAGTATTCACGATCACACTTAAATGCTATTACAACTCCCCACATTTCCCTTTTTACTTGTGCATACTTTCTTTGACGTTCATTGAGAACCTTTGCTCCAAAACGAATTGCATACCTGTTACCTTCAAGGTCTTCTTGGCTAACTGCCCATCCTATCCCAATGGGACTTGTAACCACAGTAAGGATGATGGGTTGGCCATTTGAATAATCATCCCTTTTGAGAGTGGGACCTGAAATTAAGAACTTCTTTAGTTTGCGTACATTGAGAGTATGCTCTTTCCCCCAAAAGAATCTTTGGCCTTTTCTTAATAATTGATAGAGATTTTCAGCTACATGAGTAAAATGTGGTATCCATATGAGATAGAATACACATGCGCCAAGAAATCTTCTCACCTTCGAAATATTTGTGCATTTTTCTTGCATTCTGCTGATGGCATCTATCTTGATTGATGAAGGTTTACATTCGTAGGGGCCACATAGATATCCGACCACTAGTACTTCTTCTACTCCAAAAATCAACTTAGTTCCAGAAAGGGTAAGATGTGCCTCTTCTAGCCTTGTCAAAATCCTGTCAGAATCATGAATATGGTTAACTACAAATGTCCTGCAGCCATATTCGTCAAGCTCATCATTCTATTCATTGTCTTCACATCCCTTGATAGGTATATCATCAAGAAATGGTAGAGTAAGTTGTGGAATAAAGTCCCTTAAGACTTTGTGCATGGCATTCATCATATGGGCTACGAAGTTTGTTGCACCTTGTGGTATAGTTCACATGCAAACCAATCCAAGAGGTGTCTTCATTGTGGTAATGTCTTGGCTTTCTAATGAAAGCAAAAATTGGTCATATCCTGAATATAGGTCGCCCATAGAATAAATCGCTCTATCTACAAAAGCTTCAGCAAACTCATCAACAATTGGACCCGAACCAACATTTCGGATTGTGACATGATTAACATGCTATAGATCTTGAATGAATTGTAAAGATCCTTTTTTCTTAGGCATGGTAAACCATTGATTTGAGTAAGGTGCTTAAGAAAGTTCTAAAATCTTCATTCTGATCTTTTCATTTAGAAGTTCCAATAATTTGGGCAAATGCGCCCTTGGAACGGGAATGGGCTTGAGGTTCCAAGGCACATGTGGGATTGTAAAAATGACCATAGGACCCACACTATTTGGATCCACACAGCCTATTTCACTTGGCTGGAATGCAAAAGCTTTTCCATGTTTCATTAGAATTTGCATAAAAGAGGGGTTTTTAGCCGGCCAAAGGAAATAATTTTCATCTATTTTGAGCTCTTTCGTACTTTAAGTTATGAACTAGTGACCAATGTTGGAAGGATCACAAAGACTTGGCTGATTTGCTGTCGTATCAGCCAGCCCTTCACTTTCAGGAGGCAGTGGGACTGCCACAATCTTGACTTTCTTATCCACCATCTTGTATTTTGTCTCCACTTGCACTTCAGCCTTGTTGAGTAAACCAATGTCTTCCTCCTCAACAAATTCTTGAATTGTTTGATAAAAATCTAATGTACATACTTGTATGGACTGATTTTTTATATGAGCAACTGCATATATTTCAGCCAATGTGTCAGTAGTAATCAGTCCAAAAAAATTTCACGAAATATCTTCATTTTTAGCCATCATGGCATAAGTTTTCAACACCCTTTTTACATGACATAAATATTTTCTTTTAGCTTTAGTCATGGCTGGAAGAGACTTATAACAATCCATACTATTGGCTGTCATACATATAGATTTGCAAGAGACACAATTTCTGTAGCATAAGGAGGTTTAATCTTTTTACATGACGCACTGCCATAGCCTCCTTTTACATTAGTGTAACCCGTAAACCCTTGAATTCTCGGGCATTAGGAGGCACATGATAATCACGTAGTAGATCTCTATTTTGATGATGATTAACACACACAGTAAGAGATTGGACAGCTCGTTCATTATCCTTACTTCAGATTCGAGCATAGGGAGAACCATTATCAAGAGCTTTTGTCTCCAAGTGGGCTTCAAAAATGTAAGGTTTTCCAAGAATGATAGGGTAACTACAAGAATCTTGAACAAAAAAGTGAAAATTGCCTTTTATGTCTCCAATAGTTACCTGCACATTAGGACATGCAGCACATAACTCTCCAAAAGAGTTGTTTGCAGCTCTCATTCGCCAACCTGGATCAATATTTTATGGGCCATCCGCTGTTTTCATAGAGACTCCTTGCCATGACGTTTATCTCAGAACCATGGTTTAAGAGTGCAATACATGGTGTTTCTTTTTCTCCAATTTTGATGACTGTCTCCGTTGTTGCTCTTGCCCAATGTATACGGGAGCAGTGACTGCTTGGAATGAATGGAGCTTCTTCCTCATCATGAATGTGCTATAGATGACCTTCTTTTTGAGAGGTGGGCTGCCCAACTAGTTTGGACCAGCTGACCATTGCATTTTCAGCCTTCACTTCTTTAATTTTTGCATCCACGCTTTCTTTATCTTCAGCTTCAATTGTTGCAATTAACTCTTTAACTGCATCAAGCTGAATTCCTTGTGCAGTCAGCTTCTCCTCATCCTGCACAAAGACTCGAAGAGCTTACAAAAAAACATGCACCATTTCTTCAGCATCATCACCAACATATTGTCTTTTTCTTTTGATTACATTAATAATTACATCGTGAAATTCACATTTGGCAATTTCGAGAATTTCACCTAAGGTGATCTCAATTTTACTTCCCAGAATTCATTCTTCTAGAACTTGTTTGAGATCGGTTGCAGATTCTATGTCAGACTACAAGCTATAGCCTGGCTGCTTGCCTTTCTTCTTTCCTTTGGTCTTCTTTGTTTGTGGTGCATCTTCCATCTCTTGATCTGGGGTTATATTTTTAGCAAGTTTTGGTTGTTCAAGTGTTTTTCTAGTTACCTGTTTCAGAGGGCTAGAAGAGGAAGGCCATGTTTCATCTTCTCTTCTTCTCTTTCCTTCAATCGAGACTTCTTTATGATTGACGTCAGCCAAATGTGCAAAGGCAAAAAAAGAATCTACTGATTCTTTCCAACCAGTTATTCCTCGAATGTAGTGACTGGAGTTAGTCAAATCATCTTTGGCTACTTTTATGCGTTCCATTTAATCTAATGTCTGCATCCATACTTTAGATTGCACATTAGCTTTACATGCTTTCAAATTTGATTTAGTTGCCTCAATTTGCATTCCATAGGTAGCTGCATCAATTGCTGCGTAGGCATTCTTTACAGCTAAATTTTCTAATCTTTTCTTCATTCCACCATTGCCAAAATTTGGCTCTAGTGGAAGACCAATTTTAGCTACATGAATTTTTTCGTCTTTCCAAAAGATGAGCTTTTGTGCTTTAGCCTCACGGAAGGCAGAACACTCTCTCTTTTCATGTTGTTGGCTATCACACAAATACAATGCCTCTTATAGTCTTCTCTCATGGATCTTTGAGTTGATGATTGTTTTGTTCTTCAACTTTGACATCCAGCTTCTCCACCTTGGAACTAATTTATGTAAGATTCAGATGAAGGTTTGTTAGTCAAAGGAATAGGGGATTTTGAAGGTGGAACAAGCTCTATCAATGGAGTTGTTGAAGTTGAAGTAGAGCCCAATCTTAGTTGCATTTGCTCAGTAACATCTATCCATGCAGTCTTGACTCCTGATTTGGAGGTAGCATCTTCTAGGCGATCAACAAGATTTTCTTGCAGAATGGGATCTGGAGCCTTAAGAAATAATTCAATATTCTGACCTTCCATACTTTGTTGGTCTTCAGCATCAAGTTGTCCAAATTTACTTTCAAACTCATGGTATAAAGATGTTGCAACTAAACCTTTGTTGGGTTTCTCTACCCAATCAATGAAACTTTTCTTTGTCATTAGGCTAGATTATTCTAAGAAGAATTCTTCGCATAGGGATTTTTTGAATGCATCCCAATCCGCATCTCGCTGAAAAAGACCATGGATTCTTTCTTGAAGACCATGCTTGGCTAGTTTGGCAAAATAGCGACTCCATGCAAGTTGCGGTACACCAAAGAAGAGCATTTTTTCAACATAAAAGTGAATGAAAATAGAGACATTTTAACTGTTAAATTGTTTTAATTCCCACCCAACTTCCTCTAGGGCCTTGATAGCTGTGGAATCAATCTTCTCTTCGTCTTGCCTTTGTTGTTGTTGTTGTTGTTGTCGCCGTTGTTGTTGTTTTAACATTTGGATTTGTTGTTGCTAAGTTTGCTGCAATATGTGCACCAACTATTATAGACTATCTCCTGAAGAATTCCCCATCTTGGAGTTCTCTTACACTGAACTTCATGTCGAGTTCACCAATGTCGCAACGCGTAGGGTTGAAGGTCACCACACGGGTTTGACAAGAAAACTAGACAAGATAGATGGAGATATGTTTTCAGGAGATAAGTAGTTTACAGTGTGAATGTTTAAAGGTTCAAGAGGTACTTCACGATCAATCATAGGGGTTTGAGAGAGAAGAATGTATGGAGGTTCAAGAGCTTAGACTCTAGAGATGGTAGAGATAAGAGAAGGATTGAAGGTGTCAAGCCAAGTCCTTGAAGATGTTAATAGAGCTTCCAACTCCATGTTCTTAGCAAAGATCACAAGAGTATTATCTCATAAGTTCTAACTCAAATCAAGCTTGTTTTCTTAACTGTAAGAGCAATCACAAATTATAAAATCAAGTATAATATGTTGTCATGTATCATAAACAACTATGCATCCCATCATTCATACATGATGCCATAGCATGAATCAACTTTGCATGATTACATATTTGAACCATGAATCTAATATTGTTGAACCATGGACACTAACACTAACGTCTAAAGTGGCATTGGCTCTCTAGATCTATAAGGAAGTTACAGTCTAGAGTTTTTCACACGATGTGCACATAGCGGCACGACAATGCACTTCTCATAGTTGAGAGCTTGGCTCACCTTCTCCACATACTTCTGTAGCTTACTACTTCACCAATTGCTTGATGGCTGGCTCTTCCATGACTATGTCTTCCAAATTCAGGATATGCTTGAATTTGAATTGATTATAAGCCCTTGTTTCCAGCGAGAGACTGCTCTTACTCTGAGAATGGAAGTTTGTTGCTTTTCTCTTGACCTGCCATTGTAGGGGCTTGTCATGAAGCCATAGTTCACCATTAGTGTCCTTAAAATAATTATCTGCCGAAAGGTAAGCAGGAATTGATTATGCTTATATGGAAAGAATAAAATGCTTAAGTACAAAAAGAGATTTTTTTCCTTTAAGCAGTCCATTCATTCCAAAAAATTTATGATTTTTTTCCTCAATTATGAATTGATTTTCAACCATTGTTTTCTACTTTTGGACATAGAATGAGGATTTTTCCTTACATGTTCTACTCACCTCACATGTTTACATATTTGATTCACCTTAACCCCTCACCTTTGGAATTAAGAAGAATCCTTCCTAGGATTAAGGTTTGAGAGGTCAAGGGCATTCAGTGCATGCTTGCAATGTTTTACTTTTGCATGAGCCAAGCATAAAATGTCGGATTATATTTTAGACTAGCATAGGGGTCCATGTCAAAAGGATGGATGCCTACTTGAGTGATGTAGGTGAAAACATCCTTGAGGAAGTCATCGGATTCAATTCAATTGGTAATGTGTACCCAGCCTTGAGAATCTCTTAATGAAGAGGCTCTTGAGATGGTTGAAGTTGTTACGTTTTGTGACATCTAAGCTGATATTCAAATAGTCCCTCCTTCCCTTATCGCTTAAGCATAGGTCAAAGGCCTGCGAGTGCTGGGTGAGATCAATGAGGCTGTTGGCTTCACATACTTTCTCAAACTACTCTACAAAGCTGTAGGGATTGTCGTTTGGTTGGTACTTATCCAATTGCTTAGCAATGACAAGAATTTTTTATTGGCTCTTCAAGCCCTGGTTGACTCCTAGCCCTGTGAGCAATGAGGTCCCAAGTGTTGTTGCACTTTGCTCTGTGGAGGTGTTGTATAATAGTCACTTCATAAGAAGTTCACTCAACATAAGGTCTCCTTCTAGTGCTCTCTCTCTATGTCTCTCTCTCTCTCTCTCTCTCTCTCTCTCTCTCTCTCTCTCTCTCTCTCTCTCTCTCTCTCTCTCTCTCTCTCTCTCTCTCTCTCTCTCTCTCTCTCTCTCTCTCTCTCTCTCTCTCTCTCTCTTTAGGTCTTGATCAGTTTCTAGTTGCTAAAGCTAACACTCGCTTGATCTCCCGCATTTCTATGTTCTATCGCAAGCTTCTAGCTTGTTGTTCATGATTGTAGGCCACTATGCCTTGCAAAGCCTCATGCGCTAGTCTCCTCTCCTCTTTGAGGTCCACTATGATATCCTCAGATGGCCTACCATGGTGGTCCATCTAGGTTTGCAAGTCATACTTGCTCACCATCTATTGGATTTCACTCGAGAAATCCCCTAGATAGAGCTCTTTGTTGCATCTGTAGTTCATGCTAGTTTTTGCCATATCCGTGGTCTCTCATTCCCTAGGGTGTTCATGAGGTTGATTAAATCAGGTAGATTCACTATGGAAATGATGGCCAACCTTCGGAGTGTACTCCTACTAGTGGGTTTGTTTAGTTTCTTAAGTCTGAGTGAGTTTGTTGTTATTTGCAGACAATTCTTAATTTATCGTCACTCTGTGTGTGTGTGTGTGTGTGTGTGTGTGTGTGTGTGTGTGTGTGTGTGTGTGTGTGTGTGTGTGTGTGTGTGTGTGTGTGTGTGTGTGTGTGTGTGTGTGTGTGTGTGTGTGTGTGTGTGTGTGTGTGTGTGTGTGTGTGTGTGTGTGTGTGTGTGTGTGTGTGTGTGTGTGTGTGTGTGTGTGTGTGTGTGTGCGCTCTTTTCTGTGCATTGTGCAAAATCAAGCTTTCAAATTTTCTTCAGGTGCACTTCAAGTGTCAAAAACCAATGTGGAATGTAATGCAAAATGGTAAATGTAGCATTGGCACTCTTGTCTATGTTCTTGGCCTAATAGGGTTTTAATCTCGGTCTCACTGACCGCTCTCGATGGTCTCTAGGATCTATGCTCTGTCCTTCCGCTCCAGTCAAGGTCTAATTGAGGGTCTATGGCTCAATTTGGCATTCTTAGCACAGTGGATAGCTAGCAAGTTGGCTAGCATCATTACTAGATCTGCAATTCATAGGTTCTCTCATTTCTTATGACAAAAAGGTATTTTGTTTGTCTGCATCACTCTAGGGGGTTAGCCCTATGGTAATATTTACTATGGTTGTGTGGATTCAAATATTGTCCCTCCTGTGAGAATATTTAATGTGCCATGTTAACCCCAGCTCAAGATAGAGAAAAATGAAGAAAAAGAAAATTCAAAAATGCGAAGCAAAGCAGAAAAAGGAAACTCGATAGGAGGATAAGAGGAGAAAAGGCCAAAAGCGCAAGGGCAACCTTAAAAGTCAAGGCAAAGGTAAGGGTACATTTTAAAATGTAAAGGCACCCCTAAATGTTTGTAAAAGAAATATGCCACGATCCCTCTTGTGCAAGTTGTAAAAGAGTAGATGGGCATATGTGAAGGTATAATATAAAAATAAGGGAATAGGAAAAGAGGACCTTGGCAAGATGGCTAGTCATGTAAAAAAGGGGATGGGTGCCCAAAGGGATAAGGGCATGTATAAAAGCCAAAAAGTGAATAGAGAAGCTCATTCTTGGTGTGTGGAAAAAGTGAATCTCCTCCTCCTCCTCCTCCTCCTCCTCCTCCTCCTCCTCCTCTTCTTGTTCTTCTTTCTTGCTTGTGCTTGCTTGAGAGAGGGAGTGTGAGAGTGTGAGACTGAGGGACCGCGGGGGAGAAGCTCTCCATCTTCTTCTCTCTTCTTTTCTTCTCCTCACTTCTCTTGTCTCGCATGCGCAACTATGGAGCATGGAGCTTGAAGGTGGAGGATTTAGGTTGCTTGAGCTTGCATCTCGGATCATGGAGCTACCGGTGTGCTTGAGAGGAGGGTTCTCGATTGAGCATTTAGGTGAGTTTACTACACTCATAGGCTTGAGAGCACATATGTCTATGTGAGAGGTAGCCATTAGCATTCGGCTTGAAATGCTTGAGTGATAAGCCATCCATGGGTCTTGGTGGTTGAGCGAAGGCTCCCACATTTTGTCTCCATTATCAGGACCAACAAATTTGAGGCTTGAGTGCTTGTGTGCTCCGAATCGAGCATTCGAGGGTTTTTCCCCAAGCCAGTGCTTGAGGTAAATAGGTAGGAAGAAAGAGCATATGATCTTCATTATAGGTAAGTGTTTTGAATTTTTAAAGTTTATCATTTAGTTGGATTAGCGATAGCATTTGCTTGTGATTTGTAGTCATTTAGACAGAAAAAATAGGGGAAGATAAAGGAAACCACATTAGGGTTTTGTGCAAGAGCCTGCATAATTTGAATGAAAACAGAGTTGAAATTTGGCAAAGAAGGGAAAAAGACATCCAAGGAGTGTTGGAGAGGCATGAAAAAGGGGGAAGAGATCTTGTTTTCAATTCTAGGGCTTTATGTGTGTGTGTGTGTGTGTGTGTGTGTGTGTGTGTGTGTGTGTGTGTGTGTGTGTGTGTGTGTGTGTGTGTGTGTGTGTGTGTGTGTGTGTGTGTGTGTGTGTGTGTGTGTGTGTGTGTGTGTGTGTGTGTGTGTGTGTGTGTGTGTGTGTGTGTGTGTGTGTGTGTGTGTGTGTGTGTGTGTGTGTGTGTGTGAGGGGGGGTGGCAAAGACAAGATTGAGTGCATCGATTCAGAGGTTTTCAACTACTCTAGATATACAGAAACGTTCCTTTTTAGCACTTAATCATTGATTCTAGAAGTTTTTAGTGTAGTTAGCATCAATCATAAAGGTCGAATGAATCAAAATCTTGCCTCATGTGCCATTTTCCCCGCTATAATTGGACACACATTGTGGAGTCCGATTCCTAGAATGGGACCAATCTGACTCGAACAATTTGATTTGGCAACTCAAACAACTAGCATCCTAGTTTGATTGGACATCTTTAGCCAGTCTAAGTCAGACAGTTAGGCTTGGACTTGAATAGCCACACTCACACATGCTCAGATCGTCCAATTTTCTCACTCGGACCTAGACCTAGAATCAGACAATCTGATTCTAGGAATTAGACATTTGATAATTAGACACACTGACTAGAGCTTGGAAATTGACTTGAGCTAGGTAGAGCTCAACCCAAAGCAAGGCAACACCTTGATGGGCATCCAGACACATTGGATGACTCGTAGAGCCTGCGGATTTCAAATCGCGCCTCAACCACTTAGGAAGTGACCTCGGGCAAAGCCTCTTAGGATCACCCATCTAAAGCATCTTAAGGGACCCAACCAAACCTATTAGAGTGACCACCACCACATGAAGGAGCAGACTAAAAGAATGTGTTTTGCATCACATTGTTTTCGTCACGATCACATTGCTTGAATAATTACTTGAAGTGCATTGAGAAAGGAAAAAACCTTATTTCACACTGCACACAAAAAGAAGCACCCCATGAACACTTGAGTGCACTTAAATTTGAGGATTGATTGAACTAACAAGGAACTCACATGCAAGATAAGCAACCTTAATGAACCCACTAATAGGAGAAGACCCTCAAATCTCAAACAAGTGGCCAAGACTGCCACGTATCAAATGCAAGCCTCTTGTAGAGTGAGGAGACCAACACCATTAGGGACTCAATCTTGCTGGAGTTGATAATTTTGATCAACAACCTAGTGGATCAAGAGACCCACCAGATGTCAGGACTGACCAGATGTTAGAATCAGGTGCCAATAATGAAAACGACTATCTCAACTTGGGAGAATTCTTAGTTGATATCCAATAGATGATCAATTGGTAAGATTTACAAACCAAGATGGAGCATCATGGTAGGCCGGATGAGGATATCATAGCTAACATTGAGGAAGAGTGGAGATTGGTCAAGGTGCTGCAGGGCATAGCTGCTTACAACTAGGAACAATGAGCTCAAAGGCTCAGGTAGGAAATAAAAATGCAATAGGTCTAATGAGTTTTAATGCTTTTCGGAAAGAGTTTTAATGCTTGCCAATTGGAAAAGGATAGGGCCCAATGAGGAGAGGGAAAGAGTGCTAGAAGCCAATATCATATTTAAAGAGCTTTTCACAGAAAGACTCATAGAGAACACAGTTGTAGAGTAGAGTGGAGTGGCCCTAGCAACTTTTTTGCTATCTGGACTAGGAATCACTCCAAATTTGAGGAGCCAACTGAAGATATCCATAGTTTCCAAGCAACTCAACAAGTACTATTCCGAGAATAACCCATATAGCTTCGTAGAGCAGTTTGAGCACGTGTGCGAGGCGAACAACCTAATAGACCCTAGTCAACATGCACAAGCTTTCCATCTTTACCTTAGTGATAAAGGATGGATGTGGTACACTAGTCTAGATGATGCCAAACAGAAGAACTTCAACACTCTCAAGAGCCTCTCCATCAAGAGATTCTCTGAGGTGGGGTAGTTAGATAACCTCATGGTTTGACTGATGAATGTTAGTCAAAAGGACAAGGAGGACATTAGAGGTTACATCACCCATGTGTGGAGTCTCTTGAGAGAATCCTAGCATGAAGAGTGACTTAGTGAGTGTGTGTATTCATAAGCAGCAAAATTAGGAGTGAAGTGCTCTACAAGGCATTGGTAGGCAACTCAAACCTGTAAAGGAACGTGCTAGCTAGGGTCTTTGAAGAAGCCATATGCATAGAAGACTTGCTCAAGGAGAGGAGCTTGAGAGCCACAAGTTAAAATAGTGCAACCTCTAGAGCCTTAGAGAGAGCTACCTCGACGGGTTCACTATATATATATATTCTCTATATAATGAGCGTTCATGGCCTATTTATACATATCCTAATTTGTGAATTTTAAAAATGGTGTTTTAAGAACCCCTTATTTTGAACTCACATTATATATACATATATTCATGAGTGAACCCCCCGAGAGAGCTACCACCACTAGCGAGAGATCTAGTTAGGGTAGCCAAGAGAAGGGAAAGGGTGTTGACCCAAGCCAAGAATTGGCAGATGTAAAGCTAGAGCTAGCCAAGCTCCAAGAAATGATTAGAAGGCCTACACAACCTCACATGCAATGCGTCCATTGTAGAGGGAACCACCTCCCAGCCGAGTATATAGATCCTAGATCTAGACCTTGTGCCAACTGCGGTTCGGTCACAATGCTACGCATTGCTGATTATTGAGGTGATTACCATATATGTAGCTTTACAACCAGCCTTACTACTTGGAGAATAGACCATCACAATTCAGATGGAGAGCTCCATTAGCTCTTCCAACACCTAATGATGTCAAGCTAGTTGTCCCCAAAATTGACATCAAACCTATAGGCATATCTAGACCACCTGGACCCTTTGTGATCCATCCACTGAGTGACACCCCAATACATTACGTAGAGGAGCACAATGAGGATGAGATATATTTGAACCCTTATGTCTCATACAACAATGAGGAAAATCCCATCCTAATGGACTTTAGGCTAGTTTTGGTGTTGGAATTAGGATGGGGAAGGGATAGAGGCCTAGGAAGGCAAAGCCAAGATCTAATCTCATGCTGGACTTGTGGCAGGGAATTTTTCATCTTGTTGCCCTAAACTAGAACAATCTAATCAAGAAAAGGCTGACTTGAGATGCCTTGAGTGTGGAATCACTCACTTATATACCAAATTTCCCAGGCAAAATCCATCTACTAGCTCAACCATTGTACCTTTTGTATCTTTGGGGCTATTTGGAGTCAAAATGCTTGATGGTGAGGCCACTCCCATCTTGTTGAACATCATGGATAGGGCACAAATGAAGCAGGTCGGTAATTCATTTCCAGAAACTTGCAACCTAGATGTAGCATTGATAGAAAAGAAGAATCATTGAAGGAAAAAAAAGAGGGCCAATGCCAAATTGACATTAAAAATGGAGAGTGCGACCACATTAACGAGAGGGACATAAGTAGTAGATGCAGAGGCTAAGATTTCAGCACCTAAAACCGTGGAGAAGGGGAGTGCCAAGGTTGGGGAATATCCTAATCCAAAGTGCCAATTGGAAATAGTCGACAAGGTTAAGGAATGGGTGAGAGAAGCCCAAGAGCATTTAAAGGATGCCAAGCCCATCCTAGAGGATGAGATCAGTGAGTTATCTAGTGTGAGCATGCCAGTTTCACCGACATGCATAAATGCAAGAGATGCATCCACACCTCATGCAAAACCAAGAAGAAAAGGCTTAGACATAATTGATAGGCAAGCTGCTCAAGACCAGTTGTAAAAGAGTGTAGGGCAAGACAAAAATCAAGTGGCTAATGGTGTGCTGACAACATTCCTATTGGGACTTGTGACATTTCCAATGGGGGATTTGTTTAGGAAAAGCCCTTCATTCTGGCAAGAATTGAAGCAATGGGTAGAGGGATTTAATGAGCCAGGAAGAGCTGACTTGCATGAGAACAACGTAGCCATGCAGATATCCAATGTCACATTGAACTCAGTGCCTAAGTCCTTGCATGTGAATGCTTTCTGGGAAGGCATAGAGATGCATGTTGTCCTACCAATGGTGGCACTAGGAGATGTCATGAGAAAGGGGATTGTAGACACATGAGTGGTCCTACCACATAGAGATGCATGTGTTCCTACCAATGGTAGCACTAGGAGATGTCATGAGAAAGGGGATTGTAGACACATGAGTGGGAGTTAGTGTACTTAGCCATGCAGTTCTATAGATTTGGGGTAACTTGCTAGTGGAGACCACAAGGTTTAATGTCATGCTGGCTAATGGCATGAAAGTTAAGCCATTCAGAGTATTAAAGGACTAGCCCTTGAAGATAGCAGGTGTCTAGTTCTCGATGAACTTCACTTTTATGAAGGGAGTAGATTACGATATCTTACTAGGCAGATCATGGATGAGGAATGCACCAGTAAATCGAAGGTTGGGGTAATGGCCTTACATTCCTAGGTAATAGATTAGAGGCAATAAGAGTTGAGATGGATACCTAGAAGACCACACCGATTGACTTAGATGCCATCTCCCCTATCTTGAAAGAAGACACCCAAGCCAAGAATTCATGCGGACCCTTGACGTACATTCCTTGCCCCAAAGATGAGCGGGATTGGATGCACCTGCTAGTCACCATCGACCTGCAATTTTTGGATGAGGAAGAAGATTATAGCCCTCCATCAATGCCACTTTGTATGATGACCAAAAATCCTAGCATGTAACAAATACGCACACCTTTCCATGTCTTGTTTAATAGACTCAAACTCTAGGGATTCTTGAGTATCTAACAAGGGAGCTAGTTGGTCACCTAGTTGCTAATCTCAAGCCACTTCAAGATCTCATGGATGAACCGAGATGGTGATGGACAAAAGTGCAGGATCTAAACCTTATGTACAATTGGGCACTAATCACTTCAAGATCTCATGGATGAACTGAGATGGCAATGGACAAAAGTGCAGGATCTAAACCTTATGTACAATTGGGCACTAATCACAGATGAAAAGAGAGTCAAGAATAGAGACCTGGATGATGACAAGTAGTCACAAGGTAGCAATTTAGATGATGAGTATAAGAATTGTTATTTCTCAAATGAAGGCAATGAAGAAGAGGCTGAGACAGTAGAGCATGACATTGACGGTCGAGTGATCGAACAAATAAAAGTAGACTCCAAGCCACAAAGGGACAATGCATTGAGGATTGAAAGAGGAGTCTTGAGATCTTAATGGGATCGCACTTGGCTCGATCACTTAGATGTGATGGACTATGAGCAAGTAGGGATAGTCCAGCCAAGTGTTGCACCTCTCTTTAGGATAGAGTCAAACTCAAAGTTATGACCACTAGGGGAAACTCCATCCTCTAGCGAGGGTTGTGAGTTCAACTCAAAATCAAAGGTAAGCTTTAAGAGCAATCTAGAGATACCTCAAGACCTCCCAAAACTAGATGCACCAAAGGGGACATGCCAGTCCACCTAAGGTGCAAACAATTGAAGGAGAAAAAGAGAGGATAGTCAAAAGGGTCAGAAGTCAAACAACAAAAGAAACCCTAAGACCTACCAAAGTGCTTCACTAAATTCAAGAAAGGGGACATGGTAGTGATCTTGTTGGGTACAAAGAGACAAGGATAGAGAAGTGAACCAATAGAAGGACTTGCCAAAGTCAAGGAAGTTGACTTAGGAAGGGAAGGGGAGAAGCCTCGACCTACGTCTATAGTTGACGACCTAACCAAGCAAAAAGAGGCTAATCTTCTTGCTCTCTTGTGAGAGTAATCATCACCTTACTATCCTCACGCTAATGGTCAAGCAAAGTCCACAAACAAGATTTAGTGAATGTCTTGACTAAGATAGTATTTGCCTTGCGCAACAACTAGGATAACAAACTCATGATAGCACTATGGGCCTATAGGAGAGCCTATAAGACAAACACCCTTCAAGTTGACCTATGGAACCAAAGCGATTTTGCTAGTAGAATTTTTTGTCCCTAGCTTGCGAGTGGTAGTGTAGGAGCGATGGGATGGGAAAGAATCATGGATCGATTTCTTAGTAGAGCAAAAACGTCTCTCCGAGACACGATCCTAGCTACTCATGCACTAATTTGTGAGAAGGAAAGATGCAAGAGTTGGTTTGACAAGCATGTCAAACAATGTGACATCAAGTAAGTAGAGGCAGAAGAGCTACACAGGAGGGGACAAGAAGACTTGGCTCAAGCCATTCGTATGTCGATGGAACAGCCTTCCAGGGAGGAGGAGTTAGCTGCTATGAGTCCACCAAGGGAGGAAGGTCTGTAATATTTCCATGCAATTAAAAGTTAGTTGGTTAGCTCGAAAGTTAGTTAGTCAATTAATAAGTTAGTAAGGTTACTAACTAAAGACTAACTAAGGTAAAAACTAACTAACATTAATAACTAATAATTTTTATTTAATTAAAAATATTTTATTTAAAAAAATCGAGAGTTGTAAACTGACATTTTTCTCAGATTGACAAGGACCATAACCACCTTTCACGGAAGTTACAATATGAATGAGAGTTATGAGCCATATTAATCACAAGTATTAATGTGTATAGTATGGACGGTCCAAAAATATTAGATTTTTTAAAAATATTAGATATTTAGATAAAAACTAGCATATTTTAGATATTATCCTAAAAATATATGGAGATTTCTAGAACTGGACGCCATTTAAAAGAAAGGGCAAGTGATGTTTTAGTTAGTTTTGGAGATTTTATAAAAAGAAAAAAATAAAGAGAGTGATTGGCAAAATCGCTTGCGTCGCAATCGCAGTCTACAGGCAGTAGATATCACTTCGAACAGGGAGAGAGAGAAGGAGTGATCTGAAAGATTTCTAAGCAAGTATCTTGGAGTTTTACCCCCCTTTTGGAGCCAATGGAATCATCAAATTTATGATCTAAGCATTAGATCATTGATTCTTCGAAGAGTCCCTCCACTAAGAACTCTTGCTCTCAGCCACATCTCCTCTTCTCTAATTCATTATATATATGAGGCATGGGGAGGCACAAGGGAGCATAAGGCGACCCCGATAGGCTGTGAGAGAGGCTAAGAGAGAGAAAGAAAGAAAGAAAGAAAGTTATATCAACGTCTTCTAAAGACCAAAACTGGCCTATGAGACAAAATGTGATACAACTGATGAGGTCCAGCTATCCAAAATAAAAGTGCTGAATGAAAAGCTAAAAATTGGAAACTGAAAATACGGTGCTGTGAGTGTGATAAGTGTCGTGTATGTGTATGTGTGTATGTAGCTCTGGTACTCCAGACAATGGCTACAAAAGGGGAACAAATGTCGGCTGTGATAGGGGAACAACTGTCGGCTGTGATAAAGTGGTGCGATGTGTATATGTAACAGATGCAGGGAGATATACTATCCTGGGATGTAGTAGCAGTCGTCGAAGTCGCTAATAGCAGGTGATCCCTCCTGGATGCAGGATGTGGTACATCGGCGGTGGAGAAAGAGCAAACTGGAGGTCTGAGATTCAATGTGTCCAGTGTCATCGGATCTCAGTCTGCTGCTGTCGATGTAGATCAAGAATCCTCCGGATCTCCTGTCGGTGTGGCTGTGGGGTCCGAAACCCACGGATCCTCGTGCGGCATCGGGTACGCTGGTCCTCAGCCTGCTGTAGTGTGAGCCCGGAGGTCTGGCTGGAGGCTGGTACAGTAGCTCTCACTCTGTCTATCTGAAAGAACTGTGTAATAGTCGTCTAGGTGGGCCCCTCTCTGACTGGGACCCGCTGTGTGCTCTGCTCTCTGATGTTCCATGCCTCTCCCAAAAAATGGCCAAATGATCTCTGATCCATATCAATCATACATCCCTGAAGTGAGCTGCTCAATGTGTATCTAGATCTCAACTCTGAGTATGTCGGGCATCTGAGAACAAAATGCTCCTCACTCTCCACCTCTGATCTGCAAAGGGGGCATATCCTCTCCTCTCGTGGGATGCCACTGGCTCTGCCACTCTCAATCATAAGCTGATGTGATGATACCTTGAGCTGTCCAATAAGAACTCTCAATCGATGTGGCATACAGATCTGCATATATCTCGGAATCTCAATGAATCCCTGCTCTGATATGCTCAAGAACTGTGTATAATAATGTGCCATCTTCGATGGTAGTGGTGGCTGTGCAGGGCTGACCCATGTCCTCTGTATATAAATATGCCATATCTCATGTCTAATGACTTTGTTCCTCTCAGAGAGAGAGAGGGTGTAAGTGGGAGCCTGAGTATCATATAGAAGAGGTGGGAGTCTATCAATGTCCAGCCCATGTCTGTCAAACCAAGCTCTAGTCTGTGCATACCATGATGTGGTATCCCCCGCTCGAGCCATCTCCTGAGATGCCATATATGCTCTGTATGCAATGCGATCTCTGTCCATATCCTGAAATCTGTGTAGGAAGCAGACTATCTGAAATAATGCCTCGACTAGCATGGGCGGTGTGGCAAGCTCTGCTCGCACAATGTCATGTGGGACTGAGGCCTTGCTGCGAATCAATCTAGATATCATGATCACCTGAGGTCTCTCCATCAATGTCCATACATAATCGGCAAGGCCTGGCCCCCATATAGCTGCTCCATACATCAGTGCTGGAGTGACTAGAGTATCAAAGAGCCACCCCTTGGTGCGGGGCTCCTGGAAATGTGCCTGATGACACTGTCGCTCCATAAGAGCTAATGCTGAGTATCCTCTAGTGAGGCGGTCACAAGCTGCCTATGTCATCGAGAAAATCCCTGAAGCTACTGTAAAGGTGACTCCCAAATATACATATGATCCAGTGACCTCAATACTCCCTCTTGCTGCCATGAAAATACTCTGTCTGCGTATCTGAGCTGATGTATGGAATATAAGAACCTTGGTTTTACCAAGGTTCACTGTCATGCCTGTCTGTATGCAAAAATCATCCAATGCTAATAAATGTTGCTGTAATCCCTGAGCAACACAATGTCATCTGCATATAGTAAGATATGAAATGTGGCTCAACTGAGATCTATACCTCCACCGGCTCGTTGTTGAATAAACTCTGCTATCTCATCAATGTATAGCCCAAATAGAGTCGGTGAGAGTGGGCATCCTTGTTTCACACCAATGGTGCTCACAAGGGGATCTGATATACCTCCCGAACATCTGACTCTGCCAGTAGCCCGCTCATATAGTGCATAAATACCCCACATCATGTCATCATCCACCCCCAGATCAAGTAGGCATCTGAAAAGCCTCTCTCTCGAAACCGTGTCAAAGGCTTTGCGGAAATCTACAAAGCAACAATACAATCTCTGTTTCTTCACTCGTGTCTGGTCGATCAGACAACGGAGAGTGAAGATGTGGTCTATGGTAGAAAATGCCCGTCTGAACCCTGCATGTCCGGGTGCGTGCATGCACTCTCTCTCTGCCAGTGTGCTGAGCTCCTCCTCCATCACCGTGCCATAAAGTTTGGCCAAAACTGGCCCAATCATGATGGTCCTATACGTGTTAGGATCCATAGGATCCCCTGACTTCTGGATAGGTACAATGGTGTGCTCTGTCCACGAGTCAGGGAACCCCTCAGACAATACACGGTTGAAGAGGTGAGCAATGAGTGGAGCCAATGTGTCTCTGCCATATATAATATACTCTGCCTGAAGATCAAACTGGTCTCGAGCCGGCCATGCTGTAACCGTGAGATAGCATGTTTCACCATACTAGTGGTGAAAAAGGATGAAATACCCGGTCTCGGTGTACATGGTGTGGGTATCAGTGGCTGTGCGGATACATGATATAAACTCTGTGTGTATCCATGCCATACTGTAGGGTCATGTATCGGTGTGGGTGAGTGTGGTTCTCTGATCTGCCTCCATGCCTCTACACACACAGAGAGAGAGAGAGAGAGAGAGAGAGAGAGAGAGAAGGTTCTTTCTCCTTTTCCCCCTCCTTAGAGGGTGGCCACACACATTCTTTCATTCTTTTTCCTCGTGTTCATCCCTTAACCCGCAATCCGATTTTCCCCAATTCCCCTCCCTCGAGCAAGTGGCTATTGAAGTCTTGTGTGAGTCGTGTTTAAAAGAGAAGAAGATCATGGCTCCCAAGCAAAAAATTCACGTGCACATGGCAATCACTATGATATTAGGGCTGATTGCCTTGATTATGCTTGATTCTTAATTGGATTAATTAAAAAAGAATATTTTACACTGGTGGATCATCTCCAAGATCGCACCGCGGATTATCTTGAGAGAGCATTGCTCGATTCACAGGTTGAAGGTCAAGTGGTGAAAAGGCCAACCACGAAAGTTGTGTCTCACTCCTAGGTCGATTGGGGTCAGTGGAGCTCTGGACACCCCTTGCCTAGACCGGAACGGAATTGTAGACTGCCATGAGCCCACTGTCTAGGGCGTTGGAAGTTCCTATTCTAGATAAAGGATGGAAATTATAGTGCCATGTGATTTGGACCACGTACTTCTGTTGGACAGAAGGGATACATAATTCTCCTGTATGGGTAGGAGACAAATATCAACTTGAAGATACATTAAGAAACTTGTTTGTCAAAAGGTCTCCTTGCTTTGTTTTCGTATCTGTGCTATAAATTATGTGAATGAACCCTTTTCCCTAAAGGTTTAATTAGGGAAACCGATTTTAAATGTCACCATAAATGTGATTGGACCTAATCAGAAAACTAAAGCTATCAAGGGAAGCGGGTGGGCAGAACCCCGACAGGTCTGTCCTACGGTAGGGTGGTCCCAAAGAATTGGGAGGCTTCTCTCAAGGATTTATCTCCGTTTGGCTTTAGGTATTGTTAAGTTAGAACCTAATTCATGTTGTTTTAGGGGACTGGAATGGGATTATGCCCTACGGGCAGAGAGGTTGAGTGGTGCATCCCTCTCGTTTCCCATTCTCTTTGAACCAAGTGCGGTATGGATATGCTTCGGATTGGGTATCTCTATGTAAAGTAGGATGTCCAAAACCCGATGCTAGAATGTTGTTAGGAGACCTTGGCCCTAAAAACCCAGATTTCAAGTCGATCCTAGTGGGTTTGACTGTGAACTTTCCATTGCGAGGTGGACTTGGGAAACCCTAGGCGACAAACCCCGAAACATTCCTTGGGAGTGTCGAGCGGTGATACTTAGATTCGTTTCTCGATGGACCGCTAAAGCATGCTTGGATAGAACCGATAGGCAGGCATGTTACAAGGCCCAAGCACCAACACCAAAGTACTTGAGAATGAACCACCCCACCAATGGCAGAAGGCAAAGGCAAGGGCCTGCTATATCCAATCCCACCTACTCTCGTGCCTCAACCTCTAACTACCACAACCACCCAAGGCATCACTAGCATGGTGGATGCAAGCAACCTCATGGCAGCTTGGGTGCAATATCTAGTGAATAAAGTGCAAGAAATAGCCCTGAACTCGAGTGGAGGAGCTCTAATGACTAGAACAAAGAGACCTAGAATTGTCGATGGTGAATTAAGGCAAGATCCCAAGAAGCAAAGGATAGAGGTATCGATAAGGAGTATACCTATCACAGTGTCATTGTCTATGGGCTATGACGGATACATCAAAGAGCTTCTCATGCATAGTAGCTAGACAAAGCAAAGGCAGAGAAGAAGATAGTTGTAATAGTTGAATTAGAGGTTGAAAGAGAAGCATTGGCAACCTTCTTGTTGGAAAGGACTCTCCAAGTAGCACGATACCAAAAGGAAATCTACGAGCTGAAGGAAGAGCTCAATGTTAACCCTCACAAGGTGGAAAATATGAAAAATCTAAAGTAGAAGACAAGGCCAAGGCAAAAGTGAAATGAAAGACGAAGGCATGTCAATAAACATATGGAACACAAGAAGTGCAAAAAAGTCCTAAATCAAGGAGAAATGTGCACAAGAAAAAGAGAAAGTCAATACTTTTGTAAAAGAGCACAAGGTGCACCATGATTTATTTTAAGAGCATCGGGTTCTCACCTGTGCAAATTGTAAAGGTAGATGGGTGGTAGGAAAGAAGCTAGGAAGATAGGAGATCAATGGAAAAAAGGACCCGACCATGTAAAAAAGTGGATAAGGGGATGATTGCTGAAAAGGGATTTAGGGTTTTGTATATAAAGTTGAAAAGTGAATGAGAAGCTCATTCCTGTGTCTGTCCAAAAGTAGCTCTCTTCTTCTTCTTCTTCTTCTTCTTCTTCTTCTTCTTCTTCTTCTTCTTCTTCTTCTTCTTCTTCTTCTTCTTCTTCTTCTTCTTCTTCTTCTTCTTGCTTGCTTGCTTGCTTGCTTGCTTACTTGAGCTTATGCTTGAGAGAGGGAGTGTGAGAGTGTGAGGGAGTGAGTGTGAGGGACAATAGTGGAGAAGTTGTCCATCTTCTCCTCTCTTTTTCTCTTCTCTTCTCTTCTCTTCTCTTCTCTTGCTCGCAGCAATGGAGATTGGAGCATGGGGCTTGAGTATCGATGGTGTACAGATCGGAGGCTGTATACTCGCGTAGCGAGCGCCGGAAGGTCCCCAAGAACAAAAAAACTCTACTTTTTGTACAAAACTCGAGGTAGAAAGCATGCACGATATGAACAAGAGACCAATTGGGTGCAATCTCCCCTCATGCCTTGTGTGAGCGCTCCACAAAGCATGTATTTTATGTATTAATCATCTTCAAGCTCAAATAATAGCCCAAATTACAAAATAGCATGCTTTTGGCTTTTGAGTTTGCTTTAGTGCCAAATAGAAATAAAGCTAATGGGCGGGCGCCCAAAGAGTCAGGCATACCCAATACAATGTCCAAATACAAATATCATAATCGTGCGCCCAAGCGCATACAAAATAATAAATAAATATCCAACGCCTTAATAAATAGGCACGACAAAATATAGGCACCATGCCTAAGGTATGCGCCCATCAAAATATAAGTGATAACTCGAATACACGCTATCCTCCAATGCTTTCCTCTGCCACTACTGCTATCTCTACACATCAACTGAAGCATTCACAATCGTTAGTAAAATAATACAATTAAACCGACAAAAGTGAATACCTAGCAGTCTTCAGCTACATAAATAAATCAACTGGTTAGAAATCAATCCTAACCTTAATTTATCACGAGTGCGCACTCTAAACTCATAAACGTTTATTAATTTAATATGTATTTTGCAGAATCACCCATGTACACACTGAATTAATGAAACACCCGAAAAGGATAGGCGTCCCCATCAACTTCTCGCACAAAGAATCCACTTTGTGTATGAGCCCCGGTCAACAAAGTTTACGGAATCCACCGTAAAACCTCTGGCATGGAATCCACCGTGTAATATGCCTTCTGGCATTTCCTCATGTTCTTCATCTTCCATTGCTCCAAGATAGTTGATATGGATAGGTGGCTTCTTCGATTGGCAATTGGTTGCTGGATGTCCACGTTGATGGCATTTGTAACACACTATAGGTTTGGCTTTAGATACATTGTTTGCAATGGCAGGAAGTCTAGGAATATTAGGATTTGGCTGTGAAGATGGCTTAGGGTTTTGATTGGTATTTGATGGCAAAGGAGGTGGTTTTGTCCAAGACTTACGGAAAGATGATGAATGAAATCGACTTTGATTGAATCTTCTAAAATTTCAATTGAATTGCTTAGAACCACAGTTACCATTTTCTTGAAATTGTTGTGGACGCTTGTCTCTTCCTCGAAGCTTGTCTTCAGTATCATGAGCTAAAGAAATTGCATCTTCAAGGATTGCAGGCTTGAACATATTGACATCACCGTAGTAATGCCCAAGTAATCTAGACATAAACTTGCGCTTGTGAGTTGCTTGAGGTATGTCTTCAAGCATGCGTAGTTGGAGTAAAGCATTCCAAAAGTGTTCAGTGTACTGGGAAATAGGCTCACGATCTCTTTGCTGAAGAAGGTCCCATTGCTTTATGGCTTTTTCATGGAATTGTGGAGGAAGGAAATTCTGCATAAACTTCTTTTTGAAACTCTCCCAGGTAGTGGGACAATCTATGCTCTTACGAACCACGGTCCACCAAAGAGATGCTCGATCCACTAAATGATTAGTGACATACTTAATTTTATCTTTTTCAGCGTATGTCTCTTCATGGAAGTAATCATCAAACTGACTGATGAATGCAAGAACAGTCTTTCCATCTTGAGTTCCATTGAAAGTACGGAATTTGAAATTTCTTTTACTTATCTTTGTTTCTTTGCGGATGGATTGAGCTTCGAGAGTGGCATCGATGGTTCGTCGGATAAGATCGTCGGGTTGTGGTCCATCTTTGTCAGTAGTCGATCGTTGTAAATTGGCCAATTGAACTTGCAAGCTTGCCGGGCTATTCGTTCTTCATCCAGCTGCATCATAATTAAATCCAATTTTTGTTCCATCGTAGGTTCAGGAAGATCGCCTTCAGCCATTAAATCATCCATATTTTGTTCCGTCATCCTGTAAAAATTCAAAAGACCTCACACTCTCAAAATCCAATTAGCGAGATGAGCGTAGCTCAAAGTGGGGTATACAAGGCTTATAGATTTTTGTTTGGCTTTCACAGTCTTCGACTTTTGCGGTTGTGGGATTTGAAGTCTTCGTAAAATCTGCGTATGACCTTCTGCATGTGCTGAAACTGGTTCAGCAAGTCTATGTATGCGAACAGAGTCTGCCAGGGAACAACTTTGCAGTTCAGTGCTTCTGCGCAGGAACAGTCCTTATGGGAGGTTTTGGAAAAAGTCAGTTTTGACCTCTGCTGACTTCCAGGACTTGCAGAGTTACAGAACTTAAGAAACTTGACCAACTTTGGAGATTTTTGTGACTTGAGACTTAGTGGATTAAGCTTGTAGCTTAATCTGAATGCCACGACGAATTTTAGGGGGGGGCATTTTTCAGTGCCGAAAATCATGGCGTAAACATCCTGATGCCGCCGATTTAAAAATCAATTTAGTAAGCTTTGTTTAACACTTAAAGAAAAGTGAGTCATTAATTTATTGACATAAATTTACTAAATAGAGAATGTATAATAAGCAATCAATTTAGTAATATCCCTCGGGCTTCTAAACAGTTGACCTCAACTATAGAGGGGATAGATAGTCCTCAAGAAGATACAAAAAGTCTTGTAGTTCTCTCTCAATCATAAATTGAGCATCCAATGGGGGATAATTCTTAAACTTAACCAGATACTTCCGTAATACCTTACCTAACCTTAGAGTATTATCTTAATGGTGTAAAATTGTTTTAGGCTTATTTTAGGCACAAGGAACTCTTATGTTTCTTCTATGTCAAGTAAATATTCCTTGATTGGTTCCATTGGAGGTTTTCCAATATAGGGGTGTAGAAAACTTATATGGAAATCAGTATGAATATTCCAATGACTTGGTTGATCCAAAAAAAAAATCACATAATTTATCTTATCTGTGATCTTGAAAGGGCCATAATAGCGATTAGAAAGCTTAACCACTTTACCCTTTTGACCTTTCTGCTTCTTCAAGTGAGCCTTCTCAAACTTAAGAAGAACATACTGCCCCAACTTGAGATCTAACTAACGACGATGCTTATCAACTTCGCATTTTTTCTTCTCTTGTGTCCTTTGAATTGTAGCTTTTACTTGCATGAAAGTTGTATCAATGTCTCTAACAAACTCATCTGTTGTTCAAATATATTATCCTTCGTAAGAAAAATGGGTGGTGAATGAGGCTTACCATAGATGATCTCAAAGGGTGCCTTACAAGTACTAGAGAACACCATGTTATTGTATGCAAACTCTACTAAATACAAATACTTTTCCCATTCTCTTTGACTATTATAAGAGACATAGGATTTCAAAAGGTCCAAAATAGTAGAATTAGCACTTTCACTCTACCCATCCATTTGAGGATGATAAGAGGATGAAAACTTTAACCAAGTCTCGAGGTTCTCGAAGAGAGCTTGCCAAAAGAGGCTAGTCATGCGTGGATCTCGATCACTTATAATGGAATTAGGCATGCCATGATGCTTGAAAATATGAGCAATGAATAGCTTAGCCAGATGATCGGCTTTGATTGTCTTTTGCACCAATATAAAGTGTGCTTGCTTACTGAATCTATCAATGATATTCCAAATTGCATCGTTACCTGCTTGTGTGCGAGGAAACTCCATGATAAAGTACATGGCTATACTTTCCCAAGGCTCATTGGGAATATGTAATGGCTTCAGTAGACCAAGTGGTTTATGCTTGTCATACTTTAATTTTTGGCATATCTTGCACTCGTGGACATATCTTTCAATGTCAGCTCTAAGAGTGGGCCAAAAGAAATATATTTCCAATGCTTGAGTAGTGGGTAGAATACCCCTATGTCCACCTTATGGATATGCATGTGCTTCATCCATTACCTTGTGTTGCAATGGTAATGCTACACAAATTGCTTGATGATGATACAAATAACCATCTTGAATCGAGTAAGATGTAATAGACTAACCTGAGTTAAGTGGATCCCATGTGGTTGAGAAGTCAAAAATCAGTTGTATACATTTTAGGTAAATCCATGAACTCGTTATGGTAAACAGTTTTGTGCATTCACTTGAGGTTGCCGTGATAGAGCATCTGCTACCACATTATTAGTTCTAGATGTGTGAAGGATTTGAAAGTGAAACATAGATAAGAAATTTATCCAACGCATTTGTTTCTCTGAGAACTTCTTCTAAGTGAGGAAGTATCTTAGACTTTGGTGATTTATTTTAATAACAATATTTGCACCAAGTAAATAGTGTTTCCATACTTGAAGAGCATGTACCACTGCCATAAGCTCTTTCTCATATACTTGAGCATGTAGCTCTTGATCCTTGAGGCATGGGCTCTCAAATGCTACTACATGATGCTCTTGGTTAAGCATGGCTACAATGCAATCCCTAGAAGCATCGCAGTGAACTTCAAAAGGTTTTTGAAGATCCGAAAGTATGAGAATTGGTTCTTGAGTCACAAGAAACTTAATTCTTTCAAAGGCTTCTAGTTGCCTTGATCCCCAGCAAAAAGGCATTCACTTCTTAGTAAGGTCATGTAGAGGAGATGCCCTCCTATAGTATGAACATAGGCCCAAGAAACTTCTAACTTCATATATAGAAGTGGGTGTAGGCCATTCAACAATGGATCAAATCTTCTCAGGATCCATTCTCACTAGATTGTGAGAAATAATATGGCCCAAGTAATGAATTTCCGAAAGGAAAATTTTTCTCTTCTTAGCATTGACCCCTGTAGTCTATGCTTACGAAGCTCTTGAAAAACAATAGATAGATGTTTTCTATGCTCTTCTTCAGACTATGAAAATATTAGAATGTCATCAAACAAGACACATGTGAACTTTGAGTGAGGTCTAAAAATTCTCTCCATCATTCGATTAAATGTGGCAGGTTCATTAGTCAAACCAAATGGCATGACTAAGAACTTGTACACTCCAAACATTGTATGAAAAGCTGTCTTATGAACATCTTCAGGTGCTATCCGTATCTAGTGATAGCCGCTCTTGAGATCAATGCAACTAAAGATACTAGCCCCTTGCAACTTATCCAAGATATCATCTATTCTTGGGATAGGAAAACAATTCTTGATTGTGAACTTGTTCAAAGATCTATAGTCTATGCACATATAGAAAGAACCATATTTCTTTTGAACAAGTAAGACTGGAGAACAATATGAAGAAGAGCTAGGTTGAACTAACCCTTTTTCCAATAGTTCGTTTAGTTGTTTTAGAATCTCCTCTTACTGACTTGCACTTACTCGGTAAGGCAGTTACTTAGGTGGTGAACTGCCTGGGATAAGATCAATTGTGTGATCTTTCTTGCGCTTAGGTGGTGAACTGCCTGGGATAAGATCAATTGTGTGAATCACCAAAATAATCTTCATATTGTTTAACAAAATCATGTCTAGCTTGATCAATTAAAGAGAGGGGTTCTTTTAAAGTCTGAGACTTAGAAGCATTAGTTGGTATTGTGTGTTCATTAGAGGCATCAAGTGCCCTTTAATCATTAGCTTCTTTTGACTCTCTCAAAAAAATCATGTACGCAGAAATAGCTTTCATCATTTATTTAGAAATGCTAACATGACTAACCATTGGCACAAACTAGCATTAGTAATGCATACTATGTTCCGACCCTTGAATTGAAATACATGGGTAGAGGTAGGTCTTCTTTGATTAGTCCTATCTCTTAGTTGATCATAGATCTTCTCTTGTCTAGCTCTATAAGAACTCATCTCCAACTTTCAAGATGTACCAGGTGTATGCAAACTTTCAGCTATGATGGCAGACTCCATCATGCGAAATAAGGTTTCACGTGGATACACCTTCATGGTTCTGTGTAAATGAGGGAGTAGACCAGCTTCAAACTTTATTTTCTTCTCTTCATCGTTGATCTCCATGAAAGGAGTAACCTTGAGAAGAGTAGACCAAAACTTGTCCACATAACTAGTGACTTTCTCATGCTCTTTCTAGCCTAGCCAATCCCACTCCTTCTTAACATCATTCTCAAAATCAAGAGACAAGAATTGAGCATAAAACTTCTTCTTGAAATTTTCCCAAGTCGTAGGTTTCCTTCCCTCCAAGATGAGAGTCAACCACCAATTGCTAGTGGTGTCTTTCAAGTGCATGCCTACATACTTGAGCTTGAACTTTTTTGAGAAATTACCATTAGAAAAAGCAACTTCAAATTTCCTAACAAAGGCTAACGCCTTAGCAGGATCTCTCTTACCGGAGTGAGAGTCGAACTTTATGTCCTTATCCCCAGACTTGAAAGTCTTAGTCTTCTTAAGCTTGCTCCTCTTATGGTCTCTCTTTGTCCGTTTGCAGATTGCACGAGACTTAGAACCAAGAGAGTAGGAACTAGAAAATGATGAGGAGGAGGAGGAACTTGAGTAATCAGGGGAGTAGCTGGTTGCTGAGGGAGATGACTTCCTCCTTATCCTCCTCACTCAAGGTGAGGTCTTTTTACTCTTCTTAACCCGAGAGTCCTTCTTTCTTCTAGGAAGCTTCTCAGCAATTAGATGCTTTTTGCACCTTCACTATCAATTGGTGAAATGGTGTTTCCTCCAATATCACCATCTTTTGGAGGATCCAGTCCTTCATAAGTAGCTTCTTCCCTTGCCCTTAAGCTGTCAATCAATTGATGTACTTTGAGAATCTCCAACAAGCTACGATACTTTGTCAATTGAGCCTGTAATTGCTCACTTGGAGGTACTTTATCAATTGTCATCTTTACCTTCTTCTTCCAAGGATCGCCTTTACTTTGAGAAAAGCAAAGAGACCTGCACTGATACCACTATTATAAGATCTAAGATACATGCTCAACCTTCTTATCTACTTAAAAGATATATGGTAAATATTATGCTGGCACAAAGAGAAAACAGATGAGAGAAAAGAAAGATGTAGAGAGAAAGAGAGAGAGATCGAGAGATTGACAACACACTAGGGATTGGAAGATGGGCCAGTCCTTCCCCTTATGGAGTTATATTATTGACAAGGAACAAGCTCCTCTGTTACACATAAACAAGTTCTTAACTTGCAAATATTGGGACAAGATCGATGTTCATTGCATGGTATACAATCGGCTAACACTTTCATAACTTGGAAGTTGGCACTTTTGATCCTTCTTGAGTATCTCCTTCTCTCCTACAGAATATGTGTAGGGATCTCCTCTTGGAACTTGATTTCAGTAGAGCTTCTACAGGACTTGCACAACTCTAGGGTTGGTGAGCTTGAATCTACACATATCCTTGCACGGTATACAACCGGTGAGCACTTGCACAACTCGGAAGTTGAATCCTTTGATCTTCTTGATTTTTCTTATTCTCTCCTACACAATATGTGTAGGGCTCTCTTCTTGGTGCTTGATTTTAGCAGAGCTTCCATAGCACTTTGTGAGACTTGAATTTCCTTCTCTCCTCCTCTTGCATGCATGCAAAGTGATGCTTCCTTTACCTCATCCACACCCAAGGAGAGCCTCCCTTTTATAGGCTCCAAGAGCTTCTCTTCTTGGAGAGAGACTTGACTATCAGGATTGGAAAGGTTGATCTTCATGTAAGATGTGGCTGTTCCAAGACCTACTCTGCAGCACCAATGTTGGAATATCTATTTGTGCATTGCTCGAATGGAAAAACGTCCAACACAAAAGTTGTAGATCTCGCCATTTCTGATAACCTTAGCAAGCCGTTTTTAGAGATCAAATTTCTATCGTGAGATATACACCATGTCTATTTTAAGAAATGCATCTTTTTAAAATCTATTCTTAACTTATGGTCCATGCAACCACCTTGAGCCGTAGATAAGGAGAGTTCATTAGATTGCATTGGGCCTCAACCTTAAGATTTATTTCCACACAAAATCTTGTGTCATCTTAGACCTTAGAAAGAGAAAATCACTTCTCTCCTCACTTCCAGAGGATCACATCTCTCGTCTTTCTTAGTGAGAGAATTACCTCTCTCGTTTTTCTTAGTGAAAGAATTACTTCTCTCCTTAATTCATTAAGAGAGAAAAGACCTTAAACCTTGACTTGTAAGGGAGAGGATGACCTCAAATGAATGCAATGCTTATTACATACAAGTAAATGTTCCCAAGCATCCTTGGATGCACACATAATTACATATACACAATTCTAATGCACTTCCTCTTCTTAGAACTCAATCCATCCTCATTTATGTGTAACTCCTTGGTTCTTATGTACACTCTTACACTTGGCAGACACTTCCTTTCATGAATACATAGAAAGAGATTCAGGATAGCAATAGGCTTGCATCAAATATTTACCTCGGTTTTTAATAGCATACAGTAGCATGAAGGTTTCCCCTCCATGTAGAGTATTCACCCTTTTCAAACCCTTTCTTTTACCTTCCTTCTCCACCCCAAAATAATATTCTCCATACATAGATCATGCTTTTTTCATCACGCTACAAGCATGCATAAATCCTTAACATATATCCTTTGACACCAAGCATAGTTTATCACTTGACCTTTATAAGTCATGGTTTAAACCTTACCTAAAATCTCATGACAAATTGTCATAAGATTGTATGCATCCATCAAGAAGTTAGGATAAGTGCAACCTGATATGAAAATATCTAGGACACTCCCATTTATGTTCATACATAGATCTTTCAAGATCTTCTTCTCAAACCATACAACATCCACCCCCTCTAAACCTACACATCCTTGGGCATGTGCCATCTCTTTTAGTCTTCAACATAATATCCATATGCTTTCTTTAATATCCTCTTGATCTCTTGCTTAGTTCACCCTTGTTGCCTTGTTAAAGTTCTCCAATAATGATCATTTTGTAGCCATTCACCCTCATAGATCCCTTTTGAAAAAGACTCAACTAAAGAAACATAGCATACATGGCCAAGTGTTGATCCTACACTTTCAACTTCTTCACCATCAAAAACCATATCTTCCTTATATTTTTATCTAGCCCTTGAGAAAATATCAACAACCAAATTGTATTTTCCTACAATACGATAATACTCTAAATTCAAGGTCTTGATATAAATGATCCATCAAGACATAGCAATATCTGGAGTTGAGCAACCAGTAACCATGCCAAGAAGTGTTAAGCAATCAATCTCAACCATAATTGAAGCTTGAATAAAATATTCTTTGTCGCACTTCAATGTTGTAGCCACTCCCTATAACTCCCTTTTTACTTGGGAATGCTTTCTTTGATGTTGATTCAACACTTTGGCTTCAAATATTGCACCTTACATGTTTCCTTGCTCATCATCCTGCCCATTCAATCCATGTTAGACTTGTACAAATTATAACAATTATAGGCCTTCCACTTTTATAATCATCCTTTCTCAATGTAAGTGCTATTTTCAACAAGTATTTCAGCTTTCTCATTGCTTTTGTATGCAATTCATCCCATTGAGACATTTTTCCCTTTTCTCAACAACTGATAGAGTGTATCTGCAATGTGAGCAAAATGTGGAATCCATATGAGATAGAGTACAAAATCATCAAATAATATCCATACTACAGAGACAAATGTGGAAACTTCATTCCTTATTCCAATTGCATCCACCTTAGTTGGACACAACCACCGTCCATATGGTCCATAGATGTGGCCCACAATCAAGACTTCTCTAACCTCAAATTATGACTTTTATTTTACAAAAGCAAGATTCACTTCTTCCAATTTGGTTCAAATCTTTTCACAATTGGCTATATAATCTATACCTATGTTTCTACATTGTTTTTCATCCACTGATTCATCGTGCATCCTTTTATCAATATGTCATCAAGAAAATATATAGTGATCTACAATATATAATCACATAAAGATTTATTCATGGCCTTCATCATATGCACAACTGAATTCATTGCTCCTTGTGGCAAGATACACATCTTCACTAATCCCAAGGGTGTTTTTATTGTTGTTAGATCCCTACTTTCAATAGCCAACTCAAATTGATCATATCTAGAGTGAAGATCACCTTGGGAGTAAATCATTCTTCTTGCAAAGGCTTCTACAAACTCATCTAGAATTGGACTAGCCTTAACATTGTCTATAGTCACTTTATTCACTAGTTGCATGTCTTATACTAACCTTAAAGTCCCATTATTATTTTGCATAGTGAATCACCTATTTGAATATGGAGTAGAAGATGGCTCTAATACCCATTCTTATCTTCTCATTCAATAACTCAATCAGCCTTGGTAAGTGAGCTTTTGGCACTAGAATATGCCACAAATTCCAACGTACATGAAGTATAGTAAAAATGGCCAGCATCAGAGCAACAACACCAACATCAAGGCATCCAATTTCATGTGGCTAAAATGAAAATACTTTACCATTTTTTGCTAGCATATCCATGAAGCATAGTTTCTCTACATGAAGTAAGAAAATCCTCATAGCCAATTTACAAATCTTTTAGAGACTTTGCATTACGATTATCCCCAACCTTCTTCAGATCTCTAAGATTTGACTTATCAGACATTAACTCTTTCTTTTCCTCACTCTTAGAAGGTAATGGTAAAGCAATAGGCTTAACCTTCATAGCCACTATTTTATATTTTGTTTCAACCCATGTCTCTAATTTTATCAAAGCCCATAAGTTTGACCACGAGGTTAAATCTTTGGATTTGTCATAACTTGAACACTATAACTCCAAATTAAGCGCTCTATAGCTCAATAGATTCCATTTTTCAAGTGCTTTACAATGATGGGTCACATCATATGGTTTTGAGAAACTTATGGGCATGTTATCCGGGTGCCACCTTTTTAGTATTCAAAAAATTGGAATTGGAGATTCCCAAACTCACTAATATTGTGTTATTATGACATTCATCTCAAACCCATGATCAATCAATGCAATACATGGCTCCTCAAAATCTCCCACTTTAACAAGAGTCTTTGGTAGTAGCTCTGGTTCAAGGATTTCTTATGCAATGGCTTTTTAGAATAGCTTTGGTGCTTCTTCTTCTTCAATGAAGTGAATCTATTTTACCCCTCAAGAATTTTAGCTATAAATTATTACACTTCCATTTTCTTCCACATTGCAACCTTATCCAAATCCATGTTCTTGAAAAATGAAAATGAATATTCCAAAAAAAAACCTTCAAAAGTTATTAATTTAGCTTAAGAAATGGAGAATATATGCCATTGATTCAAAAATCCCTCTACAAATTTTAAGTTAAAGGCCTTCTACACCTAGATTAGGAAATTTGATTCAAGCAATGTTCACAAAAACCACATTTGATAGCATGCATTTTAGCTACTAAGAGAGAGATGGGCATGATGCAAACATTTCACTTAATGTGACTAAGCGAGAGGGCCTTCACGTGGGGGGTCTAGCAACCTCAACCAGAGCTAACCTAATTGTCCCAAATAGAACCCTGCATTTTTAGCTTCTCCTTCCCATGCGGCGGTGTGCCACTGACTGTAACCTATTATAGATTTGTAGATATGGCAACAAGGGAAGATGGAAGCTACATACACTAGAGCATTAGTAGATGATTGGCTACCATCCAACAAAACAACTAACAAGTGAAGGCACGAGTGATGAGAGTTTTGTTAAACGTTTGCTATTTTGCAAAAGTTTGAGGAAAGGAGTAGTCACCCCTATCTATCTTCATGGCCATAATATACCTTCCCATCCCCTTGTGGGGGAGGGAACAATAAGAGGGCAAACAGGCACCGTTTGCCCTTCTAAAACTCATTGTGAGAAAGCCCTCTTCCATAAAACACTATCCATCGATACGCGATTGAGACAATAATGGTGGCACAGTGGCGATCGTCTGCTATTGACTGCTTGGGAAATAATGACCCTAGCGAGTTTGTCTAGTCGTGTTGTGTGGGTGGCAATGGGCATGTATGACCCTAGGGAGTCACAATTACGACTAGACAAACTCGCTAGGGTCATTATTGCCCAAGCAGTCAATAGCAGACGATCGCCCTCTGCAAGATGGATGACACATGTCCACGGCTTCATTCCAGGCCGAGGCCCATGGTCACACCAGTGCTCACAAAAAACTTTTTTCCCATCCAATGGAAAAAAGGACCAAGCTTAACCCCAGCTGGTTTTGGGAGGGAAATAGTCGGTTCTATAACTAAAATGCTTAAAAAATAGCCAGTTTTCATCAAGACAAGCTTCAATTTCAACCGGTTTTTTGAGAAACTTGCCCGAAAAAAATACACTAAAGGACGGTTTTCTGTGAGCACTGGGTCACACACATGCTATTCCGTATAGCGTTGAAGTCTCTCTCTCAACTTTCAAGTTTCTCAATCCAGATTCCACAAGTCATGAGATATTATTCCCTCCTTTCAATACTTTATTAAATATTTCTTTATTTATTTACATACATGTATGATGAACACAATGCACACATATGTATATATAGATATGTGTGTGTGTGTGTGTGTGTGTGTGTGTGTGTGTGTGTGTGTGTGTGTGTGTGTGTGTGTGTGTGTGAACACAAGTTCGTGATTCAGTTAGGGCTGGGTCACACCCTGGGTTAGCGAGCGGAGTGGAACAAAAAATTTTTGTGATACCTACCACAAGGCAAGTAGAAAATTCTCACTAGGTTTGCTGGCGGGACCACAAAGGAAGCAAAAACTGAAAAATTTTGTGATGCCCTTGTACGCACCAGTGTGACACGATCTTAAAAACAGATTGATGTATCAAAATTTGTAAAATCAAATAAACAAACAAGTGTGTGCTAGCATGCATGCATGAACTAGCTCTCACAATTTCGTTAAAAAGAATGAGAAAGTCTAAACAAAAAAGTGAAGTTAAGCTGAGAACTAAAGTATGTCTTAACAATTCTAGAAGTGGGCCATTGGACTCAAATTAAGTAGGGCTAATTTATCCAAGAAGATCTGCTATGGCGTGTCCTAACACACAATGCTAAAAAACATATGAAGTGAACAAAAAAATATATTCTCCATAAGGAACCAAATAATGACAAATGCGATGGCTAGCCTTGTTAGACCCTAAAACAATTGCATGGGGATTATTTTTTGGTAGAAGTGTCGACCGTTGTAAAAGACTTATTAAGCTTGAAGAATTCTAGGCTAAGACAATTCTAAATAAGCTCAAGCAAGCAACTTGAGTTGTTTGTCCTCTTTTGAGGGATGTACATGTTAGTATAATATTTTTTTTCATTTTAAAGAATAATTTTTTATAAAAGTATCTCTATGTATTATAACATATATTAACGTATCAAAAATAAAGAAATACTATAGAGTGAAATTGGTTGTCTTGAAAGTTGATGTTTCTAAAAACTAGCTACAAATCAAGGGAGTAGGGAGGCATATTCAATGAAAGGTTTTACTAGAGATGGATGCTTATGATGTCATTATAGGCCAATGTCAACCCATCACTCTTTTGTGTGGAAGGTTGAGCAAGTGCAACATGTACTTGCTCAACCTTCCACACAAAATCAAGCACATACTTGTTCGATCTTTTTTTAAAGTCCCTCATAGTACATAATAAGAGTAGCACATCAATGCTTGCTCTTTTTGTTATGTGAGTGGAGTTGTATATATGTAGTTAGGGGATAATGTAGTTGTGTTGAATACTTGTTGGATATATATCAAAGCCATCCATATAGAGTCTGACATATTCTAATGATTGGTAGTCATGCAAAGTCTAGGCATTATGGCAAAAGAATCCCACACAAAGCCTGAGGTTACAACATTAATGCTCAAAATATATAGAAAATAAGGACATCTAAGAACCTAGTTGCCACCAGGTTCTTTTTGTAGTTATGTTGCATTACATGACATGACATTCGTGTGCAACATAAGTGAAGGTCCAACATTTTTGCTAGTCCTTAAGAGCCTCATGTGCATGCTCTTTGTTGTTGTAGTTGAACCCTTTGTGGCCATTTAAAAACTAAAGGTAGTCCATTTAGTCCTAGTTCTTCTCAATGGAAAATGATTATACCAAAGGGTGCAATATGCATATAAATTTCATAACATTTTGTTTGCATCCATGCATGGAGCATTGCCATGCTAGATAAAGCATCATTAGCTATATTGCTACCACAATTGTAGACCACGTACCTTCTTCTTATGTCATGTGAACAAACATAACTTTTTATTCTTTCCAAAAAGGTTAAGTTGACATGGAAATACCTTTATATGATGTATATGTATATAAGAATAGAAATTGTCTACACATCAGAATTGGTCATTATGCCTAGGGATATGTATCAAGTTGATCCATCACAACTAACATCTAGGTAGGAGTTTGCAATGATGACAACAATCTCACATGACCCTCTTCAAAGTTGAGAAGGGCCATGAGTGTGCTTGAAGATTTTGTCATCGCATGATGTCTTAGGTGCAAAGAAAACTCTTTGGATTTATTGCAAGATATGGGATACTCTCTTATCATCATGCTTTCAAGTGCTGCCAAATGTCTTGAGAATTTAGGAAACATGTAGGGGTGGTTACACTCCAGGCGATGGGCTCCTTGCCAATATGGTAAAGAACTAAGCAAAACCTCACTTTTATGTGTTGAGCACACCCCCTATACACGCAGAGTCCACATTGGCTTCCTTGGTTGTATAATGCATGTGCTACATTTCTTGCCCATTTTCTTTATTTTTCTAGAAGATTTCGTCGATCAATAAAGAAGAAGAATATGAATTGGCAGGCTACTAATATGTAAGGGCTAGTGACACAAGCCTACCTAGATTTTAGCCTTTAAGCATTTTCCATGGCCTTTTGTGTAAAGGGTAGTGTATAGGACAACTACCTGCTACCAAAATATGTGTGCCCACAAAATGGGCACCCATTTTGAGTGCCCATGTTGGTGTGTAACCACCCTAAATTTCCTTTTCATATTTACTATTCATAAACTTGGAATCTTTAATGGACATAGTTTTTTAATGTCCAAATGACATCAAGTTATATGGAAACAAGCATTGCTTTGGACACATTTTAACCATCCTAACCTTTTTGGACTTTAAGAAATGTAGTATATGTGTGTGGGGGTACTATATAAAAGGACTAGTGTGGGCATTGCAAATCTCGAAGATAACCTACCCTTTCTTGCCTATTAAGGCATCTTTTTTTCTTTTAGATATATTAAGACTAACTATTGCTAATGTGATTTTAAAGAAGAGTGCCACAAGTCCTTTTGAGTATGTCATATTCCTATGCAAATGCAACCTCCAATAGAATAAGAGAAACGATTAGTTTTCCCAAGTAGAGTGTCACTACCTACCTTACTACTTTGTTCATGCTCTTTCTTTATGAAAGGCTCTTTTTGTTTCACGTAGCTATTATTGATTGTTCACTTCTCTAACTATAAACCATGGCCATTATGAACACCTCACTAACTTATTGCATGTGGATGCATGGTTATTGATTGTTACCTTATTCCTTTCAACATCAATGTATGGAAGCAACCATGCCATTGAAAATTTTGGCCATGCTGAATGATTGTACATAGATTTTTAACAAATAATGTCAACTTCTTTATATCCAATGAAGCAAAAATGGGTCGACGTGTTGTGTCATTGTGTGAATCGTGTGATGAATTCCCTCACTTCAATGATGACCACATTCCAAAAAAAAGTTGAGTGAAACAAATATTGACCCCACCCTAAAGTAGAACACGGAGTGCTAGAAAATGGTGCAACATCCATTTTGCACCTACAATGGATAGCTCTATTTCATAACATGTAAAATAACTTTATTTTGCTCTCACTTTCTTTTTGTGTTCATTAATGGGCATATAAATCATGGGAGAGGCATTGATCTAATTTTTACACCTAATTCTTGGGTTATTGAAACAAATATGCAATGTCATCTTTGCCTTCCTTAGGTTATCAAGATATTCACTTCAATATTATACAATGTCTATAACCTAACTAAAAGTGTATATTTCAAGCTTACCTATTGAAAGCATGTAGATGCAAAAATAGATCCTAAAATTGGGACCAATAAAACTCCATATATTTGGCAAATGCAACATGAACTTTCCTTTGAATGTTCATAAGGTATCCAACGAACACAAATCGGTGATATGATTAAAAGCATACTCAAAGCATAGATGTCAAACTTGTTTACTCAATGAATCTAGATTTAAGTGAGATGCTAGAGTTGGGACCAATGGGTTTTAGTGCTTTGAGAAATGCACAAGTAGCTCCCATTCATAATCTTCCACCATCCACAATAGGCATTTCATCATGAATATTCACAAATGCCTACTAATCTATATTAAATTATGTGAATCCTAGCTTTCTCCTATATTCACTTGTCTCTAACCTTTATTTCCACCAATTTGTATTTTCCATGAATGCAACTATAGCACACAAGTATATTTTGTTTCAATGAATGTGTAGAACACATGGAAAATGCATACTTTGATGTGATATGATTGTCTATGTGAATCTTAGCCAACCAAGTGCAAGAGTTTTAGAAGTTATGGGTGGGATACCAAAAAGCCAAAGTTATCAAGACAAAACATATAGCCAATACATCATATCTTTTCGAGAGTCTAGCCTAATAGATAAGGAACATTATAGAATTCTTGGAATTTATGGTGAACCCCAAGTATATTTTTTACATTTTATCAAATTATGTTACTCCTTCTTTCATTAAATATTTATTAATCCCTTTTCCATTGGAAAATTTCAGCCTCTAAAATCATCCATAGTATGTAGTATGTAATTGAGAGGATTGAATGGTGTAGTTGAAGGATGAAAATATAGAAGCAATGCATATCATTGGCTATAACCAAGGTGCGATGCTTTTTCACAAATTTGAACCATAGGAAAAAGTGATATTTGCACCAATGGCATAATATGACTCTACAACACTTAGATATTAAAAAGTAAATTATCAGTATATTGTTGAGCATGTCTATTGACATCTAAGGAATGCCATGTAAAGAACATCTCCATGACATACAAGCTTAACAAATCAACATGAAACATGCTAAAATTGTAGAAGTATGATCTACCCTTTGAGAGTTGTTGAATGGTACACCTTCTTTGGATCCTTACCAACAAATGATATACCTCTCCATAACATACAAATTAAGAAAATCAAGACAAAGCATGCTAAAATTACAAAAGTTTTGGACTACCCTTTGAGAGTTAGTGAACGGTATACCTTGTTTGGATTCTAACCTTATTCTAACATATAATAGGGAAGATATAGAAATATGTTTAAATGAAGCGAACTCATAATAAGTTTTGAATCACTTCCTTATGGAACCTTTTTAAACATATCAACATCAAACTTAGTTGCAAGTCTTCTCCACACTTAATATATGTGGGGGGTTTGAGAACTCATTTTGGATCACAACCCCTTCTTATGTAGAGTGATATCCCCTATAAGTTGTCAAACCAGCTCCTCATATGTCAAATCCTAGATATATGTTTTAATTGGAATTGCACCATTAGAGAGGCTTATCACGTTCCTCTCACCTTCTTACCTTTGCTTTCAAGCACTTTTTAGCATTAGTGTATTATCACGATAAAGGCTCCTCAATGGTGATTGCAATGGCACAACAAGTAGTAGACCATTCAACAATCCCTCCACTAAAAAATAATAAAGCCTCTACATATAAACTAAGCACATTGGCATGGTTTGAATTTTTGAAACACTAGAAAATTGACATGATTTGTGTGTCAAGTACACATCCTTTTCTACTTTCTTCTTGAATAGCTTTTTTCACATTAAAAAACACATTTACGCAGTCAATTTAAAGTTTTGCATTATTGACTAACGATAATAAGTATGACATGATTAGAATAATAGAGTTGCTCAATTATCTTTCCTTAGGTTTAAAATGACATATCTACATAATTACGTCAAAAGTCTTATACCATTGACTAATGAAAATACCATGTAACATGATCAAAATAGTAGAATATTTACTATTAACATGTCACACCTTGCATAGTATGCACAATTTTGATACTTCAATTGTCATGCACCACTCAACAATGTAAGACCCAATTTGCGAGTTTTTATTAAATTCTTTATGCCGAGGAAATGACAAATATGAAAGAACAACTATTTTGAAGTTATGAATCTAAAATTGTACTTGCATTACCTTGTCAAGTGTTTTCATGATGACAACTCGATAAAGCCCAAAAAAGTTGGAAAATACATATGGGTAAAGAGAACAAAGCACAAGTGAGAGTGTAAATGATGTTTAAGAGAATCCTTATTATGGTAGTCAACCATTCATTGTGGCATGGCCTGAGCAACTTAAATGATCGTGAGGATAATTTTTTGAATGTGTGGAATGTGGTGGCATACTTTGACTAGTCCTGAAACGAAGATATACGTAGATGTTACGAAGTTTATCAAACACAAGGAAGAACTGTAAGTAGTGAAGAAAATGTGTAGGAGAAACACTTTGATGAATGTGTTTATCAACTCTTAAATGAGTGGTAAAAATATGTGTCTGGGATGAAGGCTTAGAGCCTAGAGAGTAGTAAGGGTCATTTTTTAAATTTAAAAAATCCATGAGGGGTACAAAAGTATCGTTTTAAAAGGAAAATATTATTAAGCTTTATGAAAAAGCTTTAGAAGAAGGTTGGCAAAATGTAGGGCGCTAGGTTAGAGGGGAGACATGCTTTAATAGCATGGTTGAAATTCATGTTCCAGGGAGGAGGGGGGAGAAGAAGATTGAGGGAGGTTGATAGTTCTTAGAGAGGAGCATGTTGTAGATTGTGTAGTAGCAATGGCTGAGATGCTTATGAAAGCTTATGATGAATATTTCCCCGTAAGGCTAGTCTGCATGTATCCTAATCTCAAAGGGGGTATCCTTTAGGGGAGGCTATCTTATTAATGTGCCTAAGTGGGCCACTTTCTGGCGAATGTGAAGATTGATAGAGCTATCTTCAATATTTGGGACTACTGTTTTGTGCCCCCAGGGCTAGCTCTTTTAGAATATGATTGGTACACAAATCGGATGTTGGACACGTGCGTAGTGAACGCTGAAAGGTCCCCAAGAACAAAGAACTCTACAAACCTTCATAATTTTAAGTACAGAGCAAAAGGAAATTTGCACGACAAGAGACAAAAGAGACCAATTTGGTCCAATCTCCCCCCATGCCTTGTGTGAGCGCTTCACAAGGCATGTATTTATAGATTTATTTATCTTCAAGCTCAAAAATAGCCCACTTTACAAAAAGCATGCTTTTGCATTTGCATTTGCATTTACCCAAATATAAAGTAAAGTGTTTGGGCATCCAAAAGTCGGGCTACGTCCAAATACAAAAATCAAATAATAAAATATTTAACCGAGCACCTATGCGCATACAAAATAATAAATAATTTGTCAAGTGCTTTAATAAATAAGTACGTTTAAATAAATATTGGCACCACGCCTTTAGTGATAAGGCACTCACCCATCAAAAATAGTAATTCTTCTAGGCATTTGGATTCACGCCATCACCCGGTGCTACTCAACGCCACCACCGCCTACTTTACACATCAACTAAAGCATTTACAATTGTTAAAAACTAATTAAACAAAACCCAATAAAAGTGAATACCTAGTAGTCTTCATCTACAAAATAATCAAATAGGTTGGAACTCTGTCCTAACCTTAATTTAATTCAAGTGCGCACTCTAAACTTGTAAATGTCCATTGATTTAATATGTATTTTATGGAATCACCCACATGCATATTAAATTAATATGACGGGCCCGAAAAGGACATGCGTCCCCATCAACTTCTCACACAAGGAATCCACATTGTGTATGAGCCTCGACAAATAAATAGTTTATAAAATCCATCAAAAAACCTCACAGAATCCATTGTGGTCATGGAATCCACCGTGAAATATACCTCCTGGCATTATATCCCCAGGGTGGGATAGAAATTGTCCTCAATTGCTATTAGCTCAATGTGGAGCTAACAGTGAGGGGTAAGCACTTAGGTCGCCAGCATGCATCCATTGGGCCTCTTCAAAAGGATGATTTTTAAACTTAACCAAATACCTAGAATATCTATGGCCAGTTCTAGTGGTCATAAAGTCAGTGTCTAGAATAGCTTTAGGTTCAAGGATTTCAGTTTTTTCTTCTAACAAAGGAGGGTTTTCATAGACAGGGTGGACAGGTAATTGGCCTGTAAAAGGTCGTAACAAACTTACATGAAAATTATTATGGATCTTCCAATGTTTAGGTAGTTCTAATTTAAATGCATTGTCATTTATCTTATGAATTATTTTGAAAGGTCCATAAAACCTAGGTGCTAATTTAACAACAGGGTGTTTCTCAACACTTTTCAATCTTCTCTTTTCAATGCATAACCAAACATAATCACCAACATTGAAACTCATGGCTTGTCTTTTCTTAATAGCTTGTTTAGTGTATGATTGATGGGCTTTCGCAATCATATCTTTAACTTGAGCAAAAATAGTAGCATGTGTATTGGCAATATCATCAGCAGCTTTAACGTTATTCGACAATGACATGACAAGTGTAGGCAATCTATGTCCATAAATGATTTCAAAAGGTACTTTATGAGTAGATGTGTGTGGTGTATTATTATATGTAAATTGATGTAGATGCAAGTGTATCTCCCATGTTTGTGGTTTTAAAATTATATATGCACGCAAAAGATTTAGGATTGTACTATTAGTAGCTTCTGTTTTCCCATTGGTTTTAGGATTACAAAATCTAGAATCACGTTCAGAATAATAATTTTTGACAAACCATGATTAGTGAAAACAATCTTAAAAAACAATTGTGCAACTTGAGATGCAGTTAATGTTTTCTTGCATGGTAGAAAATATGCTTGTTTACTAAATCAATCTACTATACTCCAAATCATATCATGATTAGCTTATGTGTTAGGCAAGCCAGTTATAAAATCCATTGAAATATGTTCCCATCATGGATGGTCATGAATTGGTAAAGGCATTAACAAACCATATTGCTTACCATGGTTTCGCTTGACTCTTTGGAAAATTAAACACTCAGAAACAAAGTTAGAAACATCAGATTCCATTTGTGGCCAGTAAATATCTTCAACCAATATTTTTAAAGTGAAAATAATACCTCTATGACCTTGATATGGAGGACAATGAATTTCGTGCAACACAAATTATCTAAATTGAACAATGACACACAATCTTTTCTCATAAAACATAAGTCCATCAAAATAAGACAAAGAATCAATTGGAATCTAGTTATTAGCAACTAATTTGTTCCAATCAGCTTGAAAACTGGGGTCATGGTCATAGGTATCCTTCATAGGAGTAAGGGAATCAAAGGATAGAATGGAAATATTATGGATACTTGGTCTCCTACTAATGCATTGGCAACAACATTTTCTCTTCCTAGCTGATATTGGATGAGTGGATGAAAACTTTGAATGAAAGCAATCCATTTAATATGGCGATCAGAAATTTGTGAGACTGACTAAGGAGATGTTTGATAATTTGCTTGTCAATTTTAATTATAAATTTGAATCCCATTAGATAGTGTTTCCATTAACGTAAAGCTTGAACTGCAGCTAACAATTCTTTATCATAGGTGGAATACTTCAACTCAAAAGGTTTAGGTTTGCAACTAGAATAGGCTATGGGATGTGAATCTTGCATGAGGACAGCTCATATTCCTGATTCGCTAGCATTAGTGACTACTAGGAAGAATGGTTAACTAAAATCAGGTAATTGCAAGACAAGTGCATGTATTAAAGCATGTTTCAATAAATCAAAAGACTTTTGCTGGTTGTCAGACCAATGATACACAACACCTTTCTTTAACAATTTCGTCAAAGGCAATGCAAGCAATGAAAATTTTCTCACAAATTCTCTATAAAAGCTAGCAAGGCCTAGAAAGAATGTAACTCATACACATTTTTAGGGATTGGCTAATTTAAAATTGCCTCTATCTTTTTAGGATCAACGAAAATACCATCATAAGAAACAATGTGACCTAAGTATTCAATCTGGGTTTGGAAAAATTCTCTCTTGTCAGGGTTAGCATACAATTGATTCTCTTTCAAGAATTTAAAAACTAAAGATAGATGTTCACAATGCTCATTCTCATCCTTATTGAAAACCAAAATATCATCAAAGAAAACAATCACACAATTATGATACTTCAAAAATATTCGATTCATCATATGATTGAATGTAGCTGGTGCATTGGTCAAACCGAAAGGCATAACAATAAATTCATAATGACCAAACTGAGTTCTAAATGCAGTCTTAAAAATGTCAGGTATATACATGCATACTTGATGATATCTAGACTTGAGATCTATCTTGCTAAAAGCAGTGGCGCCTTGTGGTCTATCCATGAGGTCGTCTACCCTAGGGATTGGATATCTATTCTTAACAGTGATTTTATTTAGGGTGGCATGATAGTCAATGCACATCCTATAGGTATTATTTTTCTTCTTAACTAATAGGATAGGTGCACCAAAAGTAGAACTACTAGGCCTAATGAGTCCTCGGTTCAACAGTTCCTCAACTTGTTTTTAGATTTCTTTTTGTTCAATCTAATTGTGTTTATAAGTTGCTTTACATGGTGGTTGAGAACTTGGGATTAAATCTATTTTATGGTCTTCAAGACGTGTAGGTGGTAAACCACGTGGTAAATTAGCAACAAAACAATCTTTAAACTGTGAAAGGAATTGTGCATGCCTAGGATGCATCTTATTTTCCTTAGCTTCAATTTCATTCACCCATAGTAAATATGATTTACTACCTTTTCTCAATGCACGTTTAGCCTATGTGTGACTAAGCAGTGGAAAATTATCAAGGGTGTGCAATCCATGCAATGTGATTTGGTTTTCGTTAAAATGAATTTTCATGAAATGTGTGGAATAATCTATGTCGAGATTATATTTGTGATGCCAAGGCATTCCTAAAATAATATCACTAACTTGCAAAGGCACAACTAAGAAATTTATGCACTCAACATAATCACCAATTTTAATCTCTAAATCATGCACTTCTTGTGTACCATTGTATCTAGTACCTAAGAATGCAGCCTTTATGTGATAATGAGTTGGAACAGTAGGTAAATTCAATTGTTTTACCAACTTTGCACAAATAAAATCATGCGTGCTTCCATCATCATGCAAAATAATCTTTTCTTGACCATGCACAAAACATTTCATTGTTAATAATGAATGAGGATTTGGCATACCTAGTAAAGTATTTGAAGCATCACCGATATCATCATCATCTTCAGTGAAGTCTAGCATATCTTCATGGTCTTCATCTTCAGTTGCTTCCAAGTAATTGATTTGAACAGCTGGCTTCTTGGGTTGAGAATTCGCTAGTAAGTGTCTAGATTGATGGCACTTATAGCAAACCATAAGCTTTGCTTTGGAGACATTGTTGATAAGGGCTGGAAGTGTGGGTATATTGGGATTTGGCTGGAGGCAAGGCTTAGGGTTTTAATTAGTAGTTGATGGTAAGGCAAGAGGTCGAGTCTAAGGTTTATGGAAAGAAGAAGAAACAAAGCAAATTTGATTGAATTTTCAGAAATTCATTTATATCAAAGTTACCATTAACAAAAAATTGTTACAGTTTCTTTCTCGTCCACGAATTTTATCCTCCGCATCATGCACTAAAAAAATCACATCCTCCAAAGTCTTTGGATTGAACATATTCACTTTCACATAGAAGTGATCAAGCAAACTCAACATGTACTTAGGCTTGTGGGTCGCCTCAGGAATATCTTCAAGCATTCTAGAAACGCTCAATGTATTGCGGGATGGATTTACAATCTCTTTGTTGCAAGAGATTCCACTATTTGATGGATTTCTCATGGAATTGAGGCAGAAGGAAATTCTATAAAAATTTCTTTTGAAAGGCTTCCCAAGTAGAGGGACAATCAACACTCTTGTGGACAACAATGCACCATAATGATGCTCTGCCTGCTAAATGGTTAGTGATGCATTTAAGTTTATCTTTTTTAGCATATTGCTCTTCATGAAAATAGTCATTAAGTGAATAATGAAAGCAAGAATAATTTTTTCATCACGTTGCCCATTAAAAGTGTGGAATTTAAAATTTCTTTTACTTATCTTGGCTTATTTCCTAAGAACTTGTGTATCGAGCGTCGCATCAATAGTACGTCAAGTGACATCTCCATGTTGCGATCTGTCTTGCTCGACAACGGATTGTTGAAGTGTAGCCAATTGTGCTTGCAAGTTTTGACGTTTCCTTCGCTCTTCTTAAAGCTGCATCATGATTAGATCCAATTTCTATTCTATAGTCGGCTCTGGCAAATCTCCCTCGCCCATAAAATCGTCCATATTATAATCCAACATCCTGCAAAAATCTCAAACAACCTCACACTCAAAATCTCATTAGAAGGATGAGCGTAGCTCAAATTTGGGTTTACAAGGCTTGCTTTTTATGGCTTTTTTTTGTTTAAGGAGGAAGCAGCGTATGAGTAGGTGCTTCAAAATTTTGTAGGCGGCTTGCGTTATGCTATTGTTATGAATTTTCTTTTGCGATCCCGACAATTGGGACGGCCTTGTTCAAGCACAAACGTGATCTTCTTAGGCCTGCACGTGGCAGTGCTCTTGCTGAATCTGGTTTAGCAACACTACAAGTGTGAACAGAATTTGAAGAAGCTTCAAAACCAATTTAGTGTAAAAGATAATGTGAACAGCCACTTGAGGAAGTAGATTTGTGATTTGGATGATTAAGCCTTGTTGGATGGCTTAATTGACTTAAGCTTTAAAGCTTAAATAGTCGATTTGATCCGCCTACTGTCGGAGTATATCGTCGTTGGCATCATCATTGAAGACACACTCTTGCCTACAAATCGTCAATTTTTAAGAGCTTTGTACCTCTTTTAAGCTTCTCAAGCTTATATAAAACTCAAACTTTATAACTTCTTTTCTTTACCGCCAGGAACATGCTTGTGTTGTCAATTCGTCACAAGATAGCCTATGGAGCACGTTCATTCCAAGAGCTTCGCCTTTCCACAAGATCGCAGGTGATTGGAAGCTCTTGATCAGCTTCGCTCTGATACCACTGGTGCGCAAATTGGATGTTTGGACGCGTGCGTAGTGAACGCCGGAAGGTCCCCAAGAACAAAGAACTCTACAAACCTTCATAATTTTAAGTACAAAGCAAAAGGAAATTTGCACAACAAGAGACAAAAGAGAACAATTGGGTCCAATCTCCCCCCATGCCTTGTGTGAGCGCTTTACAAAGCATGTATTTATAGATTCATTTATCTTCAATCTCAAAAATAGCCCAATTTACAAATAGCATGCTTTTGCATTTGCATTTGTGTTTTCCCAAATATAAAGTAAAGTGTTTGGGCATCCAAAAGCCAGGATGTGCCGTCCAAATACAAATATCAAATAATAAAATATTTAACCGAATGCCTATGCGCATACAAAATAATAAATGTTTTGTCAAATGCTTTAAAAAATAAGTGCACTTAAATAAATATTGGCACCACGCCTTTAGTGATAAGGCACGCACCTATCAAAAATAGTAATTCTTCTAGGCATTTGGATTCACGCCATCGCTCGGTGCTACCCAACACCACCGCTGCCTGCTCTACATATCAATCGAAGCATTTACAATTGTTAGAAAATAATTAAATAAAATCCAACAAAAGTGAATACCTAGCAGTCTTCAGCTAACAAATAATTAAATAGATTGAAACTCTATCCTAACCTTACTTTAATTCAAGTGCGCACTCTAAACTCATAAACGTCCATTAATTTAATATGTATTTTATGGAATCACCTGCTGTGGAATCACCCACCTGCACATTAAATTAATCTGATACTTGAAAAGGACAGGTGTCCCTGTCAACTTCTCGCACAAGGAATCCACCTTGTATGCGAGCCCTTGCAAATAAATAGTGTTACAGAATCCATCGAGAAACCTCATGAAATCCACCGTGAAATATGCCTCCTGGCATCAATGATTGTAAGCATTGAGCTGTAGCTAGTCATTGATTGGCGGTAACCTGTGGAGCCAAGTTGGTGAAGAGAGTGCAATGTGATCATGAAGAAACATGGCGAAGGTTGCAAGCATAGATTTTGTTGGATTGCATTGTGATGAAATTTAGGATGGAAGTTTGACATGCTTCATCGAACTAGCATAGGTGTTATTGCAACATGTAAGCCAGGAAGTTGAGTCTAAGTGATTTTGGAGGGATATTGTCTCCATCATGTTGTGACTTTGCCATTATCATGAAGATGCAAATTAATGACGATCAAGTGTAGCATTGCCCAAAGCGGCCTCTCTACTTGTCAATGAGAAGGAAATCATCGTGTATTGTTGAGGTTGGTCAATGTTATGAGGGGCCCCATGGGAATAAGATTATGATGGTTCGAGAAATTTGGTGAGTTAACCCTCCCAATAATAGGGCACAGAGCAAGCATGCAATAACATTCAAAAGAGGGAGATTGAAGTTATGTGTATATTCAAAAGCCCAAGAAGCCAAGTAGATGAAGTGTTTCTGTTATTATATTGAAGATGAGAAGTGAATCCAAAAGGAAGCATTACTGAAGGTCCTTGCCAAGAACAAGAGCTGGTTTACGAGATCTGTGAGGTTTTTTTTAAAATTAAAGATAAGAGCATACTTGCAAGGGGGTTTTTCCTTCAAAGTGGTCATTCCTAAGGGAATGGCAATTTGAGATATAGTATAGATGATGGGCATTGCCTCATTGAAATTGGAGAGTTCATAAATATAATCCCACTCTCATTGTGCTGACCAACAAAGAAGATTTTCTGAGTACCTGGATTGAATACAAAGATAATTCCTCTCTCATCAATCTTCCCTATAAAATAGCCTTCTTGAACTTCTGGATCAAACACATAAGTTACATACCCTTTATCCCATGCAAGTTTCTTATGTAGGCCTAAAGAAAACATAGAAGAACCATATAATTCATATGCATATGAAGACTCTAGTCTACTATCCCAAGTAATATGCTTCATATGAAACATGTCCACAAAAATTGCCTCATCATCTTGTTGTCTCCAATACTTGCTTCCATACTCCATAGCCACCTCTTTAAAACCTGCAAGCTTTGCAAACATTTTTATGCGTCCAAATAAGAAATTTTAGAAATTCTCAATGAGTTTTTGCATCCCTGTAGGCATGTATATACCAATCAACACAATCTCTTCCCTAGACCTAGTCTCCATAAAGCAATAAATATGACAAAACCTCAAATCCCATACTACTTCCTCATCAAGAAGTCATTCAAATGGCTTCACCATGTACTCTTCTTTGATACCTTAGATACCACACCTAGCCATATACATCCAATAAATACTTTGCCAAATGCTAGAAATAACCTTCTCTATCATCATATCTTGGTTCACTTTGATAGACACATAATGCGCTGCCTTTTCCAACAAGAACATAATACCAGCATCATTTTAAGCATACTCATGAACATACTCCAATGGATGAGAGCCTCCATAAGGAATATCCATATTAAGTTCTTTCCCAGAACTACCATCGATACAATCATCTCTAAAATAATACATTGCAAGTACAAGTCATAAAACATAACTTCATCATAAGTAGAGGAAAAATAACTAGTGAAAATTCTGCCCCATGCACATCACTTTGCATTAGCTCTTGGCATTCAACAAGCTCATCATCATTACTTCCCAAACTATCCAAAAATATATTCTCAATACTAGAAGCTTCATCCAACTCGAAAGAGTACTCATCAAGTATTTTCCCATCCTCTAGCATATGGGATAGGTGCTCTCGTCTACTTTATTCAACAACCTTCTCTACACCCAACTCATCACCATCAATACCAGATACATCTTCTAGTGCGCAAATCAGATGTTGTATGCGCACGTAGTGAACGCTAGAAGGTCCCCAAGAACAAAGAACTTTACAAAAGCTCATAAAGCAAGAAGAAAGATTTGCACGACATGAGACAAGAAGACCAATTGGGTACAATCTCCCCCCATGCCTTATGTGAGTGCTCCACAAGGCATGTATTTATAAATTTATTAATCTCCAAGCTAAAAAATAGCCCAATTTACAATTAGCATGCTTTGGCTTTTGTGTTTGCTTTTGCCCAAATAAAGAATAAAGTGTTTCGACGCCCAAAAAGTCAAGCTATACCCAAATACAATGTCCAATAATGAAATATTTAAACCGAGTGCCTATGGGCATATAAAATAATAAATGTTTGTTAAGTGCTTTAATAAATAAGTGCGCCTAAATAAATATTAGCACCATGCCTTTAATGCTAAGGTGCATGTCCATCAAAAATGATAATTTCTTCTAGGTAATCTAAATACATGCCATCGCTCGGTGCTTCCCAAGCCACTACCGCCTACTCTACACATCAACTGAAGCATTCACAATTGTTAGAAAATAATAAGATAAAACCCACAAAAGTGAATACCTAGCAGTCTTCAACTACAAAATAAATAAATGGGTTGAAACTCTGTCATCCTAACCTTAATTTAATATGAGTGCACTCTAAAATCATAAATGTCCATTAATTTAAATATGTATTTTGTGGAATCACCCAATGTGGAATCACCCACATACACATTGAATTAATCTGACGCCTGAAAGGGACAAGCATCCCTGTCAACTTCTCACACAAGAAATCCACCTTGTCTACAAGCCTCGGCAAATAAATATAGTTTTACGGAATCCACCAAAAAACGTCACGGAATCCACTATGGCAAATAAATAGTTTTACGAAATCCACCGAAAAACCTCACGGAATACACCATGGAATATGCATCCTGGCACCATACCCCTGGGGTAGGATAGCAATTGTCCTCAATTGCTATTAGCTCAATGTGGAGCGAGCAGTGAGGGGTAAGCACGTAGGTTGCGGGCATGCATTCATCGGGCTTCTTCAACATGATGATATATTAAACTTAACCAAATATCTAGAATATCTACGGCCAATTCTAGTGTCATAAAGTTTGTGTCTAGAATAGTTTCATGTTCAAGGATTTCAATTTCTTCTTCTAAGAAAGGAGGGTTTTTTATAGACAGGGTGGACAGGTAATTGGCCTCTAAAAGGTCATAATAAATTGATATGAAAAGTATTATGTATCTTCAAATGTTGGGATAGTTCTAATTTAAATGCATTGTCATTGATCTTGTGAATTATTTTGAGAGGTCCATAAAATCTAGGTGTTAATTTAACAATAGGGTGTTTCTCAACACTTTGCAATCTTCTCTTTTCAATGCATAACCAAACATAATCATCAATATTAAAACTCATGGCTTTTTTTTTCTTATTAGCTTTTTTAGTGTATGATTGTTGGGCTTTCGCAATCATGTCTGTGACTTTAGCAAAAAAAAGTAGCATGCGTATTGGCAATATCATCATCAGCTTTAACTTTATTCAACAATGATGTAATAGTTGTAGGTAATCTATGTCCATAAATGATTTTAAAATGTGCTTTTTGTGTAGCTATGTGTGGTGTATTATTGTATGCAAATTGAAGTAGATGCAAGTGTGTATCCCATGTTTGTGGTTTTGAAATTGTGTATACATGCAAAAGATCTAGAATTGTACTATTAGTAGCTTCTGTTTGCCCATTGGTTTCAAGATGAAATGCAAATGAGAAATCAATCTTAGTATCTAAATTAGCAAACAAAGTAATCCAAAAATTATTGTAAAATCTAGAATCATAATAAAAAATAATAACTTTTAGCAAACCATGGTTAGTGAAAATAGTTTTTAAAAATAATTGTGCAGCTTGAGATGCAGTTAATGTTTTCTTGCATGGTAGGAAATGTTCTTGTTTACTAAATTGATCTACTATAGTCCAAATCATATCATGATTAGCTTGTGTATTAGGCAAACGAGTTACAAAATCCATTGAAATATGTTCCCATGGTTGTTCAAGAATTGGTAAAGACATTAACAAACCATATTGCTTACCATGGTGTCGCTTGACTCTTTGACAAATTAAACATTCAGAAATAAATTTAGATACATCAGATTCCATTTGTGGCTAGTAAAAATCTTCAATCAATGTTCTTAAAGTAGAAATAATACCTCTATGGCCTTGATATGGAGGACAATGAATTTTGTGCAACACAAATGATCTAAATTGAACAGTGACACACAATCTTTTCTCATAAAACATAAATCCATCAGAATAAGACAAATAATCAATTGGAATCTGGTAATTAGCAACTAATTTGTTCCAATCAGCTTCAAAATTGGGATCATGGTCATAGGTATCCTTCATAGGAGTAAGGGAATCAAAGGATAGAATGGATACTTGGTCTCCTACTCAATGCATCGACAACAACATTTTCTCTTCCTGGCTGATATTGGATAAGTGAAAGAAAACTTTAAATAATAGCAGTCCATTTAATTATTTTAGTATTAAAAATTTAGTTTAACCAGCCAACAATGAAATTGCCTAGGCCAATTCATCTTCTAAGTGTTCCCAAGTTTTATTTAGTCCCCCAATTGGTATTAAGTAGCAATAAATACCAAATCCCTAGTGTCACCAATAATTAATACTTATGGATAATAAAATAAATCGTTGATTGTATCACTTTCTCAAAGCTGGGACTTTAATTTTTCTATATATTAAAAAAATGAAATGAATGCATCATGACCATAGCGGTATTCTATACTAAATAATTCTTGAACATGTTGCCATGGATTTTGTCAAAAATGCAAATGTATCAATAGTGGGTTTAGCTACACAATGAAAAAGGAGATGTTTGATACTTTGGTGGTCAGTTTTAATCATAAATTCAGATCCCATCATAGTGTTTCCATTGACATAAGGCTTGAACTAGAGCTAACAATTCTTCATCATAGGTGGAATACTTCAACTTAGAAGGTTTAAGTTTGCAACTAGAATAGGCTATGGGATGTAAATCTTGCATGAGGACAGCTCCTATTCCTGATTTGCTAGTATCAATGAGACTACCAGGAAGAATGATCGACTAAAATCAGGTAATTGCAAGACAAATACATGTGTTAAAGCATGTTTCAATAAATCAAAAGGCTTTTGTTGGTTGTCAGACCAACGATACACAACACCTTTCTTTAACAATTTTGTCAAAGGAAATGCAAGCAATGAAAATTTTCTCACAAATTTTCTATAAAAATTGGCAAGGCCTTAGAAAGAACGTAACTCATACACATTTTTAGGGATTGGACAATTTAAAATTGCCTCTATCCTTTTAGGATCAACGGGAATACCATCAGAAGAAACAATGTGACCTAAGTATTCAATCTGGGTTTGGAAATTTTCACTCTTATCAGGGTTAACATACAATTGATTCTCTTTCAAGAATTTAAAAACTAAAGATAGATGTTCATAATGCTCATTCTCATCCTTATTGAAAATCAAAATATCGTTAAAAAAAACAATCACACAATTCTGATACTTCAAAAATATACGATTCATCATAGGACTAAATGTAGATGATGCATTAGTCAAACCAAAAGGCATAACAATAAATTCATAAATACCAAATTGAGTTCTAAATGCAATGTTAAAAATGTCACGCATATCCAATCATACTTGATGATATCCAAATTTGAGATCTATTTTGCTAAAAATAGTGGCTCCTTGTAGTTTATCCATGAGGTAGTCTACCCTAGGGATCAAATATCTATTCTTAACACTGATCTTGTTTAGGGCACGATAACCAATACATATCCTATAGGTATTATTTTTCTTCTTAACTAATAAGACAGGTACACCAAAAGGAGAACTACTGGGCCTAATAAGTCCTCAGTTCAATAGTTCTTCAACTTGTGCTTGGATTTCTTTCTGTTCAATCTGATTGTGTATATAAGGTGCTTTACATGGTGGTTGAGAACCTGGGATTAAATCTAATTTATGGTCTTTAGGACATGTAGATGGTAAACCAGGAGGTAAATCAATCAGTAGGAAAAATAATCTTTAAATTATGAAAGAAATCACTACAAGGATGTGGAGGTATAGTGACGCCGCTTTTTGATGCAAAATAGCGATGGCGCTATTAGCATTGTAAATGCAACACAAATAGAGACGCAAATAGCGATGGTACTCAGACGAAAAAAACGCGGGTCGAAACCCGAGCGCGTTTTTTTTTGTGCGCATACACGAAAGAGAGAGCGAAAGGGAGAGTGAAAGGGAGAGCGAACATCTTGCATTTGAGAGGGAGAGGAAGAGAAAGAGAGAAAGAGGGAGAAGGAAAGCTTCGTGCCGCCACCGCCGCCACCGTTCACGAAGAAAAGGAGGAAGTGCACGGAGGGCGAAGAGGAGCCGCCATCGCGAAGAGGAGCCGCCGAACCCTTCTTTGAGCTATTACGATGAGTGCATTGTTCTTTCTTGCTTTGTTTTTGTGTTTTCTCTTTCTCTTTTACTTGTTTTTGTTAAAATTCATGTGTATTGAGAGAGGGAGAGGAAATGAGAGAGAAAGAGAGGGAGAGGGAGGGAGAGGAAATGAGAGAGGGAGAGGAAGAGGGAGAGGGAGGGAGAGGAAAGAGAGGGAGAGGAAGAGAGGAAAACATTAAACATAATAGGAAAAGAGAAAAAGAGAGGGAGAGGGAGAGGGAGAGGAAATGAGAGAGGGAGAGGGAGAGGGAGGGAGAGGAAAGAGAGGGAAACACTAAACATAATAGGAAAAGAGAGAAAGAGAGGGAGAGGGAGAGGGAGAGGGAGGGAGAGGAAGAGAGAAAAAACATTAAACATAATAGGGAAAGGTAGAAAGAGAGGGAGAGGGAGGGAGAGGAAATGAGAGAGAGAGAGGAAGAGAGAAAAGGAAATAAGAGAGGGAGAGGAAAGAGAAAAAACATTAAACATAATAGGGAACGAGAGAAAGAGAGGGAGAGGTTGAGGGGAGGAGAGGAAATGAGAGAAAGAGAGGGAGAGGAAATGAGAGAGGGAGAGAAAGAGGAAAGAGAGAGAGAGGAAAGAGAGAGAAACGTTAAACATAATAGGAAAAGAGAGAGGGAGAGGAAGAGAGAAAAAACATTAAACATAATAGGGAAAGAGAGAAAGAGAGGGTGAGTGTGAGGGAGGGAGAGGAAATGAAAGAGGAAGAGGAATACAGAAAATGAAAGAAGGAACGAGAGAGAGAGGGAAAAATCATTAAGCATAATAGGAAAAGAGAGAAAGAGAGGAACAGGGAGAGGGAGGGACAGGGAGAGGAAATGAGAGAGGGTGAGGGAGGGAGAGGAAATGAGAGGGAAACATTAAACATAATAGGGAAAGAGAGAGAGAGAGAGGAAGAGAGAAAAAACATTAAACATAATAGGGAAGGAGAGAAAGAGAGGGAGAGGGTGAGGGACGGAGAGAAAATGAGAAAGGGAGAAGAAGAGAGAAAAGGAAAGAAAGAACGAGAGAGAGAGAGTAAAAAAACATTAAACATAATAGGAAAAGATAGAAAGAGAGGGAGAGGGAGAGGGACTGGGAGGAAATGAGAGAGGGAGAGGAGAGAGAAAAAACATTAAACATAATAGGGAAAGAGAGAAAGAGAGGGAGAGGGAGAGGGAGAGGGAGAGGGAGAGGAAGGGAGAAGAAATGAGAGAGGGAGAGGAGAGAAAAAACATTAAACATAATACAGAGAGAGAGAAAGAGAGGGTGAGGGTGAGGGGGGAGAGGAAGAGAGAAAAGGAAATGAGAGAGGGAGAGAAGATAAGAGAAAAAACATTAAACATAATAGGAAAAGAGAGAAAAAGAGGGTGAGGGTGAGGGAGGGAGAGGAAGAGAGAAAAGGAAAGAAAGAATGAGAGAGAGAGGGAGAAAACATTAAACATAATAGGGAAAGAGAGAAAGAGAGAGAGAGGGAGAGGGAGGGGTAGAGAGAAGGAGGGAGAGGTTGTTGTTTTCTTGTTTGTTGTTGTTGTAGTAGTAGTAGTACTTTTTTTTCTTTTCTTGTTTATTGTTGTTTAGTTTTCTTGTTTTTTTTGTAGTAGTAGTAGTAGTAGTAGTAGTAGTTTTTTATTCTTTTCTTATTTATTGTAGTAGTAGTAGTAGTAGTAGTAGTAGTAGTAGTAGTAGTAGTAGTAGTTGTTATTGTTGTTGTTGTTGTTGTTGTTTCTTCTTTTCTTGTTTATTATAGTGGTAGTGGTAGTCGTGGTCGTGGTCGTAGTTGTGGTCGTGGTCGTAGTTATAGTTGTAGTCGTAGTCATGGTTGTAGTAGTAGTGGTGGTTTTTTTTGTTTTGGTTGTTGTTGTTGTTGTAGTAATAGTTTTTTTGTTTTGTTTATTGTTGTCTAGTTTTCTTATTTGTTATTGTTGTAGTAGTAGTGGTAATAGTAGTAGTTTTTTCTTCTTTTCTCGTTTATTATAGTGGTAGTGGTAGTGGTACTGGTACTGGTAATGGTAGTGGTACTGGTAGTCGTAGTCGTAGTCGTAGTCGTGGTCATGGTCATGGTCGTGGTCATGGTCATTATCGTAGTCGTGGTCGTGGTCGTGGTCGTGGTTATAGTAGTAGTAGTGGTTTTCTTGTTTGTTGTTGTTGTTGTTATTATTGTTGTTATAGTAATAGTTTTTTTTGTTTTCTTGTTTATTGTTGTCTAGTTTTCTTATTTGTGATTGTTGTAGTAGTAATGGTAGTAATGGTAGTAATAGTAGTTTTTTTGTCTTTTCTTTTTTGTTGTTGTAGTAGTAGTAGTAGTAGTAATAGTTGTTGTTGTTGTTGTTGTTGTTGTTGTTGTAGCATAGAGAGAGATATGTTTATTAAAGAAAATGAGAGAGGGGGAAGAAGAGAAAAAGGAAAAAGGAATGAGAGAGAGGGAATAAACATACAGCATAATAAAGTAAGAGAAAAAGAGAGAGAGATGGAAGGAGAGGAGATAATGAATGGATAAAAAACAAAGAGAGAGTGGTGGCGAGGTTAAATGAGGTTCGGTGCAACACCACGAGACGGGAAACACTCTGACATACATTAATTTGTGGGTGGGTGGGTGGAGACTTTACATATGTTAATTTTTACTGCGTTACAAGAGAACAAATCCCTTCTTAAACAATTTAAGAAAGAAAAAAAGAATGATAACAAAAACAAATTGTTTGTCATAACATAGACAAAATGGAAAACGATGAAGGTCTTGATGTTCAAGATCGTGAGGTGTATCTTAATCAACATGTCCCATGTCCTTGCTCTCAATGTAAGCTAGCAATTAGATGAAAATGTCGATTGTCTGTAGAATACATACGATGCTTCAGTGAGTTTCAATCTGAGATCATTGATCAAGCGATCTTGGATTTCTAGCAAACGGTAAGAAAAGTTAATATCAATCATGTATTCTACTCGCAAGCTAATTGAATACCATATACAAAAAGATTGGGTGTGGCTGGCAAATTTTCTATCCAGGGAGGTGACGTCTCGTCCCAAGGAGGAGTGCACCCTTTGCGACCAATTCGAAGAGTTCATGGGCTTGCGATGGATGGAGTGCCTGAGCCAATCCACCACTTGGAAGGTACTACCCAATCTATACCGTCAATACTAGAGGAGACACTTCAAGACTTACCTACAATCTTAGAGCTTGAGATGGAGGCAATGATCGATACATTGATTCACATGGATGTCGAGACTTTTGATCCACTTAGAGAGGAAGCATCCATACCATTATATGATGGGCGCCGAGTATCTCGCCTGAAGACACTGCTTGCACTCCTAAGTGTACAAGCAAAATACGGGTGGAGTGATGCGAGTGTGACCGAGTTGATCAGGTACCTTGTACGTACGCTTCGTTGATTTCTTTTCGGCACTATCATTAAAAATATTTATGCTTTTTCAAGGTGTTTTATGATTTTTTTTCAGGTTAGTGAAGTATCATATATTACCACTTGCAAATACCATGCCTAAGTCTTGTGATGATACACGACATGTTTTATGAAAGCTTGGCATAGACTACAACAATATCCATGCATGTATCAACGATTGCATACTATTTTGAGGAGAATACGAGACTATGGAGACATGTCCAAAGTATGGTTCTCACATGTATCGATAGGACTTGCAAGGGCAAACCATCCCTCAAAAAGTTCTTAAATACTTTTTGCTTATCCCTCGCATAAACCACATGTTTTGTATGTCCGGCATGGCGAGCTTGACAATGTGGCATGCGTAGAATAGGTCCACAAATGGAGTTCAACGAATATCAGCGGATTCACGCGCATGGAGCCACATTGACTCTACCTTCCTAGGCTTTGCCCGAGAGCCAAGGAATCTTCAGCTTGATCTTGCAATGGATGGCGTGAACCAATTCGGTTTGCGCTCAACTTCTTACAGTGTGTGGCCTATAGTCCTTGTCAACTACAATATCCCTCCATGACTTTCTACGAAGAAAGAACATCTCATCCTTAGCTTACTCGTCCCGGAACGCTACCTAGTCAAAAACATGGACGTGTATCTTTGTCTATTAGTCGATGAGCTTAAGATTTGTGGGAGGAGGGGATCACCGTGCAAGATATGAGCAAGCGTGATGGTTGACGGTCCGCCAATATTCGAGCCATTCTCATGTGAACGATGCATGACTTTTCGGGATTCGAAGAGTGCTCAAGTAAATAGGCTTCCGTTCTCTTTGGTAATATCTATCATAGCTCGTTCAAGTTTATAGTCACTGGATAGAGGTGTTGGGACAGGTCTGGTTACCTCAGGTTATCATGCATGTCCATTGTGTGGGCCACAGTTAGACTCCCAAAGGTCACAAACCATGAAGAAGATGGTATATCAAGGACACGCTACTTTCTTGCCAGAGCATCATAAACTCAGGGAAGGTTTTCTTGGACGATCTCCAACACGTGTGAATGTCCAAAGCTGGTACAAGCTGAAAATGGTCCACGCGGAGTCACATCCAAACGGAATGCGACAGTTCTTAGTTTTCTACAAGTTGCCATATTGGACCCACTTATAGATCAACCACTTGTTGGATCCCATGCATATTTTCAAGAGCGTGGGTAGCTTGCTACGGGACCACATCCCAGAAAAGAGAGACACTATAGGGGCACCAATGGATTTGAAGGAGGTAGGCAAGATGGAGGCGCTTTGGCCCAATCGAGTACTGATGGTCGCGTGCAGCTACCTCACGCTTCTTGGGTTTTGTCCACTAAAGAAGAGCGCATTGTGAAGCAAATAGTCAAGTCTATCCACACTCCAACGAGTATGATGCGTTCTCTCAGGTTTACGTTTTCTAAAGATGACCAATTATCAGGGTTAAAATCCCATGATTGGCATAAGATATGCCAAGTTTGTACTACGAATGGATTGTAAGTGGCCTGCATTTTTTTCCATTTGGAGTGTAGTCATTGTTCATAATGCTTTCTCATTTGTGGCAATTTGTACTACTGATCGCGATCGCAAGATGTCTTACTCCAAAAATACATGGGTCCATTTACGGGTTGTCGACTTTAGTGCAATGGATCTCACATAAGGAGATTAAGACGTCCTCTATTGAATCCGCGAGGCGGGGAGCAATGGAGACGGTCTGTCTCTTTGAGAAATACCTACTTACCAACATGCTCACAATACAAATCCACCTTCTTATGCATCTTATAGATGAAGTGGAGATTGCTGGACCTATCCATACACAATGGATGTTCTTCTTTGAGCGCTTCATGAAAGCCCTAAAAGGCTTTGTGCGACAACGAGCTCGGCTAGAAGGTAGCATGGCTGAAGATTGGTTGGTGTCTGAGATGCTAGTGCATATTTCACAATAGCTACCAACGGTGGATTTAGACAACAGTATGCTATGGTCACTGAAGAACAATGATAGATTGACCGGAGATGTGGTGGTTGAAAATGGGATAGAAAAAAGAATGGATGCTACAATGGAGAAGAAAGTGAATCACTTTTATATGTTGCACCATGCCTCTATGGAGACATGGCCCGCCAGGTACTAGCAAGCTAGGCAAGATTGAGAGGAAGTGCGATCTGTTGACATAGTACGCACCATCGACCGATTCGATATCCCGAGGGCATGGAGGAGATGCCGCGGTTTATGTCAATGCGATGGTTGCATGAAGCTTTGACCGTAGCGTCTCGCGAAGGAGCGGAGGTCTCAACTAGGGAGTGGAAATTCTCGAGGGAATGTAATCCAAAGGTGATGACGTGTTTAGGGTTTATTGTATATATATTTTATATGCGACAAATAATTGAGTGTTTTAATGTACAATACAAAATATATAGTGCAGTGTGGTTGCACGAATGGCATTTTCGCGTGGAGTGTATTGACAAAATGCGCTCCACAACAGGCTGTGGTATCATGGCAAGTTTTGAGCAAGAGAGCCGACGAGCAATGGATCCAAACATGGTTATAGATGAGATTGAGTATTTTAGAAACTTGCAAAGTATTATTACGGTGGATTATCGTAGCTTCTCCATGATACTATTCGATGTGTGCAGTGGTTCAAAGTGGTACTTGAAGGAGCTAGAGCAACATTTGGATTTCTCAAAATAGATTACGAAAAAAATGGACAGATTTACGTGACACATTTATGTTACCGGCCCATAGTGAATAGATGCATGAACTCATTTGTTTGTTAATTGTATTACGATATGGTACATGTCACAATAGTTAAATCTCTCTTGTAGGTATTTGTGAACAGCTAATCTTCTATCCAAACCCCCGACATCCTCGATGGTGGTATGTTATACCTTCAGCTCCCTGAAGTGCGAGAGTATATGATCAAAGCGATGTTCCGAGCATAGATAAGGACAACATAGAAATAGAGGGGTCAATATTGCAAGGGGTGGAAGCCACCAAAAGCTTGGAGCATGTAGAGGAGCCAGCATCGAGTAACAATGATGGAAATATAGGAGCCCAAGAATTCTTTTAGAACGAGGTGGACTCATCCTTTTGTGGTGGCATGTCTATCGACCTTCAAGTTTATGCCGAGTTGTGTCAGGAGATTGACATGGAACCATAGGATACTTCATACTTGGAGCATCCACTTACTCAATTCATTGACTAATCGCTTATAAGAGTACATAAGATATGCATTTTAAGTAAGATCATTTTTTTAAGATTTATATTACTGTGCTTTATATGATTTAAATTGATTATGCTAACATCATCTTTTGTCTGTGCAAGTGACCTTTGTGGATACTTAGATCATCAGGATGAGTCGAGGGATAAGCGATGAGGAGTTGCAGGATATCTTCACTCGCATGTCTCCAGATCAGATGGCGAGATTTAGAGACATGGCGGACCACGAGCTGTCTCGGACATCATCAGGCCACTCTATTAGATCTACTTCGGCGCGATCAGATGCTTCAGTTTCGATCAGACGAGGTCGACACTCCAAACTTGGGCCAAACGGAGGAAATGCTTTAGGGTCAGGGGGATGCTGTAGAGATACGGATGCACTGAGCCCACAATCAGCTCGGGATATAGGTGCTGCTCCTCACTCTCGTGGCAGTTCTACAGAGCGTGGCTCATGTGGTTGCTGTGTGGAGGCACGGACGCGGTGTCTCCGTCTCGTCATTCTGCTAGAGTTGCATCACCTCCGAGATTTGTCACACCTGTGGGGACGTCTACTCCAGTCACTTCGGCTTTTGCTCAGTCGTCCGCAGGTGGCACCTCTATGGGTGCTACTCCCATAGATACTACCCTGATCGGTACACCAGATGTATAGGGGTCTCTTGGATATGCCTAGAAGCATGGTCGTAAGTGGGAGAGAACCCATCTGAGGCATATCCCAGAAGGATATTCCTACCTTGTAGATGATAGTTCAGGAGCCATCATCATGAATGATGAGGAGAGGAGGGTGATGGCTCGCATGACAGAGTTGTGCCAACAAGTTTTTCGGCACAACGTCTTGGATCATTGGAAAACCACACCGGAGGGGAGCAAGGACTACATAGTAGCATCCTTGCATGAGGAGTTTCTGGTACCAGCCACAACATATAGGTTTTCTATGGGCTAGATGCTGGAGTGCATGCGTGCATATATGTCACACAGATGATCGGACACACACAAGGCACTCAAGAGTGGGGCTGCAAAGCCCGAGTGGCTAGACGCGGACGACTGGTGCCGACTGAGGGAGGAGGCTACAGATTCTCTAGGACACGAGACAGCAGCGCGAGGCTGTGAGGGCACGACTAGAGGCCGGAGTGGGCCATCATCTTGGGAGGGGAAGCCACATGACATATCTCGAGGACTTTATAAGTTTTTCTTTTGTTTTGCTTGCTTATTTTTTTACAATATCCTTTGTACTAACAATCGTGTTTCTAACAATTAGTATTTTGTTTCCTTTATAGCACTTCATTACAAATCGCAATCTGACCGGCCTTGAGACTCGATATGCAGAGAGGCACGATCTCACTGCATTGATCGACCGATTGTATGGATATGGTGGCCCTGTAAGTCACTCATATTTCTTGTCCGTAGTTGCCATGTTTAATTAGAATGCATTATTGTATGGTGGACTGATGTATAGTTGTTTCTTTTTTTGCAGAGTCCGTTCAATGGTCCTTTGTGACGAGACGAGCTTTCGGATGGCGATGATCTATAGCTCGCTCTTGGATCCCTGGAGCTCACACACCCTTCCTTTTTGGTCACGTGATCTGTGTAGACATTTTCTATGTAGTAGTGATATCTTGCCATAATTGTACCAGTCGCTTTCATTATGCGATCATGTATTTATTTCATGTTATTAGTGTTATGATTTATGTACACTTTGTCTTTATTTACACGAGCATTGTACACAGTGCAGAAACTATTTTGTATGGCCCAAATAAAACACAAGCTGCCCTACCACAATTTTTTTTCCCTGGTTACCGTCATTATTAGCGTCACAAATTTCCTGCACACGTCATTATTGGCGTCGTTATTAGCGTCGCAAAGCATCATTATCAACGTCATTATTTGCATCAGTATCAACGTCATAAATACCGACGCAAATAGAGACGCTGATAACGACGCTAATACCGATTGTTCTATGGCATCGCTAATAACGACGCTTTTTGTGATGACGGGGGCAAATTTCTTTGTTTACATTTTCTTCGCTTTTACCGTCAGTATAAGGCCTATATCTTGTAGTGAATTGCACATGCCTAGGATGCATCTGATTTTTCTTAGCTTTGATTTCATTCACCCATACTAAGAATGATTTGCTACATTTTCTTAATGCACATTTAGCCTGTGTGTGACTAAGCAATGGAAATTTATCAAAGGTGTACATTCCATGTAATGTGATTTGTTTTCCGTTAGAATGAATTTTCATGAAATGTGTGGAATAATCTATGTCGAGATTATATTTGTGACACTAAGGCATTCCTAAAATAATATCACTAGCTTGCAAAGGCATAACCAAGAAATATATGTGCTCAACATAATCACCAATTTTAATTTCTAAATCATGAACTTCTTGTGTACCATTGTGTCTAGTACCTAAGAATACAACCTTTATGCAATAATGAGTTGGAACTGTAGGTAAATTCAATTGTTTTACCAACTTTGCAGAAATAAAACCATGTGTGCTTCCATCATCATGCAAAACAATCTTTTTTTGACCATGCATAAAACATTTCATCGTTAATAATGAATGAGGATTTGGCATACCTGGTAAAGTATCTGAAGCATCGCTGATATCATCATCATCTTCAGTGAAGTCTGGTGTATCTTCATGGTCTTCGTCTTCAGTTGCTTCCAAGTAATTGATTTGAACAGCTGGCTTCTTGGATTGAGAATTCACTACTAAGTGTCTAAGTTGATGACACTTGTAGCAAACTATAGACTTTGCTTTGGAAACATTATTGGTAAGGGTTGGAAATTAGGGTATGTTGGGATTTGGCTAGAGAGAAGGCTTAGGGTTTGAATTTGTGTTTGATGGTAAAGCAAGGGATCGAGTCCAAAGTTTACGAAAAGAAGAAGGAACAAAGTGATTTTGATTAAATCTTCGAAAGTTAGAATTGAATTCTTTGTACCAAAGTTATTGTTAGTTGAAAATTGTTGCGGTTACTTTTCTCGTCCACGAATTTTGTCTTCAGCATCATGGGCTAAAGAAATCGCATCTTCCAAAGTCTTTGACTTGAACATATTCACGTCCACATAGAAGTGACCAAGCAAACCAAACATATACTTGCGCTTGTGAATCGCCTCAGGAACATCTTCAAGCATTCAAAGTTGTAGTAAGGCATTCCAGAAATGCTCAGTGTATTGCGGAATGTATTCACAATCTCTTTGTTGCAGAAGATCCCACTGTTTGATTGCTTTTTCATAGAATTGAGGTGGAAAAAAATGGTACAAAAATTTCTTTTGAAAGGCCTTCCAAGTAGAAGGACAACCAACACTCTTGTAGACAACAAATGCATTTAAGTTTATCTTTTTCAGCATATTGCTCTTCATGGAAATAATCATTAAACTGACTGATAAAAGTGTGAACAGTTTTTTTCCATCACGTTGCCCATTAAAAGTATGGAATTCAAAATTTCTTTTACTTATCTTAGCTTCTTTCCTGAGAGATTGTGCTTCGAGTGTCGCATCAATCGTACATCGAATAACATCTTCAGGTTGCGCTCCATCTTGATCGACAATGGATTGTTGAAGTATAGCCAGTTGTGCTTGCAAATTTTGACATACTCTTCGCTCCACTTGAAGTTGCATTATAATTAGGTCCAATTTTTGCTCCATGGTTGGTTCTAAAAAATCACCTTCGTCCATAAAATCTTCCATATTTTGATTGGACATCCTGCAAAAATCTCAAACAACCTTACACACTCGAAATCTTGTTAGAGGGATGGGCGTAGCTCGAATTTGGATTTACAAGGCTTTTTTTATTTAAAAAATATGGTTTTTGCGATCTTGCTTCTTTCGTGAGTACGGTAATTGATGACCGTATTTTTCTAAGTGAGAAATAGACTGCGTATGAAAGTTTGCTTGCTAAAAATCAATTCTGTCAAAGTGCAGGCAGGAACGAGACTAGTTGGAGTTGCGAAACATGTTCAGGGTAAACTCGGTGTGAACACCCACTGTGGAGGAGATTAAAGATTGAGATTTTGAAGCTTTAGGAAAGCTTAGAACTTTAAGCTTTTAAAAAGCTTAAGAATTTTTTGGAATTTCGTTGAGGACACGGCATGTACTGGCTACGATCGTCACTGTTGAGTGCATGCTGCCACCATCCATGATTGAATTTTGGAGCTTAAGTTTTATAAGCTTAAACATTAAGCTTTGACAATTGATATAAGACTTAACAGTTTTTTCCTGAGGGAGATGGGAAAAAAATGTATTTATAAAGGAGCTTCTTGAGTGGTCCTCCACCTCCTCGGAGTGATCCTTGGCGGTCTGACAGCACAGCGAGGGGTTCTTCACCACTAGGAACACGCTGATATTGATAATTCATCGTGAGACTACCTGTAGAGCCTGTTCGTTCTAGGAGCTTCGTCTTCGCATGAGATGGTAAGCGATTGGAAGCCCTTGATCTCAGCTTCACTTTGATACCACTGATGTGCAAATTGAATATTGTATACGTGTGTAGTGAACGCTGGAAGGTCCCTAAGAACAATGAACTCTACAAAAGCTTATAAAGCAAGAAGAAAGATTTGCACAACATGAGACAAGAAGAACAATTGGGTACAATCTCCCCCTATGCCTTGTGTGAGTGCTCCACAAGACATGTATTTATAAATTTATTAATCTCCAAGCTAAAAAATAGCCCAATTTACAATTAGCATACTTTGGGTTTTGTGTTTGCTTTTGTCCAAATAAAGAATAAAGCGTTTGGGCATCCAAAAAGTCGAGCTATGCCCAAATACAATGTTCAATAAAGAAATATTTAAACCGAGTGCCTATGGACATACACAATAATAAATGTTTGTCAAGTGCTTTCATAAATAAGCATGTCTAAGGAAATATTAGTGTCACATTTTTAATGATAAGGTGCGCACCCATCAAAAATGATAATTTCTTCTGGGTAATCTAAATACATGCAATCGCTTGGGGCTTCCCAACGCCACCGCTGCCTGCTCTACACATCAACTAAAGCATTCACAATTGTTTAAAAATAATAAGATAAAACTCACAAATGTGAATACCTAGCAGTTTTCGACTACAAAATAAATAAATAGGTTAGAGCTCTTTCCTAATCTTAATTTAATTCGAGTGTACTCTAAACTCATAAACGTCCATTAATTTAAATATGTATTTTACGGAATCACCCACTGTAGAATTACCCACATACACATTAAATTAATCTCACACCTGAAAAGGGCATGCATCCCTGTCAACTTCTCACACAAGGAATCCACCCTGTGTACGAGAAATAAAAATATTTTTATGGAATTCACAAAAAAACCTCACATAATCCACTGTGTTAAATGAATAGTTTTACTAAATCCATTGAAAAGCCTCATAGAATCCACTGTGGAATATGCCTCCTGGCATCATCTTCACAACCATCATAGATACCTTCATCATGATGACTAACAACATCACTCAACACATCACCAGATCGAGGAGAAACATCAAGATCCTCCTTACAAACCAAGGAGTCCAAACCAATGTTAGTAGACATAACACCTCATATATCAAAGCTATATCACCACAAGATGTAGGGGATTCATGGAAGCTCTCCCCCTTGTCTCTATTACTACCAAAGTTTGTCATTCTTGCAAAAAAAAGAGCATTCTCCAAAGCAAAAGAATAATCCACTGATGTTTTTCCCTCTCTTCTGTATATATGCATGTCTTCTCTTCAACATACCAATCGTTGCTTTGCTAATATATCCCATATGCCAAATCCTATACTTTTTGCTATATCGAATTCAATACGTCCATATAATCCTCATAACAGCGTCCCACCTCTCTAATGTCATTGAATCCAAGCGGGTACAATCCCCAAAGCTTTCTATTGTTTGATCACTCATGCCAGAACCTACAGGACGGATAAAGAAGAGACTATGTATAAACAATGATAAATTCTCCCAACTACTGACAATATCATCTAGTACACAACTAATAACTTCCAAAGCATAGTCTTCAAATGCTTGCAAAGAAAAACCCGCCTTCTCTTCATCGTTCAAAATATAAAGCTCCACATAATCAACCCATGCATTAACATCTTCATCCAATCTCCCATGGAAAGTCGCCATCCCTATGATCAATAATTACCAAAGAATAACACCAAACTATTGTCATTATCGCGAATGGAGTTCGCGCAAGGGGTTCATGATAGTCGCTCGCTGCAAGGACACTTTGAGATGGGAGTACTCAACATAAAATAATTATCTAGAAGAGTTTGGTTTTAAGTCAAATGAGAAAAACAAATTCTTGAATTAACATATAGGTAAGATATATGTTCAACAGACTTTTCGGATATGATCAAAATCAATTTGAGAAAGAAGAGAAGAATGTGGAATCGAGGAAGACAAGGAGCACCAAGCTTCATAGCAACTCACAATGATAGAAACTTCAATGTAGGCGAGGGGCTCAACCTCAACCTCAAGCCTTCTCTCTAAAATTCGATGAAAGTCCTCGAAGAAGGCAAGGGATTCAAGCTCAACCTCTAGCCTCTCTCCCTTGATTTGATGATGGCCCTCCTTCTCTCCTTGTCCTCCCTTTTATGGTTTTCTCCACTCCCTTTCACTCATAAAAGATTCAGGCGTTTAGCTTTAAAGCTTATGTTTTTAAAGCTACTTTTCTCTATTTTTGTTTTCTTTCTACTTTGTGCATATCTGCAACTTGTTTGGATCATAACTTCATCATATGAACTCCGAATATAGACATCCAGGAACTCAAAAAGATCAGAACGCATTTGTCGACAAAATCTTGCGAGTAGAATTGAGAAAATCCATTAAAAATAAACAAAATATATATTTTTGTAAATCGTGCTATTCGCTTCAAAATAAGTCACAGTATATATTTGGATCCATCTAAAGTGAGAATTAAGTCATCTAAACATGACACTAGATATTTCAAACTATTTTAGAAAATCGGTCATGCTTCCTATAAATCCTATAGAGATTCTGCAGTTTTTCCATGTGTGGACATACAACACCACGACATGGTTGCTCCTTAGCAGCAGGGACACCAAAAAATAATGTATCACAAGTGGTGATCGAGGATAACTCTCTCTCACAACCCAAGACATGAAAGCAAAAGGAGTGCTAGTATAGATTTGAGGTTTGATGCGTGGCTCTAAGAAAACCCAAAATCTAACTACAACTATTGAGTAGCAATCTTCAAGTTGAAAGGGAGCGACGGATCGAAGGTTGGACTCGAGAGCTATGGCGGGAGAGCAAGAGCAAGAAAGGGAGAGACTAGAAATGGGAACTCCAATAGTCACAATGTGTGACCGGGCCTTCCTTTATTCAAACTGTCACTAAAAGAATAAAGAATAAAGTGATGGTGACGGGCGCCCGCCACCTGCAGTGTGTAGTGGCGGTGAGTGTCAGTGTACTAATACACTGGCGGCTAGGCAGAGGCGCCTTTACCCCCAACAACCTCCCACTTAAAGGCGAATCTGCCCCAGTGAGGAGTGAAAAGAAAAAGAAAAAAGACAGTACAACATGTACACATGTACAACAGGATGAGGAAAGATGTCATCTCATCCCACACCCATCAACCTCCTGAGGAAGGCAAAGCACTCTGCAGAGAGGCTTTTCGTGAGCAAATCTGCAAGATTCTGGTCAGTTGAGATCTTGACAAGATCAAAAGACTTATCCTCAATGACCCCACGTATGAAGTGATACCTCACCTCAATGTGTTCCGTCTTCGCATGGAAGACCGGATTCTTGGCTAATTGAATAGCACTCATAGAATCCGAATGCAGTGTAGGGATAGCATCAATCCCAAGGTCAGCAACTAAACGACCCAACCAAATGGCCTCCTTGCAAGCCTCAGTGGTTGCAACATACTCGGCCTTTGTAGTAGAAGGGCCGTGCATTTTTGCACCCTGGACATCCAAGAAACAGCACCTCCAGCATAGGTGAATACATAGCCGAAAGTGGACTTCCTACTATCTGCATGTCCTGCATAATCAGAGTCAGTGTACCCCACAACTCCTATATCATGGCTGCCATAGCATATGCACATATCTGCAGTGCCCTTCAAGTACCTCATGATACCCTTCACGGCATCCCAATGCTTCTTGCCAGGTGTAGCCATATAGCGTGCCACAACACCAACTGCAAAGGCAATATCTGGACGAGTGGATATCATGGCATGCATAAGACTGCCCACTGCGGAAGCATAGGGAAACTTGACCATCTCGTCCCTCTGCTCATCTGTCTGCAGACAATCATCCTGTGATACCTTTACATAAGAAGGCAATGGACAGCCAATAGGCTTTACATCCTGCATGCGGAATCGCTCAAGGACATTACGAATGTACTCCCTTTGTGACAAGTAGAGGAGTCCCTGATGCCTGTCGCATCTAGTGCACATACCAAGTATGTGAGCGGCCTGTCCCAGATCTTTCATCTCAAAGCTCTTCTTGAGCTGAGCCTTAAGAGCATCTAGCTTATCATGAGCTTTCCCTGCTATCAGCATATCATCCACATAGAGTACCAAAATCAATAAAGAACCATCACGGGCTTTCTTCGTGTAAAGACACAGATCCATAGCACTCTAGCTGTAGCCTTGTGACTGCATAAAGGCATCAAACTTATGATACCACTCCCTAGGTGCCTGTTTCAAGCCATAAAGACTTTTCTTCAATTTGCACACTAGGTGTTGCCTGCCAGGTTCTGCAAAGCCCTTAGGCTGCTCCATATAAATCTCATCATGCAAGTCCCCATGTAAGAAAGCCGTCTTGACATCCATTTGGTATAAATCCAAGTCAAGCTAAGCAACCAAAGCCAATACTAAGCACAAAGTGGTCATCTTAACCACAGGAGAAAAGACCTAATCAAAGTCCACACCATGCTCCTGCTTAAAACCCTTTGCTACCAATCTAGCCTTGTATGTCGGCTTGGGGTGTCCAGGGGTACTTTTTAGCTTGTACATCCACTTGCATGGCAAAGCCTTCTTGCCCGTAGGCAAGGAAACCAAATCCCAAGTGTCATTCTTATGCAGGGATTCTATCTCAGACTGCATAGCCCTCTCTCAGGAGTGACTGTCACCCCTGTGCATAGCCTCATCATAGGTGAAAGGCTCTCCTACATCTGTAACCAAGACATAATGCATCAAGGACTGAAATCTATCAAGTGGACGTCTGTCTCTAGTAGACCATCTCACGGCACTCTTTGCTGCCTGCCCAACTGCTTGTCCAACACCCTGACCATGAGCATCTGCAGTTGTAGACTATCCAACTGGCTGTGCGGGAGCTCTCGGCTCCTCCTAAAATATGACCCTGTGGATCTCAACAACTCTCTCAGGCTGCCTATGCATTTTGTCTTTCATGGAAGACTACATCATGACTGCGGATGACTTTCCGTGCTTGCGGATCCCAGAGATGGTAACCCATCTTGCCTGCATCCCCATAACCAAGGAAAATGCATTTAACACTCTTAGGATCCAGATTACTTCTCTTATCCTTGGGCACATGGCAAAATGCATCACATCCAAAGACACGGAGATGCGCATAAGAGGGAGGTTTTCCAGTCCATACATCCTCTGCAACCTGGAAATCCAAACCACTAGAGGGTGATCTATTTATGACATGCACAGCCGTACTAACTGCCTTAGCCCAAAAGCTCTGTGGTAGTAGACCTACATGGCTAAGCATACTACGTACACGCTCTTGGATAGTTCTATTCATCCGCTCAGCCAAACCATTCTAGGGGGGTGTAGGGGGTAGTCAACTGACGCTTAATACCCCTCTCATCACATAACTGCTCAAAAGCACGTGAGACATACTCACCCCCATTATCTGTCTGTAGGCATTTTAGCCTATACCCAGACTGGTTCTCAACCATGCACTCTCGGCAAGGTGTCACATGAAAGGACGCACCTAAGTCCAAGAGCCAACACTGTGCATACATAGAGCGTATCTCTGTCATCTGTGAAGCACTAGAAGAAGCTGCTAGGATATAATCATCATCATCAACATTCTCAGGCTGCATAACATTGATCTCTTCAATTTTAACACTGGACTTTGCAGGTACTATGCTGCGATCAAAAGACTTATCCTGCACTTTGTCTTTCCCCTTATCTTTGCGCCTTTCATTGCGCAATTCATGCCATTGTGACCTAATATGGCCCTTTTTCCCACAATGGTGACAAGTAACATCTGCATTCTTGCCACGGGATTTGCTACGTGACTTCCCACGAGACTTGGACCGAGATTTTCGAGAATCCCGTCCACGGCCACTACCACTGCCATGCTTTCCATATCCATCATTCTTGCCTCTAACTGTCATAGCATGAGACACACGAGAGGCATCCAAATTCTTACACTTAACCTCTTCGTGGAGAAGAGCACTCTTAACATCAGATAATTTCAAGGTAGCAGTAGAGGCACATAATGCAGTGCGAAATACATCCCATGACTCATTAAGAATACCAAGAAAGAAAAGAGGAGTGACATCATCTGCAAAAGTGATGTCCTGCGAAGTCAAGTTCTTGAGTATAGCATGGAACTGGCTCAACTAAACAAACATAGTCACATTCTCCTTCATGCGCAGATCCATAAGCTGCTTCAGCCACAATACATCTGACTCGCTGGACTTTTCTTGTCATAGAGATTTTTTATCTTTTCCCACAACTGCCATGCACTCTGTTCTTCCTCAAAGACATTATAGTGAACCTGTTCTATAAGAGACAATACAATAGTGGACTTGCGTAACTCATCAAGCTCAAGCCATTCCTCATCTAGCATAGTTGCAGGCAGATGCCCACTTAACCTCAAAGGTTTGATCTACGATTTCTGCACCAATACCTGCCAAATCTGGCTCTTCCAATAAGAGTAATTCAAACCATCAAGCTTAGTGATGTTGAAAATAGCATGATCAGTGGACGAACTCGCCATAATGCAGGCTGGAAGACTGTAGACAATTCAAAACTACTTGCTGTTTACTGTACAAAATGACCAAAAAATCACCAAAATCGAGAAAAAATGGCAAAGAAGTGAAACCAAAGCTGCTACCCACCAAGTACTAGTGAAAGTACATCATTTCAGACTGTTTCGGCATGAAAAATCCATGTCAATCCATACATATATGCTTGCTGTAATAAATTTCAAATTTCAGTAAAAGAGAGCTAACAGTGCCAAAATCGGATCCCAAGGCAATCAAATACTGCCAAGACCAAATCCGGCATCATGTAGGCATAGCATAAGCATATGATGGTCGATAAGCATGAATCCAACATCCAAGTATGTCATACAAATATCTGCCAGTGTGATGAGTAGGCACATCCCCTAGGCAACGGGGCAAAGTGTTCCTGCCACTACCAAAACTTGACACAAGTAGGTGTCAGTTCACAAAGATACGGATCCAAAACTGAGACTTAGCTCATAAGCATACAGTGAACCAAGAAATATGATATATCGTCCCAAAAGGTAAGAAGTCCCAAAGTCTCAAGTGTCTGTAACTACTCAATAGCATGTAACGGCTCAATGCATAAAAGTACCACCTGCTCAATGTCTGATAAGCATTCAAGAATGCTCCCACTGGCACAAAAGCCATATGTACGAGCTCAAGAGCTCAAGCCAAGGCAAGACACAGTGCCAATGACATAAGTCCAAGACAATACATCAATAGTGCATCCCGAACATGTAGGCAGTAGAGCATCCGTATGTAGCATCCATAAGCATGTAAAACATCAAGTACATCCCAAGATACAACTCTGGCAAGCCAATAAATAGCTCAAGTAAGCTCCGAGAATCCAAGGTCAAGAGCTCCAGTAGCAATAGGCTCCAAACAATGTAACTAGCATGTAGTAATGGCATAGGCTAAGCATGTCAAGACCAGTCAGACATAAGCAACATACATGCCATAAGTACATCCAAGGCAGAGTATCCAAATGCTTTGCAAAGCGAGCTCAAGCTCAACCAATGATCCCGAATCAAAACCAAGCTCTATGTCGAGCCCCAAGTGTCAATACATCACCATATATGCCCGAAACATAGCCCAAAAAGCATAGGCATAAGTATACATGAGTAAAATGACTTCAGCCAAACTGTGTACAGCAGTGATTTACTGTTCAAAACTGAGAATTTCAGCACCAAAATCAGCTCCAAATGGTTGCCAAACAATAGGCATACACTCCCCTAACATCCAGGCATCAAATGACAATGCCAAACAAGCTGTAGCATCAAATGTCAGTGTAACACTGTCATAAATTGCATGTGGACTGTTATGACAGTCCCAAAATAGTGTTAAATTAGTCCAAATGCTATGCCAACACATCAACCATCAAAACCAAGCATCAAAGCATGTTCATATGCCCGAAATGGAGCCTTTCCAAGTGCCAATGGAGGGGGAGAGCTGCTGTTGTGACTGTCAATGCTGAAGACACATATGGGAGGGATGCGTGATTCCGCCAACTATAAATGCTGGTCCTGGGGCTGCAAAAAATGGTGGCCAAGCTTCGAAGGGGTCCGGTTAAAGCCAAGGAAGGCCTCAAACAAGCTCCAGTAAGTCTTGTTCAAAGGCAAGTGAGATATGAAGCAAGGGAGCTTCAATGGTGGCTGCCCCAATCTTGTTTACAGCCTGTGAGACCTGAGAACTGAAGTAAACCCTGAAGAAAATGATCAAATACCTCTGAAAATGCCCTGAAGGTGCCCAACAATGCCGGGAAGGTGCTCGGGAAGCCGGGGAGTGACGGGAGCTCGAAGGAGTCGGATATGGCTGCCGGGAAGGAGACCCAATGCAAGTAGGGAGTTGATGGGATGCTGAGAATGCCACGAACCAAGCTCAAGAGTCGGAAAGCAAAGCTCTGATACCAGTTGAAAGGGAGCCACGGATGGAAGGTTAGACTCGAGAGCTATGGCGGGAGAGCAAGAGCAAGAAAGGGAGAGACTAGAAATGGGAACTCCAACAGTCACAATGTGTGACCGGGCCTTCCTTTATTCAAAGTGTCACTAAAAGAATAAAGAATAAAGTGACGGTGGCGGGCGCCCGCCACCTGCAGTGTGCAGTGGCAGTGACTGTCAGTGTAGTAATACACGGTCGGCTAGGCAGAGGGCCCTTTACCCCCAACACAAGTTGCAAAAGAAACAGAATAAGAGGAAAACAATTTCATATGCCACATTCCCAGTCACCCAAAATGGGAACAATAGTCCAAATATTAACTCTCCAATTTCAATGAGACAATGCCCATTATCTATACTATATCTCAAATTGTCATTCCCTTAGGAATGACCACTTTGAAGAAAAAACCCCCTTGCAAGTATGCTCTTATCTTTAATTTTAAAAAAACTCTTACAGATCTTGTAAACCAGCTCCTGTTGTTGGTGGGGACCTTCAGCAATGCTTCCTTTTGGATTCACTTCTCATCTTCAATATAATAACATAAACACTTCATCTACTTGGCTTCTTGAGCTTCTGAATATATAGACATCTTCGATCTCCCTCTTTTGAATGCTGCTGCATGCTTGCTATGTGCCCAATTATTGCGAGGGTCAACTCACCAAATTGCCCAAACCATCATAAACATATTCCCATGAAGCCCCTCATAACATCAGCCAACCTCAATAATACATGATGATTGCCTTCTCATTGACAAGCAGAGAGACCACTTAGGGTGATGCTACCTGATCGTCATCAATTTGCATCTTCATGATAATGGCAAACTCAAGCCATGATGGAGACAATATCCCTCTAGAATCACTTAGACTCAACTTCTTGGCTTACATGCTGCAAAAACACCTCTGCTAGCTCGATGAAGCATGCCAAACTTCAGTCCTAAATTTTGTCACACTACAATCCAACAAAATTAGTGCTTGCGACCTTCGCCATGTTTCTTTAATAATGATCACATTGCACTCTCTTCAGCAACTCGAATCCATAGGTTACCACCAATCAATGACCAGCTTCAACTCAATGCTTAAAATCATATTCCTGAAAGAGCTAGCCTTGGCACAAAACAATGGCCCCGAATATCAAAGATAGTTCTATCAATCTTCACGTTCATTAGAAAGCAGCCCACTTAAGCACATTGATAAGACAGCCTCCCCTCAAGGACAACCCCCTTGAGATCAAGATACATGCGGACCAACCTTATGTGGAATATATTCATCATAAGCTTTCATAAGCATCTCAGCCATTGCTGCTACATGATCTACAACATGCTCCTCTCTAAGAACTATCAACCTCCCTCAATCTTCTTCTCCCCCCTCCTCCCTAGAACATGAATTGCCACCATGCTGTTAAAGCCTCTCTCCCCTCTAACACAGCTTGCATTTTGCCAACCTTTTTCTAAAGCTTTTTCGTAAAGATTAATAAGCTTTTCCTTTTAAAACGATGCTTTTGTACCTTTCAAGGCTTTTTTAAATTTAAAAAAATAGCCCTTATTATTCTCTAGGCTCTAAGCCTTCATCCAAACACATATTTTTACCACTAGTTTAAGAGTTGATAAACACGTTTATCAAAGTGTTTCTCTTGCACATTTTCTTCTTACTTAGAGTTCTTCCTTGTGTTCAATAAACTTTGTAACATCCACATATATCTTCGTTTTGGGACCAGTCAAAATATGTCACCACATTCCATACATTCCAAAAATTAACTTGAAGACCATTTAAGCTGCTCAAGCCATGCCACGGCAAATGGTTGACTACCACAATAATGATTCTCTTTAACATCATTTGCACTCTCGCTTGAGCCAGCTTCTCTTTATCTAAATGAATTTTCCAACTTATTTGGGGTTTATTGAGCTATCACAAAAATGCTTGATAACATTTTAGATTGTTAAAAACAACCATTATCATATTGGTGTAAATATATTTATTTGATGTTCTACATGCTTAACAACCAACGTCAACATGTTGATGTATACCTAATCTTGCCTTAGGGGCCCTTTTTCTTATCTGTTCTATTGTATGGGTGGGAGCCACACATTGTAGTTTGTACAACATGACCTTTTAAACGGTTGGTTATACCCACTTAGCTAGTAACCTTTCCTCAACAACAAAAAAACTTAAGGGGATGAACAATTTATCAACTCTCAAAAACGTGGAAGTGAGGGGGATAGATTATGCCTCTAGAAATAGTATGATCTAGGTTTTATGGCTCTTAGGGCTAGCTGTTGCTTGGAAGATAGAGTAGTGGAGGTCTTGAATTGATGCATAGGGAGATGCATGTGCAATGAGATTTAGGACTAGCTATTGCTTGTAAAATAGAGTAGTAAGGATGAAGCATAGGAAGATGTATATGCAAGGAGATATGCAATTTTCCATTCTACAAATTTGGATGGGAGCGCCTAAAGTTAAAGGGGGTTTGCCCATCAAATCTGCATTTTAATTGTCTCAAACATGTTCAAAAAATGTTGGTATACAGGAAGTTCTATGCATTTCAAATTTAGAAGTTGAGTAGACCAGCTTGCAGGTGCACCCAAGGGCTAACAAACATGTTTTATCGATTGCTCTATGCATTGTTGATTGCATGCATCTTTTGGATGTGCATAGATATTATAATATGCCCCAGGAGATGCACACCCTAGGGTTTAAACTCACACACCCCACTAAACTCAATCCAAACTCAAACCATCGAGCAATGACTCCATTGGTGGTTACATGCATCTCTTAGAGCTAGTTGCACTAGCGCTTCTAGTGATACCTTGAGCTTGATCAGATTTTTGTCTTACCTTATGGTCGCTCTTAGGATGAAGACTTAGAGGGCTTACTACATGGTATCAGAGAGAGATGATTGATCGGTGGGAAACTTGTCCATGGTGATAACTTTTGTTGTGATTTTCCTTTAGCCTGAGTTTGCTCGACCAATCATCTTTCTTAGTGTTGTTAACCTTTTGTTAGCACCCCCATTTTTGTGAGTGCTTGTGGGGGTGAGCCAAGGCCTTGTTAACCTTGGTCGCCCCAACCTTGTCGAGTGCGACAATTGGTTAGTGGGGGGGAGTGATACCTCACTTCTTCCACTAAGCAATGGTGTGACTTGGCCATTACCACATGGACCCTTAGAAGTCGTATCATATATGTCATAAATAAATGTGGTGCTAAGGCCTGATAGGTGCCTTAGGAGGCCTATATGGCGATGTGAATATGTTTCTACTATAATATTGTTCCCACACATTTAAGGAAAAAGATGGGGGTAAAGTTCAACAAGATAATTGGTGGAAGATGAATAATGTCCAAGGGACTACACGTGACGCAGCTCGGCTGTCTCACGTGAATCCTTAATTGGCAATGCGTGATTGGTTGCCCGGAATATTTTTTTTCGAAAATTTGCGACGCTATTTTAATTTTTTTATTTGTTGTTGTTTTCAAAAAATTTGGAGAGGTTGATTTAACCTGCCCGAAGGGGCTTTTAGGTTAAGAAATCCGGCTCCGGCCTTTCCTCTGATATTTTGCCAAAAATGAAAAAGGCGCAACGACTGGCCGCACTGAAAAAGAAAAGCACCTTAAAAAATATTAAAAAAAGGAAAATCGCCTTTTAAAAATGCCTAGAAAAGCACGCTTTCCATTTCCATTTTAACCCTTTCTCTCTGACCACCTTATTTTTTTGATGCTTTACCAGGTCCGTACCGTACCCTTTATAAAACGCGTGCCATTTCAATTCTCGACTAATCCAAATGCGCTTGTTTTAAAAATGATAAAAATCGAGGTTTAATATAAATTGAATTGCAAAGATTTCAAAAACACATTCAAAATTTAAAGAAGAAGGTTTAAAACTATGGTTACAATAAATAATTTAGTTATATATTTTTTAAAAAATCCCACAAAAAATTCGAGTTAAAAGGTTTTCATATCTGCTAATAGAAATGTGTTAAGTGAACACTAGTCTGAGATTAGATTAAGACAAACAAAAGTTTCCAAATAGAATTTATTATTAATATCATTAGCGGTAATTTCTAATTTGGGTGTAGATGTTTATTAGGGGGCCATATACTTATAACACCACATTATTCTCAAAATAAAAGACCCATGCATTTCATGAGGTGCACACACACACACACACACACTCTCTCTCTCTCTCTCTCTCTCATTATTGACTAATGACAATGATTAGAATAATAGAGTTGCTCAATTATCTTTTCTTGGGTTAAAAAGGACTTACCTACATTATTACTTCAAAACGTACGTGAAAGTCACAACAATAGGATATTAACATGTCACACTCTTACATAGTATGAACAAATTTGATACCTCAATTTTCATGCACCACTCAAGAATGTAATACCTAATTTGTGAGTTATTTAAAGATTCTTTATGGGAAGGAAATGACAAACATGAAGAAACAACTATCCCACAATTAGGGATCTACTATTGTACTTGTGTGATCTTACATATTGTTAAAAATCAATATTATAATGTTGATATATATATATATATATGTTTGCCCGATATTCTATGTGTTTAGCAACCACCATTAACATGTTGACGTATACATAATCATGTCACCGAAGCAATCCTTGCCCTAGAGGCCCTTTTTCTTATCCATTCTTTTGTATGGGTGGGAAGGAGGGTTGGCTAATGTGAACTAGTGGATGAAGAGGCTACAAGTAGTGGATTGTTTGTATATGGCCACATATTGTAGTGTGTACAACATGACCTTTTAAATGGTTGGTTATATTCACTTAGCCAATCACGTTTACTCAATACTTTGTGGATGTTGCCATTGCTTAACAATGAAATTACTCAAGGGAAAGGACACTTTGTCAAAGTTCTAAGACATGGAAGTGGGGGGAACAAATGATGCATCCAAAAAGGGTATGCTTTATGCTTTATGGCTTTGAGGACTAGCTATTGCTTGGAAGATAGAGTAGTGGGGGTCTTGAGTTGATGCATAGGGAGATGCATGTGCAAGGAGATTTAGGACTAGATATTACTTGGAAGATAGAGTAGTGGGGGACTGTGAATTGATGCATAAGGAGATGCAGCATGTGCAAGGAGATGTAGGACTAGCTATTGGTTGGAAGATAGAGTAGGGGGGATAATGAACAAGAAAATATAAGTGCAAGGAGATATGCAATTTCACATTCAAGAATGCCTAAAGTTAAAGTGGTTTTGCCTATCAAAGGCAACTTTTGATTGTCTCATAACATGTTCAAGAAATGTTAGCATATAAATTCTATGCACTTTAAATTTAGAAGCTGTTGAGGATTTACATGCAACTTCATTTTTCCTTACTGTGATGTAGGGTATGATGCAACGCCCAATATGGGTGGACTAGCGTGGAGTTGCACCTAGGGCCTAATAAACATGTTTTACCATTTGGTTTATGCATTGTTTACAAAAAATAAATAATGTGTTGCTTGATGGCATTTATTTATTGGAGGTGGGATGTTAGCCCACAATCCAAGGCCTAATAGACATGCTTCACCAATTGTTTTATGCATTACGTGCATCTCTTGGATGCAAAAGGATGTTTTAATATGCTGCAGAGATGCACGACCTAGGGTTTGAAGTTACAGACCATGATAAACACAAACAAGAGCTATGACCCCATTCGCGGTTACATGCATGCCTTACTACATGGACACTTAAAAGCGGTATTGTTTATATCGGAAACAATCGCAATGCTATGCCATTGCCTGATAGGCATCTATATGGCAATGTAAATATCTTTTATTATATTATTATTTCCACACATTAATAAGGAAAAGATTGGGGTAAGAAGATAATTGGTGGAAGATCGAGAATGTCCCACCTTCACATTTTCAACTTTTGATCGTTGATACAAGAAGTTAGAACAAGGGAGCTCGGCTCTCAAGTGAAACATTAATTGGCAATGCATGGGCATTGATTGGTTACCACGACAATATTCAATAAAAGTTATGCTTAATTAGATATTGTCGGCTGAGATTGATGAAATTAGGCTAAAATTTGGGATTCGCAGCGCTAAAATTTTTTAAATTGTGGTTTTTAAAAATCTTGGGGAGGTTGATTTAACGTGCGCACCACAACGCATTGGATGAGGGGCACTTTTAAAATTTTTAAAAAATAAAATTGGCACCGGCCATTTCTCCGATATTTTTGCCAAAAATGAATAAAAGGCAAACCGGGAAAAATGAAAAATCACCTAATTTTTAATCAGTACTACCCAAAAAAGGGAGAAAAAAATGCGGTTATTTAAATTTTTGACAAATTCTGAAAGACCCGTAGGGAAAAAAAAAGAGTAAGATATTATTCTCACAAGATTAGCTTAAGACAGAAGGAGGTTTCCAAATAGGATTTATTATTAATATAATTAGCGGGAATTTTCTGATTGGGGGTAGATGATAAATACGGGGGTCATATAAGTATAACCCGCCGTGGTGCTAAACATAAAAAAACTGGTGCATTTGAGGGGGGTTGTGTGTGTGTGTGTGTGTGGCGCACCCGCGCGCCTCTCTCACTCATTTTCTTCTGTTTCTATCGTGGTTTAGCGCATCCGTCACAGAATTGAAGCCGGCTTCATTTTTTTCTCATCACCCACCGGTCCTTAATGCGCCTCTCCTTTGATCACATAATCGGAGGAGAGCTCAACCCAACACCAAATCAGACAGATTGATTCAATCTTTCCTTCTAAGCCCTCTCTTCTTCCAATTCCTCCGTCTCATGCATAGCCATCCTGGCACAGTTTTGGCTTCTTGAGCGACAAATTTGCTCCTTCTTGACAGACCAAATCCTAAATTCTACCTTAATTAACCACCCGCACAAATTGGCAATCCTAGCTTCTTGCCCAATCGAACAAATTCTTAACTAACCTACCTTGCTTCTTGTCAATTTCAACACATGCATTGCCCCTTCTCAATTTCAAAGAGCCTAACCTTTCTCTAGGCAGTTGGACAGAAGTTCATACATCAAGAGGCCAATCCATATCCAGTTAGATTGCTCCCCAATTCCTCCTTGATTAGTCCTAGCCACAATCTCTCTACATATAATTTTGGCCCGATTCCTTTATTACTGAAATCCACATCCCTAGCCGTTGCAATCTCTCTCTCTCTCTCTCTCTCTCTCTCTCTCTCTCTCTAGATGTCCAAAGATATGATTGATAGCAGAGGTCACGGCACAGATCAGGAGAAGAAGCTCTGCATGATCAGCAATCATGGAGAAATCATGAACGATGGTACTGCCTCTGCGCACCATGCAGATGCGCATGTCATCCACATCTCACCCAGCATTCATGATGGCAGGAATCTGCCCTCCAAGATGCATGGCGGCATTCAGTACTCAAAGCTTGTGGATGCGGAATTGGCAGCCCCTGTCAATGGAGAACACAGACCCGGCGTCACCACCGATCACGACAGCGAATCGCATGATACGCAGCCGCTGCTGGGCGAAGAAGCCAAGCGCGAAGAAGATAATTACCAGAAAGAGGACAGCAAGAAGATGAATGCAGGTTCACATCCGCCCCCATTATATGCTGCCAGCAAGACGGCGCAACCTCCATTCCTGATCTTGGAGCCCATCAAGAAGGAACGACTGCTGTCACTGGACGTGTTCCGGGGCATGACCGTAGTGGTAAGCCCTTAAATCTAATCAGTTGGATTGGGGCTCTTAGGACCTTAATCTTTTTATCAGTTGGATTAGAGCTCTGATCCCTTAAAAATCTTTTATCAGTTGGGTTAGTGCTGTTGTGGTAATGGCAGCACATCTGTGCATCGCCATCTATACTTCATGAATGCAGAACTGTGCTGCAATTCATACCTCATCAACTTGCAATGCAATTAAGCTATACGAGAAGAAGAGTATCGTATGTTCTTGAGCCTCTTCTTTTAACATTCGCCCCATAAGCACCATTATTCCAATAGCGCAATTACGGATCTGTCTAGCCAGTAATTATCAGAGATCTTTAGTCTAATTCTTGATCTAATTAGCGAGGTTAAACTCTTGTTTGTTGCGTCGTTACTAAACCAGTAAAGTTAGAGATAACTTTAGCCTAATTCTTGGTGTAGTTAGCGAGACTAAACCCGTGTTTGTTGCTTGTTGCTTCGTTAAGGGATTGATTATGTGATGCAGACGCTGCATAAAAAGGTCTCTCTTTTTGGTTATTAAAAAAAGGTGGTCGGGTATTATGAAGCGTCCTTTTATGGAAAAGGCAACCTTTTAAACTGTCTCACGTTACTTCACGTTTTGCCGAAGTTCTTAATTAATTTGGATCGTCAAATGAGGAAAATGTCCCTTGTTGTTTCATTTAAACTGGCTTATTGGCTTTGAAGTTTTGGATGAGAAATTCCAGATAGGCCCTCCCAAAAAGGCTGCTTGGCATTAGAATTACTAGCCAAGACCTTAGAAACAATATAAATAAACTCGTCATGATGATAAAGGTTGCATTGGGAAAAAAGGTTGGGCTCGTCTTTTTGAAGGAACTTTGTATTCCTTTAGATGAGAAAGGGAGAGTGCATGTAGAGTTTACACAATCCCTTGCCCCAATGTAATGCTAGGTGGCGAGCTCATCCACCTTGTCTCTTTTCGCCCACTCTTGATTTCATGGCACATTGAACAGCGAAGCCTTAGGACTCGTGTCACCTTCTAAGCTAAGCATGAGATGCCCATCTTCTACATCTAGCCAAACATCCATATAAAAAGGATAATGTTGATGGCACATCGAATGTCGAAGCTTTAGGACTCATGTCACCTTCTAAGGTAAGAATGAGATGCCCATCTTCTGCATCTAGCCACACGTCCATATAAAAATGATAATGTTGATGGAGACCTACTTCACTTTTTGCATATCAAAATTACACTTTCTAGGATTGTAAAATTAGGCCATTTTGTCTTTGCGAGGGTTACTTCACAAGCTCTTTTCATGCAAGGTTACTTGTATGGGTAGAAAAATGATCAATGAGCACAAGGTTGAAGATTTTATTGTTTTGCTCGGAACTTGACATGAAGGATAAGTACAATAATATTGTAGTTGTTTACGAGCACAAGGTTGAAGGATTTGAAATTTCCTATTACAAAAACATGTTGTGAAACATCTAAAACGTAGTTGTTTTGAGCTATAATAGAAATAGGAATTACAGTAGTGAAACTTTTGAGGATAGGTTACAATGACCTTGAAATGCAGCGTAACCTCTTTTGGCTAGCATTAGAAATGTGGTGAATTGTGTTAAAAAACATGAATGTTTAGTTGCACATATTCTTAAGCAAAAGGTTGGATTTCAAAGGGTTTTAGGTTAGCAATTGAGGCTAATGGCTTTTGGACATTTGATTGAACATAAGTAGTAGTGCTCTACATGGATGACCTTGCCTGGACATCACAAGAAATTTTTGACATTTTAGTTGCACATATTCTTAAGCAAAAGGTTGGATTTCAAAGGGTTTTAGGTTAGCAATTGAGGCTAATGGCTTTTGGACATTTGATTACATAAGTAGCAGTGCTACATGGATGACCTTGCCTGGACATCACAAGAAATTTTTGACATTTTCCCATGTGGGGAAAGGGACTCTTTGCCCTTGTTTAAGGTGTGAGATCCTTCCCTCGCAGAAGCTCATGATGTCATCATAATTCACAATGTTGAAGTTATAGTGGGAATTTGTCTAAAACTTCTTGTGTATTCGTTGAGCCTGCCCACATGTGTAACCATCAAATGCCAGCATGATGGACATGCACACACGTGCTAAGCCTGCCCATCTGCCCGCACACCATGCATGATGTAGACATACCTGGATGCAAATGTGCATGCAGCATGTCCTCATGTATGCACACATGGAAGCGGCAACCTTCTCCTCTCTTACTACAACACTGCAATGTCTTTACTGTTTTGCCTGTCACTCCCAAGTAACAAGGCCAAAACATCACACCCAGATGCAGGATCATGGTAAGGGTGGCTTGAGAGGATCTCTGCAGGAAATATGGTGAAGCCCCACTTTCCGCAAAGCTATGTAGCCGAATCACCAGTCTGATGTGTAATAGTTACAGATGTATGGGAGTGCTTTATGTTGCTGGAAGTGAGCTCTGCTCATTCTTTTGAGCTGACCTAGAACAAAATTTGGAGTAAGCTGACACTTGCATAATTTGCAGGCGATGATTCTTGTAGACTATGGGGGCGGCTTATGGTCAGGAATAAACCATTCACCATGGGACAGCATCACATTTGCGGACTATGTGGTGCCTGCTTTCCTGTTTATTGTGGGTGTTTCTTTAGCTCTGGCTTACAAGGTTGGTCTGCTTTCTGTTGTTCTGATTTCCATTGATTCTATGGTTGGAATTTAGTTATTGATCATTTGTGGATGTGTGGACAGTCCCTGGATAACATGAAGAGTGCTCTTTCTATGATCTCGTTACGGTTTTTGAAGCTCTTTGGACTGGGATTATTACTTCAAGGCATGTGTCAGTTTAGTTCCCACATATCTCCTGTTGTATTGCCCAGCTGTTTCTTTTGCTGCCTTTTTTGGTATTGAGAATATGCATTGCTCTTCTATCAGATTTTGTGGGTGCTTATCTTTGTTATGTCTAAATGGAAAATTCAGGAGGTTTTCTTCATGGTGTGAGAGATCTCAGTTATGGAGTCAATTTGCAGACATTGCGCATCACAGGGATTCTGCAGGTAATCCTCCTTGTTCAGAAAGGGATGTCATGTCATCTTGAAATGCATATCTCAATCAGAGGTTGAAATAACAAGGCTCAAGTGTGGATTTACTTACACTTGCGTAACATTTTTGTTGCAGAGAATAGCTTTTGCTTATGCTATTGTTGCGCTGCTTGAAATGTGCACGTCAAAAAAATACATCCCAGATGCCAGCGAGAGCTTCTTTGGCATTGTCAAAATCTACTACTTGCAATGGTGAGTGTTACCTCTTTAAGAGCTCTTGTGACTTGATTTCTTTCACCATCTTTCCATCATTAGCTCATTCGTGAACTGTTGTTTTCCCAAGGGTTGCTGCTTTTGTGATCGTTGCCGTGTACCTTGGGTTGATATATGGCCTTTATGTACCCAATTGGCAATTTGAGGCCCCTTCAAGTTTTGATTTTGGGACATTGCCAACCAACTCTTCATTAATACTCTCAGTAAGTGAAGCATTTCCAGTCTAATGGGGAGGTTTCACTCCCATCAATTACTACACTGGCTGGCGTTCTGGGCTTTAATGAAGCAGCAAAGTTAGCTATTGCAGATGCTGTTAAAGGAACCTTGAAAAAATTTCAAGCCTGATCGTTTTAACCATTTGCAGGTTCAATGCAATGTTCGGGGTAGTTTGACACCAGGCTGCAATGCAGTGGGTTATGTTGACCGCTCTATCCTGGGGCTTGCTCATCTGTACCAGCGGCCACCTTATCGAAGAACCAAGGTTGGTCCTTGTGTTAATATCACAATGTGTGTTATATGCTTGAGAGCTGTCATTGCTTCTTTTAATGCAGTTGACACTTAACCTAAAAGATGAGTATATCTAACATACTGATGCGATGCTCTTAATGGGTTCACAGGAATGCAGTTTAAATTCTCCCTACGGGGGTCCACTTCCAGCCGATGCCCCAGCCTGGTGCTTGGCAGCATTTGACCCTGAGGGTCTTCTGAGGTAGATACATAAGTGTATATGTTAATGCTTATTTGAATGAACTGGACTAAGCGAATTCCAAAATGACACCACTATTTAGTCATATCTTCTTAAGCAGACATTTGTCCTTGTGAAAGTTTCTGGGAAAAGTCATTTGATGAAGCATTCTCTATTTGGTTACAGTTCACTCCCAGCTGTATTGACTTGCTTGATTGGGACTCACTATGGTCATGTGCTATTGCATGTTAAGGTAACATCTGCCTTGTCTATGCCATGTTCAGTCTAATAGGGTTCAAGTTAACCATGAACAGCTCTTACCAAGTGTGTGATGATTAGCAGGGCCACAAGAAGCAACTCTGGCAATGGACTTCCTCAGGATTAGTGCTGCTGCTAGCTGGACTCTTGTTGAATTTTGCAGGTAGGAGGCTTGAACAATTTCTTGTCTGGAGGTACTTATTTGAATCTATGGCATTGATTAAGCCAACGTGCTTAAAATGAGCACACTGATTTTCAGGAATGCCCTTAAACAAGCAGCTTTACACATTGAGCTATACATTGGTGACTGGTGGTGCAGTGGCATTGGCATTTGCCGCTGTCTTTGTACTGGTACAACTTCCACATGCAGAAATTATTCTAATTTGTGCTGGTTTGAAGCCATTGAATCATCCTCCGTGAACAATTAATTGATTCCAAATATATATCTTCAACAGGTGGATATATTCAAGTGGAGATCATCAACTGCTATTTTCAAGTTTATTGGGGCCCATTCTTTAATGGTCTATGCGCTGTTTGCATGTGATGTGCTGCCCATAGCTTTGCATGGGATCTACTGGAAGTCATCAGAGAATAATCTGGTCTCTCTCTCTCTCTCTCTCTCTCTCTCTCTCTCTCATTACTTTCTCTCCTCTCTCTACTCTCTACTCTAGCTACCCTCTCATTCTCTCTCTACTCTCTCTCATTCTAAAGTGTGCATAGGCTTGCTATCAGCTTGCACAACAGGTTTGCTATTATGTTCACTTTCTTGGAAGGAAGATTGCTGTTGTTTAGATTTCTTTCTGATGACTTGACATTCTGTTGCTTTTCTCTGTTTGTTTCAGATTCACTTTATATTGAAGACCTTTGGGTTTGGACACGGCTGAAGGGGTTATTGGGTTACCCACTTTTGTTGCACTATACTGTAAGTAAAGAAAACCGGTTTCTGTGTCTTTGATGCAAGTGATTGTTGCTTTGCTTACAACTTTTGCTGAACACTTTTGTACTACACTGTTAAGTAATGAAAACCGGTTTCTGAGTCTTCGATGCGAGTGATTGCTGCTTTGCTTACAACTTTTGCTTAACACTTTTGTTTTGTTACAGCTATGGCAGTCACAGGCTTCATGATGAAGGAAGGGCATGCCTGCTGGTAGCAAAAGCTGCTCTAATTTTATTTGTTTTCAATGGAGACAGAGGGAGGGAGACATGGCCCCAAGAGATTCACTCTCTTTTGGAATCCAATCCCCTTTGAGAACTACTCTTATTCTTCCTGAAAAGAGTATTTACCCAACAAGACCTCTCTCCCTTGTTTCCGCCCCCCCCCAACCCCTTCATGGAAGTCTCATTGAAGCTTAAGGTTGCTCCTACAACCACTCTCTCCAAGCCTCTATACACATAATACTCATAAGCTAACCAAATTGCAAGCCTATATATATGCATAATACTTGAAAGCTTATGCCATTGGATCCAAGATAACCAGATTGCAAGCCTATATAAGCATAATACTTGAAAGCTTATGCCACCGGATCAAAGATCCGCCAAATATATAATAGTTCCAAAGTAATCGCTTGGCTATAGGACTTCGGGTAGAATTCAGTGCATACAATCTCCTAATGAAGAGGGAAGTTCATCCATATCACACAACTTTGATATATATCACATTTCCCATACATTTTGAATATGTATTCCCATAAGAAAATGGGATTTGTATCCTCAACGGATGACAGCTAGCATATAACATCTCATTGAGTGAGTTATAGGAAAATTATCCTCTCATCCATATGAGGATCTTAATCTAAATATAGCAACACTGTCACTCAAGAATGATGGGATTTTTATCCTTAATGTACAAGAGCTAGTATATAACATCTCATTGAGTGTGTTATAGGAAAATTGTCCTTTGATCCATATGAGGATCTTAATCTTACATATAGCAACACTGTCTCTCAAGAATGAGTCAACGTTAAACTATCATTTTAGATGTATGAGGTGCTCACACTATTGTTTCGTTTGTATTAGGTTCTCACTCTTGAGATAGCAACACCATCAGTGCTCTCTCTCCATTAATGTTGAATATGTTTTTCCATAAGAAAATTGAATTTGTATCCTTAATGAATGAGAACTAGCATATAATATCTCATCAAGTGATTTAAAGAAAATTTGTTCTTTAGTCCATGTGAGGATCTTAGTCTTAGCAACACTCTCAACAATTGAGAAATAGTCTGCGTTAAACTATTGTTTTCATTTGTACGAGGATCTTACTCTTTCTAGCAACACTAATAGTATAGTTTGGTGCTCTCACTCTCACAATTAATGTTGTGTATCATGACTAATTGATTTGAATCATGACTAGGTTGATTTGAGATGTGAATGATAACAATGGCCTTTTGTAATATTCAAGTATGTCTTTAAATGAGGGGGAAGATTTCATAAAAAAGGGGTTTATTAGAATTGTACCCTAGGAGCAATTTATAATCATTTCAAATTAGTTGGTATTATTTATCGTAATGTTTGAGGTGTACTCTTGGTTATAATAATGCTACTAATCATGATCCCATGGAGAGTGACATCCATCTTTACTTTGTCTATCAAGTGGGTACCCTCAACCCTTTGTCCTTCACTTGTTACCACATTTTGATAATGATGTGTGTGTGAATACACTTGGATTATCAAGGCACTTTTTTTTCTCTAGGAGGTTTTTTTCCTTCAGCCTTGTATATATGCCTATTGCACGCTAGGTTATACTTAGTCTTGTAAATTTTTTCTATTGATACCTCTTAATATACTTTTAGTGTGCGCTCTCAAGCTTCTTTTTCTCAGGTTGTGTGTGTGTGTACATACACATTCTTGCAACCCTAAATCCAACAATTGGTATTGATAGAGTTGTTAATAGCCTCTACTTGATTTTCTTTGATTTGTGAGTTTGTACATTAACAAGTATTGTAGGAGAGCCTATGAGACTTGGTATCATAAAAATTTTATGGGTTCATTTTTTCCTTAATATACACTATTATTAGTATTGTGTAAGCTATTTTATCCTTTTGTATAGAAATCTTGATAATGGTCATTTAGTAAAAGTCTTTACAATCTAATATGGACAATGCTACACGATCACATAACACATGCTCACTTTGTGCAAATTTTTCTCTATGTAGAAAAAATTTGTATCAAGTGTAGTCAATGGCCATGGTTGGTAATGCATGCATACGTATGCATAAAGGCACTTGAGCATTGCTTTCACGATTGTAAACGCGTGTATATGTGTAAACATAAACATATATGAAATGTATCTAAGTTGCTTAAAAATAATGTGATCTTATAGATTTAATTGATAGTGATTTTGAAGCATCAATTGATATAATAATTATGCAAATCACACATGGTAAGGTGCCAAGCTTGAAAGGTTCTATGTGTGGAATGTTGGGGATAAAGGTGCTTGTGCCTAGCCGCTTGTGTATTAGTGCACTGATAGTATTTGTACATTTGTACATTGTAGGTAGCACGTGTTTATCATTGTCTCTTTATTCTTTATTCTTTTAGTGACATTTGAATAAAGAGAAGGTTGGTCACACATTGTGATTGTTGGAGTTTCCATATCTTCTCTGTCTCTGTCTTTGTCTTTGTCTCTGTCTCTCTCTTGCTCTTGCTCCTTTTACCATAGCTCTTGTTTTCGCTTGTGTGTAGTTGACCATCTCTTACACCCCTTCCTAGAATGGTATTGTCGAACACATGAATATGAAAATTTAGGAGAGAGTTCATCGTATGCTTAGCAAAGTAGGCTTACCATAATACTTTTAGATTGAGGCATTTAATACTCTCGCACACTTGATGAATTGGTCTCCTTGCACTACTATTGATTGCTAGGTTGCAGAGGAGGTTTGGATTGGAAAACCTTCATTATATACTCATTTGCATATCTTTGGTTGTGAGGCATCTTGCCATATTTCCAAAAGTACAATAAGCTGGATCGTAAGTTTGTGAAATGTATATTTTTTAATTATGGGGATGTAGGTGAAATGGACTATTGCATATGGTATCCGCAAGCTCACAAGGTTATTCGTAGCCATGATATCATTTTCCATTAGGAAAAGATGCATAAGCAGCTTGAGCAGGTAGTTCAAGTATGCATGCTGATCTTTTAGGAGGAGCTTTCTACTTCTGTATAGCCAGCTAGATAGCTTGCAATAGCTGATGCTCCAGTGGCCTAGGCCCCCCGCTGTTGTGCAAGATCAGTCTACTTTCAAATGCTCTACTAGAGCTAGATGTTAGCTTGAGTGCTTCACACCCTCCATAAATTATGTTATGCTGACATATGCAAGCGATTCTCTCTCTTATGATGATGAGGCTATGCATAGAGATGATAGTCACTCATGGGACAGGGGCATGCAACCAAAGTTTGACTCCTTACAAACTAACCATACATGGGATTTGGTTCCTTTGCCTAGTGGCAAGAAGGCATTGCCATGCAAGTGGATATACAAGCTAAAAAGTATCCTTGGATACCCCAAGCTTGCTTATAAGGCAAGATTGGTAGCTAAGGGTTTCAAGTAGAAATATGGTGTTGACTTTGATGAAGTCTTTCCTCAAAAGTGTCAATGGATACAAGGAAAGGATGAATGCATTCCTTGGTTCTAGATCATGTTTTCTCCAAGGAAGAGTTGCACTTTTCCCTCAACAAGATAAAAAGGGAAAATTCCTTGATCCAAATGAAATCCTCACTAATTTCTACTAGAAGTTGTAGAATGTTTGTGTTGATGATTTCTACTAGTTGATTAATTCATTATGACTTAATGATTCTATACCTATTGAAGAAAGCATGGGCAAGATTGTTCCAAATAATAACATTAAAAGAAAGCCTAACCATTTCTAGTATTTGATCGTGTTAAGTGTCTTCTACAAACAGATGGTGAAGCGCTACACTTAGAATTCAGTTCACACATGCTAAACAAGAATGTTTGTGCATATGAGGAGAATCCATGATGCTATCTTAGATATTCTCTTTGGCATCAATCATGCAATGGAGGAGGATATTGTCTAGTTAACATAGATTTAGACATAACATACGATAGAATATGCTAGGAATTTATTGAAAGGGTACTTCGTTGGTGTGGATTTGACCCTGTATTTTGTTAGATGACAGTGGCATTATTCTTGAATGCTACTACTATGGTTAATATCAATGGATACTATACAAAATATTTTTCCTTGCAAAGATCACGGTTGCCTGTTGGCACCTTTATTGTTTTCCATGGTCACTCTACCCCTTCTTAAGCATATTGATACAAGGTGCAGTTGGGAGTAATAAGAGAACTTTCCATGTTTGAGGGAAGCTCCTTTTTTTCTTAGATATTTGTTGATGATAATTCAAATATTAGCAAAGTACAACAATCATTCGTCAATGCTCTTATGGAGTTTTATAAGGAGTTTGTTGCATTATTGGTTTCTATCATTAGTTGGATTGGGATAATAATGGAGACTTGAGGGGACTCACTATATGTATACTCTCTATATCGCATGCATTTAAGTCCTATTTATAAATACCCTTATTTGTGATTTTTTCTTGAATAAAACACAACCATTTTCTATTTGATCTATAAATAATCCCCTTTTATTGCATCCTTTTGTATGTAAAAGTAGTGTAAAACTAGTATTTATTAAAAATCCTTATCCACATGATACATACATATATTTATGAGTGACTCCCTCGAGAATGGAGAGGAATTCCATCATCTGGGTTGCAAAATCTATCTTTGGGGGTGGTGGATAGATTGATTACTCTAAAGGCATCTCTTATCGATTTTCAATGCAATGGTGTTTCCCTTTACTGGAAAAAATTGGAAGCTCTGTTCATCTCATTATCTTGGTCACTTGGTGACAAAATGTCTAAGCCGCTATGTTGTGGAAGTAAATAATGTCTCCCATTGTAAAATATTGCATTAGTTTGTAGGACTTACCTTCAAAAGCATGTAGGCTAGCTTTTTGACTTTTGATGAGAAGGTTGGATTGTGACTAGCCATGGGCTTTATTGATTGGAGAAAATCCAAGTCATTAGTTGAATGTTTCCTTGGTATAAATAATTGGAATGGACTAAAATAAGAGCACTAAATCTCAATCTAAAAATATATTCATCAATGCATGGAAAAGCTTAACTGAGGGGGAGGGGCCACCCGGGGGGGGGGGGGGGGGGGGGGGTGAGGGAGTGCAAGGTGACTCATTGCTGCTTCGCAATATATGGCTACATGCAAATGCTTACTAGGGTGACTTCTTCCCTTTCAACTGTGACACCAAATTATCATTGTCCATTACTAAGAAAGGTCTCAATAGATGGTATGACATGTGGAACACAAGTTCCCTCTCTTTTAAGGAGGTTAATGATCTAAGACAGGTGTATGGTCTCACATCTAGCTGAATTCAATTGGTTTATTGGAGTTATTGGAGTTATTAGCAAGAAGAAGGACCCTATCCCTCCTCTAATGGATGCAAAGGACAACTAAGTCTAAAGGGTTGGTTCAATAGTAGAAAGAATCTGATTTTGGATTATGAACAACAAAAGGACTTGAGAGGTGGGATAATGATTGGTTGCTAATGAAGATGATGGAACCAAGGGGCATAATCAAGTCTTGGAACACTGTCTTAGAATCAAGATGGATCCAAGGGGCATAATCAAGACTTGGACAATCTCATAAAACCATGGATGGTGATCCCCTCTTTTAAGCTTAATTTTTCACTATGGAGAGTTGGTTCTTACAATATGCCCATTAAGGACACATCCAAGTTTTTGAAAGTCTCCCCTCTATGCTATTTTTGTAAGAGAGGGTAAGCAACATTAAAACATGTGATGTATGATTGTATCGAGATCAAAAGTTGCTAGAATAGTCTTAGTAAGGCCTTCAAGAAGATGGGACTCCCTTAGAAAATCATGTGGAAATAAGCCCTTAGTTGGTTTTTAGAGGTCTCTTGTTTTGGAACATTAAGAATGAGATAGTCTTTGGTAAAATCTCTGGGGGGACCACTACATTATATCCTCTATATCATGTGCATTCAATGCCTATTTATAAATATCCTCATATGTGATTTTTTCTTGAATAAAATATGGCCCTCCTTTTTTATTTAATATGTAAACAATCCTTCTATATGACACCCTTTTGTATGTAAAAAATGTATAAAAATGATATTTTAAAAATCAATAATTTCGAATGCATGTGATACACATACATATTCATGATAACTCAAATAATTTGTTGATGCTCCATGGAGTTTTATAAAAAGTTTGTTGCCTTACTCGACTCTTATTGGGGTAATAATGGAGACTTGGGAGGTTCATTATTATATGTGTACTCTCTATATCATGTGCGTTTAAGGCCTATTTATAAATAGCCTTATTTGTGATTTTTTCTTGAATAAAACAAAAACCTTTTCTATTGGATCTATAAATAATCCCTTCATATTGTATCCTCCTATATGTAAAAGTTGTGTAAAGCTAATACTTATAAAAAACCCTTATCCACGCGATACACACATATATTTATGAGTGACTCCCTCAAGAATGGAGAGGAATTCCATCATTTGGGTTGCAAGGTCATTCAAAAAGGCTAGATATTTCATTATCTTGGTGCCCTTGCTAGTTTGATAGTAACAATGTCACAAAGGTTTGAATGGCTTATGAACAAGTTTAGGGAGAAGAGACGAAGATACAATAATCTATGAACAAGTTTAGGGAGAAGAGATGAAGATACAATAATGAGTACTCTCAAGGCATCTCTTCATCCTTAATGATTTTCAATGCAATGGTCTTCCCCTTTATTGGAAAAAATTGGAACCTTTGTTCATCTCATTGTCTTGGACATTTGGTGACAAAGGGACTTAGCCTCTATGTTGGTGAAGTAAATAATGTCTCCCATTGTAAAAGGTGTCCTTAGTTTGGAGGACTTACCTTCAAAGGCATGTAGACTAGCTTTTTGACTTTTGATGAGAAGGCTAGATTGTGACTAGCCATGGGCTTTATTAATTGGAGATGGATCATAAAATCCAAGTCATTAGTTGAATGTTCCTTGGTATAAATCATTTGAATGTTTTATTTTGTAAGAGCACTAAAATAACTATTACTCAATCTCAACCCGAAAAATGTCTTAGTTAATGTAAGGAAAAACATAATGGAAAAGCTTAACTTGGAGATGGGGGGGGTGAGGGAGTGCAAGGCGACTTGTCTTTGCTTCACAATATATGGCTGCATGCAAATGCTTACTAGCATGACTTTTTCCCTTTCAACTATGACAACAAATTATCATTGTCCATTGCTATGAAAGGTCTTAGTAAATGGTATGACATGTGGGACACAAGGTCCCTCTCTTTTAAGGAGGTTAATTATCTAAGACAGGTATAACATGAGTTATTAGTAAGAAGAAGGACCCTATCCTTCCTCTATTGGATGCAAAGGAAAACTAAATCTAAAGGGTTGGTTAACGATTTAATACATGTGTATGGTCTCACATAAGCTACATTCAATTGGCTAATAGGAGTTATTAGTAAGAAGAAGGACCCTATCCCTCCTCTAATGGATGGAAAGGATAACTAAGTCTAAAGGGTTGGTTCAATAGTAGAAAGAAGCCTATTTTGGATAATGAACAACAAAAAGGACGCGAGAGGTGGGATAATGATTGGTTGCTAATGAAGCATGGAGCAAGATGGAACCAAGGGGCATAATCAAGTCTTGGAACATTATCTTAGAATCAAAATGGATCCAAGGGGCACAATCAAGACTTGGAACAATCTCATAAAACCATGGATGGTGACCCCCTCTTTTAAGCTTAAGTTTTCACTATGGAGAGTTGGCTTATAGTATGCCCACTAAGAACAAATCCAAGTTTTTGAAAGTCTCCCCTCTATGTTATTTTTGTAAGAGAGGGGAAGCAACATTAAAACATGTGATGCATGATTGCATCAAGATCTAAAGTTGCTATAATAGTCTTAGTAAGGCCTTCAAGAAGATGGGACTCCCTTAGAAAGTCGTGGAAATACGCCCTTAGTTGCTTTTAAGAGCTCTCTTGTTTTAGAACATTAGGAATGAGATAGTCTTTGGTAAGATTTTTGGGGGCCACTACACCTAGGTGATTCACTATATATATACCCTCTATATCATGTGTGTTCAGGGCCTATTTATAAATATCCTTATATATAAATATTCCCTTAATAAAACATAACCCTTTTCTATTCAATCTATAAGTATCCCCTTTATATGTGATCCTTTTGTATATTAAAAAAGTGTAAAAATGGTATTTAAAAAATCCCTTATGTGTTGAATCCACATGATACATACATATATTTATGATTGACCTCCCTAGGCCACTACATGTATATCCTCTATGTCATGTGCATTCAATGCCTATTTATAAATACCCTTATTTGTAAAATTTTATTGAATAAAATATAGCCCTCCTTTTTTATTTAATATGTAAACAATCTTTCTATATGACACCCTTTTGTATGTTAAAAATGATATTTTAAAAATCAATCATTTTGAATCCACATGATACATACATATATTCATAAGTGACATCCCCCCCCACCCCCGCCGCGAGGGTTCAATTAGGTCCTATTCAAGTAGGTGTTGTCCTACCCCGAGGGTTCCACCTGTAAAAAATCATCTATGTAACGTGTGTTCAAGGGATATTAATAAATACTCTTTCTTTACATGTTAGTCATTGAAATGATCCCTTTTGCTTTACTAAACTTACATAAGTTTTTCAAAGTGTAATTTAAAAACCCCTTTTGTAAATAAAATCATGTAAATTTTAATAAATATAATATCCTTTCTTTTGAACTCACGTGGTATCTGATATGTTCTATAAGATGGATCCCCCAGTCATCTTGTGTGTTGAAATAATAATCAATTTATGTTGAAGGGTAGGGTATATTCCTATCACATCCTTGAATATCTAAATACATAAGTACTAGCATGTGTGATGGCCTATACGCACAATACATGGTCCCTCCTAGCAAGTCATTATCTGGCACACACTTTAGCAAAGGTTTAAGCATATAATGAAGCTTGTCTTCGTAATGTCTCATAGGTCATTATAAAGCAATGATACATTGATATCCAACCTTAAACAACCCACTACATCAAAAGGTTTCTTCTTAAGGCTATTGATGCCTAAATACTAAATATATGCATCAAACACATATAAAAGATTTAATAAAACCCTTCATATACATGACACATGGTAATGCATTGACTAAGTGATATGATCCTAGTCCCCTTCCCTTGTAGGGTGACTATTGAAACATCATGGGTCTGATCATACTTAAAGAAAGATCAACATGTGTGATTCTAAGATTGATCATTTTGACTATCTTAATTGCAATGTAAAATAGAATTTATAGCAATTTCATGAAATCTTATTGGGGAATGATAATGCAATGTAATAATACTATTATTTCAATAAAAATCAAAGAAGATTTTCTTCTATAAGTCCTTCAATAAATGCAATCTCTTGTCATTATTGGTTTGATCGATCTACAAGTGTACCAATATTTAAGAAGAAATTCCAAATAGGAAATCTTCCCTAAAAACTAGATACCATCTTTCTTAAATCTATCAATGGACAACAATATCCCATGAGGGAGTCTCAATCCATGATAGCTTCCATATAATAACAATAATTTTTATCATTTTTTCAATTTATCAAAGAACAAGTATGGAACTTGGACATCAATTGGAGAGAAGAGAGCTTCGCTTGTCCTTGCGATCTCTCATTCCACTTGAGTTGTGCCTCTTTTGAGTGCCACATCAAGATCTTCCTTTGATACTCGGATCCTTCATATATTATTCACATATGGATGCCCAATCCAAGACTTAACTCGCGAAGATTATGATGACTCAAGGTAGACTCCTCCTCTTCTTTAAATATGGAGAGCTTTACTTGATCTCTTCTTTCTATCTTTGCTTCCTCTTCCTCTCTTTCTATCCTTCTCTTCCTCTCTCTTTCTTTCTCCCTTCTATTTCTATTTCTCTCCTTCTCTCAAGTTGAAAATTTGCAAGAGAATAGCAACAACCTAGAGCTTCTCTTGTCTTCCCTTTCTTCTTCTCCATCCTCCGAACTATTGTGCATCATGGCACATTCTTTTCTTTGATTGAACTCAAGTTGTTCTCACTAATTTGTGAGGAGAATGTGGATTGGTTTGCTTCATCCTTTGCATGGCTTGATCAAGATATCTCTTGCTTTCTCTCCATTCCACGATGGAGAGACATTTTAGTCTCTTGCTTTCCCATCAATTTGTGTAGTCCATGACTTCATGGTAGCCATCATCCTCTTTTTCCCTCATTATTGTTCATTTTTGGTTCACTTTTTTCCTCTTCCACCAATTATCTTTTTTCCCAAGCCTTGTTCATGCATATTTAGTGGTAGTACACTCGTATTCTTTGGTCTTTAGTAATAATTCGCCTATTGGCATATAAGTGTATCTTGACTACTATATTTTTGCAAGTCAATTATAATAAGAGACTTCAAATCCTTTCATGTGAGATTTATGATGGCTTAAAATAGGTTTCAACAAGAGAAGTAAAGTCAAATAGGAGTATTATAAGTATGGATAAACTCCCAAATATAACATGTGGATGCTACCATAATTTAAGAAGCATCCAATCAATTAAAAGGAGAACCGTTTATGTCTACATCCCTCTATGAATATAAAAATAATGCCACAACCACATGGTAACATACCCTCATGGTGGGCTATCAATAGCCCTCACTTTTACTAATGCTAGGTATGAAGGTAGAGAAATAAGAGTGTGGAGCATGAGTTGACAATCAAAGTCTAGGCAATCCTAGAGAAGAATGTTTCAAAGTTACAAGTAAAATGAAGCTAAAAGGGCACAACTTGAGAAGTTTTTTCTTAGAAAAAGAACGAATTTGTGAGATTCAAGAAGTTAGTGAAATATACTTTTAGTAAAGGTTAGTTAAATGTAGCCCAAATAGTTTATATTATTGGACTTGGAAATACAAATGTGGAAATATAGTAGTCAAGGGAAACATATGATCAAGCAACTACAAGTGGTAAACATTGTAAAACCGCATTTGAAATATGAAAGGGTACTAATTATGATATTTATTTATGTTGGAGGATGTATTATCTAACATCTAAGGCAATACATAGGCAACACGTTCTAATGTCATTTGTTATTCTAAGCATATTGTGAATAGTGAGATTGTAAAGATCACACTAATGTCTTGGTCGGGTAATTCACTATATATATACCCTTTATATCACGTGCGTTCAAGGCCTATTTATAAATATCCTTATCTATAATTTTTTTCTTAATAAAACATAACCCTTTTATATTCAATCTGTAAGTAACCCATTTATATGGGACCATTTTGGATGTAAAAATGTGTAAGAATGGTATTTAAAAAATCCCATATGTTGAACCCACGTGATACATACATATATTTATGAGTGACCTCCCCCAGACTAATATACAAGCATGCATGTACAACTAGATAGTTGAATCCTAGAAAAAGTGATGCAATAAATTTTGACAATACACATGGCTATTTGTTTAAAGAAAGGTTATGTTAGAATAAAGGAATGAAGATGAGTTGTTCTATAGTAACACATGAAGTGCAAGTAGTGACATGTAAAAATAATTATGATGATAATGGTTTGACACGAAGAGAGACTTACAAACAATGTGTAAAGACATGGAAGACAATGTATACAAACATTGACAAATGTTTAAGAAATATTAAAATAATTGTAGATATAAAAAAATATCCACAACTTTTTTCTTATTGAGGGATGCCAAAATTAATTGTAAAAGGATAAAAAGTATTGTTACAGGTGAGAAGAAATTTTGTATTTGTCAGTGTTATTGAAAAAATTGGTTCATGGGGTATATTGGTATAAAAATGTGGTAAAAACTACTTAAAATTAGGATAATTTTCAATTAAAAGAGATATAGATTTGGAAGCTCTAAAACTTTCTTTTCAACCATGTATTGAAACTCTAATTACTTGAAAATTATTTTTCTTCAAAGTTAGCTCACTAAACAAGTTTTTAGCTTGGAAAGTTGGCTTAGTCAAGTTTGGAGAGCTACTTTGTAATGTGTCTATGTAAGAAATCCTTGATAATACTTTCTTTTTGTATTCCATCAAGGGATTTATCCAAGTGACTCTATTCAAAACTCTCATTGAATATCCAAACTTCATAGCCAAGGATCACTTGAGCTTACACTTGCAGAGGAAGGTTCACCTCATTCCCACAAGGATTGACTTACAAAAGGGTCATAATTGACTCTAAGGTTACGTAATAGAATCTCCTTGCATTGGTTTCGAGTAATTTCTTATACAAATCAACTCGAACCAAAGTGTGTCACACTTGGTTCAAGGAGACTTATGTATTAATAATTAATAATTAATTATTATTATGTAAATTATACTTAATTTATAATCAATACATATATGTATAGTTGAAATTTATATAACATATTAGCACTTAATCATTATGCATACTTATCATTAATTTATTATCTAAATTAATTATAATAATTATATACATATATATACTACTTATTAATATGTATATAATAATCCATGCATATAATAATAATAATAGTAATAGTAAATAAAATTTAGATAGATAAATAGATATATTATAAGTATTAATTATTTACATATTGATTATGCATTAATTTGTAACTATTAATATTTTAAGTAATCATTAATAAAATATTTATAATATACATGTATATAGTAATTAATAAATAGGTTAATGTATATATGCATTATATATTATGTATATATGTTAATGTATAATTATAAGCTATAATATTAATTAACATATTATTAACTTAAATATTAATTATTATGTGTACTTATCTTTCATGTGTTATTTGTATTAATGTTTATTGTAATATACATACTATAATTATCAATAATCCCATTTAATTGATTGGATATTAATAATTACTTATTAATAAATAAATAAATTATCAAGAAAAGATGTATACTTTTATTTTATTTAATGTATCATACATATATATAATTATGTACATATGTTATCAATTATTAATTGAGAGAGAGAGAGAGAGAGAGAGAGAGAGAGAGAGAGAGAGAGAGAGAGAGAGAGAGAGAGAGAGAGAGAGAGAGAGAGAGAGAGAGAGAGAGAGAGAGAGAGAGAGAGAGAGAGAGAGAGAGAGAGAGAGAGAGAGTTCTCAATATAGTTTATGGATTATCAAATTTATATGATGCTATTGGCTCAATGTGTGAGGACAATATGCATGTCATGATAGGCTCAATGTAAATAGAAATCACGATTAAACATGTTTATCTTTGAGAAACTTTGAGAAATGTTCATAAGGTTTTATTAGACATATAGTTTAGGCTTGATCCCATCAATGTTGGTCTTTCACTCCATATACATTAATGAGTGCCACATCCACATATATTGCATTTTTATGCATTCAACATTGTATTAGTCTAAGTTGCCATAGCTTTTGAAGTTCAGATTCTATTTGTTACATCAACCTCCCATGAACCTCTTGCGACATGAAATGTGCTTTCAAACCCCATGTGAAGCATAGGGAGAACATTGGCACGAAGTGCTGGGAGAATCTAGGGGTGTAGTGTCTAGTTCTACTTGTATTCAAAGTAATGCTCCAATTGGCATTGCTGATTGCTAGCAATTAGGCTCAAAGGTAATTACACGTTAGTTTTTCTTGAGTTTTTGGAGCTAGAAATTTGTGTACTTTATGTTTAAATATATGTGCTTTTTGTCTATATGGTTCAACATATTTTGTGATGGCATGCTAGATATATTTGGCATTTCATGTGTCATTTGATACCATGTTAGTTGGCTAGCATATCTCAACTTTATTTTATTGGTGGTTTTTGCTAGCTAGGTGCATGGTAGGTAATCTATTTTGATTTGACGAGCTATATACATGGGAAGCCACTTATTTTCCATCTACAAATGCTACATAAGTGATTCATGTGAAGCCAAAATATTTTGACTTAGGCTTGGAAGCAATCAATGAAAGAGGCTATTGTTTGTGAAGAATCTATATTTAAAATTCAACAAAAGGTTGACTTATAGATGGAATCAAAAGTTAGCAAGGCTTGTAAGAATTGACAAATCACTAACTCAAATACTCAATTTACAAGGAAGATTGATCATGCCATCCTCATTGGATGTGATGTGAGAGGAGAGAAACTAATTTTGAGGGATATACAAAGGAAATGCATGTATGCTAATGGGTTAAGTGTGTGGGTGTGTACATGGGTGCATGAGTTCAAACCCTGGATACAACCTTGAGGCATCTTGCATCTTTCAAATTTCAATCTTTCTTGGAAAAAAAGGAAAGGAAATGCATCTATAAACAATCTTCTAAATAGTAAGTTGTTGAATTTAGGGAGTACAAGGTGTGTATATATATATATATGGAACCTTCAATTACAAAGGCATTTTCTACATTATTGGGCATTGAAATTATATCAACCATGCACATAAGAGGTTTCGTTATAGATCCTTAATCACACATGATAGGAATGGTTTCTTAATAATAAATTCTTACCATATAATTGTAGAAAGACATTATGTGTGCAAAGTTTATCACAAGTTTAAATAAATAAGAAAATAAATGCACACAATAACATATTCATAAGTATGGCCACAAATTTATAGATGGAGGGGAAAAAATTAAAATTAAAGAGATATCTCTAGTGAAGTGTATTAGACATGAATTTTTAAGGGATATTTTATAAGTTCTTGGTGCTACACTTGCCCATGTACAAAATATGTGAGAGACTTTTTTTATTTTTACCACAACGTAATACAAAATCTTCATCTTCAACCTTCTTGACAAGCTTTCATGACTTCTCTCTTTCTCTCTCCTCTCTTATATTCTAGTCTCTCTATCTCTTCTCTTTCTCTCTCCCGTACTCTCATTCCCTATCTCTTCTGGTTTAGACTCTTATAAGAGATATCAATCGAGCATGGTCTTTGATCCATTTCTTTCATATCCTATCTCATTTTTAGTTGAAGAAAAACCAAGATAGTGTTGTACAAGTTGTATAGGCAATTGATGTTACCCTTGTATGATTACAATACCTTCCATGGATAGCAAGGGACAGATTTGGAGTTCTTGGGAGAAAAGGACAAATATGGTGGAGGAAAGACAAATTTAGTAAGTTAATCACTCATTTTGAGCCATTTTTAGTAAGCATTTTGACAAAAAGAGGCTCATTGGAGTAGGCAGATATTTTAGTCACTACTAGTTTTTAAACAATCCTCCTTCTATATCCATTCTTTCAAGCTTCCATGGACTCTTCAAGCTTCTATCTCATCATTCATCACCTCTAGGTATCAAAGGACTACGGAGAGGCATCGTAGGTATCATTGTGCAACAAATAGAGTACTGTTTGGAGTATCATTGGTCAAGCTCTTGGCTAAGAATAGCCAATTGACATTGTACTAATTTTTAGCCCTATTCTTTTTTATTTCTAGCCAAGAAATCACTTCAAGCTTAAGCTCCAACTTTTATTTTCAATATAGGTACTTCTATTGGTCATACTTGAACTCCTTTTGCTCTTCTTTCAAGCATTTCCTTCCCTTGAAACCCTAATGGACAGCAATAACATTTAAATCAATTTTGAAAGAGAGATTTAATCCATTATTTATCATTTATCTTAAATAGTTGGATAATCAAATTTATTATATTCTTGAAATCAGTGGATTGATAATGCCACAAACTTGATTCGTTAAATCTTATGGATAAAAGAAATTCATGCTTCATGGATTTTTCTGACTTTTGAGCATTGATTTGTTTATTCTTTTGACTAATCCTTTTTTAAAAAGATGGTAAGTGAGTAAATTAGTGAGAGTTTGTGTAAAGAATGGGATTAGAGGGTCTTATATGAGGTTAACACGGGGTCAACACATGTGAATACCCGGTTACACTGATGGGGTATTTAAGGTGTACAAGGACCTTATTAGGGGACCATTTGATAAAGACAAATCTGTCTCCTCACCTTCACCTTCAGTTCCCATTGCTTCCCCTCTCTCTCTCTCTCCCCTCTTTCTCTCTCTTTCTCTCTTTTCTTGTCTTTTTCTCTCTTCTCCTAGTCTTTCTCTCTCCTCTGCTCTCTTCTTCTCTCTCTTTTGTAGTCTTCTTCCTTCTCTCTCTCTCTCTCTTTTAGGTCCCCTTCATGATAGTTTGTTGAGATATATTCTCTATTTCATTTACTTTTTGTCTTCAATTTTTAATTCATTTCATTCAATTGAAAGCTTCATTCCATTCAATCCATTTCAATCTTGTATTCTTAGCATTCTTAGCATTGGACTCCATTGAGACATGATTCCCATCAAGGAAAAACATGGATGTCGTGGAAAACAGCAGGACAAAAGAGAGGTGACCATCCCTCACTCTTGAAGATCTTATAGGGGTGCAACAAACTGATCCAGCAAAGAATGTTGCCTATCCCTTGGTAGTTCAAAGTCCATTTAGGTATCCTTGAATGCTTCTTTATCCTACACACATGTACTTCCATGTGGAGTACATTGATTCTTGAAGGAAAGAGATCAAAACAAGGTAGCGAGAAGACAAACATGAAATGACAAATAGTGGATGGATTCTATCTATCTCAATTCAATAGCTATGTCTTTTTATTTCTTTGATCTTCTCATTGGGATTTAGTACTCCATTTATAGAGGGGATCATTGGCTTTGATTTGAATAAAAAAGTTCAAGAATTGAAGTATCTTGCCTCAAGATATTGTAGTTTTACTAACATGTGGTCCAGTAGGTCACATCCTAGTTAACTCCAACTGTCCACACACACATGCACACTCATGCGTGCGTGCGTGCATACGTGCACGCACGCACGCACGCACGCACGCACGCAAGCGCGCACACACACACACACACACACACACACACACACACACACACACACACACACACACACACACACACACACACACACACACACACACACACACACACACACACACACACACACACACACACACACACACACACACACACACACACACACACACACACACACACACACACACACACACACACACACACACACATAGAGGCATTGATCTCGGTAATATTATGCTATGGGTTGGTTTGGTGAGCTTATCCATTTTGCACATGGTAGGTTGTTCTACTATGCATAAGGAAACATGTATATTTGACAAAAATAATGGTACATGCAAATGAAATTACTTGCATCTTGGATAAATATTCATTATGTATACCAACTACACGGGTTGTGATGAATGTAAGGCATCTAAACTAAATATATTATGGTATAGTAATGCCAATGCACAATGGTCGGCTTGATGATCCTTATCCACATCAATAACCCTATCTAGCTTCCCCACAAGTGCATTTCCACAAGTGGTTGAAGATATAAATAAGTCTAGACTTAAAAGTCAGGCTAGGATACTTCCTATAATTAGCCCATAGTCATAATATGATTATACCACCATAAATAGGATGCTTCATAGGCTAATTCTCTTAAGTATATTATTTCTTGTCTAATGTGGCCATTTTAGTAAAAAATACTTGCATTGTCATTATCATGGGCTGAATATGCACTAGAAACCACGCGAACATATGACCTTCTACAACAACATATGGTCTTGAGCTCCCATTTTTAGATGTGTATTTATTCTAGTATTTGTGCTTATCATCATGTTAGCACTCTACACTTTATAACATGTACTAGAGTGACATTGTTTTGCCTAACCCATAATTGTTCTACTACCAAATGCCAAGAGCATTAAGGCTAAATTGATTGCATTGTAAATCAATGTCTTATTGTGATTTGTGTTCTAGGCCTTTTGCTATAGGGTGAACTAAATCCCATTTTGTATTCTTATTTTCTACACCTCCTTGGTATGCCAATCCCAAGGTAAATAGAAGATCTACTTCAATGACCTACCATGTTGGTCATCCATCCTCACCCATCCTATTCTGTGAATGTCCTTGATCTCCTCGTAATTACCTTACCAATCTTATTTTTTATCAGGGCTATTATCTTACCAATGTAATTATTAGAGCTATTAGATTGGGAATTACCTTACCAATCTAATTATCAGAGCTATTATCTTTCTTTGATTTACAATGTTGAACTAACCACTTATTGGTGGATGTTCTTCAATCCCTTTGTTTGGCATGTATGCTCTAAGTCCCTACCTCAAAAAGAGATGTCCAACTCCCACATATGCTACAGAATTGGAACAAAATGTTGTGCTTTTCATGGACTTCAACCTAGCAACATGAACAAAGGTTTTTGGTATTTGTTTAGCTATGGTGATTGGGATAGCAACAACCAGGTTACTCCACTAACACCTATAGCATAGGTTTGTTTGATTTAGTCGTCTCTAATAATCTATCTTGCCAAATTTTCAAGTACTAAGAGCAATCTTTCCATATCTTGATATGTATTGATTTATTTAAATTGTTCTCGATGATAAGTCCTAGTACTATTTTCATCCCTCATTTTGGACTTGCATATAATGTAATTTTCTACATCAGTTGAGCAAGATCTTGTATCACATATTTGTATTCATGCGAAAAATGCTTTCATATGGATCTTGTGTGCTGTTGCTTTAGCTTACTTTTAACATGCATCAAATCTAGACACTAGTCTAAGGAGCAAGTAGGATTGATGCACAAAATTTAAGGTATGGAAATTCTTTTCGAAGGTTTTTTATGAGTCTTTTGGTTTATGAGGACCTTGAAGTAACAACCTATTTCTTGGCCTTTTGCATATACAAAATTTAAGTAGAATAAGTAATTACAACTTAATTTTCATTGAGGAAAAAGCTCATAGTGCATGTGAACATGATCCTTTCAATGTTTTTTAAATAAGTAAATCGATGTTGGTTGAAGTTTGAGTGTTGTGCTTGTATCCTACCATTTTGGGGTAGGGACCAAAAATGGGGGCCAACATAATATTCCACTTGAGAAACTAAGGGATTGTGGCTACGGTTCTAGATTTTAGTTGGGGGAAACCTCTACCATCACCCATAAGTAGTTCGTAGATATACTATGGTTTTGTTTCAAAAAAATTTATGGGATAAACTTATGATCATTGTGTCTGATGTCACCTTAGTATTAGTAGCTCAAACACTATATTGGCATATTTGTGTTAGAATACATGTATACTAAGTCAATTCTAGTAATAGAAGATTTGTTTGATAAAAACATGAAATTTCTCACAAAACGTGGGTGGTTTGAGTATTGAAATATCTATGTACATTCAACTATCAAGTCTTGTTTTCTATGCTTTTGCTTTGTAAATATTTGCATTTTCCAACCAAAAATTTGTTGGATTATAATGTTATACACTCATTTCTAATTATCATAATGGTGCACTATAGTGGATAACATTCGAATTGATAGATACTTGTTATAGTCAATCATATGATCACTACTTTGGAAGATGGATTATAAAACATACAAATAACAAGCTATAAATCAGTGTGTATATGATCAATGAATGACTACTCAAAATATGAATATTGATAGGTACATTAAGTACAAGTTATCAATTCATTTGACTGTGAATTCAACTTAATCTATTATATCCCTCATGAAATTACTCAAAAATGTTAAAATGGATGATTTTAAAACTTACTATCAAGGATCATTGCTATTCGAGACAAAGTTTATGAATGAATCAATTGGTATTACATGTCTATTTTATCAAATGATTGCGAGGATAGACATGCCAATTTGTGAAATGGGAGCCAAAAAGCAACCATCTCGAGGTGGTAATGTGATAAAAATAGGAGAATCTTGTTTAGGTGTCACCCATTGATTTGGCAAAAGTGTCGCACTACTTGGCTCACAAATGTACCATTACCTTGAGAAAACTCCCAAAATTATCTTTTCAAATTGGCATAATATTCTACAACCAAATATTTAATATTAGACATATTCCATTCTTCTTGATGTCACCTATATACTTATATGTTGATATGCTAACTCTACTTGTCTTTGTTGGCAATTGCCCAATCACCAACATGGGCTAGTTTTTTGAAAGAGTGATCTCCATGCTAATAATGATTAACTTTAACTACACACTTATCATCATCATCATCAACATAACCAGCTCACAATGCCCTTTGATGCAACCTAGAAAGGTAGTTAACTCTTTTGTAAGAGAATAAGCTATTTATTCTTACATTTAGCATTCATCTAGATAATTTGATTTGTGCATTTGATATTTGTTCATCAACATTGAGGTGTCAAAATCAACACTCATATCAAAGTAAATTTTCACAATTGAATGCCTAATATAATCCATTGCATACTTTTTGTTTGGATTGGTGATGAAAATAGGGCAATGTGACTTTTATCGTGATATGGCTAGAAGCCGCATGTATCTTAACAATGTTAAGGAAGGAATTCATGTGCCTTGTTCACTTTGCCTTCTTGCATATATCCATATGCCACACAGATGGAGCTATACTAGTTATTCCAAGATATTGCTATATTTTAGTTATTCAAACCAACATGATAGCCATTGCTATAAGTGTCAATACTATTTTGGTAAAGCATAGGCATGATTTTCTTTTTGAGCACGCACGCACGCGCACGCGCACGCGCACGCGCGCACACACGCACGCGCGCACACACGCGCACGCACACGCACACGCACACACACACGCACACACACACACACACATTCATGCACAAACAAATACACACGCATACGCATGCATGCATGCATGCACAAAAGCCCAAAGGGCACCTCCCCTCCAATTATTAATCAAGAGAGTGGGCAAGAGACATGATGAGTTATTCCTTTGCACAAATAGGACAATTTGCAAGCTAGATGAAGAATTGAGCTTGATCACATTGAGAACCTCCTCCTCAATGATCCTATTGAGGAGGAACATAGACGTCCAATGAATGTATGCACCTAATGAGATTTGAGTCCACAATCTCATGATTGAGCCGTACTTTCAATCTCTAAGTTAGCATCTGAGGATAACATAGATGTGATTTAGTTAAGCTTCTATGGAATAACAATAATATACCACTACATATAACTCATTAAAGGTGTTCTAGGCTTGTATTGGAGCATGTGTCCAATATTTTGTAAGCCTTTGTGGTGATATCTTTTATCTTTGATACTCTTGAGTAGTGACTACTTAGGCGTTGTAGCCACTTTTTTTATTGAGGAAAATTTCATAATTGTATGTGATCTATGTCGTTCACAATGGTAATGTTTTTATTGGTGTAGATTGTTGGTTGAGAATTTTCATTTCTAGTTGCTTAGCTTGTAAGTTGGTGGTGTAATTTTTAATTCTATAAGACACATGTACACCTCACCTTTTATTGACCCCACAAATTTGTCTAGTACACATAACCTTTAGATGTTTAAGAGCCTTTTTCATCAAACAACCCCTCCAGAAATGATGAAAATTTGACATCATGGACGTACCATGGTAGTTATTGTTAGTGACATTTAGATAGGTGTACCTATCTGTATGTTGTCTCCTACATATATGTTGCAACACGTGGCAATTCTATGGGAGTACGCTTTTGTGATAAAGTTGTACTAATATCCTATGTTTTTGTATGGAAGTATGCTTTCGTAATAAAGCTGTACTAATATCCTATGTTTTGGTATGTGAGTATGTTTTTTGAATCTCCTATGGTAAAGTTGTACTAATGTATTTGTTAATTCTTGTTTCATTCCTCCTCACAAATTAGAACACAATTATGTTGCAAGTGGACTCATATTAGGTAGTTTTATTCTTAGCATAACTAGCATGCATAGTGTATAAGATAATATCTTTCTCATATGCAACTTTGGCAGCATTTTGAAAATGTTAGAATATGGTGTATGCCGAAAGCATCTTTTGTAGCCTAGTTAAATTAATTATCATAGTATGATTGTGTCATTAAATTTTTGACATTTAAAAAGGTGAGAGGTGGAAATATAAATCCTTATGGGAAATATGGCATGGTGACTAGTTTAATGGTGCACATAGACTAGTGTAACTAGCATGAAGATTAAAGTCCAACACATAGAAATCAAAATGGAAATTTCACTACCTTGGAATACCTATTTCTATTAGGCTTAAATTCTAGAAAGTTGTGAAAAGGAAATGTACTTTTTTAGTTGCTTGGATGCATGAAAAACAAGATTGTCCATCCCCCACACTAATGTAGGATGATCTAAATATTTCTCTTTCATAATATATTCTCATTTTAATAAACTAGGCTGAAAAAAGGTAGGCCTTGTAACTTCAACACTTTACAAAATCGGATGCCTTTTTTGAAAGATACTAGAACGGACATACACCTATGCCCAAAAGTAAAACAAGATAATCCCTTTTTAATAGAGCTATTTGTGAGATTTAAAGTCTAAAAAGTAGTGGGAAAGCAAGGTGTAGTTCTAGTTTCTTGGAAGCATGAGCCAAAGTTGATTGTGAAAAGTTACATGTTGTCATTTCACCACTTTACAACATGTGGATGCTTTCCTTTGAAATATACACAATTGAACATACATTTGTGTATAAGAAAAGTAGATGATGCCTTAATACTAGTCAAACATTCCAATGTGTGGCCTCCGGTACCAGGGTGATAAATATCACACGAGCGTAATTTTTAGGTGGGAATGTACATGGCTATTCTTCCATTTGAGAGCTAAGATAGAGGAAAGAGAGAGATAAACTTATATATTTAAAAAACCATATCTAGGTAGTTTCCTAGACTTTCTATACTATATGGTATAGAAAGTAGCACATCTAGGCAATTCATTAGACTTTCTAGAGGTGTAAGTAGTGATGAAGGTACTCACATTTTTAGTAAGGAGAAAGAGAGAGCATACCTCATATGGTTAAGGAATGTTTCTTGGATGAAACATATGTGAATCCTTTTTGTCCTATGTACATGAGTTATGGAAACTCAAATAGGTTTTTTCTTCATTTTCTTGCAAAATCACAATTAAAACTATGGACATTGAAGAAAACAAAACTTCTCCTCACACCATTTTTTGAAGGATTTTCTAAAAGTTGAGCCACTTCTAAGATGAAGTAAGAGCCATGATGCCACTCCATTTCTATTTACATTATAGAATCCAATAATTTGAAATTCTACTAAATTGCTAAGGTGTGGCACCACCCTTACCGAAGTTCCATGTCAAACCTAGGAAGGAATCACCAAATCCTTCATGTGCTAGCAAGCGATGCAAGCTTCAAAGCATCCTCCTTTCATTAGAAGTTTGTTTTTCAAAACTCTAAGAAGTGCAAACTTTGAGGCTCCCTTTGTGAGCATGCATTTAAGATATTGTATGATAATAATGATCAAGGCAGGGTGACGAAGCCTTAAAAGATTACTATGGAGGTTAAATATATTTTATTGATTTTTAATTCAATAGTCGATATCCTCAAATTTAAGTGCATCCCATATTACGTGAACTAAGGCAACCTAAATTGGTCTTAAGATGGTTGAAAATGTGACCTTTGGAAGGATTTGCAACAAGCTTGGCCACTACTAGAAGTTCTCACAAGTATTCTCACTTTGTCACTCTTATGATGGTTGAAAATGTGACATTTGGAAGGATTTGCAACAAGCTTGGCCACTTCTAGAGGTTCTCACCAGTATTCTCATTTTGTCACACTCTCACATTGCCACACTTCCACAAACACATATACACATGCACATGCACATGTATATATGCACAAGCTCACACACATGTGCATAGACACACACAAACACACATGTGCATGCACTCACATGTGTGCACACATGCACACACACACACACACACACTCTCTCTCTCTCTCTTTCTCTCTCTACCATGCTCTTACCATTTTTAGTGTATGCATTTTGTGGAATTATTCTCTACCACGGAAAAGGGTGAGGAGCCCCAAACTGTAGCTCTTAGGTGTCATATCTACTAGCATTGAGAGAATTTCTTGGCCTATTATGCAACTGAATTCAATGAAAGGTCTCATACTTTAGCTAATTTCCCATGGATTTTGAGAATGTAAACATGTTCGGCTTGTTATATAGTCTAATAGAAAGTGTAGAATATTGTCTACTTAAAAGGCTTTTCTGATGGGCACACATGGAATAGTAAGCTATCATGTTGTGTATTCAATCTTTGGTAAGAAAAAAATATGGGGATCAAGGATATTTCCAACAAGAAATAGATAGGAAAATTCCCATGGTTTTTTGCTTTTACCCCAAAAGATTATCTCAAATACTTGAGACTATCAAAGAGTAAAAGCAATTAACCATCTTCTAAATGAAAGAATTCCAAACAATCCGATTAGGGGCCATTACACAGAAAAAGAAAAAGCCATGATGATTGTTGGAAACAACAAACCCACTAGGGGCACAAAAATGGAGGGTAAATAGGATGCAATCCCCATTGATATAACTAGATATGGTCACATGCACACTACTATGTGTGAATAACATTGGTCATACCGACATGAATAGATTCTAAGATCGATGAATGTTAGGGGTGTTCATGTTGGCTAATGACATGTTTACCATTCCCTTGGTATATTTAATATGGTCGTTTCACTTGTACATGTTCGAAATTTTACTAACAAGAAGTTGGATGTGAAACAATTAACCATATATTAAGTAAAATATTAATCACAATCTCTACTTTTAGTTTATCTACATTTCATTATCTAAATTAAATTAGGCCATAACACGCCCCCATCCATAATAGAACTTTTGATCTCATTTTTGGGTCGCTTTAGGCCATATGTACATCTAAGTACCCAAATACCTTCCTTCTACATACATTGCTTCTTAGGCTTTTTCTAGTTGTTTGGCCAGCTCTAGATGCGCTAATGATATCAAAACCACCAAAACCTACACCAAAATAAAAGCTTGGGAGATTTAGTATACAAGAATTTGTACAAAGGTAGCTATCTTCATAGTAGTTTCATATATTAAAAAGTAAATGTAAGCTAGATATAATAAAATAATGTTGCCTCATTTAGAAAATATTTTCCATTGAATATGAGCTTGAAATTTTTTGCTAAATATGATTTTCTAAATAAGGTTTATCAACTCTACATCGATCCAAATTTTCTTTCTTACAACAATTTATTTTGATGTTACAAAAAATATGTTATTTATATATGTATTTTGTGGATTTTTTTGGTCTATTTGTTGCATAATAGTATATTGTTTCATCTGGTGTGCATGTAACATTGGCTACGCTATGCTTCATGGATAGATGGTAGTGAATGGATGTGTTTTGTGTTTCTTGAGCTGATTATTAGATACAATTATGTACATGTAAATGTTATATATTATTTAATAAAGAGCATTTTGATGTATGGAATTTTTAAATTTTGGGCACTACTATCATAAGGATTCATTTATGTGCTTATATGCAAGATTATTCATTATTATTATAGCCTTTGTGTTATGGCTTTAGGGTAAGACAAGTATTTTTGTACAATGAGGAATATAGTTCAAGCCTTAGAAATAATTAGATAGGACTTACATAATTATTAACAAAAGTAAGGTATTTAAGCCGATAAAATAAAAATCCCAAAAAGATGCAAATTACCATTTTAAGCACAAAAGCAACAAGATATTGTGCAAAAATGTAAAATAAGGTAAAACATAGATTTGTTATATCCCACTCATCCAATACCAAACTTAGTAGATTTACTCGTCCTTTTGGGGGATTTGGCAATCGTTTAAACACAACAATGATGCAAAAATGTTCAAATTTAGTACATAAAAATGTTTATAGCTATGATAACTATCTTCACAAGACCTCATCATACAATAATGAACCTTGTCTCTAATCGATATTTATATCCTCTTGGTTGTACTATATGTATACATGTATATGTATGTATGTATAGTAACTCACAATGTACATATGGAGGATGGTAACCCATGACTTTTGTCATGGGTAAGATTGGGACCTATCATGTATTTTCACTATATTCTTTCTTAATCTATTAGCTTATTTAATTTTCTTTATGAGGTAGTATATTTTTAAGTTTTTAGATATGATAGATCTGCCACATGATCCAACTCATAATAATGATATCAAAGCTTGGCTCTAGTTTAAGCTTCTCATCACTTGGCATCTTCCATGAAGGCCAAATCCAACATAGAATTTAGCTCTATGGTCAACAATCATAACCATCACAAAGAGCATGCTACAAATGCAAATGTATCCCGAAAGAAGGTTTTCTTCTTTGATTTGCTAGTTAAAGGAGCTACTATACTTGCATCATGCTTGATGAGCCTATAATAGAATCACTATAGACCAAGAAATCCTCTCAGTAAAGTAGTGGTGGTATATATCAGTCAATCCTTGACACATTATACCTTCTTGGAATCAACATGTATCCCTTTCTCACTAGCAATATGGGGCTAAGTACTCCACCTTTGTTCGCATAAAAGAACACTTCTTTTTCTTAGCAAAGAATATTTGGTGTCTTAATGCATAAAAAACCTTTATCGTATATAACAAATGATCATATAGTGTCTCACTATAAATGAGGATATCATCGAAGAAAACAAGGACAAACTGAAAGAGGAAAGATTGTAAAATATTATTTATCAGACTTTGGAAGCTAGTTGGTGGTAAGCCCAAATGGCATCACTAAGAAATGGTATTACCCACGTGTAACATGTCCGCTTGACCACTTCTGGGATACGTCTTAGCAGCCCATCGGGAGGGGAGTCTAGAAAGCGCCACCTGGCACTCGCAAGGAATGTCACAGGGTTTGCGATCTAGGTCTTCCCGAGTCTACCCCGAAGCGGAAGTATCGGTCGTTCCCAGTTAGGACCGACCTGAAGTCAGGGTTTCTTTCCTATCAGCCAAGTCTCTAGGAAGTAGCTAGCGTCGAGCTCCAGATGAACCACTTTGCATAGGAACAATAGAGTCGAAGAGGATTTATGTTGCACTTGGTACATGGAGAATGGGAAACGAGAGGGATGCGAAGCTCAACCTTTCTACCCATAAGGCATAGTCCCATTCCGCTCCCCTAAAACATCATAAATAAGGATTCTAACTCTACTGACTCTAGGTCTTCATAGTCTCGTTATCATGTCTTTTGAGAAAAGTTCCTAGTAGCTAACCGGGACCACCTTTCCGTAGGACGGACCCAAGTTGTGTCCACTGCACTTTCCTCAGGTTGCTTAGTTATCTAATTACCTACCACATTATGTTTGATATGCAAAGGCAGCTTCCTTAATTAATCAATTTAAACATAGGTTCCTTCACGTAACTTAGGCATTGACACACAAAAAACAATGCCAAGCAAGTTCATTTTTTAAATATCTGATATTTATTTATCATAGTCTTGGAATACATCAAGTATCATGCCCGAAGGCTATCCCAGCAATCAACAGGATTGCTGCTCCAAGTTTCGCCCATAGACTAGTACACTGGCCTCGATATCCCATCTTGAGTCACTTCGGCCTCTTGTGCGGGATTCGGAGGCAAGGAATTTACAGCCAAAGTCTCCCCTGGCACCCAAGCCTCCTCCCACTCCAAGCAGCACCCATGAAGAGACCTCTTGTGGCGGGTTCGGTCCATGTACCCGGCACGGCTAACAATCCCATTGGATAGGGCCAGGCAGATAGTCGGAGGTAACTGAACCTGCCTCTCCCTCCAGGCTATTAACCTAAAGCATTAAGTGTTTGGACTTGAATTAGTTCCTTGAGCAAAGAAATTCAACAATGTCCCTAAGAGGACAATCACGATCATTTCTGTGGTTGTTCGTATGACCAATTGCTAAGGTGTGATTCCTTTTTCCCGAATACTCCCAACATTCGATCCTGGATCGTTCGCGACTTGGCGAGATTCCAAGGGCTTGGCAAGCTAGGTTGCTTGTTTACCCTTTTCCTTTAGGTTATGGTTTATACCCTACCAACCCCAATTATCCTTACCTTAGGTCTCCTTGTACTATAGTCAAATAGATATTGGATAACCCCATCGTTCTTGGTTGGTCAATTTGCTTCTTGGCAATTCGCAATTTCCCCAAGTTTGACAATTTGGTCCCCAAGAGAGAGAGTTGTAGTAGGGCAACTACTCGACCTCCTAACGAATCTAACTAGTAATTAGATTCCGCCTCCCTTGACCTAAGATGTAGTAGTAGCATCTTATAATTTAGTTGCAATAGCATCTGACCTTGCAGACTAGTTGCATATAGATCGCAAACCCCGTAACATTCCATGGGAGTGCCGGGCAAAGCTTTCTAGACATCCTTCTCGATGGACTGCTAAGACGTGTCCTGAAGACAACAGGTGGACACGTTACAGGTCCTAAGTGGGAACGGCCAAAATACTTCCATTATGTGACAGACGTGAAAGTCCTAGATCGCAAACCCCGTAACATTCCATGGGAGTGTCAAGCGGAGCCTTCTAGTTATCTTTCCAATGGATTGCTAAGACGTATCCTGAAGGAAACAGGTGGACACGTTACAGTTGGTATTAGAGCGAACCAACGAAAGATTTGTTTTTAAGAAATCTTAATAAGAAGTAAAGCAAATGTTGCTGTTCCGAATATTTCCTTACTTTCGATGATATCTTGCAGAATTATGAAGCATGGAACAAGTTCTTAATGTTCCGAGTCATGTTTATAGGTAGGAGTGCCTATCTTGAGGAATTACAACCCTTTGTTTGTCGATATTATTAGTATTCATGTCCTAGGGCCTGGTACCCTCTCTTGCTTGCAACATAGAACGATCTAAGTACGAGAACGCTAGATTAACTCTACACACGCAATACTAAGCAACATTTTAACTTAACTTACCCTATCTTTCATGTTGAATGTAACTATCATTGTGGGAGCTTTCGCTCAACTGCTAGGACCCACAGACCGCTTATTGTTCAAGCATTCCAAGCTGAGCACTAATGGATACCTCTCACATAGCCGATGCGCCATCCATACCTACGAGTGTAGTGAGCTTACCTCCATGCTGATCGAGTTACCTCCTCTCCCGCGCACTCGGGTAGCTCCACGATCCAAGTGCAAGCTTCAAGCAAGCCCCATCCTCAAGCTCCACGCTCCAAGCTCCATCACCGCGAGCAAGACAAGAGAAGAGAAGAAGAGAGGAGAAGATGGAGAGCTTCTCCTCCCCGGTTCCTCACCCTCACACACTCACTCCCTCACACTCTCACACTCCCTCTCTCAAGCACAAGCTCAAGCAAGCAAGAAGAAGAAGAAGAAGAAGAGAAGGAGAGCCACTTTTGGCCACACACAAGAATGAGCTTCTCATTCACTTTTCAACTTTATATACAAAACCCTAAATCCCTTTTGGGCGGTCATTTCCTTTTCCCCTTTTTTACATGGCCGGCCGATGCCTAGGCCCTTTTTCCCATTGTCCTTCTATCTTCCTAGCTTCCTTTCCACCGCCCATCTACATTTACAAATTGCACGGGTGAGAGCCTGGCGCTCCTTGAATTAAACCATGATGCGCTTGTACTCTTTTACTAAAGTATTGACTTGCGCTTTTTCTTGCGCGCCTTTCTCCCTTATTTAGGACTTTTCTCCTTGTGCGTCTTTGTCTTCCATTTCTCTTTGCCTTGGCCTTTGTCTTTGTCTTCTGCTTTAGCTTTTCCAGATTTTCCACCTTCGTTCATTTGAGGGTTAACATTACCCCCTCCTAGACGAGTGCCAGTCCCATGGCACTCATCGTCGTAGGTAGCATGCTTTAGCATGCACTGAGGACGTGGGTGGTAAGGACGTTTGTGGTTGCCATGGTGGAGTGTTGGTAGTGGTGGGGAGGAAGGTCGTTGGGGGCACGTTGGTGATTTAGGTGGCTGGTGGTAGGGATATTCTTTGTGGGGATTGCACTGATGGAGTACAAGTGGCGGTCTGTTGGGGGTTCTGCATATGACAATTCTTGATGGGCTTGCAGGATGATAAAGGATAGGAATTCAGAGTTGAGTGTCGATGAAGAGTGAACGACACCTGCGTTTGAGTCTTCAATGCCTGCAATTGAAAACCTCTCATAGGTGGTCTCTCCCTAGGGGTAGTGCTAGTTTTATCTATCATGCACAAGACATAGTTTAATTAGTTTGGGAGACAGGTCAAACTCTAAGAAAGCTGAGAGTATTGTCCTGCACTTGAGGACCCAAACTGTGTATATATTTTGGTTCAGGTATTATGTGAGTGCTCGTGCATACTTCGATATTACATAGTTAGAAGATCGTGGGCTGGTTTCTCATAACAATGTGGATGAAGCAAAGTTGTCCATATTGAGAAGAAGTACACGTTGTCGAAGGGTTTGTGAAAGCAATGTCACAACCACAGAAGTCCTTGATTAATTTCAAGATGGAAGATCAATCAAGTGAATGAATACAAATTGAGCTGCTATTGCATCTTTCCAAGTCTAAAGACTTTATTGCAACATATTCTCCAAGGGGTATACACTTTGCACGGTAGACAATAGCACTTACTCCTCTACCAATCTCCTCCATAAGCCTGTAGTCAGAAGTTGCCACAGGATACATTTTCTTCTCATTTTTCAAATCCGAAAAAGAAGCCTTTCCTTGATTTCATTGTTGCTGTCGTCTGCCCTGCTGCCTTGCCCTGTGCTACTAGGCTTCAATTACACAACCTCAAAAACTCCCAAGTGTTGTACCTTGCATGCTGTAAGAGAATATGCACCTGCAATCCTGCTTAGATGGCACACCGCTTCGAAGAAGACACTCTTTTGTCCTGCTGAAACAAGCAATGCTCGGGTACATTTGTCTAAGTCCAAGGCTTGGAAACCACAATCCAACTCTCGCCTCTGTTGTTACTGTCATGTTAGCTTCTCTTTTTATTGATTTAATGAAGAGCTCTAACACTCCCTGTTCGCTTTTTCTCTTCCTCTTTTCATGCGAGGCAACTGAGCTGCGGGGGGAATCTCAACTTTGCAATTCAAGGTATCATGCAGAAAGTTTTAGGAGATCTCGACCTTCTATCTCGCTATTGCAAGTAAGTTATGCCTCTCGCCTTCGAGGTCTTTGACCTGATTCGTGATTGCACCTCAAGTAAGTTCAAGAATAAACGGCAAAGGTCCCCTGAAAGTCAAACAGAATACGAGACGCAGATCCAATGCCGCAAGCCTCGATCACAATCCCTACATGGAAGCATTTTCCTTTCCCTGATAAAGATCTGGAGAAAATCTGCAGAAGGCGACAATCGGGAGGAAGGAAACGATGAAGGAGCTGCTGCTTCCTTGGAGAAGGGTCGCAGAAACGATCAACCCTCGTCTCCTTCCTCCTTTCTTTATGACAAAGGTCACGAACAGTGGGGGGTGAAAAGTCGCCAAAAGTCGTAATATGAAATGTTCCTTTCCTTCTTTTCCTTCCTCAGATCTCCGAGGGCCTCAATAAACGCAAGCTTCAGCACGTCTTTGAGCGGGGGGCCGATACAGCTGCTGCTGCGGCAAGCGTCGCCATAGCCGCGATGTAAAGTAAGCTCCTTCTTCTACTGCGGGCGTGTGGTTACGGCTCTCTGATTCCTGATGAGAGCAGGTTCTTTTCCCTCCGGCTTTCTCCCTCCTTTCCGATTCTCGACAAAAACCAGGCTCAATGCCTCCCTGATTCTGCCCTCAGTCTGCGCTTCAATCCCTTCGTGTCGACTTCAGCTCTCCGTTATCCTATTCCTCCCAGTCGAACCACAGAGTACCATCTCTCCTTCCCATACAGAAAATCATCCTCTTCATCTTCGACATCATGATTAGCAAGGATCCTTCCAAAATTGCAGAGCTCTTTTTCTGTGTGTCCCCTCTTCTTCCCTTCTCGAATTCTCTTTCTTTTCCATTCAATAATTCTATGTTTTTTCCCCCCAAAAAGCCTCCTTTTAAAAATAGCCCAAAAGCTTCTCCTTTTTCCCCTCAAAGCACGGCTCCTTTCATGAGCTCGAATATGCCTCCACTAAATATGAAACACTAGAACCCAAAAAAACATGTCCCAACAAGTGCCTTAGAACCTTCTTAGACCCTTCAATCATCACATGGAACCGAAAAGGTGTTCAGCACTAGTGGGTTTAGCAGCAGATTTCAGCTTTTTCTACTCTTTGTACATCTGATAATGCAATCCCATTCATTTCTAATAAAAGTAATGCTTCCCACCATTGTTGTACCAAATGCCGCAAAAGCCATCTTAAACAATCAACTTTCTTTCTGTGAGAAGATCCTTACATAAACCGAAACCTTTCCAAATTCCTTGCTGTTGACAATATTAATTACACGCTTATTATCAGTGGAAACATTGCAATATTTGCTATTCACAGCAATAAGATTGATCATGTACAGATTTGAGAAAATGCCCTCCTCTTACATCTGTTTGTATAGTTGTAATGTCTTCTCTCCTTGACCCTGCCTGAAAGCAGCCCTTCATGCTCGCCACTATACTCATACGCAGAAAATAAATGTAATCACAACAAGTAAATATGTACAAAGTACCAAATCCCATGCACAACTTTTGGGTGGTTTACACACCTCGAATGCGCAGCAATACGACATCCACCCCCTCTAATCCTGCGCATCCTCCGGATGGGCCAACTATCCATGATCATTATCATCAAGATCCACAAACAAATCAATCTCTTCGTTATGCATTTCCGGTAGATCAACAAGATTTTCAGCCATATCATCTGTCTCTTCCATTGGAGTTTCTTGTCGTTGCTCTTCTCTCGAAAATTCTTCCAATGCATAATCCTCATCATCTCTTTTCTTGAAAATCTTGATTCTTTTCCCAGCAATAGGCATCTAAGCACTGTCCCATCCAATTCAGTCAGCTCATATGTTGCATTATCAAAGACATGTCTGACTATGTATGGCCCAAACCATCTTTTCACCATCTTCCGAAGTGCAGTATGCTGATTTTCAAGGCTGCTATCAAAGACCAATACCCAATCTCCCTCTTCTATTGCTCTAGGCCGCAAGCGATGCCTGCTATCAAACCTGTCCTTGTTCCTTAGTCTAGCAACTTTCAACCTGTCAATAGCTAGCTGAATATCCTCAGGTCTCCTCTCCAGCTGTCGAATCCGAAGAGCTAAGAGCTCCTCTCTCGTCAAATCCTCCTGCCAAGGTAAAACTGACCAAGTCAAAGCACAAGTCTCAATCGGCATAACAGGTTTCTGACCATACATCAACTCTGCAGGCATATATCCTGTGGTAACACTATGAGTCGTACGATCAGCCCATAAAGCAAATGGTAGAAGTCTTGGCCATTCTCCAATCCGTCCTCTGCATGCTTTGGCTAATGCTTTCACTATTGGTGGATGCCCTCTTTCACTCTTTCCATTTCCCTCTGGATTATATGCTGTGGTTAGAGCCAACTTGATTCCTAGCTGAGAGAAAAACTCCCTAGCTTCATCTACATCCAATTCACCACGATCCGCAGTGATCTTACCCACACAACCATACCTGCAGAAAATTTCCTCCAATAAGAACTTACACACTGCACTAGTGGTCTTCGTTCTCAAAGATCTGCCCTCAACATGATTGGTAAGATCCTCTCTAGCCAAAACAATGTACCTCATCTGCCATAGACCCATAGGCATGGTAACCAAATCAACTACCCACTTATAATGAATGCATAGCGGATAGGTCGGATGAAGCTCATCTCTATGACGCACTACTGAATACATCTGGCAGTCTCTGCAAGTCTCAACAAAGTGAGAAACATCTCTATACATGCCTTTCCACCAATATTTCTCCTTGATTTTCTCATAAGTAGCCCATACTCCTCTATGACCAGCCCAAGGACTCTCATGAAACTCCCTCATCACCTGTAACTGTGTCTCTCTATCGCAGACAACCCGCAAAGGTAATCCGCCTCTTTTCTTCGGATGCTTCCAAAGAAATCCGTCCTTGAGAAAATAACCATAGGCTTTTCTTCTGATCTTCTTAAACTCTTCATCTGTCCATTCATCTCTTTTGCTTAGTGTACTAAGGTACCTGCCAATCTGCAACCAATCTCCAACATAGAGTTCTTCTATGAAAGCCACAATATCATAAACATGACAAACATGATCAACCATAGTGGCTGAAATTTCTGCATCATCCTCTTCTGCAAGTAGAGTCTCCTCATCATCATACCTGGCTCTAGATAACATATCAGCCACTGGATTATCCTTCCCTGCTATGTGTTTAAATTCCGGATTTAATGACTTGATGTATGCAATCCATCTCAACATAGCTATATCCGGAGTAGAGCAACTCGTGATCATACCAATCAATGGCAAGCAATCTGTCTCTACCACAACTGAAGCTCCAATAAAATACTCCTTGTCACATTTGAGAGCCGTGACAATCCCCAGTAACTCCCTCTTGATTTGCGGATATCTCCTCTGTCTCTCGTTTAGGACTTTCGCCCCAAACCGAATAGCATACCTATTTCCATCTGCATCATCTTGACCCACAGCCCAACCTATGCCAATTGGACTAGTATCAACTGTCAATACAATAGGCCTATCACAATTATAATCCGCTTTCCTGAGAGTAGGAGCATTCTGGAATAACTTCTTCAATTTCCGCATGGCTCTAGTGTGGCTCTCATCCCAATAGAATTTCTGCCCCTTTCGAAGCAGCTGATACAAACAATCTGCTATGTGTGCAAAATGAGGTATCCAAATCATATAAAACACACAAGCACCAATGAATCTCCGTACCTCAGAAGTGGTAGAACAATACTCTGCAATCTTGCCTATAGCATTCACCTTATCAGGTGAGGGTTTCCTGCCATAATATCCACACATATGCCCAACAATGACAACCTCATTCACTCCAAAAACAGATTTTTGCCCTGAAAGTGTCAAGTTCACTTCTTCTAACCTGGCCAAAATCTTCTCACATGCTGAAATATGATCAGCCACAAAGTATCTGCATCCCTGCTCATTTAGGCTCTCATTCTTCTCTTCTTCTGCACACCCCTTAATGGGCACATCATCCAAGAAAGGCATAGTAAGCTGAGGTATGTAATCACGAAGGACCTTATGCATGGCATTCATCATATGCGCAACAGAATTAGTGGCACCTTGAGGCAAGGTACACATCCTCACAAGCCCAATAGGAGTTCTCATGGTGGTTATGTCCCTGCTTTCCAAAGCCAGCTGAAACTGATCATAACCTGAATACAAATCACCCAAAGAATAGATGGCACGTCCAGCAAATGCCTCTGCAAACTCATCCACAACTGGACCTATACCAACATTCCTGATAGTAACTCTATTCACTGGCTGCATGTCCTGAATAAATCGAAGAGTACCATTCTTCTTTGGAATTGTAAACCACCTGTTTGAGTATGGTGCAGATGAAGGCTCAAGGATTCCCATCCTGATTTTCTCATTCAATAAATCAATCAGCTTTGGCAAGTGTGCTTTAGGCACTGGAATAGGTCGGAGATTCCATGGAATATGAGGAATAGTAAAAATGACCATAGGAGCAACAATATCAGGATTCACACATCCAATCTCATGTGGGACAAAAGCAAAACCCCTTCCATGACGCTCAAGCATCTCTTGAAAGCATTACTTCTCTATGGGTAACAAGAAATCACCATTTCCAATTTTCAATTCAGCAAGTGTCTCTGCTGAAAATTTATGACCAATATGCTCCGGATTCCTCAAAATTTGCTGTTTAGCAGCCCTCTCTATTTGCTGATCACTGTCAAATGGAAGCGGTACAGCAACCGGCTTCACCTTCTTATCCACAGTTTTGTATTTCGTGTCAACCCTGGCTTCATTATGCTCTTCTGCATTACATAAACCTTGCTGTAAATCAGCAATTCTGCACTCCAATGGCTGAATATTCTCAGCCCTCTGCTCTATGGACTGCATAGAAACAGCCTCAAACTCTGAATGCTGAAATATTTCAGCAGTAAACTCTGTTGGCTGAAAATTTTCAGCCCTCTGTCTCTCTGAAAGCTGATCATAACCAGCTGGAAACTCTGTTTGCTGAATTTCTTCAGCAGTCAATACTCTTTGCTGAGTTACCTCAGCCTTTGACTCAATCTGTGAAACAAAATCTGCAATTTCATTAAACATATCCAGGGATTGCACTAATACATTACCATGACAATTCAGCATATCAGTTTTCAGCATATCTCCCATCTCTACCATCGTATCTGCACAAATCACACTGTCATACATCCCATCTATGTGCTCATCATCCTCCAAAATTCCTGCATTTTTCAAATTTTTCTCCTTCCTGCATATATACTGCCTGGCAGCTCTAGGCAACCTAGAAGTCTTCTGATAACTCATTGAACTGTTTGCTGAAATCCCAACATAACCGGAGGAGAAAACACTGCTGCCAGGAGGCGAGAACTCCAATCTCATCTCCTCTGTACCACCGTCGTCTCGCGAAACGGCGGTACCTAATGAAAACCCGAATCCCTCACAGTGGGTAAGGGTGCATCTTTGAGAGTATCTCTGTTTCTAACATGATTCACACATACAGTCATAAACTGAACTGCTCTCATACCATCTTTACTGCGAATCCGTGCATAAGCAGATCCATCATCCATGACCTTTGTTTCCATGCGCATCTCTGTAATGAATGGCTGTCCAAGAATTATGGGATACGAGCATGAATCCTGCACAAAGAAATGAAAATCCTCCTCTACATCACCAATAGAAACCCTGACACTAGGGCAAGCAGCATATAAATCACCTGCAGTGTTATTGGCGGCTCTCATACGCCACCCATGCTCTACATCCATAGGCCATCTGTTACTCTCATAAACTCCATGAACAATGAGATTAATCTCTGAACCATGATCAACCAATGCAACATAAGGCACCTGTTTCTCTCCAATCTTTACCATCGTCTCTGTAGTTGCCCTAGCCCAATGGCTCCACGAAAAGTGACTACGCGGTATCAAAACAGGCTCATCAATTTCAGCATAATGCATAGGCTGAACCCTCTTCTCTACCTGCGGCAAAACAGAAGCATTATCAACCATAACCTCATCATCATCCTCATCCAACTCTCCAATCAAAACTCCCTGTGTATCAGTGGTAGCCAATGCATGTCTTTTCCTCTTCAGGACCTCCTGAAACTGATCCTGAAACTCTCTTTTTGAGATGCCCAAAATCTCAGAAATAGTGAAAGTCACCTCACTGCCAAGTATCTTATCATTAAAGATTTTCTTCATGTCTGTAGATGTCTCAATATCGGACATCAATCTGAATCCTGGCTGCTTTCTCTCTCTAGGCTCTTGCCTCTTTTCTCTCTTTTGAGCATCCTCCATTTGTCGATCTGGCCCTGGTCTTGAAGACGGTCCTGCAGTAGGTGGAGTAACAAACTCACCCCCTCTAGTCTTCTTAGCTGCACTTGGATTGTCTTCATCCCTCTTACGCTTCTCCTCAACAAATACATCTGCACCATGAGATTTAGCCAAATAAGCATAAATAGAATACGTGTCAACAGGCGAGTCCCAACCTGTCTCTGATCTGATGCTAGAGCCTGCGCTAGTCAAAACAGTTTGCTGAATTTTCCCCTTGTTTGCAGTCTCCATAGCATAAGTCCATAGTGCGGACTGAGTCTCTGATCCCTTCTCAATCTGTACTCCATATGCGGAAGCATCACCTCTAGCTGTCACATAAGAAGTACGCGTAGCCATGTCCTCCACTAACTTCTTCATTCCACCTTTACCAAAGTTGGTAGCAAGTGGAGCTCTTGTCTCAGTCAACCAAATCTTACCATCTTGCCCCCAATATACCAAATTCTGCCTCCTTGCATCCTGGAAAGAGTCACAATCCCTGCAATGCTGATGCTCCGTAGTATCACACCAAATACATCTCCGATCTCTCCTAGGTGCACTAGGAGCACTCCTAGGTGCAATAGGAGCACTAGAAGAAGTAGCAGGCGCAGTTGAAGCAAACTGCTCCTTCAACTTACCCACCAACTCCACTTTGACTGACTCAAGTGTCAAATCTGTGATACCTTTGATTATGTCATCAAGAGAAGTAGGCACCGATGGAGCGGATGGTTTTGGAGCAGAAGGTGTAGGCATCGGTCATGGAACAGGAGGAATAGGTGGAGTAGAAACAGTAGGCACTGGCATAGGCCAAGAAACTGGCTGAGGAGGAGAAGAAATAATAGGGATAGAAGTAGGCATAGGAGCTGATGATGGTGTACGTGTCATGGAACCATTCTGTAGGCGAGTCTTCCATATTCTCCTCTTGGTCAAAGTTGAGACTGCATCCTGAGCATCCTGCCAATCAGTTTTAAGACCCATAGGCTTCGTGCGATCTTCAAGAAGCTCACCCAATTCTTCTTCAAGAGCAGGATCTACAGCTTGCAAGAAAAGCTCAACTTTTTCAACATCCAATGCTCTTTGTTCAATGACATCAAGCTGACTATACCTCTCTTCGAATTCTCGAATCAACTCCGAAGCAGCAAGACCCTTGTTTGGCATGTAGACCCACTCTCAGAATGACCGCCGAGTAGCCATACCAAAGTCCTCAAGGAAATATTCTTCTTTTAGAGCCTTCTTAAAATCTTGCCAATGTGTATTTTGAATAAATAAATCAGTCACCTTTGTCCTCAAAGCAGGTGTGACAAGACGAAGGAAGTACTTACTCATAAGTCCAGCAGGAACTCCAAAAAACCCCATCTTGATCTCATATGTCTTCAAATATGCTGAAACATTACGCCCGTCAAATAGCTTCTTCTCACTCTCAACTGCTTCAATAGCCTTAGTCGCGCTGTTTGCATTCTCCTGCTCTGAATAGAGTTGTCTTTGCTGAGACAACTGTTGTTGATGCAATTGTTGTTGCTGCTGCATATACATTTGTGTTTGCTGATTTTGGAGCTGCATATACATGGACATATTCTACAAAATCTATTTTAGATCCTCCGTTGAAGTACTTGACGCAGGAGTCATTGAGGGAGCTGAAGTAGAGGCAGCTGGAGTTGTAGAGGAAGCTGAAATAGAGGCTGAAGTGTCTCCCATCCTGAAATTTCTGCGACGCTTTCACGTCGGGTTCACCAAAGATGTCGAAGGGTTTGTGAAAGCAATGTCGCAACCACAGAAGTCCTTGATTAATTTCAAGATGGAAGATCAATCAAGTGAATGAATACAAATTAAGCTGCTATTGCATCTTTCCAAGTCTAAAGACTTTATTGCAACATATTCTCCAAGGGGTATACACTTTGCACGGTAGACAATAGCACTTACTCCTCTACCAATCTCCTCCATAAGCCTGTAGTCAGAAGTTGCCACAGGATACATTTTCTTCTCATTTTTCAAATCCGAAAAAGAAGCCTTTCCTTGATTTCATTGTTGCTGTCGTCTGCCCTGCTGCCTTGCCCTGTGCTACTAGGCTTCAATTACACAACCTCAAAAACTCCCAAGTGTTGTACCTTGCATGCTGTAAGAGAATATGCACCTGCAATCCTGCTTAGATGGCACACCGCTTCGAAGAAGACACTCTTTTGTCCTGCTGAAACAAGCAATGCTCGGGTACATTTGTCTAAGTCCAAGGCTTGGAAACCACAATCCAACTCTCGCCTCTGTTGTTACTGTCATGTTAGCTTCTCTTTTTATTGATTTAATGAAGAGCTCTAACACTCCCTGTTCACTTTTTCTCTTCCTCTTTTCATGCGAGGCAACTGAGCTGCGGGGGGAATCTCAACTTTGCAATTCAAGGTATCATGCAGAAAGTTTTAGGAGATCTCGACCTTCTATCTCGCTATTGCAAGTAAGTTATGCCTCTCGCCTTCGAGGTCTTTGACCTGATTCGTGATTGCACCTCAAGTAAGTTCAAGAATAAACGGCAAAGGTCCCCTGAAAGTCAAACAGAATACGAGACTTAGATCCAATGCCGCAAGCCTCGATCACAATCCCTGCATGGAAGCATTTTCCTTTCCCTGATAAAGATCTGGAGAAAATCTGCAGAAGGCGACAATCGGGAGGAAGGAAACGATGAAGGAGCTGCTGCTTCCTTGGAGAAGGGTCGCAGAAACGATCAACCCTCGTCTCCTTCCTCCTTTCTTTATGACAAAGGTCACGAACAGTGGGGGGTGAAAAGTCGCCAAAAGCCGTAATATGAAATGTTCCTTTCCTTCTTTTCCTTCCTCAGATCTCCGAGGGCCTCAATAAACGCAAGCTTCAGCACGTCTTTGAGCGGGGGGCCGATACAGCTGCTGCTGCGGCAAGCGTCGCCATAGCCGCGATGTAAAGTAAGCTCCTTCTTCTGCTGCGGGCGTGTGGATACGGCTCTCTGATTCCTGATGAGAGCAGGTTCTTTTCCCTCCGGCTTTCTCCCTCCTTTCCGATTCTCGACAAAAACCAGGCTCAATGCCTCCCTGATTCCGCCCTCAGTCTGCGCTTCAATCCCTGCGTGTCGACTTCAGCTCTCCGTTATCCTATTCCTCCCAGTCGAACCACAGAGTACCATCTCTCCTTCCCATACAGAAAATCATCCTCTTCGTCTTCGACATCATGATTAGCAAGGATCCTTCCAAAATTGCAGAGCTCTTTTTCTGTGTGTCCCCTCTTCTTCCCTTCTCGAATTCTCTTTCTTTTCCATTCAATAATTCTATGTTTTTTCCCCCCAAAAAGCCTCCTTTTAAAAATAGCCCAAAAGCTTCTCCTTTTTCCCCTCAAAGCACGGCTCCTTTCATGAGCTCGAATATGCCTCCACTAAATATGAAACACTAGAACCCAAAAAAACATGTCCCAACAAGTGCCTTAGAACCTTCTTAGACCCTTCAATCATCACATGGAACCGAAAAGGTGTTCAGCACTAGTGGGTTTAGCAGCAGATTTCAGCTTTTTCTACTCTTTGTACATCTGATAATGCAATCCCATTCATTTCTAATAAAAGTAATGCTTCCCACCATTGTTGTACCAAATGCCGCAAAAGCCATCTTAAACAATCAACTTTCTTTCTGCGAGAAGATCCTTACATAAACCGAAACCTTTCCAAATTCCTTGCTGTTGACAATATTAATTACACGCTTATTATCAGTGGAAACATTGCAGTATTTGCTATTCACAGCAATAAGATTGATCGTGTACAGATTTGAGAAAATGCCCTCCTCTTACATCTGTTTGTATAGTTGTAATGTCTTCTCTCCTTGACCCTGCCTGAAAGCAACCCTTCATGCTCGCCACTATACTCATACGCAGAAAATAAATGTAATCACAACAAGTAAATATGTACAAAGTACCAAATCCCATGCACAACTTTTGGGTGGTTTACACATCTCGAATGCGCAGCAATACGACAACGTGAAGGTGTATGCGACATCCTTTGCATTGTGACTGCATGACGTAACATAATTGAACACAGGGATACTGCACTATCGGTAGAGCTGGTAGCTGTTGGACCTGTGTGATGAGGACAGTGTAATTTTCATGGTCATTCGTGTAGTGCTTACCACAATTGATTGCAATGGTATTAAGACAGAGTGCAAGAGAGAATCGTGTGAGTGGGAAAGGGTGACAGGTCTAACCAAAGGCGAGATAAGCTCCCTAGGTATGTCCTGCCCTTGATGTGCCCTCAACTATTGTGGGTGATGCAACTAAGGGACTAGGAACGGAGCCAACTGACCCTAGTCCCCTAGCCCCCTAGTATCACCTTGAACTATTGTGGGTGATGCTAGGGGGCTAGGGAACTAGGGACGGAGCTAGCCGACCAAGGTCACTAGACGCACCTAATTTGAGGACCCTAGGTGCTGTGTTGTGATTGTGGGTGCTTCTTATCGTTTCGTTCTTTTCTTTTCTCCTTTTTTTGTTTTCTTTTTTGTTTCTTTTTCTTATGCTTTTTTCTTTCTTTCTTTCTTTCTTTCCTTTTTTTGACTTTGCCTGAGTACAACCATTGCAGTATGTTAAGGCTATCAGCCTTTCAATGGGTTGGGAAATGTCAAGCTTCGAAGGCTCAAGAAATGGATATTACAGTGATGATTGTGCCCTAGCCTCGTTGTTAGAGAAGCAGTTGTTGAGATGGGGAGATACACTTGAGATACTGTAAACCTCTTTGCGACACACGATGTTGGTACATTTGAGGTAACAACCGTCGTAAGCCCACTGTAGAGCTTGACCCAGGAAGAGAGCATAGCCCATGACTATGCTTTGGTTCGTGTGATGTGGGCACTCGCAAGGGTGATTTTTCACGTTCAAAAGCGTGGCTTTGTCGTGGTTCTTTGTGAGGTTGGTGGTCTTGCAGTGACTCGGGCATTGAACACGTTTGCACAAAGACCTGTGTCATCCTGCATCCACTTGTCACTTCATGAGAGTATATGCAAGTCACATGCGTCAAGTACAATGAACAAATGCAATCATATCAAGATATAACTTTTTCCAAATCCTATGATGCTGTTTGCGATGCCTGTTCCAGTGCTTATTAAAGATTTGGCATATATTAGCAATAGGTAAGGGAAGTGTGTACAAGTGGGGAGCCTGTCCCTTTAATCATCAAAAGATAAAAAGTTATGGCAGGTTGGCTTGTTAACTTGCTTGTATATCATAGGGGCTACTCGATTTGCATGAGGCAGGGTGAGTCCGAGTGGTCAGGTGACTGAGGCTCTGCTGGTGAGGGGCTCCTGTGAGGTTGGGCAGGGAAGATGTCGGCTGGGACCTGAATGGTGTAGTCTCTAGCTGCAACCGTCTCCCAAATGATTTTGAAAAATGCATCGAATTCTTCCTTGTCTCGAGCTTCCCTTTTTGCCTTTGAGCACCTGGTGCCCGAGCGTCTATTGGGAGCTCGCACAACCAGTGTTGCCATGCCTTGTGTGCTTCTTTGAGCTTCTATTTCCTTGGCCTGGGGATTCTTCGGCCTACGCCCAGGGCGGTGTCGCTTGGGAGCTCGTTTCTTTGCATACCTTTTGAGGCTAGGCACGTAGCGCACCGGCGAAGGAGCTTGTGCCACATGTTCCCTTCGACAGTGGAGAGCGTCTTTGCAAGCCAGCTGTCCTAGGTGTTCCATGTCTTCCACGTAGGGGGACCTGCAAAATGCGAACCAAGGATTAGGCCTTGATACAGGATAAAACCATTTGCATGAAAGGGATTATAGTGTGGGTTATCAAGCGCGTATGACGCGAAGGGGAGGGGGTGAGGCATGCAGTGTTTGTTGTAGAGGGATGGCCCCCATGATGATGTTCACTTGGCCTCCAGCCATTAGCTGATCTTGGCTCATGCTAAGTTATGTGGACTGGTTGTCATGGAGTGGGGCAGGGCTCATCCTTGGAAGGTTAGAGTGGAAAGGGAAAAATGTGTATAGAAAGGGACGGTACCCTGTCTACACCATCAGAGATGTTGGTCAGAGCTTCCTATGATGGTGATGAGGGTTGCATGCCCCTCCACCTGGAGGCGGGAATGGTCACACAACTTTTAAATGTGTGGTGAGAGAAGGACCTGAGGAGCTTAGCCTGTTGAACCAAACTCTTCTTCCTGTGCTTGATTATCATTGCTTGTGTGTGTTGACATTGTCCATACAGGGTTACAAAATTCATTGTTTATTTATGTACATATTTATGAATCCATGTCACTTCACGAGGATAAAAGCCAATTGTAGAACTCCGGATTGTATTGGAGTGTGATACACGCATCTAGTACTCGTGGCAGCTTACTCAATACCGATAGATATTTTGCAACATCATCGAGTAGCATGGAACCTTGTCCGAGTCTACTGGCAACATGTAACTCCTCCTTAGTGAGAACCTTATCAAACAAAGAGTTCTCTTGACTAGTTTCAACTAAGTCTGTACCTCAAATGGTAGTCAGTACTCAAAGGGAAGTTGGTGCCACATGGATTGGATCTCTTTGAGACTGCCATTTGGCCAATCGCTCCTGTGAGACTGATCTGGGCTCCTAGTTTGGCCATGGCAACACGGTTTTCACACCAACATTGTTCAAATAGACTTCAACCCTCTGATAGTCGCTTTAGTTGCTCTATCTCTAAGAGATTTGGTTGGCAGAGCACATCATTGAACGTGACAATTAAGCATAGTTCGTCGGATTTCTCGTCAGAGAGGAGTCACATGCATTCATACAGGAGCCTATTATAGTGCTCGTCAAAATGTTCTTGCTCTTCCCAGGATAAGGAAAATGGCAAGTATTCTTCAACCTGCTCTTTAGGGAATGCGCCCATGTCTGCTAGGACATAGACACGTGCGAACACTTTGAGGTTAGCATTCAACTCGGTTAAGCATTCTGTGACACTTCTATGTTCAACGAGGGCTTGCTCGGTTGCTATCTCATGCAAGGTTCTAGGAGTTTTCCTGGGATTTAGCATAGCTGGGGGCTAGCAGGTTTGGCCAACGCTAGGATTTCTTATGCTCTCGGGGTTTCCATGTTTCTCCTGAGGCTTCATTATTGCATCATGGTTCTCCTTGGACGTGACTGGTATAGATTTGTCACCCTGTTGTGACAGCGTTGTATCCACTCTTGATTGGTCAATGCAAGTTCTATTGTTGGTGGATTGAGTGTTGCAAGCAGCCATTGATGGTAATGACTGCTTTGATTTTTCAGAGCACACGGATGTGTATGAGGTTTCACCGCTATTAGGAGAGGCATCAATGGGATCATTGGTGGATGGACTCGATGCTTTATTCTTGAGCTCTCCAATGCTCTTGGTGTCAATGTTCTCGGGATCCCCAACCACCTGTGACTGCTGTTGTCTTCGTTTTTTTCTCCCCTTTTTCTTGGTAAGTGAAGGTGCATCTCTCAATGACTCAGGACCCTGGACTAGGTCAAGCATTGATGTGCTTGGTTGGGCCTCAGCATTCTCTCTCTCTTGTGTGTCCTCAGGGACATAGCCACGTCATGCTGAATAGCCTTACTAGGTTGTGAGGGTACAATTGCCTCCCTTTTTGGAGAGTCTAGCTCTTCAGCCAATTCCCTTGAGTGTAAATCCTCCAGCCTAGGCTTTAGGCACTTTGGAAGTGTTGGAGTTGTCAAGGAAGCTGGTTGTGACGCCTCCTCCATAGGTAGACTACTAAGGACACGTTCCGCAAGGGGCATTGTCACGGTCAAGGGCTGTGATTGCTGTTATCCCTGATTGGAAGTAGTAGCGGCTAGTCCAGTGGGCTGGCTATTCTTAGTGGATTGCAGTGTGAGGTCCCTAGGGCGATCGGAAGTGGTCGTGTCTTTTGTTGCCCTTTGAGCATTCATCTGTGTAGATCCAACATGAGTTGATCTAGTCACATTAGGTAGCACATGCATATCCTTGGGCCGAGAGCTATGGCTAGTGTCATGTCCCACCTCTTGGACATTTGGAAGCTTAAATGGAGATAGAGATTGGGAGTGAGCAGCCGCCCTTGACGACCGCTGCTGTGCTTCGTGTGTCCATTTGAAAAAAGAGGGTGTAGGAGATCTAGGACTCTTAGGTGGACTAGGCACTGGCTGAATGATTTGCTTGAGGCTATTAGGAAATTGTGCCATTTGCTTTGTTGAGCGATCAGCCTTGCCATGAGCAATGTTGTGCCCATGATGCCTATTATTCTCTTGGGAAATCAAAGGCTTTTTGGGAACTAATGGATTTTTCGCACACTCGATGGTTACATATGACATCTACTTATTAAGCATGCTAGCCTGAGGCTCTCTCTTTTGAACACTCATGTTTGGTTTCTTGCCTCGAGACCTGGAGTTTCTCTTAGATTTCCTCCTGTGCTTCGTTGCTTTTGACGCAATTTGGCCTTCAGCTGATAAAGGTGGTTTAGCAGGGGGTTTTGGTACCCAAATCCATCGGTTACGTGCGTAATACCCTTGAGCACGTAGCAACGCTTTGGATATCCATCAGGATGTTGTACTGACCCTCCATCGATGCCTGAGTCTATAAGGCTTGGTCTTCTTTTGGGGTCTTCTACGATATTTGTAAGTTCAAAGCCCATCCTTGGCCTTGTCTCTTAACCTTCTTGTTTCAGGTATGGTTTTACTCACTAGTTCTCGTTGTTCGACCTGTGCTTGTATCAACTCTTCCAACAAGTCCTTGCTCTCATTATTAGGTTTGACTATTATGTCAGCACCTTCCTTGACTTTCCCTCAAGGTTTGATGAGGTCACCCTTGCTAAAGGTTGTGACTATCCTCACACCTGGTAGTGTTAGGTGTATCCTCTGTGCTACATACTCGGCCTCACACTTGGTTGCCCTTTTGAAGGGTCTTCCTAGGAGGGTTTCTTTCCCGCAGCTAGCACTATATGGAGGAACATGAAATAGGATAGGCAATCTTTCCGTTTCAATTGTCACAAGGATTTTTCACTTCCCTATGAGTGCTTGTGGGTGTCCCATGTAAGGGCTAAGAGTTGCATTAGTCTGTGTGAGCTCTGGTTGGCCTAGTAGGGTCCATGATTCATAGGTCAAGATATTAAAATCTTCTCCTTCATCAATCAGAGCATCGATAGTATGCTCTCTTTTCGCGGTGAGTTTGACCCTAAGATAAGTAGGTGGTACTATGTCTTCGACTTCTGGGTCTTAGCTTGTAAATTTAAGCCTTCTGAAAAATGCCATTGAGTCCCCAATTGCCCGATCAGTTGTGGATTCTCCACCGATGTCTTGGGTCGTCTGTGCAGTGCTACTCAAGGTACATCTCTCATCAAGAGTGTCATGTCTAGTCATCTTCGCATTTGTAGCTTGCTGATGTTGCATTTTTCTCTGACTAGACACAGTCTGAACACAATGTCTTTGTGTTCTTGTGGTGTGGCCTTTTTTCCCTTGATAGCTAGATTGGCCCATTGATGTTCTAGGGTCTCTATTTCTCTCTGTTCGGGTGTGGGCTTTTGGTTGCTCTTTTGCAAGTGAGAATCCATGCTCGTGTAGAGCCATTACTACACTAGGGTCCAATTTGGAGGACTTGTCACGGTGCGCGTTTTCTCTCCAACCTACTTGGGGGAGGCGCGGAGGGGGCAGAGCCCCCTCTGCGGGGTTCGAGGGGAGCCCCCGGCCCGCAGGGCCGTTACGGTAAACACCATGCGCACTTTGGAGGACCGTTTATAGCCAAATTTTGAACTACTTGCTCTAAGTTTCAGCCCAGTGATGGATCTGTGATATGCCTTTAGCTCTACGTGGCCTTTGGGGTCAATTTCGAGGTTTAGATGTGTCAAAATTTGTGTTCTAGATATCTGTCTGATTTTGACAGTTTTCTGTTTGATTCTCAGATATCCGATTTTCAGGAGTTTGATTATCAGATTCGGACGTCCAATTTTGGTTGGTCTGATTGGCCCAATGGTCTGATTTTGGTCACATCTGATTTCTAGAATCGGACGTCCGATTTTGATAGGTGTCTGATTTTGCATGGTCCGATTCTAGGAATCGGATCGGACAGGGTGGTCCGATTCTAGTAGTCAGACGGGGTGGTCCGATTTTCGGAGTAGTCTGATTCTAGGACTGGTTTGATTCTGGGACTGGTCTGATTTTGGAAATCGGATCGGAAAGGTGGTCCGATTTTTGGAGTCGGACGGTTTTTGAAGAGGTCTGATTTTTGGAGTTGGACGGTCCGACTCCAGAGATAGGGCAATCCTATTCTGGGACTCGGATGAACTGGGTCAACTGCGCAGCCAACGGCCGGTGAGTTGCACGCGACGTCTCTAGACTGACATCTACTCCACCGAATCGTGCCATGTCGTCTAATTAGATGCAAAGCCACAGAGGGAAATGCTTGGCGTACCTGAAAATGGTGTGGCGCTCGAATCGATCAGCATGTTGATGATCTCCCCGCAGCTCTCTCTCTCTTCTCTCTTTCCCTGGCTCTCAAGCACACTCTCTTCTCAGAGGGCAGGATGTCAAATGTGGCCTTTCCTGGTTCCTTGGGCCTCTTATTGCCCCATCCCAGCCTAATGTGACCTCAGAGGCTAGTATCTCGTACTCTTCTAGCTAGAAATATGAATCTGTGTCCCTATTTACCTGTTTCAGCCTGTTATACAGCAACAGAAAACCCTACTGTTTTCCTTCTTTTTTCCTATCCTAACCTTAACCTAATGCAACAAAAATCAAAATTAGAGATGGAGACAGATTGTCCTACTCTAATATTCCACAACAAATCAAAAACCTACTTGCTAAGGAGATCGAATACCTCTTCAAACTCCCTCGCTTCCTACCTATCTACCTCAAGCACCGGTTCGGGGAAAACCCTACTCCAATACTCGATTCGAAGCGCGCAAGCACTCAAGGCTTGAATCCGTTAGTCTCGGCAACGGAACCAAAATGTGGGAGCTTTCGCTCAACCGCCAGGACCCACGGACTGCTTATTGTTCAAGCGTTCCAAGCCGAGCACTAATGGCTACCTCTCACATAGCCGACGCGCCATCCATACCTACGGGTGTAGTGAGCTTACCTCCATGCCAATTAAGTTACCCCCTCTCCCGTGCACTCCGGTAGCTCCACGATCCAAGTGCAAGCTTCAAGCAAGCTCCATCCTCAAGCTCCACGCTCCAAGCTCCATCAACCGCAAGCAAGAGAAGAGAAGAGAAGAGAAGAGAAGAGAAGAGAAGAGAAGAGAAGAGAAGAGAAGAAGAGAGGAGAAGATGGAGAGCTTCTCCTCCCTGGTCCCTCACCCTCACACACTCACTCCCTCACACTCTCACACTCCCTCTCTCAAGCACAAGCCCAAGAAAGCAAGAAGAAGAAGAAGAAGAAGAGGAGAGCCACTTTTGGCCACACACAAGAATGAGCTTCTCATTCACTTTTCAACTTTATATACAAAACCCTAAATCCCTTTTTGGGCGGTCATCCTCTTTTCCCCTTTTTTACATGGCCGGCTGTAGCCTAGGCCCTTTTTCCCATTGTCCTTCTATCTTCCTAGCTTCCTTTCCATCGCCCGTCTACATTTACACATTGCACGGGTGAGAGCCCGGTGCTCCTTGAATTAAACCAGGATGCGCTTGTGCTCTTTTACTAAAGTATTGACTTGCGCTTTTCCTTGCGCGCCTTTCTCCCTTATTTAGGACTTTTCTCCTTGTGCGTCTTTGTCTTCCGTTTCTCTTTGCCTTGGCCTTGGCCTTTGTCTTTGTCTTGTGCTTTAGCTTTTTCGGATTTTCCACCTTCGTTCATTTGAGGGTTAACAATCATTACATGCGTATTGCATCCTATACGCTTTTCATCAAACGAAATATAATCCTTTTCCTTTTCATACATTTACTTATGCATGCAAGTTGCTTATGCATGCAGGTTATGCTATGTACAGTTACAATGATATTGAAATAAAAACATAATCTTTTCCTTTCCCATGCAGGTCACGCGAAAGAATGCAGTTGCTTATGCAAAAATATAACCCTTTTATTCCTCTCCATAGCAACTATCTATTCTTTAATTAACATCCTTCTATGGATCAACTTGTTCACGGTTGTCACAAGGGATTTTTTATTGCACAAATGCATTGTGTACAACAACTCATTCTTGCCAACGTAAATTATCCAATGCAAACCTTCCAATGCACATGAGCATCGCAATATATATTTAACCTGTGTGCGCGATGCAACTAGGACATTATTGCATAAGTGCATCTTTTAACACCTGAACCGTATACTAAAAAACGCAACAATCTTTCATCATGATGGTGTGAGAATCATAAGTACCTTGTCATTCAATTTAAGACTTTTCCAAACATTCCTATGACCTTTTTAAAAACAAAGCGTTCTAATAATGCAATTAACTTAATGCATCCATGTCATGCGGAAATGAAAAGGGTGAATTTGATGGAACCTGAACATCTGCAGGAGGGGTATTATCAATTCCTGTGCTTTGGGTGGGGACTCCTACATGTGCTCCTCTTACTTCCGCATGTGCTTCTCTTGTGTGGTGCTTGGGGGCCATCAAAATCGAGGGGTGTGTTGAAATTCTCTGCAAACTGGTAGTCCTTCCTTCCCGCAAGAGAAACCCCTTCGCAAGCAAGTTGTGCCCTTCTGCGGTTTGCAGGTGAAACACCCCCTAGGAAGCTTTTTTTGTGGAAGTTTTTTTTAAAAAAAAATCCTGTCTTTTGACAAGGGGACCCTTATGGCGTCGAGCTGAGGATGGGGAGGAAGATCAAAATGATGATGATGATGAGGGGGGTGGCATCCTGGCATCCTGGCATCCTGGCAGTGATTTCAGGCGGAGCAGGGGGGTGGCGCTGCATGTCAGGCGGAGGGGGGTGGCGTTATTCCAGACCACGGGGGGGGGGAAGGGGGGCGGCTCTCCCCTTAAATAGTGGGGAGGGGGGTGGTTCACGAGGGGAGAGACGGTCGTTTAAAGGCCGCCACCCCACACCTGGGGGGGTGCATGCCCCCCTCTCCCTCTCTTACTCCCTCTCTCTCTCTCTCCCCTACATGTTGTCAACGTGGAGAGAGAGAGAGGTAAAAAAAATTTGAGTTAATTTTTAAAAAAATTTAAAAGGGGGGAATTCTTATGCACGGGGGGATGCTACACCATGATCAGTCCTAAAGGCTATTTTAGCTTTATCACCCTCTTATATATGGATCTAATGATATCTTGATCTTAAGTCAATTTTGGTAAAGAACCTAGCCCCCTTGAGCTCATCAAGCAAATCATCTACTCTAGGAAACATATATTTGATATTCATTGTAGTCTTGTTCAAATCCTTTAATCAATACACATCCTAAATGATCCATCTTTCTTGTTCACTAACAAGATCGGAGAAGCATATAGTGAAGAATTAGGCTCAATGAACCCCCTCTCTAGAAACTCCTTGATTTTCTTGGTCACCTCTTTGTGCTCACATTTAGAAAATATGTAGGGTGGATTCTTGATTAACTTTGAATGTCACTCCAAATCCGTAGGGTAATCCACTGCTCTCTTGAGAGGTAATGAAGTAGATACTTCAAACAAATCCTTATACTTCTCAAATAGAGATTTTAAAGCTAGATGCTCAGCTAACACTATATTAGGGAATTTGGGAATTTCCATGCACTTTGGGAACCCCCAATACCTTTATTATTTGACCACATGGTCCAATGTTGTTGCCTTACTTAAAGGTGGAGCCTACCCTAAATGATATATAAGCTACTTTTCCAAATCCCACTTTCAAATATGGATCGAGATTTCGCTAGGTGGTAAAATATTTATCACTCATTTGAAATTGGGACTTAGAAAATTTCCAAATTCTCTAATATGGTGTTTGCTACATTCTTATATTGATCCCCAATCTCTTTATTCAAGTGTAAAACAATAATTTGAGACTACTTCTTATACCCCTTGAGTTACTTTATGGTGATAAGCTTAAAATCATATTTACTAAGAATTTCCTATAGATGGATAGGCTACCCATCAATGGAAAACTCCATGTACAATTGCGAGAAATTCATAAAATTCTTCCCTAATGTCAGTAGCCAATCACACCCACATACAATATCTATGGGTCCCATTTTAAAAGTAATAGAATTCACATTTCCTTCATAATTTTTAGCTAGCTCTATGGGAACCTATGGACATATTTGAGCATCGATCTCCTCTTTACCATTAGCTACTTGAACTCTTATGGGTTGTTGTAAATCAGTGGAAAAATAATGCAACCTATCCACAAGTGATTTATTCACAAAACTATATATACTGCCACTGTCTATTAAGATAGACACTCTCAAGACCTAAAATGGGCTTGACATTGGCTTTAAGGCTCTAGCCAGACCTTTATGCTCCACTAAAACACCCCACAACTTTGCAACCAAAAGGGTCGGGAGGCTACACACTGATCTAACCAAATAAGTGTTTCTATGGCTTGTAGTCCAATGGATAGCCCCTTCTCAAACTCCTCATAGAGATCCCGTAAACATATTGGTGTTGTACACCATGTAAAACAGACACATGAGCACCCCATTGGCTAATTGTTGTGTCCTCATAGAGATCCTCACTGAACACTCCCCAAAGGAAACAAATAACTAGCACTATAGCTTGGGATACCTCACTCTCAACGTGGGTCAATGTTAATGGGACAATGGCCATGCATCCAAGATGATACCATGTGTTGAATGCAATGCAATTGTGAATGATTCATAATTCTCAACTATTTTTATTCATTTAATACAATATTGTGATAGTGCAAAACCATTTTTTTTCATGCTTTCATTCTAAAGGTGATTGTTGTGTTATATAGGGTTAGCACCGAGTACGCTCGTGCTACTGAATCGTTTAATTATCAAAACACATGCACCCTATATGCAAAGTGCATCAATGAAAATCAAATTTAATATTTACTTAGCACTTATTACGCCCTTCTCTCCCTACCATTTAAAGTTGCGCATTTGGTGGTAAGTTTAGAGAGCGTTTTGATATATTTTTCTTCATGAAAAGTGATAAATACTAACTTTAACATAAAAATAGGGGTAAACTGAGGCCAACTCTCATGCTTTAGCCATACCATACATCCACAGACACATATACTATTTTTTTCTATTTTTCAAGTGTAAAAACTCTAAATTTTTTCATTTTTTCTATTTATTTATCAATAAATATATATAATTTTTTATTTTTGGATGTGACTTGATTAGATGTTGAGTGTTGAAATGACCTATTTTTTGGCTAATTTTTGTTGTTTTTGAGAGCTGAATGGTTGATTTTATGAGATGATTGATTGGTTTGGAAGTGGTTTGAGAGTGTTTTGGATAGGTTGGAATGGTTCTATTAAGCTCATGATGTTTATTAGTAGAGATGTGAAGTTCTGTTGATGTTCTGATATGTTCTGTTTGGTCCTAATAGCTTCTGTTGAGCTTCTGTTTTGTTCTGTTTTCTCTCTGTATGGAAGGATGGAGTATTGATTGATAGGGTTTGAGATTTTTTGAAAGCTTATTGAGTGATTTTTGATGGTTTAGAATGGTTTTGGTATGAGTTATGTGGTTCTGATGCTTTCTGTTGACCTTCTGTAACTCTCTGTTGAGCTTCTGTGAGCCTCTGTAGACCTTCTGTATGCCTCTGTATGTGTTCTGTTGGATGAGACTGTAGATTGGGAAAGTTTTCTATCCTTGAAAAGAGGTGAATACAAGTGCAAAAGAGCTAAAAGAAGTCAAAGAAGTAGTTGCTGAAGACTCAAGTAAAGACTGGAGTGAAGTGACAGTGGTGAGGTATGAAGAGTCACTGTAGTGGCTCAGGTGCCTCTTCATATCAGACATACCTCTTGGGAGGTGCATCCACGACCAAAGAAGGATTATTGTGGGTGATTATGAGAGTATTGTAGTGAGGATATGATGTACTATTGATGGAGAGAGAGAGAGAGAGAGAGAGAGAGAGTCAAAGATAGTCAATTCTATCAAAACAGTGTAATTGTATATGAGAGATTGAGAAAGAGAACTATGAAGACATTGAAGATGGATAATATGTGATTGATTTCCATTTAAAGATGGTGTATTCCTTTGTGTTCTTTGTTCTATTGATGGATTTTGTGAAGATGTTGAAGAATGTGGTTGATTCTATCAAATCCGTAGGAGATATCTATTATGATGCTGCGTGAAGAATTGTTATTTTCTTTGTTTTGATGATCAAAGGAATGAAATAAAATCTTGTTGATGTTACAAGATATATTTTCTTGTAAGAGATTTCCCTTTTCCTTGGTGTTCCTCTTAGGGCTCCATGTTTTTGATGCGCAGCCGGGGAAACTTGCCATCAACAAGCACGAGAAGAGGCTGAAAATAAAGGAAATGGCATTGCCAAGAAGAGAAGAATTCAATGGATGTTTGTAAAGTTCCTTCTTCCACTGAAGAGTTGGAATTTCTCATAATCAAAGCCACTTTCCACAAGAAGTTCATCCCACAATGGTGGAAACATATCACCATCATGATGCATGCTCTATGTGTTGGACAGTTTCCTCTTCTTGTTGAAGCAGCATAAACTTGCATCTTGGTGGCAAACTGTTTGGGAACAAACTGAAGAGCAGAAATAGAGAGAATGACCATCCATGGAAGATTTGGCATTCATTGAGAAGTTTCCAGACGTCATCAAGTGGGAGATTGTGAAAAAGCTTCAGGAGTCTTGGTTTGTAGAGGTTCACGAAGACAAGAAGGAAAAAAGCTGGAATTTGTTCGTGGATGCTCAACAGCAAGATACATGGAATGCTTGGTGCACTGATAATCTTCTGTTTGTTCAATTAGCAACCCACTGGAAGTTGGTAGACAGAGTGTTTTTCACAACATACACTGTTGAAACCATCAGAAACTGGCATTACTATGATGATGGTACCACCACAATGCTTAGACATATGCATTTTGACACCTTCAGAACCGAATACCTTCCTCTGTGCAGTGGCATGAAAGCAGAATTCAGGGACGTTGAAAAGGAAGAAGTAGAAGAAATGTTGGCAAGAGAGTCCTCCAGAGACTATAAAGAGGCAAGCGTTAGAACGAGTCCAGAGGTACGTGAGAAGAGAGAAGGCAAGAATCAGAGCCGAGAACGAGCTCGCAGTAGAAGCCGCCTTTGACGCCCTTGCGGAACTCTTAACAGAAGTCCCAATGGCACATCAAGCCCTTCCTCCTCCTGCTGGAGGTCCACTTCCAAGCCAGATCCGTCCTGGAAAGATTGATGACATGCCAGCAAATGTAGTCCCGTTGCCAATTTTTAAGGGAGAGTACAATGAAGACCCCGATCTTCATGTAGCAGAGTTTATGGTAGCATGTGTGGCTAACAATGCCAGAACCCCTGAGCATTGGTTAGCAATATTCCTTGCCACTTTCAAGGGCGTAGCGTTTCAGTGGTATGAGAGACAAGCAGCAGGAACTTTTGGCACATGGGACGACCTGAAGTTGGCCTTCCTCACTAAATTCAGGCGTGAAGGTTTTAAAGAGCGAATGCGAGAGAAATTTATGAATTTAAGTCAGTCCTCTGGAGAAAGAGTAGAAGCTTATGTCTCACGAATGGAATCCATCGTGAAGAGATGGACTAACCATAATCTAGATGATGGCATTCAGAAGGGGGTGTTTCTCAGAGGATTACAACCAGAAGTCCGTAAGTTTGTGGAGCTACAAAGACCAGCCACACTGCAAGTTGCAACAGAAGGTGCAAGACTATACGATGAAGTGGAAGCTAGATTGGCGATGAATCCAGGAAGAGGAGTCCTACCTCCTTTGATGTCAGGAATGATGTACCCACCAAATGCAGTCCCAGGGACAGTCCCCTACCCCTACCAACAGATGCCCCCAGTATCACAGTACAGTGCACCAAATCCATAGTGGCCACAATCAATGCCTCAAATGATGGTTCAACCACAACAACAATGGTCCCAACCAATTTTCCCAATGCCAAATCAACAGCAACAGTGGAACCCTACCAACTGGAGCCAACAGCCAACAGTTCAAACAGGAGCTCAGAATCAGAATCAGAATCAGAATAGAGACCCCTGTGCACCAGCCCAACCTGTTTATACAGTGATTACAGAGACTCCTCAAAACCCTACTGCTAGTACCTCAGGAGGAGAAAGTTTGAAGGATTATTTATCCAACTCAGTTGCAAATATAAAAAAGAAGTTGATGAATGTGATTACAGAGCAGCTACAGACACTGAAAGTGAATACCGCTAGCATATCCAACGTTGCAGGAGTAGGAAGAGATGTGATATGGTCAAATACTTGGTGTGGTAAGTGTCATCAAGCAGGCCATTTAGCCACTGAATGTACATGAAAATCAACCATTCCTGCAGCCTTCTGTTCCTACTGTTTGCGAAAGAACCATACAGAGGATATTTGCTCTCTGAAGGAGATGCATGATAGGAGAAGGAAGGAAGAAGACACAAGATTCAACTTGCTGGAATCCAAAATGACAACATAGGATATTGGACCCAAGCCTAGAGAGTTTGGTCCTAATTTCGGTCCAAGGAGGTTTCCCTCTCAAAGTTACAGAGGAAGACAGTTTGGTGGTGGTCAGAGATCAGAAGTGGAGTGTTACAGATGCGGAGAAAAGGGACACATTTCACCAAATTGTCCAAATCCCAGAAGGTCAGTGGATTACAAGCCCTTATGCGGTCGATGCAAAGGAGAAGGCCACACTGTAAAAGACTGTCCAAGCCCAGTCCCAGTGAAAAACAGTGCTACTGATAATCTGGCCAAGGCCCAAGAGCCTACCTCCAATTTAGTGGAATTGGAAGTTGCTGCCATCACGCGTGAAAAGAAGAAGGAACCATCTATCCAGAAAGAAAATAATCCTCCTGCCAGAACAGTGAAGTTCACTCTTCCACCAGAAGAACAGAACAGAACAAAGCCTGACAGTGCCGTACAGAGCACCACAGTGCCACAGAGAGTCACAGAGACAATTCCAGAGACAGGACCAGAGGTCCAGGAAATAGAAGAGGAGGAAGTGCCACAAGTGGCAGAAGAAGGCCCCATGATGCCCCTGTTAGAAGAAAAAAGGAAAATGAAAATGGGTGTTGCCCCATTCCCTAACCGGTTAGAGAAGCCAATGGATCTTATTAAGGAATACGATCTGGTCAGAGATCTAGATACCTTTAAACCAAACCTCACATTTCGACAATTATTGATGTTATCTCCCAGTTGTCGAAAAAGATTCAAAAGTGTACTGACAAGAAGACGTGGCTTAAGGATTGCTCTCTCAACAGCAACAAAGTCCAACAAAGCTCCAGAGCCTGTAAAAGAAGTGGACATGTCTAATGCCTTCCTAGATCCGGGTACCCCAGAGACTGGCATGTGGATAGAAGGCTGCTTTATTGCAAATGCACTGATTGATGGTGGCTCATCAGTGAACATTATGACGGATGTGACAATGAAGGATCTAGGCCTACAAGGTGTGCAACCCACCCAATGGCTCATCAGACTGGCAGATCAGATCAGAATCAAGCCTTTGGGCATTCTCCCATATGTGAAGACTACAGTGGCTGGAAAAGATTATTGGCTAACCTATCTAATGGTGAAGCCAAACTCTTATGGTACATCCTATCCCCTGTTACTGGGCAGACCATGGCTTTTTGAAGCCAGAGCAAGGACGGATTGGTTCAAAGGAACCTTGACCTTGGGTAGAGGACCCAATAAAGTGGTGCTGAAGTTATATGATGCTCAAAAAGGACATGGATCCACCTCCTTGGAATTATCTTCTGACTCCCCTAATGAGGCTACAGATGGAACATTAGCACAAGAAGATGCTGTCAAACATATCCTTCCCAAGAAAACAGTGGCACGTTCCTTAACAGTGGATACTGTAAGCCAACTCCCAAAAGATGCAAAGCCATTATCAATGGGTGAATACTTCTTGCCTGAACCAGGAACGATTTCCAAAATTACTTCTGACAGTGAGATAGAAGCATGGATGTACTGCTCTCCTTGCTACATGGCCATAGCAGAGCCAGAGACAGAGGTAGAAGATGAAACAGAGAACCTGTTCTTCTCTTACAGAGCTCCTACAGAGACAGAGACAGAGACAGAGAACGAAGAGGATGGAGATGATATTGAAGAAGAGTCTATCCCACCTGAAGAGGATATATATGAAGAAGAAGTTCCAGAAGCATCAGAAGCAGACGAGCTCATGCTGTGGGACAGAATGACAATGGTACAATTTGGTCTGGTAAATGGATTTTCTCATATGCAAAATCTTTATAAGAAATGATTAAAGAAGAACAAGCCATCTTTCAACAGTGGCTCTTGCCGCCCTCACCCACCTTTGCCAAGAAAAGATGATGATGATGCACCGTGCCAACAAGCACTAGTCTCACGATTCCAACATGCATCAGAGGGTCCCTGTTATGTGATGTTCCTGGACGCGTCATCAGAAGATGAGTCTTCAAGCCAAGAGGTAACTAATCGTGAAACCAAACCCAAAACGGCTCTAATCCCATTTTACCATTTCAAGGGGCAACCTAAGTCCTTACGGTAGGAAGATGTTGGGTCTAGTGGAACATCAGAAGAGGACACCACCCCCTTTAAGGAGTCGGATCTGTATCCAGAAGCAGTCCGTGGGACCTTCATCCATGAAGTAGAAGGTGAAAGGCAGTTAACCTTTGTGGATGCAGATGGCACTGAACGCCATTTGAAGGTGGGTAGCAGCCTACCAGAAGAGGAGTTGTCAACTTTGTACAACTTGTTGAAAGAGAATTTGGACGTGTTTGCGTGGTCCTATAAAGACCTAAAGGGGATTGATCCCACAATATGTCAGCATCATATTGATTTGGAGCCTGATGCCAAGCCAGTACGGCAACAACAGAGGCGAATGAATCCAAATTATTCCACATTGGTAAAAGCAGAGCTGCTGAAGCTTCTGGAAGCCGAGTTCATCTATCCAGTTGCAAATAGTGAATGGGTTTCACCCATCGTGGTTGTACCCAAGAAGAATGGCAAGATTCGTATATGTGTGGATTTTCGCAAGTTGAATTCCAAGACCAAGAAGGATCACTTCCCTATCCCTTTCACAGACCAACTGTTGGACACAGTAGCAGGACATGAGCTTTATTCCCTTCTGGATGGATTCAGCAGATATAACCAAGTGCAAATAGCAGAAGAAGACCAATCCAAAACAACCTTCACCACAGAATGGGGGACCTATGAGTGATGTCGTTTGGGCTCTGCAATGCCCCTGCTACCTTCCAGCGAGTCATGATGGCCGCATTCCAAAATCATCTGCATGACTTTATTGAGGTATATTTGGATGACTTCTGTGTCTATAGTTTGATCCGTAAACACTGACAACATTTGGAACAATGCTTTGACCAGTGCCGGGAGTATGGGATTTCCCTCAACCCCGACAAATGCGTATTTGGAGTCTCTTCTGGTGTTCTGTTGGGCCACATTGTCTCTGCACAAGGGATATCAACAGACCTTGCAAAGATCGAAAAGATTGTAGCTTTGACAACACCCACCGACCTCAAACAGTTGAGGGGATTCCTAGGCCATGTGGGTTACTACAGAAGGTTCATAGCCCATTTTGCAACAAAGGCAACCTCCTTGCACAAGCTTCTGAGGAAAGATGCAGAGTTTATTTGGACGGAAGAATGTGACAAAGCCTTCAATACCTTGAAGTAGTGTCTGATTGAGGCACCCATTCTGCAACCTCCTGATTGGACAAAGGAGTTTCATGTACACACTGATGCATCCATTGAAGGCTTAGGTGCAGTTCTATGCCAGAAGGGCTCCTCGAAGCTGGATCAGCCCATCTACTATGCAAGCCGAAAAGTCACTGATAGAGAGCGGAACTACACAGTGACAGAGCTGGAGTGCTTGGCGATGGTGTTTGCCCTAGATAAGTTTCGCCACTACCTACTGTTTACCCACTTTAAATTTTATGTGGATCACGAGGCCTTTTCCTTCCTGATGAACAAAGCAAACGTGAAAGGACAAATGATGAGATGGCTCCTTCTATTCCAGGAGTTCGACTTTGAGGTGATTACCAAACCTGGTCCTTCCCATGTTCTGGCCGATCATCTGTCGCGTATCCCACAGACTGCAGATGAGGAGCAGGATGATTCAGACCTCCCTGATGCTTCCCTATTCCTGGTAGAAACTGTAACCCCCTGATCTCTTATCCTCTATTTTCCACCAGCGGCAGTGGCGAGGTGGGTTCTGACAAATGGTATTTCCACCATTCCCTTGCTTAATTCGAAACAAAAAAAAAAACATATATACATATCGGTCATGGGAGAAAAGGGCTTAGGTCCCTGTCATGCCGACCTATTCTTCGAGAAAAGGTGGAGACACCCTCGGGAATAGGAGGGAAAAAAAAAACAAGAAAAAAAAAGAAAAAAAAACAAAGAAAAGAAGAAAAGAAAAAACTGTTATGGGAGAAAAGGAAGCAATTCCCTGTCATAGCAGGCCTCGCTCCAAGAAAGGTGGCAAACACCCTTGGGCGAGAAGCTGGCTGTGGAAAAGGTGGCAACACCCAGCAGTCCAGAAAGGGGATTCATTAGTTGACATCCCTAGGATCCAGTTCCGAAGCTGCCTCCCTTGGTATGCTATGTCCTGTGCATTTCTGCAGAGCATTTGACAGTCCTCTAGTAGACGCCATGTTCTTATCTAACACAACGTTCGATTTGTTGGCTGCCTCCCTGGGTATGCCTCTTCAACAACTGACAATGCGATCTTCATCGACAATCCCTTGAGTGACGCGAGCTTTCATCCTAACTGGATGGGGCAGTGAGTAGGGTTGCCCTCTCTACCTATCAACAGAGAGTGAGACAGAGGGTGGGGTGAGTGACCAGTCTTTTCCCTTCAAATCAAATGAGAGGTGAGAAGTGTGAATGAAGTGTTGCATGCACGGGATGGGCCTCTCGATGCACAAAGCACAATTTGTTTTTGTGCACTGCACTATAAGGCTCCCTGGCCTTCCTTCTCGCATTGTATGCCGGCACAAGGTGGGATGCACAGTTGCATCATCAAATGCGCACAAGGCATACACCCTCCGCACAAGTGACCGTGAGGATTACATCAATGGGTTTCAGGAACGGGCTGCCCTCTGTATCTTTCAGCAGAGCGTGAGACAGAGGGTGGGCTGAGTGTGACTGGAGTTTCTTCGATCAATTACCGAGAGGTGAGGATTGAGCGACGTTATGACCTTTGGCGCAAGGTATGCTTTCTTTTCCCTATGCACCCATGGGATGGGTCTCTGCCATCAGCACAGGACACGTCACTCTGTTCTGTACACTGCACTGTAAGGCTTCCTTGCCTTCCTCCTTGCACCTATGTCAGACGGGTTGGACGCACTAATGCACCATCAACTATGCACCCTGGCATACTTCCTCTGCACCATCCCCCTTTTCAATTCCTAAACCGGGTGTGAGATATGGATTTCATCATGAGTGATATTAGTAATGGGGCGAGTGACTGTTCTCTCATCCCATCTGAGTGATGTAAGCTGAGTGACTCTCCTTCGTCAGCGACACCGACTCGACGAGATTCATCCATCAGCTACCTCCCTGGGTGTTGCCGCGTGGTCCCTGCCACGAAGGACGTGTGTTGTTAAGATGCCTTGGTACATCCTACAGCCGACAACGACAGTGGACGTGCCATCGACAGTCAACCTTGATTCTCGACAACATGGGCCCAGTTTTTCTAACCCTACACCTTGTTTTGTTAGTGATGTTCATGTTTTAAGTGTGGGGACGTTAGCGGTTGGTCTGTTGTGTGGTATTAGGTCCTTATTGCTCGGTCAACCCTATCCGTTAAGGTTTTAAGTGTGGGGACGTGTCCCTGCACGTCTACCTTGCCTACCGCCCTGCATATGCCTCACTTTGCTCATGCATGTATGCCATGACTTTCTGTTATCTTCTTGGGTCCCTTCCCCACCCACCTGTCTCCTGTCACCCCTCCCTTGGGGCTGTTCCTCCTCCATTTCTCTTTTTTCCTTATTTTGTTGTGTTTTCTTGTGAACACACTCTACATTCAGCGGAATCCCCATCTGCCCTTCTATCCCTGTTCGTCTCTTTGAATTGTCCACTTTTCCTCTTTATCTACCCCTGTTCCGGTGCACGATTCTCAAGTTATTACTTTTTGAAGCATTTTGCGCACATTAGCTGGTTTTCCATGTGAACGTGTGTTGCTTATTTCGGAACCGCGATCTGACATCATAGCCCTGCCAACCACTTTCTCCCAGCCATTTTTCCTTTTTACTCCGTGTCATTTTGATGCACGGTTTGTCCACTATTAATTTTTGCGGTTTCTGGAGACTTTTTCATGCGTCTTTTTGACATTTTTCCATGTGACCTTGCCCTATTTGCATCGGAATTCCAATTTGACTTGACCACCGTGTCCACCGCGCCTTCCCCCACCTTTTTCCTTTTTCCTCCACCCTCTTTCGACTTCTGGATTTTTAATTATTAATTTTTAAATGTATTTTCGAGTGTATTTTTGGTGTTTTTTGCATGTGAACCCCTCCTACTTCTGCCGGCACTGCGTTCTAACATGACAAACCTGTGCCACCCCTTCCTGCGGACATTTTTTATTTTTACTGCATGTCATTCCGACAAGCGGTTCGTCCACTATTAATTTTTGATTCTATTTTCGGGTCTGTTTTTTGGGTTTTTTCCATGTGAACGCGTCTTATCTCAGTCGGAACCATGTTTTGACATTATAGGATTGTTGGACACATGCTTTTGCACATTTCTCCTTCTTCATGTACCTCGTTCTGATGAACGGATCTTTCGATATTAATTTTCGTTTGCATTTTTGGGGCCATTTTTCGTGTTTTTTGCATGTGAATGCCCTTTACTCCCCCCCGGAACCCCCGTTGCACGTTTGCCCTGTCTTCCCCCTACGTCCTGCACAATTTTTGTTTTTACGCCATTTCGTTTCGATGCCCGGATTGGGAGCTATTAATTTTTCCTTGTTTTTACGTGTTTCACGCGACTCGTCCCTCGCGTGAACGCGCCCGTTTTCGATTTTACGCATCTCCACACGCCCCGGTCGTGTACGCGTGCCCCGTACCGACATCCCGGCGCCCTTTCGATCCCGTCACGGTAAATTTTTTTACCCCGCCGTGCACACGCGCACGGGATGGGGTCACGCCTTTCTTTTATTTAATTTATTTATTATTTTACCAAAAAACAATTTTTATTTATTATTATTTTTAAAAAAATTTAATTATCTCCCTCCCTGCCCCCCACAGGCACCCTCCCCTCTCCCAACCACCCCCCTTTCTCTCTCCCCGACCCCCAACTATCTCCCCCACCATCTCCCCCACCTTCATCTCCTCTTGCCCCCTCCCATCCCCTCCTCCCCCTCCCTTCCCCTTCCCCTCCCTTCCCCCCTCTGCCTCCCTCCACCCTCGTCCACTCCTTCCTCCTCGCCGCCACCCACAGCGCCTCCCCCCTGGCGTTCCTCCTCTGCCGCCTGGCTGCGTCGTCGCCCGCCACCCGTCGCCTCTCCTGACGCCTGGCTCCGCCCCTCTCCTCGCCACCTGGACACTGGCCGCCTCCCCAAGGCCGTCTCCTCCTCGACTTCCCAGCGCCGCCTGCAGCAATGCCGCCTGCTCTGGGCGCCCTCTCCCTCCGCCCACTCCGCCCTCTCCTCTCCGTCTGCAGCCTCCCCTTCTCCCCCACCATCTCCTCCACCCCTTCCTTCTCCACGCCATCTGCATCCCCCCTTAGTCTTCTGGCTCCCTCCTCCACTGCCGCCTGCCACCCCTAGCCCCTCCATCCTCGCCTGCCCCTGTCGGGCCTCCGTCCCCCCAGCCACACCACTCCCCCACTAGTCCCACCCACCCCATAACCCACCCCCCACAAGCCCCCCTTCCCACCCTCTCACACACTCCCCCTCCTAAGTCCCCATTCACCCCCCCACACACACACACACCCCATACACACACTTCCTTCACCCACACACATTCCCCACCCCCCTCAGTCAGACATACCCCCTCCTAATCCCCTATCCCCCCCCCCCCCCCCCCCCCCCCCCCCCAATTCCCCCCCACAAGCCCCCCTTCCCACCCTCTCACACACTCCCCCTCCTAAGTCCCCATTCACCCCCCCCCACACACACACACCCCATACACACACTTCCTTCACCCACACACATTCCCCACCCCCCTCAGTCAGACATACCCCCTCTTAATCCCCTATTCCCACCACCTCCCCCCCACAATCCCCCCCCCCCCCCCAATTCCACATTCCCCCCACCCTTCTTAAACCCCCCCACACCTTGACCCCTTCCCTCCCTTCGCTCCGGTTCACCCCCTCCCGCAGTGAGTCACATACGACTCCCCCGATGAAACCCACCTACCACCCGTGGTTTTCACACGGCCACCCGTGTTGCTGCGGTTTTTATCATGTCCGTTAGTGGCTGTTCGTGCGTGTTCGTGATCGCGGGTTCATGCGCGCTTAGCGGCCGTTCACGCGTGGGGACGCGCGTTAGCTTGTTCGTGCGGTGGTGTGCACCAGCCAGCTGTTCACACGCAGTTGACACGCAATCCATTCCCGGGTATATATTCTCGAATTTTTAATTTCCAAACCCAAAAAACCCTAAAAATACATTTAAAAGTTTAAAAATTTATTAAAAATCAATTAAAATTTAAAAAAAGTACAAAAAATTCCTAAATTTTTTTCAATATTTCTGCAGTCAATTGAAATATTTTTCCAAACTGAAAATCTCAGAAAAAATTTCAAAAAATTTTAAAAGTAAAAATTCTTTCAAAAATACATACAAAATGAGCAAAAATTCATTAAAATTGGTAAAAATACCAATTTAATCACAAAAAAATTCATGAAAATTCCATCCACTTCTTTGCTTATTTTTGGAATATTTCCTAAGTTGAAAATGCTGTGCCAATTTATTCCATTATTACTTTATGGCAAAAATGCTTCATTAAATGCCTAAATTCATGAAAAATCCTCTTTAATTCGAAACACAAGCTGAAAAATCTGGAAAAATCTAGATACCTTGGTCACACGTGGTGGATTGATGCTGAAAATCTTCAACATTTTTATATGTGTTTCATTGTCAAAATTTTGCCACAAAGATCAACAAAAACATGAAAAAAAAACATTACAATAAACAAAATAACATAAAAATCAAAATACACAATCAACAATACACAACATTAAAACAAAAAAAAACAAAAACAACAACAACATGTAAGCCATCAGTCATCCAAACAAATTCATATACACTAATCTTCCTATGTCGTGTGTCCAATTATTTTCATTTCGTGATTTTTCTTTTTGGATTGCTGACCTACATTTTGGAGATTGAGACGTGCGCATTCATTGCATACACATACACCCACTTTCAGGTATTTTTCCTTTTATATTTTATTTTTTTTCTGCTACCCCAAAATTCACGCTTAATTTTTAACATGAATCCTAAACACCACCATGGCACGCGCGCTCGCGCCAAACACACCTTTTTCTAATTAAAATCAACCCGTCGTTCACTTAGCACGTGCTATGTGCACTTCAAAGGCACCTTAATATTTTAAATAAATGAACAAGCTATCACAAAAGCACGCGCTGGCAAAAAAGCGCTCCACATCACCTTAATTTTTAATAAATGAATTTGCATTTAGAGACCTCAGTCTGGTATTGAAGTTCGGGTTGCGTTAAAGCACCACTCCAACCTAATAATTTGTAATTAAATTTTAAGAAGGAACCACCGTTTTCTTATTAAGGTTTATCACTTAATAAAATGTCACCCATTGTTAATAATTTATTCCAATGAACCCTTCATTAAATTAATTTCCCCCTCACTACACTTATTTCCCCTTTTTAATGAACTCGCTTCGCGGGATGGGCGTGTACAAATCTATTAGTTGCCACTGATGGTCAAGTTATGGTTCGGTCTTGATGTCCGTTTTTTCTGGTAGTCTGATTTGTCCATGTGTTACGATTAAGGGTATGGTGTGTAGTTTTTTCTTTATTGCTTGATACGGGGATTTGGATGTTTGCATGTTGCATCGCATGAAGCTTTCGGTCGCATATGTGTAGAGGTCATGTCGAATTTTTTCTAGGCTGTGGTTTGCTTGGGGATAGTTGGTCGAGTCACGTTTCACCACCTTGGTTGATATCTTATCCTTGGTTTTCGTCTATTGCTTTGCAGGCATTCTCTTTGTTTGTCTGTGTTTGTGGTGTGTGTGTATGACCATCTGACTGGCGCCCTCTCGTACTCCTCCCCCGATCCAGTATGTTCCTTTAGCTTTACATGATTATTCTTTGTTACTGGATTCAGACGTTGTCGCTAAAGCGGGCTTGTCCAAGTTTGTGAACCTTTCTTTCCCACTAGTTCCACATGATCCTACCATTTGTGACGAGTTTTTAACCTCTTACAGTAAGAGGTCTGGTCCAGTCCGTGGCACTACTGTTCTTCTGACACCGAAGAGTCTAGGCAAGGCTCTTGGTCTGCCATATCGTGGGGAGTCTGTCCTTGCTTCCAGACAGTTGTTCGCCAATGACGATATTTTGAAGCTATTGCAGAAGCAGACTCAAGATGTTCTTGATTCGAAGAAGGTCATTACCACGTCAGGAGTCGGTGTCTCCATGATTTCCAATCCCCTATGGAAACAGCTATACCAATTCCTTCAGGACAGGTTCATGCCTGCAAAATCCCCATCTCATTATCTTTCCAAGGAGTTGTTTACAGCTTCACGAATGATTTTGAAAGGCATAACTATTGATTGGAGTACTTACCTTCTCTCCAAGATGGATCATCACTTTATCCGAGCTACTTGAGGAAATGTGACTAATGTTACATTTGGGTCCTTCCTCTATGTCTTCTTGCTACATGCTGCCCCTGCAAAGGAAGTTCCTTTACCTCCAATTGATCCTTCAGAAGTTTCTCCTCCGCCTCATAATGAAGATAATGATGTGATAATTGAGGATGATGATTCTCCTCCTCCCCTTGTCATTCAGAGAAAACGCCTCAAGAGGGTGGCTGAGTCAGTGCCTATTCCTCCTCCTCCAGTTCCAGTGACAGTTCTTGCTCAGTCTTGCAGCACCTTGCCTGCATTCCTTCAGACGCAAAATCTTTTCAGAGCCCATAGAGACGGGATGCTAGAACTTACTATTCCTTCTGTTCATCGCCTGGTAACAGGAGATGCTATTCCGTTCCTATGCAAGGATATCCAGAGTTCTATTGAACTTTCGATGACTGCATGTATCCAGCAATTATATTCTTCATTTTATGATGAAGTTCAGCAGTCTAAGGAGGAACTCAATAAGACCAATACTGAGTTAGCCTCTGCTCGGGAGAAATTCTCTGACCTTTGTATGCAAATGGAGCAGCAGAGTAAGCTCATGGATACTCAGAAAGCTGAAATCTCTAAGTTGAAAGGTGAGTTGGCAAAAGCTAGGTCTCAAGTGATTGCTGTAACTGAGGAGAGGGATAAGTTACAGAAGGAGAGTCAAGAGATGAAGGAGGTGATAGCTGCCCAAGCAGAGAAGTTTAAATCCACCATAGCTATCTTAGACCAGAGCAATGCTCAAATCCAGCACCTCAAAGAACATGAGGCGTTGTTTTCAGTCAATAAAAGGGCTAACCATGGGCACACATATTGTGTCTCATGTGTACACTGGTATCCCATTGATACAGGCATCTTCATCACTGGATCTTTCGATCATTTTGTGAATGTTTGGGACATTCGAAGGTCAGGGCTGTTACAGATGGACGAACAGTTGAACAACAGGTTTTGGAGTCAAATCCGCTTCTTGAGGCTTTTGGCAATGCAAAAAAATAGTGCTTTAGGGGAAAGGAGCCGTGCTTTGGGGGGAAAGAGGAGCTTTTATGTTTTTGAATTGAGCTTGGGGGATTTTCCCGGGATTGATGGATCTGGCATACGATTTTTTTGGAGGAGAATCGGAAGGAAAAAGGGGAGAATTGTCGTCTGGATGATGATACTCTGCGTAGAATAGAGAGGAGTAAACGACGAAAAAGCTGGAGAAAGCTCTAAATCGGGAACGGAGTGCTGAAGCCTTGTGCATGAGAGAGGCGGGACGAACGGAGCATAGGAGAAAAACAGAGGATTAGGAAGGAGAGTGCTCTGCAATCTATGAATGAGGGAGAGCTACGAGGAGGGCAGACGGGCGAAATCATGTAGAGAAGAGCGTTAAAGAAAGACAGGTTACAAGTTAGCTTCCTCTGAGATGGAACAACCGAGGATGATCTGTGCAACTGTACATTCTTATCAACATTACTGTGATAGCCAACATTTTCCAGCTCATTTCTCAGTCCCGCATTGGTATCGTCATGCCCAGTGTGAGACGCCTCTGAAACATCCTGATTCTTTAAATGGGTGTTTTTGTCAGCCTTGACTGCTTTCAACCATGGCATGGACCAAGAGAGACTACTTGAATGCACACCTTGAAATCCGACAATGTGAATAAAAATCAGACTGAAAAGAACGATGACGATCCATGCCGTAGAGACTTGGCTTCAGATGAGCCACAGGAAGGCGTATGTCGCTTCCGTGCTGCACGTCTCCGACCCCGATTCTTCAACATGATTCATGTTGCCTTGACCCGCTTCAGAAGAAGCTTTTAATGAGATCCAAGAAGGGCCATCCGCTGCGCCTCATGCGGTCGGATCAAGGGCAGATTTGGAAATTAAGTATCACCTTTCTGGAGTTTACAGAGTCCGACTAGCGATCGTGCGAAAATCAAAACGAAGCAAAACAAAGAAGGGGAAAAAACGCGTTTGTTGTGAGCTCCTGGAGAGAAAAGAGAGGAGATCGTATCGGATTGGAATGGCGACGAAGATCAGAGGAAAGGTTTGGGTATAAGATTCTGGTGCAAGAGGGTAGAGGAAGGGGTTGAGGAGAGAAGTGTGCTTCTTATTGATGGAAGGGTTGCGATACAGCCATTAGACTTGGAAGTTGGAAAATGGCTACACAAACAAAATGTGCCCATTCCAATCGTTTTGATTATGAATAAAGCTGAAGGAATATATGCAGAAAGTACTGGTAGATTTCTGGCCACACTTGGTGAATCTTTTACTTTAGGATTTGATGAAGCTGTTGCGCTCTTTGCTGAAACAGGAGAAGGCCTGACAGATCTTTATGAAGGGTTAATGCCTTTGCTTATAAAAGCCCAAGAAGACATAAATGCTGCCCAAGAACTGAATTCTGAGGATGAATCTGGAGGTCCTTTGGCAATGCAGCTGGTCACCCTAATGTTGGCAAATCAACAATACTGAATTCCCTACTTTGACAGGAACGTGTGCTAACTGAGCCAGAACCAGGTCTAATTGGAGATGCTGTTCGTGTGAAATTCTGTTACAACAACAGAACTGTTTACCTTGTGGATACTGCAGGTTGGATGTAGAAGGCACAGCTTAAACAAGGTCCATCAGCTCTTAGTGCTATTCATGCAAGCTTTGTATCTATGATAATGAAGACAGTAAAACAATCTATGATTGAGGAAACAGATTTGTGACCTTATGAGGATGTTTGTGATAAACACGAAGGATTGAATTCATAAGAGATCATTGACAATTCAAAGATTGATCCATCGAACCACTGTAATTAAAACTTGTGGAAAAAGCAACTCTCCTTTTGTTCTTATAGACTTTATTGAAGCAACTATGGAGCTGAACAAGAGGGTGGAATCCCTTTTAAATGCTCAAAAGAATGCAGGGTGTCCTGAAATTATAACAGATTTTACTTCATTTTTCTTGCTGGATCTTCTAGCCTGAAATTATCAAGGACTTCTGAAGTTGCGACATTGCTTTCCAAACTCTTCGACAACGTATCCCAAACTTATGGGAAATTTCCATATTTCCTAATATGGTATTTAGCCTACTAAGCAGCTATTTCTAGGAGCTTTTGTTAGTGGTGAGGCAATTAGAGAAGCCTATAAAATTTTAAAAAAGAGAAAAATTTGAATATCCTTGAAATATAAAAATACAAAGGTGTGTGAAAAGGGGTTCTAACCCTTGAAAATAAGAAACAAAAAAAAGAAAAGAAGAAAAAATCTTAAGAGTAGTTGATTATCGCCTTTTGCGAAGGCTTGGTAGGTTCCTGGGGATGAGTCAAAACCTTTGGCCAATGCGTTGTCTTCCTAGGGGTGGTATCTAGTTGGCTAAAATATTAAGGAACGTTAGAGAGAGAATAAAAGTGAGTAATAGCAACAAAGATTTAAGTGTTGCCTTGCAAGGACTTGGTAGGTTCTCAGCTACCGAGTGTTAAGACACTTCAGGCTAATACCCTATTCTCCTTGGGTCACTACGCTTAGCTCACTTCTTTTTACATGCCTGAGTATGGAAACTTGAAGGAAAAATATTACAAAATGAAAATATATGTTAATCAAGCTATAGGAGATCTCCCCTAGTAGGAGTTCCTGGTCCAATTGTCCTCAACTTTGTCCTCAATTGATGGGTTGATAGTTCAAGCCATTACCTAGGATGATTCCTTTAATGGTTCTTTTTAGTCAATCTCTATTGGAGCAATTGGTTAGCAACTCACTCTGGATTTCTATCAGATTATGCTAGGCCTATCTCTTGTGGGTTTCATGCCTTGATTTTGTTATGGGATAGGGTGAGACCTATGTTTGTGCTTTGTTGTGTATTCTGTTTTGAGGTAGCTTGATGCTTTTTATGGTTTTTGTTTGTGCAGATCAATTCGTGGGATTCAATTGGCTGAGTCACCCTACCTTGTGGTCACCAATGAGAGCAGAATTTAAAATCCCATAACATGCCAGAAAAGAATGGACTCATACAATTTTTACGCAAAATTTAGAGCCCAACGGAAGTGGAGATGTGGATTTTGACAATTTTAAGAGACCGTGGAACAAGTACTTTGGAGGTCAAAATTGACTAAGATTGGAAAGGTCATAGGCATGGGCCTTTGGGGGGGCCCAAAATATTTGACGTGGGGGGCAATTTTTTTCATCGCATAGCGGTTGCAGAATGGTGCATCCTCTCTCCCATCATGATTTGGAGGGATGGGACTGAACATAAGCACCCAATCTGATTACATCCATGAAATCCTCAAAATTTTCACCCTCCATTGCCTATTATATGATAAGAAATAGTTGCCTAGTGTGAAATTGCAAAAGTCAATATTTCTCTCTCCTCGCTCTCTCTCCTCTTAATGCCTGTTTCTATGTATCAATCTATCAAAGAAGGGGGTGGGCTGATTTGACAGATCTCAATTGGGAGATGATGCTCGGATACGATGGAGCATAGATTGATGTTTGAAGGACCATCAACATCTGGTAATAAACATCAATGGCCTTCCAAATGCGAGATGCGTGTGAAATAAAACGTGGTTTTATAAGTGATAAATTTCATCATTTAAAGATAAATTTTGGTTGCAAATGGTTGTTCTTAATTTTTAATTATTTTATTTATGTAAAGCATTAAGAAAATTAGTAAGAATCAGTTTTTATTAACGTGAAACCTGTAAATATGCATTTTTTAATGTAAATCATGGATTGTGGGAGTTTTGATGTGTTAATGATGTTCGCATGGGATGAAATGAGGGATGAACATAATTCTTGACAAGTCTAATGGAGCCCCAAGAGGAACACCAAGGAAAAGGGAATTCTCTTGCAAGAAAATATATCTTGTAACATCAACAAGCTTTTATTTTATTCCTTTGATCATCAAAACAAAGAAAACAACAATTCTTCACGCAGCATCATAATAGATATCTCCCACGGATTTGATAGAATCAACCACATTCTTCAACATCTTCACAAAATCCATCAATAGAACAAAGAACACAAAGGAATACACCATCTTTAAATGGAAATCAATCACATATTATCCATCTTCAATGTCTTCATAGTTCTCTTTCTCAATCTCTCATATACAATTACACTATTTTGATAGAATTGACTAGCTCTGACTCTCTCTCTCTCTCTCTCCATCAATAGTACATCATATCATCACTACAATACTCTCATAATCACCCACAATAATCCTTCTTTGGTCATGGATGCACCTCCCAAGAGGTATGTCTGTTATGAAGAGGCACCATAGCCACTACAGTGACTCTTCACAGCTCACCACTGTCACTTCACTCCAGTCTTTACTTGAGTCTTCAGTAGCTACTTCTTTGACTTCTTTTAGCTCTTTTGCACTTGTATTCACCTCTTTTCAAGGCTAGAAAACTTTCCCAAGCTACACTCTCATCCAACAAAACACATACAGAGGCATACAGAAGGTCTACAGAGACTCACAGAAGCTCAACAAAGAGTTACAGAAGGTCAACAGAAAGCATCAGAACCACATAACTCATACCAAAAACATTCCAAACCATCAAAAATAACTCAATAAGCTTTCAAACAATCTCAAACCCTATCAATCAATACTCCATCCTTCCATACAGAGAGAAAATAGAACTGAACAGAAGCTCAACAGAAGCTATTAGGACCAAACAGAACATATCAGAATATCAACAGAACTTCACATCTCTACTAATAAACATTATGAGCTTAATAAAACCATTCCAACCTATCCAAAACACTCTCAAACCACTTCCAAACCAATCAATCATCTCATAAAATCAACCATTCAGCTCTCAAAAACAACAAAAATCAGCCAAAAAATAGGTCATTTCAACACTCAACATATCCCCACACTTAATAAGGAAGCGTCCTCGCAACCCAGGAAAAAGGGAATACAAGTTCATTCAAGAGCTCAACTTTGATCTTCAATAACAGTCCATCCAACCACAACCCTAACTTATAACTTGTATCTGATATAAAGAATACAACGAAAGGAAAACCCTTTATACATTAACACTTCTTATCAAACTGGAAATCACAACAAACTTGTAAAGGATATAAGAGGTTTCTTCTTCTGCATCATCATCTTCAACTATCCAACCAGCAACACCATCACCGCAATTCTCCAAAAATGTAGCTCGCACGAAAGCAAATCGAATAGGCAACCACCACGATTTTATCACATAACTTAACCCACAACACAAACACTACAGACAACACAACCATCTGAATGACTCCTCCAAAAAGAGAGATTTATCATTAAAAATCATCCACAATACATTGCAAAGGTATCAATGAAGATGATCCCTTTTGAAGGCTTGGTGATTTCAAAAACGATCCATGGACAAGGATTCATCTACAAATGTCTTGGGAGGATTCTGAAAGAATTGAAGGCAGCACATCCTTTCCAACAAGACAAGGTATCTGCTAGGCAAACAGAGGGCATGAAAGTACAAGACATCCAGTTGCTGGGAATCAATGCTCACATTGACATTCATGCACAACTTTGGAATAGATTTTGAATCATTATGAGAATGCCTATGCATATACGCCAGGTACCAAGTAAAATGAGCAGTTAAGCGCACAGAAGGATCTGCAGACTGAGAATATTGCTGAGCAAAATGCAGATAATTCTGATAAGCCTAACTAGCACTTATCCATTCTCCTGGGATCAATGGCCAATTGATTTGAGGTCCAGTAAGGGAATCATTTGAACTCCAGCCTCTTCTTCGAAGAATCTTCTGATCAAAACCTTGATACCCACTAACCAACTGAGGAGGATTAGGAATAGAAGTATTAGGAGACGGAAGAGGGACTAATGAAAGAGGATGAAGCGATGGATAGGGAAAATCATAAAATGAAGAATGGATTAAAGATGGATTTGCTGAAAATTGAGGAGATTCGGTTAAGAAAGGTGTTAAAAGATAAGTAGGAAAAGTTGATAGAATGTCAGGGGATGGGGAAGGACAAGGATCAATAGGTAGAAAAACTCGATCTTCAATAAAAGAACAATGGGTAAATATAGGAATTTGAGGAGATCCTTGAGGTTGGAAAAGAAGGGGTAAAATGACCTTTGGGTTAGATTGAAAAAGGGAAATACAAGCATCATACCTATGAGTCATTTGTTGATAATGAGTTAAGCATGGTAAGGACGGACCTAAAGCTGATCTACGATGATAGGCTTCAAAGAAAGAAGTATCAAATGGGGGTTGGTTGGAGAGATAGGCTAAAAGATCCACCCTCACTTGGTTAATGTTCTGGGCATGAGCTGAAGCTTTGACCTGACGGTGATTCAAAATGGCAGCATCAACCATAGTGTGCCATGAAAACTTAGGACACTCAGCCACCTTTGAAGAATATCCCTAGAACATCTCATCAATCCTCAACTCCAAATGTCGGACATATAAAGAAGCTTGCAATACCACATCTCCGACATACCAAGCCAGATCTTTATCATTTGGAATCAATAAATCACCCCTCAAATATATATAGGACAGAAGCATCATATCTGGAGTGACAGAGTCTTCAAAAACCATCCTCGCTACTTCTATCAGCAAATCAAATGACCAAGTCCCACTCCATCCATCCTCTGAAATAGGTAAATCCATCGTGGAAAGTTTTATATAGAAGGCCAACTTCTGTTGTTGATAATGGACAAAAAAGGAATGATCTGGTGGAACATATTCTTGATTGATTTCAGGAGCATTAGATGGATCTGTTGCTGCTTATGACATTCAGCAGCCAAGCAGCTATGGATACAATTCATGTGCTTCTCTTGTGTGCACTCACAATCTCCTTGTTGCGTGCAAGTTCTATGCTTGAAACCCTTCTCTTCTCTAAAAGACTTGTAAATGATGAGGGAGCCATACTTCCAATGTCTCTTTCCATCACCATCTTCCACATCCATTCTCCAGTTGAGAGTGTAATGAGATCATCACATTCCATGCCACGACAATGTCCTGATCAAACAGCCCATCAAACATGCTCTCTGCTTCTAAAATGCTGCCACATTTACCATAGATACTAATAAGTGTGCTATTAACAAAAGCATCTGAAGTGAAGCCCTTCATGTGAGCATCTATACTCATACGCAGAGAATAAAAGCAATCACAACAACTAAGTATGCATAAAGTATTAAATCGCACACACAACTTTCGGGTGGTTTTCACACCTCGAATGCGCAGCAATACGATATCCACCCCCTCTAATCCTGCGCATCCTCCGGATGAGCCAACTACCCATGATCATTATCATCAAGATCCACAAACAGATCAATCTCTTCGTTATGCATTTCCGGTAGATCAACAAGATTATCTGTCATATCATCTGTCTCTTCCATTGGAGTTTCTTGTCGTTGCTCTTCTCTTGAAAATTCTTCCAAAGCATAATCCTCATCATTTCTTTTCTTGAAAATCTTGATTCTTTTTCCAGCAATAGGCACTCTAAGCACTGTTCCATCCAATTCTGTCAGCTCATATGTTGCATTATCAAAGACATGTCTGACTATGTATGGCCAAACCATCTTTTCACCATCTTCTGAAGTGCAGTATGCTGATTTTCAAGGCTGCTATCAAAGACCAATACCCAATCTCCCTCTTCTATTGCTCTAGGCCGCAAGTGATGCCTGTTATCAAATCTGTCCTTGTTCCTTAGTCTAGCAACTTTCAACCTGTCAATAGCTAGCTGAATATCCTCAGGTCTCCTCTCCAACTGTCGAATCCGAAGAGCTAAGAGCTCTTCTCTCGTCAAATCCTCCTGCCAAGGTAGAACTGACCAAGTCAAAGCACAAGTCTCAATCGGCATAACAGGTTTCTGACCATACATCAACTCTGCAGGCATATATCTTGTGGTAACACTATGAGTCGTACGATCAGCCCACAAAGCAAATGGTAGAAGTCTTGGCCATTCTCCAATCCGTCCTCTGCATGCTTTGGCTAATGCTTTTACTATCGGCGGATGCCCTCTTTCACTCTTTCCGTTTCCCTCTGGATTGTATGCTGTGGTTAGAGCCAACTTGATTCCTAGCTGAGAGAAAAACTCCCTAGCTTCATCTGCATCCAACTCACCACGATCCGCAGTGATCTTACCCACACAACCATACCTTCAGAAAATTTCCTCCAATAAGAACTTACACACTGCACTAGTGGTCTTCGTTCTCAAAGATCTGCCCTCAACATGATTAGTAAGATCCTCTCTAGCCAAAACAATGTATCTCATCTGCCATAGACCCATAGGCATGGTAACCAAATCAACTACCCACTTATAATGAATGCATAGCGGATAAGTCGGATGAAGCTCATCTCTATGACGCACTACTGAATACATCTGGCAGTCTCTGCAAGTCTCAACAAAGTGAGAAACATCTCTATACATGCCTTTCCACCAATATTTATCCTTGATTTTCTCATAAGTAGCCCATACTCCTCTATGACCAGCCCAAGGACTCTCATGAAACTCCTTCATCACCTGTAACTGTGTCTCTCTATCGCAGACAACCCGCAAAGGTAATCCGCCTCTTTTCTTCGGATGCTTCCAAAGAAATCCGTCCTTGAGAAAATAACCATAGGCTTTCCTTCTGATCTTCTTGAACTCTTCATCTGTCCATTCATCTCTTTTGCTTAGTGTACTAAGGTACCTGCCAATCTGCAACCAATCTCCAACATAAAGTTCTTCTATGAAAGCCACAATATCATAGACATGACAAACATGATCAACCATAGTGGCTGAAATTTCTGCATCATCCTCTTCTACAAGTAGAGTCTCCTCATCATCATATCTGGCTCTAGACAACATATCTGCCACTGGATTATCCTTCCCTGCTATGTGTTTAAATTCCAAATTTAATGACTTAATGTATGCAATCCATCTCAACATAGCTATATCCGGAGTAGAGCAACTCGTGATCATACCAATCAATGGCAAGCAATCTGTCTCTACCACAACTGAAGCTCCAATAAAATACTCCTTGTCACATTTGAGAGCCGTGACAATCCCCAATAACTCCCTCTTGATTTGCGGATATCTCCTCTGTCTCTCGTTTAGGACTTTCGCCCCAAACCGAATAGCATACTTATTTCCATCTGCATCATCTTGACCCACAGCCCAACCTATGCCAATTGGACTAGTATCAACTGTCAATACAATAGGTCTATCACAATTATAATCCGCTTTCCTGAGAGTAGGAGCATTCTGGAATAACTTCTTCAATTTCCGCATGGCTTTAGTGTGGCTCTCATCCCAATAGAATTTCTGCCCCTTTCAAAGCATCTGATACAAACAATCTGCTATGTGTGCAAAATGAGGTATCCAAATCATATAAAACACACAAGCACCAATGAATCTACGTACCTCTGAAGTAGTAGAACAATACTCTGCAATCTTACCTATAGCATTCACCTTATCAGGTGAGGGTTTCCTGCCATAATATCCACACATATGCCCAACAATGCCAACCTCATTCACTCCAAAAACAGATTTTTGCCCTGAAAGTGTCAAGTTCACTTCTTCTAACCTGGCCAAAATCTTCTCACATGCTGAAATATGATCAGCCACAAAGTATCTGCATCCCTCCTCATTTAGGCTCTCATTCTTCTCTTCTTCTGCACACCCCTTAATGGGCACATCATCCAAGAAAGGCATAGTAAGCTGAGGTATGTAATCACGAAGGACCTTATGCATGGCATTCATCATATGCGCAACAGAATTAGTGGCACCTTGAGGCAAGGTACACATCCTGACAAGCCCAATAGGAGTTCTCATGGTGGTTATGTCCCTGCTTTCCAAAGCCAGCTGAAACTGATCATATCCTGAATACAAATCACCCAAAGAATAGATGGCACGTCCAGCAAATGCCTCTGCAAACTCATCCACAACTGGACCTATACCAACATTCCTGATAGTAACTCTGTTCATTGGCTGCATGTCCTGAATAAATCGAAGAGTACCATTCTTCTTTGGAACTGTAAGCCACCTGTTTGAGTATGGTGTAGATGAAGGCTCAAGGATTCCCATCCTGATTTTCTCATTCAATAAATCAATCAGCTTTGGCAAGTGTGCTTTAGGCACTGGAATAGGTCGGAGATTCCATGGGATATGAGGAATAGTAAAAATGACCATAGGAGCAACAATATCAGGATTCACACATCCAATCTCATGTGGGACAAAAGCAAATCCCCTTCCATGTCGCTCAAGCATATCCTGAAAGCATTGCTTCTCTATGGGTAACAAGAAATCACCATTTCCAATTTTCAATTCAGCAAGTGTCTCTGCTGAAAATTTATGACCAATATGCTCCGGATTCCTCAAAATTTGCTGTTTAGCAGCCCTCTCTATTTGCTGGTCACTATCAGATGGAAGCGGTACAGCAACCGGCTTCACCTTCTTATCCACAGTTTTATATTTCGTGTCAACCCTGGCTTCATTATGCTCTTCTGCATTACATAAACCTTGCTGTAAATCAGCAATTCTGCACTCCAATGGCTGAATATTCTCAGCCCTATGCTCTATGGACTGCATAGGAACAGCCCCAAACTCTGAATGCTGAAATATTTCAGCAGTAAACTCTGTTGGCTGAAAAATTTCAGCCCTCTGTCTCTCTGAAAGCTGATCATAACCAGCTGGAAACTCTGTTTGCTGAATTTCTTCAGTACTCAACACTCTTTGCTGAGTTACCTCAGCCTCTGACTCAATCTGTGACACAAAATCTGCAATTTCATGAAACATGTCCAGGGATTGCACTAATACATTACCATGACAATTCAGCATATCAGTTTTCAGCATATCACCCATCTCTGTCATCGTATCTGCACAAATCACACTGTCATACATCCCATCTATGTGCTCATCATCCTCCAAAATTCCTGCATTTTTCAAATTTTTCTCCTTCCTGCATATATACTGCCTGGCAGCTCTAGGCAACCTAGAAGTCTTCTGATAACTCATTGAACTGTTTGCTGAAATCCCAACATAACCGGAGGAGAAAACACTGCTGCTGCCAGGAGGCGAGAACTCCAATCTCCTCTCCTCTGTACCACCGTCGTCTCGCGAAACGGCGGTACCTAATGAAAACCCGAATCCCTCACAGTGGGTAAGGGTGCATCTCTGAGAGTATCCCTGTTTCTAACATGATTCACACATACAGTCATAAACTGAACTGCTCTCATACCATCTTTACTGCGAATCCGCGCATAAGCAGATCCATCATCCATGACCTTAGTTTCCATGCGCATCTCTGTAATGAATGGCTGACCAAGAATTATGGGATAGGAGCATGAATCCTGCACAAAGAAATGAAAATCCTCCTCTACATCACCAATAGAAACCCTGACACTAGGGCAAGCAGCATATAAATCACCTGCAGTATTATTGGCGGCTCTCATATGCCACCCATGCTCTACATCCATAGGCCATCTGTTACTCTCATAAACTCCACGAACTATGAGATTAATCTCTGAACCATGATCAACCAATGCAACATAAGGCACCTGTTTTTCTCCAACCTTTACCATCGTCTCTGTAGTTGCCCTAGCCCAATGGCTCTGCGAAAAGTGACTACGCGGTATCAAAACAGGCTCATCAATTTCAGCATAATGCATAGGCTGAACCCTCTTCTCTACGTGCGGCAAAACAGAAGCATTATCAACCATAACCTCATCATCATCCTCATCCAACTCTCCAATCAAAACTCCCTGTGTATCAGTGGTAGCCAATGCATGTCTTTTCCTCTTCAGGACCTCCTGGAACTGATCCTGAAACTCTCTTTTTGAGATGCCCAAAATCTCAGAAATAGTGAAAGTCACCTCACTGCCAAGTATCTTATCATTAAAGATTTTCTTCATGTCTGTAGATGTCTCAATATCGGACATCAATCTGAATCCTGGCTGCTTTCTCTCTCTAGGCTCTTGCCTCTTTTCTCTCTTTTGAGCATCCTCCATCTGTCGATCTGGTCCTGATCGTGAAGACGGTCCTGCAGTAGGTGGAGAAACAAACTCACCCCCTCTAGTCTTCTTAGCTGCACTTGGATTTTCTTCATCCCTCTTACGTTTCTCCTCAACAAGTACATCTGCACCATGAGATTTAGCCAAATAAGCATAAATAGAATACCTGTCAACAGGCGAGTCCCAACCTGTCTCTGATCTGATGCTAGAGTCTGCACTAGTCAAAACAGTTTGCTGAATTTTCCCCTTGTTTGCAGTCTCCATAGCATAAGTCCATAGTGCGGACTGAGTCTCCGATCCCTTCTCAATCTGTACTCCATATGCAGAAGCATCACCTCTAGCTGTCACATAAGAAGTACGCGCAGCCATGTCCTCCACTAACTTCTTCATTCCACCTTTACCAAAGTTGGTAGCAAGTGGAGCTCCTGTCTCAGTCAACCAAATCTTACCATCTTGCCCCCAATATACCAAATTCTGCCTCCTTGCATCCTGGAAAGAGTCACAATCCCTGCAATGCTGATGCTCCATACTATCGCACCGAATACATCTCCGATCTCTCCTAGGTGCAGTAGGAGCACTAGAAGAAGTAGTAGGCACAGTCGAAGCAAACTGCTCCTTCAACTTACCCACCAACTCCGCTTTGACTGACTCCAGTGTCAAATCTGTGATGCCTTTGATTATGTCATCAAGAGAAGTAGGCACCGATGGAGTGGATGGTTTTGGAGCAGAAGGTGTAGGCATCGGTCGTGGAATAGGAGGAATAGGTGGAGTAGAAACAGCAGGCACTGGCATAGGCCAGGAAACTGGCTAAGGAGGAGAAGAAATAACAGGGATAGAAGTAGGCATAGGAGCTGATGATGGTGTAGGTGTCATGGAACCATTCTGTAGGCGAGTCTTCCATATCCTCCTCTTGGTCAAAGTCGAGACTGCATCCTGAGCATCCTGCCAATCAGTTTTAAGACCCATAGGCTTCGTACGATCTTCAAGAAGCTCACCCAATTCTTCTTGAAGAGCAGGATCTGCAGCTTGCAAGAAAAGCTCAACTTTTTCAACATCCAATGCTCTTTGTTCAATGGCATCAAGCTGACTATACCTCTCTTCGAATTCTCGAATCAACTCCGAAGCAGCAAGACCCTTGTTTGGCATGTAGACCCACTCTCGGAATGACCGCCGAGTAGCCATACCAAAGTCCTCAAGGAAGTATTCTTCTTTTAGAGCCTTCTTAAAATCTTGCCAATGTGTATTTTGAATAAAAAGATCAGTCACTTTTGTCCTCAAAGCAGGTGTGACAAGACGAAGGAAGTACTTACTCATAAGTCCAGCAGGAACTCCAAAAAACCCCATCTTGATCTCATATGTCTTCAAATATGCTGAAACATTGCGCCCGTCAAATAGCTTCTTCTCACTCTCAACTGCTTCAATAGCCTTAGTCGCGCTGTTTGCATTCTCCTGCTCTGAATAGAGTTGTCTTTGCTGAGACAACTGCTGTTGATGCAATTGTTGTTGCTGCTGCATATACATTTGTGTTTGCTGATTTTGGAGCTGCATATACATGGACATATTCTGCAAAATCTATTTTAGATCCTCCGTTGAAGTACTTGACGCAGCAGTCATTGATGGAGCTGAAGTAGACAGAGCTGGAGTTGTAGAAGAAGCTGAAATAGAGGTTGAAGTATCTCCCATCCTGAAATTTCTGCGACGCTTTCACGTCGGGTTTACCAAAGATGTCGAAGAGTTTGGAAAGCAATGTCGCAACTTCAGAAGTCCTTGATAATTTCAGGCTAGAAGATCCAACAAGAAAAATGAAGTAAAATCTGTTATAATTTCAGGACACCCTGCATTCTTTTGAGCATTTAAAAGGGATTCCACCCTCTTGTTCAGCTCCATAGTTGCTTCAATAAAGTCTATAAGAACAAAAGGAGAGTTACTTTTTCCACAAGTTTTAATTACAGTGGTTCGATGGATCAATCTCTGAATTGTCAATGATCTCTTATGAATTCAATCCTTCGTGTTTATCACAAACATCCTCATAAGGTCACAAATCTGTTTCCTCAATCATAGATTGTTTTACTGTCTTCATTATCATAGATACAAAGCTTGCATGAATAGCACTAAGAGCTGATGGACCTTGTTTAAGCTATGCCTTCTACATCCAACCTGCAGTATCCACAAGGTAAACAGTTCTGTTGTTGTAACAGAATTTCACACGAACAGCATCTCGAATTAGACCTGGTTCTGGCTCAGTTAGCACACGTTCCTGTCAAAGTAGGGAATTCAGTATTGTTGATTTGCCAACATTAGGGTGACCAGCTGCATTGCCAAAGGACCTCCAGATTCATCCTCAGAATTCAGTTCTTGGGCAGCATTTATGTCTTCTTGGGCTTTTATAAGCAAAGGCATTAACCCTTCATAAAGATCTGTCAGGCCTTCTCCTGTTTCAGCAGAGAGCGCAACAGCTTCATCAAATCCTAAAGTAAAAGATTCACCAAGTGTGGCCAGAAATCTGCCAGTACTTTCTGCATATATTCCTTCAGCTTTATTCATAATCAAAACGATTGGAATGGGCACATTTTGTTTGCGTAGCCATTTTCCAACTTCCAAGTCTAATGGCTGTATCGCAGCCCTTCCATCAATAAGAAGCACACTTCTCTCCTCAACCCCTTCCTCTACACTCTTGCACCAGAATTTGATACCCAAACCTTTCCTCTGATCTTCGTCGCCATTCCAATCCGATACGATCTCCTCTCTTTTCTCTCCAGGAGCTCACAACAAACGCGTTTTTTCCCCTTCTTTGTTTTGCTTCGTTTTGATTTTCGCACGATCGCTAGTCGGACTCTGTAAACTCCAGAAAGGTGATACTTAATTTCCAAATCTGCCCTTGATCCGACCGCATGAGGCGCAGCGGATGGCCCTTCTTGGATCTCATTAAAAGCTTCTTCTGAAGCGGGTCAAGGCAACATGAATCATGTTGAAGAATCGGGGTCGGAGACGTGCAGCACGGAAGCGACATACGCCTTCCTGTGGCTCATCTGAAGCCAAGTCTCTACGGCATGGATCGTCATCGTTCTTTTCAGTTTGATTTTTATTCACATTGTCGGATTTCAAGGTGTGCATTCAAGTAGTCTCTCTTGGTCCATGCCATGGTTGAAAGCAGTCAAGGCTGACAAAAACACCCATTTAAAGAATCAGGATGTTTCAGAGGCGTCTCACACTGGGCATGACGATACCAATGCGGGACTGAGAAATGAGCTGGAAAATGTTGGCTATCACAGTAATGTTGATAAGAATGTACAGTTGCACAGATCATCCTCGGTTGTTCCATCTCAGAGGAAGCTAACTTGTAACCTGTCTTTCTTTAACGCTCTTCTCTACATGATTTCGCCTGTCTGCCCTCCTCGTAGCTCTCCCTCATTCACAGATTGCAGAGCACTCTCCTTCCCAATCCTCTGTTTTTCTCCTATGCTCCGTTCGTCCCGCCTCTCTCCTGCGCAAGGCTTCAGCACTCCGTTCCCGATTTAGAGCTTTCTCCAGCTTTTTCTTCGTTTACTCCTCTCTATTCTGCGCAGAGTATCGTCATCCAGACGACAATTCTCCCCTTTTTCCTTCCGATTCTCCTCCAAAAAAATCGTATGCCAGATCCATCAATCCTAGGAAAATCCCCCAAGCTCAATTCAAAAACATAAAAGATCCTCTTTCCCCCCCAAAGCACGGCTCCTTTCCCCTAAAGCACTATTTTTTTGCATTGCCAAAAGCCTCAAGAAGCGGATTTGACTCCAAAACCTGTTGTTCAACTGTTCGTCCATCTGTAACAGCCCTGACCTTCGAATGTCCCAAAGATTCACAAAATGATCGAAAGATCCAGTGATGAAGATGCCTGTATCAATGGGATACCAGTGTACACATGAGACACAATATGTGTGCCCATGGTTAGCCCTTTTATTGACTGAAAACAATGCCTCATGTTTTTGTGTACATGAATTGTATCCATAGCTGCTTGGCTGCTGAATGTCATAAGCAGCAACAGATCCATCTAATGCTCCCGAAATCAGGTACCTGAAGACTATTAATGCTTCTCTTGTGTGCACTCACAATCTCCTTGTTGCGTGCAAGTTCTATGCTTGAAACCCTTCTCTTCTCTAAAAGACTTGTAAATGATGAGGGAGCCATACTTCCAATGTCTCTTTCCATCACCATCTTCCACATCCATTCTCCAGTTGAGAGTGTAATGAGATCATCACATTCCATGCCATGACAATGTCCTGATCAAACAGCCCATCAAACATGCTCTCTGCTTCTAAAATGCTGCCACATTTACCATAGATACTAATAAGTGTGCTATTAACAAAAGCATCTGAAGTGAAGCCCTTCATGTGAGCATCTATACTCATACGCAGAGAATAAATGTAATCACAACAACTAAGTATGTATAAAGTATTAAATCGCACACACAACTTTCGGGTGGTTTTCACATCTCGAATGCGCAGCAATACGACAACGTGGTCAAATCTTTGGATTTATTATAACTTGAACACTATACCTCCAAATTGAGCGCTCTCTATAGCTCAATAGATTCCATTTTTCAAGTGCTTTCCAATGATAGGTTACATCATATGGTTTTGAGAAACTTATGGGCATGTTATCTGGGTGCCACCTTTTTAGTATTCAAAAAATGAGAATTGGGAGATTCCCAAACTCAGTAATATTTTGTTGCTAACAGAACACGGTCACTAGGACTACCTTCTAAAACAATTCTTTAGAATGCCTGACAATGTCTTGATAGGAGAACAATTGCTCAAAGCTCTCTCAAACACACCTAACCTAACCCTGGGACTTCATGCCTTGATTGCTGGTCCCCAACAAAAGAAAAATCCCCCACAAGTACATAAACACATATAGCATAGAAAGAAAGTACTCATAAAGGAAAAGGATCATTTGGTCTTGGCCATAACAAGCTTCTGTGCAACAAGAGGCTCTCCTAGGTTCCATTGAATTGGTATAGCACAACACTAAATTAAAACCATTAACCGCACTCGCACTAGATAGACACATGGCCCTCTTGGCCTAACGAAATAATTCATGCAACGACCATTCAAAAGCATACTGCTGAAACAAACCCTTGGTCTCAATATAACTCTACTAAAGCATAAGACTGACCAAGGTTGAGGGCTCCTCCGACCCTACACTAAGTGCATTAGGTTATTGACTAACCCCCCGACATAAATAGCAAGGGGTGTTTGATGCCAGGAGGCATATTTCACGGTGGATTCCATGCCATGGTGGATTCTGTGAGGTTTTACGGTGGATTCCGTAAACTTTGTTGACTGGGGATCATACACAAAGTGGATTCTTTGTGCGAGAAGTTGATGGGGAGGCCTATCCTTTTCAGGCGTTTCATTAATTTAGTGTGTACATGGGTGATTCCATAGTGGGTGATTCCGCAAAATACATATTAAATTAATAAACGTTTATGAGTTTAGAGTGCGTACTCGTGATAAATTAAGGTTAGGATTGATTTCTAACCAGTTGATTTATTTATGTAGCTAAAGATTGCTAGGTATTCACTTTGGTCGGTTTAATTGTATTATTTTAGTAATGATTGTGAATGCTTCAGTTGATGTGTAGAGATAGCAGCAGTGGCGGAGGAAAGCATTGGAGGATAGCGTGTATTCGAGTTATCACTTATATTTTGATGGGTGCATACCTTAGGCATGGCGCCTATATTTTATCGTGCCTATTTATTAAGGCATTGGATATTTATTTATTATTTTGTATGCGCATGGGCGCACGATTATGATATTTGTATTTGGACATTGTATTGGGTATGCCTGACTATTTGGGCACCTGCCCATTAGTTTTATTTCTATTTTGTGCTAAAGCAAACTCAAAAGCCAAAAGCGTGCTATTTTGTAATTTGGGCTATTATTTGAGCTTGAAGATGATTAATACATAAAATACATGCTTGGTGGAGCACTCACACAAGGCATGGGGGGAGATTGCACCCAATTGGTCTCTTGTTCATGTCGTGCATGCTTTCTACCTTGAGTTTTGTGCAAAAAGTAGAGTTCTTTTGTTCTTGGGGACCTTTCGGCGTTCACTACGCGAGCATACAGCATCCGATCTGTGCACCAGTGGTATTAGAGAAAAGCTGAGATCGAGAGCTTCCAATCGCTACCCATCTTGCGCGAAGGCGGAGCTCTTGGAACGATCGAGCTCTACAGTTAGTCTCATTGCGAATGGTCAATACGGGTGGATTCCTGGAGGTCAAGAACCTTTGTCTACAGCCTCTGATCGCGAAGGACCGGCCTGAGAAAGCGGAGGACCATAAGGAAAGTTCCTTCTATAAGTCGTTTTCTTCTCAAGAATTTGACAGTAACTCCATAGCCAAAAGCTTAAAAGCTTATTTGATAGTTTAAAAAGGCTTAATAGTAAGCTTAAAAAGCTTACTTAATCAACATTTTTTCAAATCGGTGCATCAGGAGGATCTCAGCGTGAATTTCGCGGCGAAAAAATTGGCCCCCCCTAAAATTCGACGTTTTATTTCAGACTTAGCTATAAGCTAAGTCACTCAAGTCTTCAATCACACAAAGCTTCAAAGTTTATCAAGTTTCATAAGTTCTGCAACTCCGCAACTCCGCAAGTCAGACAAGTCATCAGAAGTCAGAACTGACTTATGCCAAAAACTCCCACAAGGACTGTTCCTGTGCAGAAGCACTGAACTGCAAAGTTGTTCCCTGGTAGACTCTGTTCGCATACGCAAACTTGCTGAACCAGTTTCAACACACGCAGAAGGACATACACAGATTTTACAAAGATTTCAAATACCGCAACCGCAAAAAATCGAAGACCGTGAAAGCCAAATAAAAATCTATAAGCCTTGTACACCCGACTTTGAGCTATGCTCATCCCGCTAATTGGATTTTGAGAGTGAGGTCTTTTGAATTTTTATAGGATGACGGAACAAAATATGGATGATTTAATGGCTGAAGGCGATCTTCTTGAACCTACGATGGAACAAAAGTTGGATTTAATTATGATGCAGTTGGACGAAGAATGAAGAGCCCGGCAAGCATTGCAAGTTCAATTGGCCAATTTACAACGATCGACTACTGAAAAAGATGGATCACAACCTGAAGTTCTTATCCGACGAACCATTGATGCGACTCTCGAAGCTCAATCCATCCGCAAAGAAACAAAGATAAGTAAAAGAAATTTCAAATTCCATACTTTCAATGGCACTCGAGATGGAAAAACTGTTCTTGCATTCATCAGTCAGTTTGATGTTTACTTTCATAAGGAGACATATGCTGAAAAAGATAAAATCAAGTGTGTTACTAATCATTTAGTGGATAGAGCATCTCTTTGGTGGATCATGGTTCGTAAGAGTATAGATTGTCCCACTACCTGGGAGAGTTTCAAAAAGAAGTTTATGCAGAATTTCCTTCCTCCACAATTCCATGAAAAAGCCATAAAGCAATGGGACCTTCTTTAGCAAAGAGATCATGAGCCTATTTCCAAGTATACTGAACGCTTTTGGAATGCCTTACTCCAACTACGCATGCTTGAAGACGTACCTGAAGTGACTCACAAGCGCAAGTATATGTCTCGATTACTTGGGCATTACTACGCTGAAGTCAATATGTTCAAGCCTGCAACTCTTGAAGATGCAATTTCTTTAGCTCATGACACTGAAGACAAGCTTCGAGGAAGAGACAAGCGTCCACAACAATTTCAAGCAAATGGTAACTATGGTTCTAAGCAATCCAATTCAAATTTTAGAAGTTTCAACCAAAGTCGATTTCCTTCATCATCTTTCTGTAAGACTTGGACAAAACCACCTGCTTTGCCATCAAATACCAATCAAAACCCTAAGCCATCTTCATAGCCAAATCCTAATACTCCTAGATTTCCTGCCATTGCAAACAATGTATCTAAAGCCAAACCTATAGTGTGTTATAAATGCCATCAACCTGGACATCTAGCAGCCAATTGCCAATCGAAGAAGCCACCTATCCATATCAACTATTTTGGAGCAATGGAAGATGAAGAACATGAGGAGATGCCTGACTTTACGGAAGATGAGGACGACATTGTTACTCCTTCGGATACTTTACCAGGTATGCCAACTCCACATTCTTTATTGACAATGAAATGTTTAGTACATGGAAAAGAAAAGATTATTTTGCATGATGATGGTAGTACACATGATTTTATTTCTACAAAGTTAGTGAAAGAATTGAAATTACAAACTGTTCCTATGCATTATTACATTAAAGCAGCATTCTTAGGCACAAGGTATAATGGAACACAAGAGGTGCATGATTTAGAAATTCAAATTGATGAATACACTGAAAGAAGGAATTTTCTAGTTGTACCATTACAGTCCAATGATATTATCATAGGTATGCCTTAGCATCATTAGTACACAAAAGTAGTAAATATTATCTACTTTGGGTGACTGAACTTCAAGCTAAAGAAAAACATATGCACCCTAGGCACAAAGAATTCTTTGCACAATTTAAAGATTGTTTTGCTGAAGATCTACCACCTGGACTACCTCCTTCACGTCCTGAAGTCCACAAAATAGATTTAATTCCTGGTACACAACCACCTTAGCATAACCAGATAGAGCAGAAAGAAATTCAAAACCGAGTTGAGGAATTATTAAACAGAGGATTAATTAGACCTAGTAGTTCTCCATTTGGCGCACCTGTTTTGCTAGTAAAGAAGAATAATAATACTTATCGCATGTGCATTGATTATCATGCCCTAAATAAGATTACTGTAAAGAATAGATATCCAATTCCTAGGGTAGATGATCTTATGGATAAACTACAAGGTTGTGCCATATTTAGTAAAATAGATCTTAAATCTGGTTATCATCAGGTGAGATTAGATAAATCTGATATATTTAAGACTGCATTTAGAACACAATTTGGTCATTATGAATTTTTAGTGATGCCTTTTGGATTGACTAACGCATCTGCTACATTTAGTAGAATGATAAATCGCATATTTTTGAAATATCAGCATTGTGTTATAGTATTCTTTGATAATATCTTAGTATTCAGTAAAAATGAGAAAGAACATTATGAATATCTATCTTTAGTTTTCAAGTTATTGAAAGATAATCAATTGTATGCTAATCTGGAAAAGAGTGAGTTATTTCAAACAGAAATTGAATATCTAGGTCATATTGTGTCATCAGAAGGTATTAAGGTTGACCCTAAGAAGATAGAAGCAATATTGAACTGGCCTATACCCAAAAATGTGCATGAGTTACGCTCTTTTCTAGGTCTTGCTAGTTTTTATAGGAAGTTTGTGCGAAATTTTTCATTACTTGCTTTACCTTTGACTAAACTTTTAAAGAAAGGTATTGTTTATCATTGGTTTGATAGTCAACAGAAATCTTTTGATTTATTGAAACATGCATTGACCCATGCTCCTGTATTACAACTATCTGATTTCAATAGACCATTCTTTTTAGTAGTTTACTGATGCTAGTGGATCTAGAATAGGAGCCGTACTTATGCAAGATAATCATCCCATAGCCTATTCTAGCTGTAAACTGAAACCATCCGAACTTAAATATTCCACATATGATAAAGAATTGTTAGCTGTTGTACAAGCTTTAAGACAATGGAAAAATTATTTAATGGTTTCTCTGTTTATGATTAAGACTGACCAACAAAGTATTAGACATTTACTTAGTTAACCCCCCAAATATCTGACCGACATATCAAATGGGCAGCTTTTATTCAGTGTTTTCATCCCCTTATCCAATATCAACCAGGTAAAGAAAATGTAGTAGCCGATGCATTAAGTAGAAGACCGACCATTCATAACATCTCTGTTATATCATTTGATTCTCTAACCCCTATGAAAGATACTTATTATCAGGACATTAATTTTCATGCTGATTGGAATAAATTAGTTGGAAATAACTGGATTCCTATTGATTCACTATCTTTTAATGATGGATTCATGTTTTATGAAAAGAGATTATGTGTTACAGTTCCATTTAGATCTTTTGTTTTGAATGAGATTCATTATCCTCCATATCAAGGTCATAGAGGTATTATATCTACTTTACGTACATTGACTGAAGATTTTTATTGGCCACATATGGACACTGATGTATCTAACTTTGTTTTTGAATGTTTGGTTTGTCAAAGAGTTAAGAGACATCATGGTAAACAGTATGGTTTACTTGTGCCTTTATCTATTCCTTCAAGACCATGGGAACAAATTTCTATGGACTTTATTACTGGTTTACCTAATACTAAAGCTAACCATGATATGATTTGGACTATAGTAGACATGTTTAGTAAACAAGCATATTTCATTCCATGTAAGAAAACTTTAACAGCATCTCAGGCAGCACAATTGTTTTTGAAAATTGTTTTCACTAATCATGGATTACCAAAAGTTATCATTTCTGATCGTGATTCTAGATTCTGTAATAATTTTTGGATTACTTTGTTTGCTAACCTAGGAACAAAGATTGATTTCTCATCTGCATTTCATCCTGAAACTAATGGACAAACATAAGCCACTAACAGTACTATTTTAGATCTTTTACGTGCTTATACTATTTTTAAATCACAGACATGGGACACACATTTGCATTTATTGCAGTTTGCATATAACAATACACCACACACAGCTACAAAGAAAGCACCGTTTGAAGTGATTTATGGTTATAGATTGTCTACACCTGTTGCATCTTTATCCAATAGAATTCAGAGTGCTGATGATATTGCTAACATGCACGCTACTATTTTTGATGAAGTTAAAGACATGATTGCCAAAGCCGAGCAATCATATACAAAACAAGCCAATAAGAAAAGACAGGCCATGAATTTCAAAGTTGATGACTATGTTTGATTGAGAATAGAAAAACATAGATTGCAAGGTGTAGATAAACACCCAGTTGTGAAATTAGCCCCTAGATTCTATGGACCATTTAAGATCATTCACAAAATCAATGACAATGCATTCAAGTTAGAACTACCACCTCACTGAAAAATTCACAACACCTTTCACATTAGTTTATTACGACCCTTTAGAGACCAATTACCTGTACACCCTATTTATGAAAACCCACCTTTGCTAGATGAAGAGACTCAAATACTTGAACCTGAAGCTATCATTAATACTGACTTTATGACCACTAGAACTGGCCGTAGATATTCTAGATATTTGGTCAAGTTTAAAAACCATCCTGTTGAAGAGGCCCAATGGATGCACGCTAGATACTTAAATGCTTTTCCCACTCTGTTAGCTCCACATTGAGCTAATAGCAATTGAGGACAATTGCTATCCCACCCCGGGGGTATGATGCCATGAGGCATATTTCACGGTGGATTCCATGCCACGGTGGATTCCATGCCACGGTGGATTCCGTGAGATTTTACGGTGGATTCCGTAAACTTTGTTGACTGGGGCTCATACACAAAGTGGATTCTTTGTGTGAGAAGTTGATGGGGATGCCTATCCTTTCATTAATTTAGTGTGTACATGGGTGATTCCATAGCGGGTGATTCCGAAAAATACATATTAAATTAATAAACGTTTACGAGTTTAGAGTGTGCACTCGTGATAAATTAAGGTTAGGATTGATTTCTAACCAGTTGATTTATTTATGTAGCTGAAGACTGCTAGGTATTCACTTTTGTTGGTTTAATTGTATTATTTTACTAACAATTGTGAATGCTTCAGTTGATGTGTAGAGATAGCAGCAGTGGCGGAGGAAAGCATTGGAGGATAGCGTGTATTCGAGTTATCACATATATTTTGATGGGCGCATACCTTAAGCATGGCGCCTATATTTTGTCGTGCCTATTTATTAAGGCGTTGGATATTTATTTATTATTTTGTATGCGCATGGGCGCACAATTATGATATTTGTATTTGGACATTGTATTGGGTGTACCTGACTATTTGGGCGCCGGCCCATTAGCTTTATTTCTATTTTGTGATAAAGCAAACTCAAAAGTCAAAAGCATGCTATTTTGTAATTTGGGATATTATTTGAGCTTGAAGATGATTAATACATAAAATACATGCTTGGTGGAGCGCTCACACAAGGCATGGGGGGAGATTGCACCCAATTGGTCTCTTGTTCATGTCGTGCATGCTTTCTACCTTGAGTTTTGTGCAAAAAGTAGAGTTCCTTTGTTCTTGGGGACCTTTCAGCGTTCACTACGCGAGCATATAGCATCCGATCTGTGCACCAGTGTCTGACGAATATGATGATAAACAATCGTATGAGTCCATGACAGAATAGAAAGGTGATCAACCGCTACCTAACTCATAATCCACACTAAGCAGCGGTGGCCAAAACTCGGGGAAGTTACTGTATGTATATCCTCTACATCATGTGTGTTCAAGGCCTATTTATAAATATCCTTATCTGTGGAATTTTCATGAATAAAACATAACCCTTTTCTATTCAATTTGTAAATAATCCCCTTATATTACATCCTTTTGTGTGTAAAAAAATGTATAAAAATGGTAATTTAAAAATACCTTATTTTGAACTCACGTGATGCACACATATATTCATGAGTAACTTACCTGAGGGCCAATATAGGATGTGTCAACAACAAATCCCTAAAGTAGCCCTAAACTAATATTAAGAGGCAATTGTAAGAGCGCCCTAGGACCACAACTAAAAAAGGCATCCTAAAAAAAGGCATAATTGGCCAAAGAATCTACAAAGTGATTCCACTGTTGAGGAGTAAGTTGGCAAGTCACTTTCTAAAAAATATACATTATATTCAAGGTTGCATGATGGTACATCCACAAAATAGGATCCCTCACACTATAGGTCCCATTCAATTGATTGATCACAAGCTGTAAGTCACCTTTGACCAATCCGATGGATACCACCACGTTGGGCTACATTGAGTCCCATGATTAAGGCCTTGTATTTTTCCATGTTATTCGTAAAAGCAATGCCAAGATATGTTCCCACTTCCATAACAACTCTACCTCGGGGATCTTCAATAACCACACCAACACGAGCATCTTAGTGGGCCCTTTAGAAGCTGTGTCAAAATACAAAGTATAGACCCAATCTTCATTGATAGGCCATGCCATAATGATCAGCTCACTCATACTTATGATAATCAAAGTTGAGCCTCAAGAGAGGATGAACTCAATAGAAATACTTGTGAGAATCCTTTGACAGTGGTGGTAGACCTTAATATCCCACGTGAAAGATCTTTCTTGCCACTCAATAACCTGGTACCTTTACTCCACTAGATTGCTTAGCCTTGGTGGTAACGTTGCTCTAAATACGGATGGTCAAGATAATGAACGATTCTTTCTATCTAATTTTCTCGGTACCTATTGCAAGTTAAAGTTGAATCCTAAAGGGCTTGCACAAGCACCAAGCCCAACGTTAGTCCTTACATGTAGTAAGGCTTCAACTTATTAAAGTTTACCTTATTTTTACACTCTACCCTCTATAAGTTTGTTAAAAAGGGATGTAGAGCCCATTTTTCCTATATGGATAATTTTATACAGCCCATCCCATTTGGATTCTAGTTTACTAGGAATAGTTCACGATGAGAATCATAGTACAACACGAAACAATAGACCCTTCAAAAATTTAAATTTCTTAGCCAGAAGGTTGTGAAGCGTTTTTATTCTCTTCTTCCCTATCTCTTGATACAATAGAGCATGCAATCAAATTTCATCAAGATGTGCAAGAGAAATAAATCTTTCCTACAATGCTTCTGTCTCACCCAATAAATGATTGAGAAAAAAATGCATAGTGCGTAGCTCTATTTCCAATGGTAAGATATAGTTTTCCCCATATACTAGCTTCAACGGAGTGTGGCTTATAGCTCTCTTAAATGTTATATTTTAAGCCCAAACTGGCACATACAATTTCTTATCCCAATCTTGCTTATTTTTAGACACTATCTTGGATAAGATCCCTACAAGCTGTTTATTCTTACGCCTTGAGAATTTTCTTTATGGATTATATGGGGTGGTTTTATTGTGTTTAATATTCAAATATTCCATTAAATCTACTATAACCTTGTTCAAAAAGTATGTCCCTTGGTCAGACACTATCTCCTTAGGTGGACCAAAATGGCAAACAATTTTCTCCATAATAAAATTGGCAGTATCCTTAGTGTTATCCTTCATCATTGCTCAATCTTCAAACCATTTTGAAAAGTAGTCCATCGCTACAATGATATAATGCTTCCACATAGTCGATGAAGAGTATATTGGTCCAAAAAAATTGATACCCCATTTTTCAAAGGGTAACATAACTAAAATAGGATGATTCAGTGACCGCTTATGATTCTCCCTATCATCGTGTCTTTGATAGACATCACAACACCACTTTACATAATTGAAAGCATCTTGGAAAATTGATGGCCACCAATATTTAGCACATAGAGCTTTTTGGGAAGTAAGCTATCCAACAAAATGTCTCCCACATGCTAAATCATGGCATTCCTCAATAATAAATTGTACCTCATCAAGTACTACATATCGACGATAAATCTCATCCACCCCCTTCTAATATAAGACACTTGCTATATAATCAAAAAGCATAGTGCTTGCTACTTAATCTTTCTCTTCTCAAACTTTGATAGAGTAGCCCCAACCTCTCTCGTAGATAGATAATGCATTATAGCCGCACACTAGGAAGGGATGGAAGCAGTATTAATTTTGAATAAAACTTGAATATCACCTCCTTTAGCTAGAATTTCCTTTGGCTCCTTGAAATCCACAAGCCATTCCATAATGTCCTGCAGCTTCAGTGACTTACTCCTAATTTCATAATCAAACTCCTGCAAAGCAATTAACCACTTTGCTAAAAACGGTCAGGCGGTTGCAACTTGTTCATGAATGGTCTAAGTCTTTCGCCTTCGTAAAAAATACATTCTCATAGAGAATATAGTGCCTAAATTTCATTATCGCAAAAACCATTCCAATGCATAATTTTTCCATCTAGATATAATTAACTTTATATATCTCCAATTTGTGACTAGCAAAGGTAATTGGATGATACCATTTATCTTCCCACATTTGGGCTAAACAGTAGCTACTATACATTGTTGCTGCTGAAAATATATAGAAGACCTCACCTCTTTTTGGTGCTTTTAGGACTCGTGCTTTTGCTAGTTCTTGCTTCACTTCCTCAAAAGATATCTGACATGCTTCACTTCAATTAAATAAATAGTTAAAATATAACAAGTTTGTCAATGGCAATGTTCTTTTTGCGAATGGATTGATAAACCTCCAATAATATCCCACTAATGATGATAGAAAGTTGTGTACCTCTTTTGGAGTGTGTGACTGCCTCATAGCAACTATGACTTTTATCTTTTCAAGGTCAGTCACAATACGAGCCAGACTAACCACATGGCCTAGTAATAACCCATAGGACACCCCGAATACACATCTGTGGATTAAGAGAAATGCATAACTATCTGCAATGCGCAAAAAAAATTTCTTAAAATGATGAACTATTTATCCCTTATGGTGCCTACACCTAGATCATCGATGAAAACTTTCAACTCCTCTAGGGAGGTGTCATCAAAAGTCTTATCAGTTGTTTTTTGCCAAGAACTAGGTGCATTGCATAACCCAAAGGCCATCACATGATATGCAAATGTATCAAAGACAGTGATAAACATCATTTTCAACTTATCCTCCTTTGTAATAGCCATTTGGTTATATTGAGCAAAGCAATCCATAAATGAATAGATTTTTCTACCTGCTAATTGATCTAACATCTGACCAATGAATGGTAATGGATAGTAATCCTTAACCATTTGCTTATTAAGCTCTTTGAAATCTATGCAAAGTTGAATTTTATTATTATTATTATTATTCTTCCTAATAATGAGTGGTGAACACCACTGTGTATCATACTGAAAATATCAGGTTAGCTTTCCATAATTTTGTCAATTTCTCAAATAGCCCATCCCTTAGTTCAAAAGGCATATGCCTTATTTTTTGACACACAAGGTGGCTACCTTCCTTTAGGGGAATGGTATGAATAGCTAGGTAGGGAGTCATAACTCCAAGCAAAAATATTGTGGAATTCGTGAATCAAGGATACATAGTCCTCCCTTTCTTTCAAGCTAAGCTGAGCATGGTCCCTAATTTGATTGGATGTGAATCATTCATCATCCCAGGGTCCAACTCAATTACGTTCGCATCCCTTATCCTATCCTAATCCTCTATAGGCTCATTGAAAGTTACCTGATACATATCCTCTATAGTGGACCCCTCTTTGGATTTGTCGCTTGTTGATGATGTCTCACTAGTAGATGGATCATCTAATGTATCTAACTATGATGAAGATAAAGAAACTCTCTCACTTTGAGGAGATTCAAGGTAGGCATCTACTACTATATATCTAGCATCTCTACCAAAGATCGACATACTAGCAGGTCTATCAACTCGACACTCGGCTTGTAAGATCCATGGCCTATCTAGCAATACTTGATAACTAGGCCGCCTTAAAAACTTGAAAACCCTAGATTCCAAAATCCATTCCACATTAGCGTTAGTCACGTGGACTTTAGTGATGCAACATTTAGGTTGTCTTAAATTGTCATCAACCATTTGGATAATTGTGGAGGTATCCTTTTGGATTTCTAACTCTAGCCTCTCCATCAATTCTAAACTCATAATGTTGATGGAGGATGCCATATCTACAATAGCATGCTCCACTAACATGCCATCAACATATGCTACTAGCCTTGGACAATCTTTTCAGCATGCTCAAACCAATCATCTCCTATCCGCACTATGCCACCAATGGCTTCACGATATATTCGGTGTACATAATCTTTTTAAATTCTTTACAAGCTCATGGGGATAACTTGATCAACTACAAGAGATTTACATCCGGTTGAACCTCCCAAAGAGAACTTGCTAAATCAAATTCGTGATAATTAGCAACAACTCTCTTCTCCCACCGTACCATTCTTTCTCTTGGTCATTGAATAGGTTTTGGTGTCTCTTTCTTGGCTTTTGCCTTCTTTTTTGGCAAAAATTTATCCTTCTTGGGATCAACTTTACGATCAATAGATTTTAGAGGTCCGTCTTCCATGTCAGTTAAGCACTTGCATCCCTCTTATCCTCTTGCTTGGGTTTTCCCTCTGACAGGTTTCCCCTTATCTTGTCATTGTCTTTAGCCTTTTGACATCTTGTAATGACTCATAGATTAGAAGCTTCAGTGCCATTGACACGTACAACTTTAATAAGGCTGACTCCACTGCCACTAGGTAGCTCCTCTAAATAGCCTTACATCTTTGCAGTATTTGTTTCTGTCCCTCATCTTATTGGAGATAATTCCCTTGCGCTTGATGGTTCACTTGACTTGGCTATTTACTTCTTTGCTAAAGAAAGCTAATCTTACTCCAATAGGTACTAGCTAAGTGGCGAGACTTGTCACAAATGTGACATTTAACATTTGGACAATTCTGTAACAAGTGTGATACACACCGACTAGGGTTTAGACACCTCATCACACTAACCAGGGTATTTAAGGTGTAAGAGCCCTAGATTAGGGCAACCAGTTATTATCAAGATCATACTCTTCACCTTCATCTCCAACTTCCATGGCTTCTGTCAAGAATTGCATGGTGGGGGGACTTGCTCAAGATGCTGCGCCCAACACACACAGAATGCATAAGGAGAAGCTCACTCAAGAGACAAGAAGAGAGATGGAGGCCAAAACGTTTTCTTGCTGATTTATTCTTCTTCTTCTACACACTTTACAATGTACACAAAGTATAGATAAGATACAACATAAAGGAAAGTGGCCTACTAAGTCAAACAATGCATAACCGACTACACTAGTCAACTGGTGCTATAACTATGCCAGCTGTAAATAGGTGTAACAACCTGAATATAATAAGTAATGAGTCAGAGGCCATGTGAGAGTCATAATGACCACCGACATGCTAAGTGTAGATGTGTGGACCCATCTAACTAGGCGGTCCATCATCAATGTCCACATGTGCTGAGCTTGTCATCTCAACACTCCCCCTCAAGCTCAACTGCATCTCTGCAACTCCAAGTAAGCTTCGAAACTTTTGAAGCTTCTCTGTACCCAATGCCTTCGTGAAGATGTCAGCTATCTGATCATGTGTGCTAACATACACCAAGTCAATCTCACCTGCTAGTACCTTCTCTCTCACAAAGTGGTAGTGTGCCTCAATATGTTTTGTCCTGACATGGAACACAGGGTTCCTAGCCAACTGTATACTGCTCATGTTATCACAATAAATGACAACTAGACCTTCCACTTGCACATCCAAATCAGCCATTAACTTTTGTAGCCATACTACCTCACATGCTGCAACAGCAGCACCTCTATACTCAGCCTCCGTACTCGACAAAGCAACTGTAGATTGCTTTTTGCTGCTCCAAGCAACTGCTGCACTACCAAGAGAGAACATGTATCCGCTGGTAGATCTTCTATCAGACATACTACTAGCCCAATCTGCATCTGTGTATCCAAACACCTGTACATCTGTACCTGCCTCAAAGAAAAGTCCATAATGTAATGTGGACTTCATATATCTCAATATGCGTCTGACTGCATCCAAATGTGGCTTAAATTGCATAAACTGACTCACAAGACCAACAGCGTAGCTCAAGTCTGGCCTTGTAATGGTTATATAGATCAAACTCCCCACTATCCTCCTGAACATAGTAGGGTCTTCTATCTCATCCCCAACATCAGCACTCAACTTTACATTCTGCTCCAACGGGACTGAAAGTGGTTTGCATGCAGTCATACCATACTTGGACAACATATCCAAGCCATACTGTCTTTGGGACAACCATATACCATCATCACATCTGATCACCTCAATGCCAAGGAAGTATCTTAGCTCACCTAAATCCTTCATCTCAAACTTCTTCTTCAAAAAATCCTTGACTTCAGCAATTCCACTATCAGTATCATCTGTAATAATCAAGTCATCCACATAGATGACTATGATGACCAAACCTGCATCTCCCTTTCTCACATAAAGTGAGTGATCAGCATCAAAAACATAAAAGCCAATATTGACAAGATACTTTCTGATCTTGTCAGACCATGCTCTAGGTGCTTGCTTGAGCCCATAGAGTGCCTTCTTCAACCTGCACACATACGTGGGATGCTCTAAATCTTCATAACCTGCTGGCTGATCCATATACACTTCTTCCTGCAAAACACCATGCAAGAAGGCATTCTTCACATCCATTTGCTGCAACCTCCAACCTTTGGCTGCTGCCAAAGCAATCACACATCTGATAGTTGCCATCCTAGCAATTGGACTGAAGGTTTCATCATAATCTATGCCATATGTCTGGGCATAGCCTTTTGCAACCAACCTAGCTTTGTACCTACTAATAGAACCATATGCATTGTGCTTAATCTTATAAACCCACTTCCATCCAATAGCTTTCTTGCCCTTTGGCAATGATACTAGATCCCAAGTCTTATTGGCCTCTAATGCAGCCATCTCCTCATCCATTGCTTCATCCCAATGAGCATGACCAACAGCCTCCTCAAAACATGTGGGCTCAACATCCTCAACTAATTTCACCATATAAGCATAATGGTGAGCTGCATAACCTTCAAAACCAAATCTTTTAACAGGGTATCTCACCCTGCTAGACATGCGTACCCCTGGATTACTCATTGGAGTCTTTGCATTAACGCGTGCTCTCTGCACACCTGGAGTCCTCACTGAAGGAATGCCAAGCTCATCATCCAAGCTCTCTGAGCCACTGGAGTCTCCATCAAGAACTGCATCAATGCCTTCTGACACTTTATTCTTTCCTTTTCCTTTACCTGCAGTGCTACTAGATGCACCTGAAGATGTAGAGGTACTCCTTAGTCTCCCAGACCAAGGACTACCAGATGATGTCTCTGGTCCACTAAGAGTCCGTGATTCTTGCTTTTCAGCCTACACATGAGTGTCACGATCATCATCATCATCCAATGCATCACCACTAGATGCATACCAATTGCTCATTTCATCAAAGATGACATCCCTGCTCACTCTGAACTTACATGTGACAGGGTTATAACAGCGATACCCTTTCTGCTCTAAAGAGTATCCAATAAAGACACACTTTTCAGCCTTTGGATCTAGTTTCTTCCACAACTCATCTAGCACATGGACATACACAATGCAACCAAACACTTTCAAGTGCGATACATCAGGCTTCTTGCCAGTAAAGCATTCTTCAGGAGTCATACCATGAACTGCAGCTATGGGAGTTCTATTCATAATATAAACAGCAGTATGAACAGCCTCAGACCAAAAATGCTTAGGCATATTCTTTTCAGCCATCAAGGCGCATGCAACTTCTGCAATATGCTTGTTTTTCCTTTCTGCAACCCCATTTTGTTGTGGGGTATATCTGCATGTGAACTGTCTCTTTATCCCATGAGACCTCAGAAAATCACTGAAATCATTCGAGAGGTACTCTTCCCCCTCCATCTGACCTCAAGCACTTTACTTTCAAGCTTGTTTTTCTTTCAACTGCAGCCTTGAAAGTTCTTAAGTGCTCAAAAGCTTCACTCTTTTCCTTCATAAAATATACCCACAGCTTTCTAGAACAATCATCAATGAATGTGACAAAGTATGAATGCCTCCAAGAGATACATTTTGTGTAGGCCTCCAAATGTCTGTATGCACAACATCAAGGATATTTTTGCTTACATCTCTGTCATGTGAAAAGGGTTGTCTTGCCTGCTTACCAAATTGACATGCTTCGCATACCTTATGAAATTATGCAACTCTAAATGTAGGCCAACCCTTTGGACTGCATTAATTTCAGCCTTTGTATATTTGCATGTCCAATGTGTTTGTGCCAAATTTCAATGTCTGCGACAACACCTTTTCCTTTAGCATACATGGCAGCATTCATAGTAGGAATTCTAGCATCCAGAGTAAACATACGTCCAACTCTACTTCCCTTTGCAACTAACCTGCGCTTGTCATTGAAGTCTTCTACAAAGCAACCCTTTGCATTAAATCTGACTTGCAGCCCTTGCTCTACCATCTGACCGACTGACACCAAGTTCTTTGTAATAGATGGCACATGTAATACATCTGAAATACTCTTTGTCTTACCATCATGCAAGGACAAGGGAACTTTTCCAACATGTGAAATTGGGTGGTATGAATCATCACCCGTCTGCACATAACCTGCATTTTGCAAATCCTGCATCTCTCCAAACCATTCTGTATGGCTGATCATATGATTGGATGCACCTGAATCAACATACCAAATATCATCATGTGTTCCCTTTCCTATAACAACATTCAACATATGCTGCATAACAAATAGACGTTCATTTTTGTCTTCATTTTGTCGTGAAGACGATGCATAGTTTCCTTGCTGCAACTTACCACTGCGAATATCATCTTTCTTAGCATAACATTGGGCTGCAATATGACCTATTTTGCCACAGTAGTGACACACAATACCAGAGTTGTTAGAACCTTTGTTCTGCCATCCACCTCTTCCTTTAAAGCTCCCCCTGCCTCTAAAGTTACCACGACCTCCTGAAACCTGCATATCGCCAAATTGCTGATTCAATCTATTTTGCTGGTTGTCACTACCACGTCCTGTGCCATGGCCTCTTAAAGAGAACCTGCCATGTCCCCTTCCTGAACTGGAGTAGAAAGCTTGGACCTGTTCACCACTTCTTTCAGATGTCTCACTCTGCATGCTGATCTCTTCAGTGATCATAAGGGAGACCAACTCATCGAAATCTGGAAATGGCTTTCTAACATATACGAAAGTTATAAAAGATTTCCAAGCCTTTTCATTATTAAGTACACCCAAGGTAGACGACACCAAATCATCATCATCGGGCATTGCATCAATTGCTGCCAAGGCATCTGCAATGCTCCTTACCTTCAATGCATACTCATTGATAGACATCTTCCCTTTCTTCAATGTATTTAACTCTTGCTTGAGTTGAATCTTTCGTGCCTTTGTATTTACAGAAAACATACTTTCAAGTATGGTCCAAGCTGCATATGAATTCTCTGCATTTCTAATGTGTCCCAACATATTATTGTCAATTACTGCAGACAACCAATACATGACCTTTTTATCTTTTTCATTCCATTCCTTTCGTGCCTTTGTCTCTTCTGCAGTTGGAGGATCACTTACCTCCGGCTCCTTTTCCTCACCTGAAACAAACTCGTAGAGGCCTTTTCCAATAAGGAAGTTCGTGACACGGAACTTCCATGAAGGGTAGTTGTTCTTGTCAAGCTTCTCAATGATGGGGCTTTCACCATTCTCTGCCATTATCACAAAAAAATACCAAACAACAAGCAAATCTTCTTCAATCCTCGACCTGTAGTGCATAGCAATACACCAGACAGCCTTTTTCACTGTCTGCTCAACAATACATGCAATTTGCAAACCAATTTATAGATAAACCTTGTGTTTACTTGTTACTAAACACCTTTGAACTTATAGATCTGAAATCTGTAACCTGCGCACCCACTTTTGGTCAATACAGTCGAAGTCTCAATGTACCCTGAAACTGCTGTCCGCAACCTTACGGCTCTAAAACGGGGCCTGAAACGGTCTCAGATGCCCAAAATAACTGCGGGAAAGCCCTAAATGGCATATTTGCAGAGTGCACAGCGCTCTTCGTGCATTCCAAATCTCACTGCAATATGAGATTTTTGCTCGACCCTGCTTCTGGTGCCTCCACAGGCACTATCCAAGAGAGAGAGTGGAAGAATGGGAGAGCTTCTTACCCGTGACTTGCTTGCTCGAACCTTGCTTCTTCTCCTTCGCTTCAACCTTTGAAATCAGCCTCTCTCAGTGGCGCGGCTCTGATACCATGTCAAGAATCGCGTGGTGGGGGGACTTGCTCAAGATGCTGCGCCGAACACACAGAATGCACAAGGAGAAGCTCACTCAAGAGACAAGAAGAGAGATGGAGGCCAAAACGTTTTCTTGCTGATTTCTTCTTCTTCTTCCACACACTTTACAATATATACAAATGATAGATAAGATATAACATAAAGGAAAGTGGCCTACTATGTCAAACAATGGATAACCGACTACACTAGTCGACTGGCGCTATAACTATGCCAGCTGTAAATAGGTGTAACAACCTAAATATAATAAGTAATGAGTCAGTGGCTATGTGAGAGTCATAATGACCACCGACGTGCTAAGTGTAGACGTGTGGACCCATCTAGCTAGGCGGTCCATCATCAATGTCCACATGTGTTGAGCTTGTCATCTCAACAGCTTCCTCCTCCCTTCTCTCTTTCTCTCTCTTCTTCTAGTCTTCTTCCTTCTTCTTCTTGCTCTCTTTCTCTCTCCTCAGCTGTTCTTCTCTCTCCTCTTAGCTTCTTTCATTACAAGTGGTATCAGAGCTTCAATATTTGGTCCTTTTCCTCTTTCCCCTTTCTCCCTTTTCAAATCCCCAAAACCCTAGTTACTTAGCTTACATGTACAGGTACAGTAAGAAGGACTGGAGACTCAAACATATCTGGAGGTAAAACGGTTAAAATAGCACGACTTCACTTCTTTTCATGCAAATTTTAAGGGTTCCAAGCCAATTTTAGAGTCCCATGAGTTGGAAGAGGTCAAAACCTCAGTCACTTTTTGCCCCAGCCCTCTCTCTCTCTCTTCTCCTGCAAGGTGCCATGGCTACCAGCCCAAAGAAACCCCAAGATCTGGCCTAAGGGTACTCCCCAACATCAACCAACCCTGGAACACCTTCCCTGAACCCCCAAGCTACTGATCAAGTAGTGGACTGGAGGGAGTTGCTGTCTAGAAGGCTTGTAGGACATCCCCACAATTTTTGGCGCATTTTGTGTTGGCTGCCCTGCCCTTCCCCAGCCCTCCTGCCATTCCTCCACTGCTGCCTGGCCACTCCTTGCAACTCCTGGGCATTGATTCAGCTTATCTCTCTCTTCCTCCTTGGCATTTTTGATCCCAGGATTCAACCTTCAAGATGGACAGCAGCTAGATTGCTTGATACAGTTTGGGGTAGCCATGGATTCTTCAAACTGAAGTCTTCTCTGACCTGGAGAGCTCAACCCACACAAGCCCTTCAGCTTGTGAATGAATCCTCTCACCCGGAGGTAGACTTGGAGTTCAGCATGCATGGAAACTTTGTGGGCAGTTATGAAAGCTTTACTTGAAGCTTCCCATTCTTGAAGCTCAAGCTCGGGGACAAGCACGGGGGACAAGCACGGGAGCCTTCCTCATCAGTAGGAGCATTCGAATGCTGAAATCTTCTTTTTTGGATGCCCCAACCAACAACCGGACTTGATCAATGGAGCAAGCGGTATCATGATGATTCATGCTTCAATGGTCTTCCCAAGCATTAAAGAGGTATGCCATTCTGAACTTAATCTCTCAATTTAGCCAGTTGTTGAGCTTAATCCATTGTTGGAGAGATTCATGCATAGGTTTAATAGTTTAATCCTCTTCATGTGCAAGCATCATACTTCTTCTTGAAATTCATTGTAATGGCTGACATTAACCCCCTATCTTGTCTTGTGATCTTGGATGAATAATAGCCATTGTAAATTGGGTAAGTAGCAGCCAATGAGTCACTAGACTGCTAGGGTAACCCCTACCCCAACCTTTATCATTCCTTGCATCTCATTAAAAGGCCAAATGTCTTATTTGTAATGCATTTCATACTATTTGCTTATTAAAAATGTCAGCCATGTATACTTCGGCTGAGGAAAAAGGCCGATGCCAGGCGAGGTGGTAATACAAAAGAGAGGTAACCCTCCCTTACCACTTAAGACCCTAAAGGGGTGCACAACCCGGCCTGGGGGGAACTTTGCCCACCTCTCAGTGATCCAGAGCCCAATACTTGTATGCAAGTATTGGTACTTCCATGAGCTCCACTCCCCTGTCCCAATGATCCCTCTTGGATACCCCACAATGCTAATGGCACCCATGTATGCCAATTGAAGTACATGCAGTCAAAGGAGATGTATGGCAGTGAATGTACTTATACATTAATGGCAGAGCTGATGGGTATGAAATGATGCTCATGATTATGCTCAGTATGCTCAAGATGCTATTGATGTGGCTGATCAGGCCCCTTGAACTATGCTCTATCCATGTAAGACCTTGGTACTAAGGGACATGCAGTGTTTTTGGTCACATTCTTGCAGGACTGTCACAAAGATCCCATTGTAGACAATTTTGTTCTGAATGTGGGGGTAAACACTATATCTCACCTAGAAGAGGGCTTTTTCCCCTCCGTTTTGAATCAAAAATCTCCCCAATCGGAGCTACGGTGTAAAATTTATGCCCATTTTTGTGTACTAGGGTCACTATGGATAGGATGCATACCGCTCCAGGACAGGCATAGTAAACCCATTACAAAAAATTCTGATCATTTTCTATCACAAAGTTTAATAACTCATCTCGAAGAGGATGTTGTCCCCTCCGAATTGAGCCCAAAACCTCATCAATCGCAGTTTCCTACAAAGAGTTATGCCCCTTGTACTGACAGTAGGCCCTATGGACTGCATCCAAATGACTGGCCAAAAAGGAAAAAGCAAGGCCCAAGAGGACCTCTAGAGGGAGATTAGAGACTCCTGGACCTCCATGAATGAGGAACCAATCTCAGTGCAAGATTACCATGGTGACATACAGAAGGAAATGCCTGAAATGGACCCGTATACCATTCTCAATCACACCCTCTGCCAACATGATCTCCGTCATATGGAATGACACAATGATATGATCACCAACCACCACTGACAAATGATGTCCAAGCTTGAAGAAGCGCTCGAGCACATGGCTATCTCAAACTCAAAGACTCAATAGACCTTGGAGTAGCTCACTGCTCTTGTTGCTCAACTAGCAACCACTTCATCCCAAGAGGAGACCAATGACTCTAGGCCTGAGTCTAGACGTCCTCCATGTCAAGAACCATCACATGGTCCACAAGGTATTCTTGGTGCTAAGGGAATTTTCCCTTCTACCTATGAGATCAGGGAGCTCTCTCATATGCATGATGAGCCCCTATTGAATTCCCCCGTCCACCATGTCGGCAATATCCATTTGAGGCCTTCTCCCACCTTGGGCCGGATTTCACCTGCTCTACTTAGGAGCCCCCATGCACCCCATATGAATCAACCCCATCAAGGACAATATGGCCTGGCAATCATGGACAACATGGTTATAATGGACAACATGGGCTTAATGCACCATAAGGGATGTATGGACAGTAGGGCATGTATGGCCACCACGGGCTGCATGGACATCAAGGATTTCATGGGCAGCATGGCCCCTATACAATGGGCAATCCCCCTCACCATCTGACTTGGAAGAATGGACATCTAGGTTGGAGTCCTACTTCAATATCTACTCCCGCACTGATGATCGAAAAATACTTTTTGCCTCTCTCCACTTGGAAGGGTTCCCCCACACATGGTGGCACTATATCAATCGGGAGAATCAACAGTTCATTGATTGGGAAGATTTCAAAATGCATATGGTCTAAGTTTTTGTGTCCCCTGTGGAAAAACAATAGTTGGCAAGACGATGGTACGCTCTTGACCAATGTAACCTCACTGTACATGACTACACAAATTAGTTCATGAACTTGACCATGTATGTGGAGAGCATTAGTGACAATGCTAAATTGCACAAGTACATCTATGGGTTGGAATTGAGTCTATCGACTAATGTCATGGCCCAAAAACCTACTACACTATTTGATGCAATCGAATTTTCTGAGAAATATGTAAGAAAATACCGTAAGAATGAGCATTTTAAGTAAGTTGTTGGACCTCGCCGCATTCCTTCACGATCAGCCCCATACAGAGGTGGTTTTCGAGGCACTTCTATGCCTAATAACAACCCCAAAATACCCACCTACCCCACCTTCCATGTTGAAAGAAAAATGGGCACTTTTGGGATAGCATCGGGCTCTAATGCTGAAAATAAATAGTCCACTGCATCACCTTCCCATGGATCCAGTAGTCAATGGTTCATCTCCCCAGATGTTGTGAAGGAACAGAAAGAAAAGGGCCTATGCTTTAAGTGTGGAGATAAGTACACTGCTGATCATGCCTCCAAATGTCCGTACAAGACAACTAAGGTCAAATTTCATAGCATGTATGTCATGGAAGATTGGCACACTGAGGAGGATGACCTACCCATCGACCAGGCTGAGCCCACGGAGGATGTTGATCACAAGCAGTTCTATGACCCTAAGGATGGGTTTCCCTTTGACCTGAGCGGTGCTTCATCACAGTTACTTGATTTAACATCCCACCCACCTCACTTCCCTTTGCTTGATCTCCTTGGATGCTTGGACGAGTTCCCGTAGCCCCAGTACCCTTCACATTTAAGGTAGTATCAATGGAAAGTATGTTTTCATCCTTGTGGATAGTGGAAGCACTCACAGTTTTGTCAATAAATCAGTCATTTATCCGTTGAAATGTACCCCTATGGCATTACACCACCCCTTGAAGGTCCAAGTAGCAAATGGAGAAGAAGAAATCAGCACACATGTATGTCTTGCAGTTCCCTTATGCTTGGTTGAAAATCATGTGGCACTGGTTGATCTGATTGCCCTAGATATGGGCCCCATTGATGTTGTCTTGGGTTGTGATTGGGGAAAATTTCTATGGACTTATCTCAGCTTTACATGGATTTTATGATGCATGGACAACCTATCCACCTAGGGGGAGTTCAAGATCATGCTGATTTTCAGCTCATTACAGCAAAGCAACTCAAATGGGAGTTTAAGAAATGCTCACAAATCTTTGTTTTGCAATTAAATAAGGACAATTCTGATCAGCCCTCCGCAGTATCTCATGATTCAGCCTTGTAATCCTTATTTGAGGAATACAATGTCTTATTTCAGATGCCTACATCCCTCCCTTCTCCCAAGAGACAAGTGGACCACCCACTTGACCTAGAGTCCCATTCCAAGCCAGTGAACAAACCCGCCCTATAGACTCTCCAAGTGTGAGCATGAAGAGGTTGCAAAGCAAATCAAGGAGTTGTTGGAGATGGGTTTCATTGAATTGAGTTCTTCCCCCTATGCATCCCTTGTCCTCTTAGTCAAAAATAAAGATGGCTCCTTTCGCATGTGCATTAACTACATGATTTGAACAAAATTACAGTGAAGAACGGCTACCCCATCCCACGGATTGATGATTTACTGGATGAGTTAAAAGGGGCATGCTTTTTCACTAAGATTGACTTGCGCTCTGGCTACCACCAGATTCGTATGCGGGCAGGAGATGAGGTCAAAACAGCCTTCAGGACTAATCGTGGACTTTACCATTTTCTTGTGATACCTTTTGGTTTAACTAACGCTCCTGCCACCTTTCAAAGCCTCATGAACAAAATCCTACAACCCTTTCTATTCAAGTTCGTGCTTGTTTTCTTTGATGACATCCTCGTTTATAACAAGTCATCTATGGAGCACTTGACACACGTTCAGAGGGTGTTTGACATATTTAGAGAGCATCAACTCTTTGCTAAGGAGAGCAAATGCATATTCATGTAGACATCTGTGGAGTACTTTGGACACATTGTGAGCAAAAATGGTATACAGGCTGACCTGAAGAAGGTGCAATGTGTTAGAGATTGGCCCACTTCTTCCACCACCACTTATTTGCATGGCTTCCTTGGTCTTTCTTCATTCTACCAATGATTCATTAAGCAATATGCCCCCATTGCAGCACCTTTGACTGATCGCTTGAAAAAAGAGTCATTCTTTTAGAATGCCACTATGGATCATAGCTTCAAGCAGTTAAAGGGTGCGCTTACTTCAGCCCCCATCCTTGTTTGCCTTGACTTCTCTAAGCTATTTACCATTCATTGTGATGCTAGTGGCCAGGGTATTGGTGCAGTATTGTTGCAAGAGCATGGTGTGATTGCATTTGAAAGCCGCAAGCTTGATGAAAAGGAGATGCAAATGAATGTATATGACCAGGAGATGTTGGCCATCCTCCATGCCATCAAGAAATGGCACCACTATTTGTATGGCAGCCGCTTCCAAGTAAAAAGTGACGACCGAGTCCTCCAGTACTTCTTGACTTAGTCTACTTTGACTCCTAAGCAAAGGCGATGGGTGGCAACCTTACAGAACTATGACTTTGATATTTCACACATGCAGAGCAAGGATAATATTGTGGCTGATTCACTCTCTCGAATGTGGGCATGCAGAGTGTCCTCTATCTCAGAATTGCACAGTGATTGGGTTGAAGAGCTCCAAGAGGATTACTTGTTAGATGATCATTTCAACTACACATTTCAGAAATTACAGCATGGGGTTATGGCTGAAAACTCCCAATATCAGCTCAAGCATGGTCTTATTTGGTCCCATGGCAAGATTGTCATCCCGCACACATCCCCCTTCACGCAAATGATCATGGAAGAGATGCATTCTTGCCCCACTACTGGTCACTTGGGTGTTTTCAAAACAAATGACACGATTTCCAAGAGCTTTCATTGGAAAGGCTTATGGAGGGACGTCAAGGACTTTGTGACCTAATGTGTTCCATGCCAACAAAAGAAGGATATTACACTCAGGCCCGTTGGCCTCTTGCAGCCTCTCCCTATCCCTGAAGGGAAATGGACTCACATCACAATGGACTTTATCACTGGCCTTCGAGCGACTAAGAAAGGGTGGAACAGTATCTATGTGGTAGTTGATCGCCTCATCAAAGCTGCCCACTTTATCCCCACTAAGATCCAATATACTACCTCTCAGGTGGCCACTTAGTTTATGGAAAATGTCTTCAAGCTGCATGGCTTACCACAAGTCATAGTACATGATCAGGATGCAAAGTTTATGAGAAACTTCTGGTAGACAGTTTTCACCTCCATAGGGACCAAGCTTGCTCCATCCATTGCGTACCACCCTCAGACTAATGGCCAAACTGAGAGAGTGAACAAATGGCTTGAGACATAATTGAGGCACTTTTGCCATGATGTACATCACAGTTGGGATACGTGGCTTCATTTGGGTGAGTTTGCATATAATAACTCCACACACTCTAGCATTGGAGTTTCCCCTTTTAAGGCCTTATATGGGTATAAGGTTCCCCTTCCCACAGTCTTGTTTACTGATAAGATCAACCCTCAGAGTCAAGCTAAATTGGATTGCATGCAAGCCTTACTTCAGCAATGCAAAATGAATCTTCAAAAGGCCCAAACACACATGAAACTCTATGTTGATGAAAAATGAAGGCATTTGTAATTCCAAGAGGGGGAATTGGTCCTTTTGAAAATGCTTGAGTCCCACTACTCAACTCTCAAAGAGGGCAGCAGTAACAAGCTAGCCCATCACTTCTATGGCCCATACCGGATCCTCAAGAGAGTTGGCGACTTGGCCTACCACTTAGAACTTCCCCCTACCACCAAAATCCACAATGTGTTTCATGTTAGCCAGCTGAAACCCTTTGTAGGCTCCTTACTGGACTATGTGGAAGAACTTCCCTCCATAGATAAAGAGGGCATCACTCAATATGTCCTTGAAGCAATCATTGGGCAGTGAGATAAGCACTTACAGTCCTGATCCATCAAAGAACACCTCATCAAATGGCAAGGCCTACCCTTGGAAGAAGCCTTTTGGTGCCCAGCAACCATCCTTAATGAATTTCCCTACCTCCGTGAACCCAAAGACTGAAAGACTAGCTGATCATGCCCCAAATTGCCCACCCTCTACCCACAGACTGCACACTACTTTAGAACAGTTTTGTACTTATTCAAATAATATGCATCTGCATTCTACATAGGCTGAAAGTACTCATCATAAGCTCCGTTTTTGACATATGGTACGCCCTATTTGGAGAAGCCTATCAAAAGTTGTGACCAGTTTACTTCAGCAGACTGATCCCAGACTCCATGCTGTCCCTAGTCTCTCCACACCTAATCTTCATTGTGAAAGGGCTCTGAGTAGTACTCTGTAACCCTCTCTTAGCCCACCCATCACTCCCCTCTATTTCTCCTTGTTTTTTAGGGCAAAAACCTTTCAAGTGGGGATGAATTGTAACAAATGGGATACACATCGACTAGGGTTTAGACACCCCATCACACTGACCGGGGTATTTAAGGCGTAAGAGCCCCAGCTTAGGGGAACCGATTATTATCAAGATCATACTCTTCACCTTCATCTCTAGCTTCCATGGCTTCCTCCTCCCTTCTCTCTTTCTCTCTCTTCTTCTTCTTGCTCTCTTTCTCTCTCCTTAGCTCTTCTTCTCTCTACTCTTAGCTTCTTTCATTACAAATTCCTACTAGGGAAATATTGGCCACCACACCACTTATAGCTAGATCTTGAGGGGGTACCCTCTTTAGGGCATCGACTCCCTATCAAATTCTGTTACTTTTTAAGGAAATTGACATCAATAGCTATTTGCCTGTATTGTTTGTTGACCATGTCAATATAGTGCTTTATCGCTTTATCATATCCTTGACTTTGCTAAGGACATTTGAGGTGCTTAACTCATAGCCGTGATCATCTATCTATCTTCCATTGGACTAACCACTAGATTGGAATTTGGCTGTTCATCCCTTGGAACAACATTAGAATTTGTCGTTTGGCTTCCAACATTTGGTGGAGCCATTTGACTGACCATAGGCATGGTCACACTAGGAGGAGTTGGCAACATAGGCACATTCAAAATTATGCTTCCTCTCACATTGGAAGTACTCATGGGCATCCCTTGACCTCCATTTGCAAATGCCAAAGTATTTCCATCACCTAGACTCCAATTCTAGTTTGGCCTAGAGATATAGGCTGCTTGTAATCGCGACTCTACCTCCTCTACTTGTGTAATAATGGTATCAATGTCAACAAGAGAAACATTGCTTAACTACACTTGAATGTTAAAGTCCAGCCCATGCAAAAAGTATTGGAGTTGAGTAGTAGCTAGAATGGAAATATAAGTTTGCAACTTACGAAATACTTCCTTCAATTTCTTGGCATAGCCTCAAACATTCTCCTAAGATTCTTGACGTGTTACATTGAGAACACATAGTCAATACTAACCTCCCCTTTAGGGGAAAACTCTCTTAAAAATCCACAAAAAATACATCAATTTTAGTAATGGATCCAAGGTTGTGATACCATACTGTAGATCGTCCTTTCAGCATCAATATATTAAAGAACATCATCAAGTTTCCTTCATCTTGGATTCAACAGTTCGACATTAACTTTTGGAATTCATTAATATTAAGTTCACATATTCCTTTGCTAACCCATTAAAAATGGGTAGAGGAAATCCTAAGGCTAGCAAGTTTGGAATTCCTACTTGGATTGCAATAGGTTGTGCCATGATAACAATCGGGTTTGTCAAAGGAGTTTGAACTGATTACACTACTAGCCCACTCAAAGTGGACTGACTAACTAGGAGAGGGGAAGTACTGAAACTCCCTCCTCCTTATAGACTATGCATAGAACAAGGGTTGCTAAGACCCTCCCCTTGTAGGGATATTAGAACACTCCAATGAGGAGAATATCTCCAAATAATTTCAGCTCACCATCTAGCCCTTTTAGCTCTTTCTTACTTCTAAAGCTTGGCTTGATTGTATTTTGGATCTATTTCATTGCCTTTTGGTATACACTAATAAATTAGTCCCTATTGACCAAGATTTGGACACCGCCACTTATTTGCAGCTCCTGAAATATATACTACCAAACAAGACCTAAAATGGCCCTGACACTGACTCTAAGGCTCTAGTTTGGTCTCTATGCTCCACCAAAACACCCTACTCCATGACCTCATGGCTAGGATCATCCTACACACTGATCAAACCAAATAAGTGTTTGTATGGCTCATAGTCCAATGGATAACCCCTTCCCAAACTCCTAATAGGGAGCCCCTACACATATTGGTGTTGTACACCACGTAAAACAGACATAGGGAGCATACCTTGGCTAATTATCGTGGCCCCACTACGACTCTCCTACACCTCAAGGATTGGCCTTGAGATGTGTTGTGAACACATAAAGCACACACGACACATACTCCTCTATTTTAAATAATCGTTCCAAGAGATAAAAGATAATCCTCACTGGTTTGGACACTCCCCAAAGGAAACAAATAACTAGCCCTACAACTTGGGATACCTCACTCTCAATGTGGGTCAATATTTATGAAGACAATTGCCATGTATTGACTAGGATGATACAATGTGTTGAATACAATGCAACTATGAATGATTCATAATGCTCAACCATTTTTATTCATTTAAAGAAGAATTATGACAGTGCAAAATCATTTCTTTTTATGCTTTCATTCTAAAGGTAATTGCTACATTACATAGGGTCAACACTAAGCATGCTCGTGCTATTGAACCCTTTAATTATCAAAACACATGCACCCTATATGCAAAGTGCATCAAGGAAAATGAGATTCAACATTTAATCCCCTCCTCTCCCTACCGTTTAAAGTTGTGCATCAGTGGTAGGTTTAGAGAGTATTTTGATGTATTTTTCTTCATAAAAAGTGATAAATACTCACTCTAACATAAAGATAGAGCTAAACTAAGGATAAAACCTCCTGCTTTAGCCATACCATATATCCATGGACAAATATATTAGTTTTCTCTAATTTTTAAGTGCAAAAATCATGTTTTTAAAAAATTTCTCTATTTTTTCTATTTATTTATTAATTCGCATCCTCAAGTACTATCATACTGCAATTCATGGCTTCGGCATTCTTATAAGTACACTTAGATACATGATCATTCGTATATTTTTCACCACATTTGAAGCATAGTGCCCTTCTCTTTGGATTCTCTAAAATGATCCATAGGTATAAACTTGCCATTGTTTGTTGAATTATTTCTAGGTCTATTATCACCTTACCTAGGCTAGAATTTATGATAATTGCTAGCTTTGAAGTATCTTGCTATCTTAAAGAACTAAAAGTAGGGTATGTAGGGACTTTAGGGCTTCTAAATGAAGTATTGGACCCACTATAATTGTCACCAAAGTTGGCCTATTTACCAACAACCCTTTGCTATCCAAAAGAAGCCTACATGAGAATATCCTTCTTGTACTTACAAGCATACCTCTCTACTAGCTTAATAGCTTGGAATAGTGTGGTAGGTCTCTGGGCCATAATATCAGCTGAGAAATTTGGCTCTGGACCATAGATACATTTATGTAACTTTGCATCATTGCTCACACTCTCTCTATATATGGTCAGATTCAAAAACTATTTCGTATGCTCTCTAACTAATAGGCTTCTTTGATCCAACTAATATGATCATCTTCTAGCTAGCTTTTCTTTCTCAATGGGAGAGACAAATACTTGAGTCATCTTAGCTTTGAATTCCTCCCAACTATCAACCTATTGATTTTCCCTCTTAATGTACCTCCACCATGTATAAGCAAGGCCCTCAAAGTGAAGTGTAGCAAAGTGAATCTTTTGGTCATTTGACCTAGGAAAAATATCAAAATAGGATTCTAACATCCACCTCAATGCTTCCTTACTTTGGCCTTAGAAGAAAGATTTCTTAAGGAATCTTGAAGGCCTTAAAAGTATTTTAGCAATATCTTGATGTCCATGATCATTGGAAGAAGAAGAAAGCTTGAAGAGAAGATTCAGAAAGAGCTCAATCTTGCTACCATCGATGATCCATAACTAAATAGAGAGCCTTAGGAAAAAGAAGATAAGTAATCCCATGGGATTTATCAAGTTGCTTGACCACTAAAGTTGCTACTGTGTTTTGCCATGGCTAGGGTTTAAAGAGATTGCAAGAAAAGCTCAAAAGGTTAAAAGAGAAGATGGCATGCCCTTCATAGGTGACCAATCTTGTCCTTGATCACTATATCTTGGATTGGAGCTTGTTGAAGATGAAGAATGGAGGCAATAGTTGGCGCAAAAAGTGACACAATTTTTGGGTAGTTTATTGGCCTTTAGTCCCTAATTAATCTCTCCGGTAAGTTACTTATGAATATATGTGTGCATCACATGGGTTCAAAATAAGGTATTTTTAAAATACCATTTTTTATATATTTTTTACATACAAAAGGGTGTAATACAAATGGCTTATTTACAGATTGAATAGAAAAGGGTTATACTTTATTTAGGAAAAATTTACAGGTAAGGATATTTATAAATAGGCCTTGAACGCACAAGATGTAGAGGATATACATATAGTAACTTCCCCGAGATTAATGAGAGGATATACATATAGTAACTTCCCCGAGGCTATACATATAGTAATATACATATAGTAGAGGATATACATATACAATATTAGTGAGTTTGGGAATCTCCCAATTCCCATTTTTTGAATAGTAAAAAGGTGGCACCCGTATAACATGCCCATAAGTTTCTCAAAACCATATGATGTGACCTATCATTGGAAAGCGCTTGAAAAATGGAATCTATAGAGCTATAGACCGCTTGATTTGGAGTTATAGTGTTCAAGTTATGACAAATCCAAAGATTTGACCACGTGTCCCAAACTTATGGAAAATTCCCATATTCCTGAATATGGTGTAGACTATCATTATGGTGCTCATAATGCTTGGCTTGACTGATTAATTCTTTGCCCCATAGTTAGAGAAGAAGATAGAGTGATTTCTGATGAAGAATGACTAATTGCTGTCATCCACCATGGAAGTCTGAATCAAAATCTTGAAAGAAGGAAGAAAAAGAAAACTTCTCAAAAGTAACTAGACCATTAACTCAAACTAACTCCATTTTCCCCTTCTTTTATAAATTTACCTCCAAAATGGCTTGTTTCTTATCCACGACTTGCCATTTTTTCCATGATGCCTCCAATGTTACCTTCATGTACCCCATTTTGACTAGATAGGTCCTTAGTCTCCTTGGTCATTGCACCTATCCACTTTTAAGTTGACACCTTGTCCTTGAGTAACATGAATGTAACTAGTTTGAGAAGGAAATCTAGAGAAAGATTAAATCAAATGCATCAAATACCAATGCTCTGATACCACTTGTCAAGAAGAGGGCTAAGAAGTGAGAGAAAAAGAGAGAGAAAAGAGGAGAGAGAATGAGTGACGAGAAGAGAGAAAGACTAGAATGATAGGAAAGAAGAGAGAGAAGCCATGAAAGCTATGAACAAGAAGGTGAGATGAGAAACACTGTTAACCATATCAAAATGTGATGAAACTTAACATGCACACTTGTTGGGTTAAAAGAGCATACTAAAATCCTTTGTTAAAAAGAAAAAGCCAAGAAGACCCTAGTTTGAAGTTTGGTGTCTAGAGCCATTTTCTTGGTGGAAGACGGCAAGAATGGCAAAAAATGGCCCCAAATTCTAGACTTCGGACCAAGGCACTAGAAACATGGCTCTACATACCTGACTTTGTACTAGGGCCTTCTTGTATTTTTTTGGAATTAAAAAATATTGATATATTTTTTAGTCATCTAATGGGTGTGCATGTTAAGTTTCATCACATTTTGATAAAAGATTATGGATTTATAATCACAAAATGAATCATGCATTTAGTCGCTTTGGGGTTTAAAGGGTTAAAAGTTCAATCTTATTCTCATTTTGACTTATCACTTTCACTCTCTCCTCTTCTCCATTCTTCTCTGCTTGAGCTTACATGGCACACACCAAGAAAATTTCTTGCCATTACATTTGCAAGAGCTCTACAACAAATGCAACATCCTTCGGGATTGGAGATCTCCACAAAAGAAGAGAAGATGACGATTGGATATTGTTGCCATATGAGAGATGAATCTAGTGTGGTACAAGCTCCTTATACCAAAGGTATCATTTCAAATATTGTTTGGAGATCTTGCAAGGCTTCCATCGGATGATCTTGGAAAGGTTTTGGGACGAAGTGATAGATGGCCCAACATCATGGAAGTGGACTACTATGGCAATGGAGGCCCGGCAAACAATGGCAAAGGGATACCTCATTGAACTCTTTGATGTCACACATTTGGCATCCATCCATGCAAAATGGGTCACTATGAGGCTAACAAGGATATGCAATTCATTATTCATTGCCTTCATCGGGGCAAGGGACTTCACCCTTATCATACTCAGACGTGAGGTTTGTTGTGTATGGCCATGTTAAAAAAATCTTGAAAGTCACTATCTTATATACGCATCTCAACTTTTATGTGTGTGTGTGTGTGTGTGTGTGTGTGTGTGTGTGTGTGTGTGTGTGTGTGTGTTCATTCAAATTTTTTTGAGTGAATCTAACTATTGTGTTTTTCAAATTTCTATGCAAAGCCATCTGTACATGTATTTAAGAAATTGAAATTACTTTAATACATGCATGCACTACACACTATTGTATTAACATGTACTACATATGATTGCATTGCATGTAACACGTGTATTCAATAAATACATAATATATTGTTTCATAAATAAGTAGGAAGAATATATTTAATCAGTTTAGGGGTGCAATAAATAAATGTACCATGTGTTTATATAATAGACTTTTATTACACTATTGCATGAAAATCTATCGCGTGCCACATGTTATCATACATATTTGTATATCATATTACTATCACATGCATGCACACCACACATTTATTTAATAAATTTTAAAATATTAAGGCAAAGAAAAGTAGATTGTATTGACCAAAAAAGATATAACATGCTCAATTTGATAGTGTTTGATACAAAATGCATTTATAATGACATGCACATTGCAAACAAAGAAAGTCAATATTTCTTTAATTTCTTTAAGGGTGGAGATGAGGGGCTTTCAGACACAAATAAAAATTCTTTTTTTGACTTGAATATGAGGTGCTTGTGCTTAACTCTTCTTATAGGAGAAGTGGGTTGGATAGCTTGCCAAGCTCACCCAATGCAACAAGCATTTAGATTGTTCCGCTAGACACTCGATCAAACAAGTACAAAAGCTTTTGGCATTTCACAAATACCACCATCTCCATGTTGAATGTTGTAGGTATTGTACGAAATGGTGCAAAATGTTTTAGTGCTTGAATCTTCATTATTGTCTCATCCACTCTAGGTAAGCACTTCTTGTGAAGAATAATTACATCAGTAGTAAGGTGGCTAATGTACTCCTTCACATTAGTCCTTGAACTAATCCACATGCCTTAATCCTCCTTCACTTGACTCAAAATCATTTATCTAAAGAAATACTTGGATCACCTTGGGCAAAGAGAAACTGATTATAACACACCTAGAAATATTGGAATGTGACAAAACTTGACCATGGGGTGCATCAAACCAGATGATACCCTTGACAAAATCTTAGCAAAAAATGAGTGATGTATGGCCTAATGAGATGCTAGACTTTGGAATAGGGCCATAAAAAACTAAAATTTTTACTAAGATTTCATTGAGGGCATCATTTGAATCTGATGCACCCTAGGGTCAAGTTGTCACATGAAAATGTATCGAATGTAGAAAACTTGCTTTCTCTAGCTCATCCTGCATCTTCAAATCCTCATTCATTTAATGAAGCACCCTTTGAGCAAAGGGATTGAGAGATTTTGTCTTCATTGAAATATCAAGCCTTTTTCCTAATAGGTCATGTTGCAAAGCTTGGAACTCAACCTCAAAATTATTGTACCTCGATTATAGTAATGTCTTGTTGGGAAACTATGATTGTAGTCATAGTGTCCAAGCTTGTGGTCACTAATGTCATCCATCAAATCTCTAATGAGATTCAAGAAGATATCTTCCTTCTTCATCTCTAAGTACTCTAGTGCATCAGATATAGTACGAGGTATTGTATGCCCTCTATCTCTATAGGCATCAATGAGGCAAGTTTGGGTTTGTCAAGGATTGTCCCTTTTAAGGATGATTGCATTGTGAAAGCCAACCCTTGCTCTATCACTATCTGGTACTCTTTCTTGGGGTTGGTAGGCTCTTCAATGAGCTCTTCTCCCTGAGCTTACATCTTCATTGCTCTCCTACTCTATGGACATGTCCAATGCATGCACATAAATGACCAAAGCATCGTCATGCTCCATGATCTCAAAGGGTGTCATACCTAAAGCACTGCATATTGGTATAATGCATGCTCTATGACACAAAGCCACATGGGCCAAACATTGGTTAAGCACTTTTTTTGGTTCTTTCCATGTTGCATTCCCATTAGTCGGTCCAAAGGCACCCAAGAAATGTCTGATCCATGGATGGAGTATAAGAAGTAGCAAAGGTGCTCACAAAGTATTCCATGACTTGGATATCAAGATCTACCCCCGAGAGAACATGATCTAGATTGAAGATCTTTGAGAACACCTTAAATATCTCATCACACTGGCTAGGAAACCATGTGTCATGGATCTACTCGTGTCGAGCTATGCACATGAGTATCCATTATAGCTAGGTACAAGAGGGATATATTGTTAACTGTGAAGAGATCAAGAGAGAGTTTGTGAAATGAAACAATGAAACAAAATGTAAACTAAATCTATCTTGAAAACCCTAACTATTAAAATAAAGAGAGACAGTTCACACACAATTTTAACATACATTTTAAATCGACTTCTTAAAAAATTTTACATGCATGTATAAATGTACCAATGTAACATTTGACTATTATATCAGCTAATATCACGTAGTAACTTCTTGTGTATGCATTGCATGTCAAAAATATACATGTATATGTGTTCAACAAAGTCACTATAAAGTGCAAGAATGCACAAGAGTAGTCTATCAACTCATTTTGGAAGGGAGGTGTCCCCCTCTCCTCCCCCTTAGGGGATATTTGGATGTATGCATCTTGATTAGAAAATGTATATGTATATGTTTGAAAAGTTTTAAATTGGTGGAGGTGTCTCTTACCCCCCTATGTGGACATTCAAATGCTTTTATCTTTTCTCAAAAATTAAAATGTGTGTATACATGTTTAAATAATTTGGAATAATGTGCATGAATATATGATAACTTAACAAATGACAAAAATTAGAAAATTGCAAGCATATGATATTGCAAAAAGTACTTGTATTCAATGAGATAAAATTTCACAAATTGCAATAGTTAATAATACAACTTTTAGAGTTGGGGTATATAAGGCCACTCCACAATTTCTAAGATGTGTGGAGGAAGTTAACAGCAGGTGGATTCTTCATTAATATCACAATTTCTTGATGTGTTATACTTAAGGACCAATCATCCTCTATTTCCAACACTTGGGGCCTAGGACCTTCATAAATAATAGTAGCACTCATAGTTTTACTATCACGTGTATCTTGGTTAGGGCATAAGTATTCACCCTTTAGTATCCTCCATCTATGATACTTGAATATCAAGCATAAAGTTTATATTGTAACAAAGTATCCATATTTGGAAAGAAAAGTTATCTAAGTAACAAAAAAGGAGAATGTATTTTGTAAACCCAATAAAATTATTCATATACATATATCATCAATTTGCTCATCCACAATGTAGTGCAAGTACTTGTTATTTGCAATGTTTTGTTGAATGTTTCTTATGGGTGTGACATGTGTTTGTTTGTGCATGAATACATATTACTCCAATACCTCTATCACAAGGAAAAACTCAACCGTTCTTTGTCTTAGAGCTAGAATTCTACCCTTTGAGTGCTTCAATACATCTCCTATCGATATTGTCACTTTGAAAGCTCCATTTATGGTTGGACACATATGTATACCGAAGATAAAAAATGATGTGTATTAATGATTGAATTCCCTTGCTTAACTTTCATATTATGTGCTTATATTTAGAAATTTTTTGTTCTTCTCTCTAGCATTATGACCTAGACAATGCATGTAAAGAAATACATTAAACGCTAAATGATAAGCATTTTATTACCATTGAGTAATAACAATTATGACATATAAATCAACCATGGCATTAAAAGGTATTAGGCATTTTGTAATTAGCTCCAAACATCAAATTGAGTATACATAGACTTAAGCCCAAATTGAATTTGAAACCATCACATTGATCAACATGTTTACATGAAATAGAATGGAATAAACAACTCATAAATGCTTAGAAAGATAATTTTATAGAAAGAGAGTCCATTATATTGAATAGAGTCCATTTTGAACAATATTTTTCATAAATATATGGGTAATACATTGTAGTATTTACAAGGATGTTTAAATAGAGTATGTTTTGACTCAATATATTGCACAAATCTATGGGTAATACATTGTAGTAGTTAAAAGGATGCAATCAAATGGTGTGTAGATTCAAATGGACACTTTTGGTCGATAGTTAAAATGTCCTATAACTTAGTATATTGTCTAATATATGGATAGTATGACACAAGAGTTGCATGGATAGTAGCCAAATGACATAGATATTTAAACAGGCACAAGAGACTGACCCTTTATAGAATTTTTGAACCTCAACCTCTACAACACTCAATCCATATCGCACAAGAGGAGAACTCACCACAACAAAGCGGATTGAGAGTTATGTGCTTGATCTTAACCTTATGTTGCACTTGTATGTTGACCAAATATGGTATTTCAATAAAAACAAAAATAACTACTTAGTCACATGAATTATGACAATGGAAAAATGGGAGAAATTTACCTATAAGTTAATTCATAGAAGATAAGATGCAATTTTCCATTTTCTCATTCAATTTTGGCAACAGATAAGAGGGGAAATTTACATGTAAGATGATTTACAAGATAGAAGATAAGATGTTAGCTGTAACGCTTATGGTGTTGTCCGAAAAGAGAAACCACATAAGATGTTAGAACTAACATAGATATACACTTATGTCTAAAGAAAAAACATAAAGAGTGTGCTAGAGAGAGAGAGAGAGAGAGAGAGAGAGAGAGAGAGAGAGAGAGAGAGAGAGAGAGAGAGAGAGAGAGAGAGAGAGAGAGAGAGAGAGAGAGAGAGAGAGAGAGAGAGAGAGAGAGAGAGAGAGAGAGAGAGAGAGAGAGAGAGAGAGAGAGCATCTATGCCTCTTACCCAAAATGATCTCTACAAGAAGACAATAATAAGAGTTAGAATCCATAAAATCCTACTAAAAAAACAATGCAAAAGACAAAACAAAGATAGTGGGCATCTAGGTTTTTGCCAAAATTTGTAGTTATATGGAGAAGAAATTGCAGAGGTAAGTATAGAGATTAAAACCTTGATTACTTTATTCATAGAGATTCATTGTCAATGAAAATTTACCAGAATGGAGTAGAGAGGGAAAGAACTCTCTTGCTAAATTTTTGGGTCAAATTGATTTCTTGAAAGGGAAACATGAAAAATTAAAAAATGCTCGAGCAGAAAAAGGAAAGTATGAAGATAGAGAAACTCAAAATTTGTGCACAATTTATTTTCCCTTTTTCTAATGTCTCACAATACCCCTTTTTATAGTAAAAAACCTAAGATTTAGATAGAGAAGACTCACCCTCCATAGATGTTAACATCTTTTCTTCCTATTCAATGATAAAAAAGGTCTATCTCTTAAACTATATTATTTTTAAGAGTCCATTTTTAGATTCATTTTTTCTTAATGATTGGAATTATTTATACATTTAATTTTTTCCAAATGATAGCAAGTAAAAGATCAAAATAGTAATATTGTAGTAGCAAAAGAGAATTATGCTTTTCAATGATACTAATCTCATGAAAATCAAGTGTGATGTGAAATAGGTAAATATAATTGAAGAAAAAATCACATGTGAGTGCCATGAATTTCATGAAGATACTCATTATCAAGATCTAGGGCCTTCTTCTTTGAAAATTTGTTATAGGTTCTGGAGGGTTGAGAAGCCATAGTGTTGGGAGTAGGACCATTCTCAATGCTTTGGGAAGTGGGTAGAGGTGCTTGAGAAGAAGGGTTAGATGGTCTAGGAGAGACAAGTTTTGAGGGGGTATTATAAAGAAGAAAGGGGAGATAGGTGAGTGGGTAGAGGTGCTTGAGAAGAAGGGTTAGATGGTCTAGGAGAGACAAGTTTTGAGGAGGTATTATAAAGAAGAAAGGGGAGATAGGTGAGTGGGATATTAACATGGGAATGAAGCCATAGGGGGACTTGTAGAAATGAGAGGCTGAGAAGGGAGAGTAAGTGGATTGAGAGCATTATATAAGAAATAACATTCTCTTCCTCAAATCAAATTGGGACTCAAACTCGTGTTTATCCATATTACCTACAAATTTTTAAAAAAGAGATATCAACTAGCAAAGAGATAGAGAATAAGGAGGCATCAAGTAGCAAGGAGATTTTCAAAAGAGGTATGAAAAAAGAAGGTATCAATTAACAAAGAGAAGAGATATATTTGCATCACATGTTGTGCCCATAAAGCAACACCTATAAAAATTGAGAAAATGATATGAGAAAGGCACTTTGAAAAAATTGATCATGCTTTGAGAATGTCATTGACATGATAGTAAGGTTGGCACTTAGAAAAAAATGATTATGCTTTGAGAATATCATTCGCATGATAGTAAGGGTACCTTTAAGCATGTGAATTCATCCTTTCAAATCTTCAAGGCCAACTTGAAGCCAAAGATATGCTTCTTTTATTATGCTTGAAAGGCTAATTGAATGTTTGAAAAAGTTTAACATTTAGAAAAATAAATGTTGCAAAAGAAAAGTTTGATTAAACATTAATTATAAAGAAAAAAGTTGATTAATTAAAATTTAGACAATAAGTATTTATTAAAGGTTAGGATTTTGTTGTTGTCATGTGTGTTGTTAGGTAGGAGCTATGTTTGGGGGGGGGGGCGGGTGTGGTTCAGAAGAAAATAACGTGGAGGTTACCACGACATGAAGGTCCAATGAAATGCTGCTTTTGCACAATTTGAATAGGGCTACCATGTGTGAGATGCTAGTTGGGCCCAAAAAGGCTACATGATGTCTTCTACCCTTGTCTAAAGGCATCCTAACACAGTCTAATCATATCCTTCTAGCATAGCGTGCGCGCGCGCGCGCACACACACACACACACCCACCCATGCACACACGCATGCACACATGCACGCACGCACGCACTCACGTGCGCATGCACGCACTCGCACACGCGCACGCACACACGCACACACACACACACACACACACACACACACGAGATCTTTCTCCTAGTCTCTCATGGAAATCTATGTAAGTATCGAGCTTCTAGCACCTTATAATCATGATTGAATTTGGTAAGATGACAAAAATTTAGGTAGTGATAGATCCGGTACTACTACTTTCCCCCCCTTCATATTGAGACATCACTTATTAATCCATGTGGGCTATTGTGGATGGTGGAGCTTTTGGTTTGCATGGATTGCAAAGGACGTGAAGAAACCATCTACGAGAACTTGCCAAAGGAGAGGTACTTAATCACAATGTACAAACTTCATTCCAAGGATCCATTTCTTTTACTTCTTCACTAAAAAATATGTCATCTTAGCTGAAACTCGTGGCGTTAACCTTGCCTTCTCACCATTATAGGTCAAATTGATTCAATTATCATAATGTTGGATAATGTTTTTTTCTTCATATAACTTTTATTTCTTACTAACCTAATTGTCTTTAATTTTAGGGGTGGATGGTATGGAGGTTCTTCTAGAACAATAGAAAGTTACTGTGATTGGGTTTGTGGACATGTTAAGGTCTTACGTGCTAGGAGAAAGTCTAGGAAAAGCTTGAATTGTGGAACCCCAATCAATTCTTCAATGAAGAATATACACTCAAATATGTGCAAACACCTTGTGCCTTTACAAAGACCTATAGCTATAAAAGACATGGCCACAATATTTCCTTAGTGGCAAGAAATACATTCCACTTACCACTATGGAGAAGAAGAGGAGGTGCAGGAGGAGGAGCATGAGCGATATCAACATCCCACAATTTTCAGTTATGACGTGATGAGTCCAACTTTCACATTCCTACTCATTTGATTATGATGTGATGAGTCCAACTTTCACATTGAGCTTCTAGACTTTCTCATGGATATACTCATTGAGACCAATCTAATTTACCTAACAATAGAACATGGGTTTAAAATGTGACATAGAGTGTATTGATACTTACCCATATTGTAAATTTTACTTGTTTCATGATCAACATCATTAATCCAACCCACTTGGATAGAAATGTTCAATTGATGGAACATGCGATTTAGATGTCCTTAAAAAATTTATTGAACTTGTATATATATTCACTATATTTGAAGTTGTAATCTTCCACTCAAAATGATCAAAGAGTGATTATTGATATGTTCAAAAATGTACATTTATTATTAAATATAATAAGTTAACTATTTTATTTTGTTGGATATACATGAATTGTTAAGGGAGATGTAACGTGAAAATGGGTGATTTCCTTATGTTAGGTTTTTAAATGTAAATTTTATTGTTAAATACTTTGAGACTAATATATATTCGTATCACTGTTACACATTGTCAGAGGGGTTTTAGTCAAAAGGTTGCATCCACTGGGGATTAGAGAGAGAAGGAAGTAGAGAATATGAGATAGAAGAGAAGAAAAAGAATAGGTAAGGGATTCAAATCTGCCAAAGCATTTACACAATATAAAGACAAAGCTCAATGATTCAAAGCACTATGTATTGATATAATATGAGAAGATAAATAAAATCCTTAGTAGAACAAAGCATTATATCTCTTGGAGCTCCTTGGTAGACCAAAAATGCACACCAAACATTAGCTTCTTCTTTGTTGCTCAAACCGCAAATCCAATGGTTTTGTTGGCTCCCAAAAGGGGGTAAATGTAATATTTCCGCAACTGCGTACCGTAAATATTGACGTCCCGCACACGACGTAAACCTTGTGCAAAGGATTATCTCTTGCATTGAAATTATTGACAGTGTAATGTGTGACCCGCACGCGTGAAATGGGATCCTCCGCATTGGTAAATCAAAACCGGGAGTTCAAAACCGCAAGTCTCACAAAAACACCCTCTGGGAAGGGGCATTTTGAATAATTCAAGGCAAATTTTTTTATTTCTTCCCCTTTTTCTCCAGCCGATGCATGGCTGGAGAAGGGGGAGTGTGGGGAGGATGGGGATATGGCAGACGTGGCTTGCATGGGGGGGGGGGACCCATGCAAGGGGGGCCACGTGGTGGAGGCCTTCTTCCCCCCTCTGCCTATATAAACACCCCCCTAGGAAGGGGTGAGGGGGGAGAAGGTGGCCGTGCTGGAGGAGAGGGAGGGCCGTGCTAGAGGGAGGTCGCCGTGGACAGAGGGAGTCGCCGTGATGGAGGGGAAGCCGCCAAGGACTGCCGTGGCTCCGTTTGCTGCTACGACCAGGAGCACCGCCACCCTCGCCATGACCACGACCCCACCTTTAAGAAGCTTCTAAGGGGGGCTTCTTAAGCCCCCCTTCCCACTAGGCCCAAAAAAAAAAAGTCCATTCATACCCCCCCGGAACTTTGAAGAGACGAGGATGAAGCTATAAGCCCTCCCGCAAGACCTTCGTAAGAGGCTTCCTGAAATTAGGTTCAAAGCCCACAAGCCATCCGTGAATCAATTCCGTGCCAACCCGGGTTTTCCTAAAGGACTCATAAAGCCCTCTTCCGCAAGCACCATTTATCCAAAATCCCGCAAAGGAATCTCCTGCGTACGAGGGAAAAAGGCAAAGGTCTGGAAGCTGCATTCCGAGGCAAGTCGATTCGTAGGCCGCAAAAGCTAATCAGAAGCCAAGACCACGCCTACGATGGCCCCAAAAAGGACACAAGATGCGACTGCGGGAGGTTCATCTCCGAGTATACAAGTGGACATCTCCCCGAGCCCACAAGTCCAGGTTCTTTCGAGTTATTTCCACATAAAGAAATGATTAGGCGCGCTTAGTTCATAAGGGAGATTGCATCTTTACGCTTAATTTTAATGCATGTGGAAATTGGAAAAAAAAAATACATTTGGTAAAGTATCTCTTGAACATTAGGCAAGATTGAAATATGTCATGAATTTGAACGAGTTATCCACCTTAGAAGACTAGTTGCATGTAGTTTCTTTTGTACATTATCAAAGTAATGAGTCCAAACTTAGGGCAAAGAAATGGAATTTATAAGTGCATTCTCTTTCGTCCTAGACATGGTAGGAATAAGCGTGTGCCGCATGTTAGGCAACATCCTCCTCGTAATGATTTCATGAGGCAAGGTTAACACCATAAGATATTATCCGAAAAGAAATAATAGAGTACGAAAATGATCTTATGGACTTGCAATAGCATGTAAAAATGGAATGAGTTAACACTAGCTTTAGTTGGTATAAACTTCGTTAACTACATTGTAGCTAGGAGAATGTTGCGTATTGCATAGTCATCATGCGAAAACGTCATTCATTAGAAGCCGCATTTAGGAAAGGTTGCATGGTTCGTCAAAGCATAAGATTCGAAAGTATAGATTACAAGGTTGTAGGCATGATTAATAGGTCTTAGAAAAAGTTAGTATCCAGATTATCATGCATTTTTGCTACACCAAGGAAAGATAAAATGTGATGCGTAAAAGCAATAAATCGCATGTGTACGCGTATTGGTGTAGTTGTAACTATTGTTCTCCATTAGATGTAGTTTATTACCTTTAGAAGGTTCATCCTTGTTGCAATACAAGAATATTGAGTTGTCTAAGTAACCTAAAACACAAGGGATTCATATGGGCATGGCTCAGTCGATATGATAAGTATCCCCAAGTGCCAAGTGCAGTAAGAATTCGACCTAGTTTTACACTTGTTGCCAAGTCTAAACCCGCAAACCCAAAGATCTTACACACGTTCACGAAATGTCGAATAAATTGGATGTTCATGCATAAAATGATCTAAGGTTTTATCCTAAGGATCATTCGTTCAAATGATGAAACTCCGACGGAGTTGCAAATTTCTTAGACCATGGGCCAACATAATTAGGAATGGGTTGGAGGATACCCTAAACCCTGCTACTCGGCTAGAGGTAATTCCGTGGTCGGAGGACGCCATTCAATGGGTGGAATGATCCCGTGGAATGATGCAACGCATGTGCAAAAAGGTTGCAACATCGTATAGACTTGAGATTTGTCCACAAGAGAGTTTTGTCATCTCTCGAAATGAGGTTGGCAAGTTATTGAAAGAATTTAACTTACAAGAGGATGAGTAATCATCCTGTTACTCACTTTTCTTGGGAAATAATTGCCAAGGAAAAGGAAAGTTAGGTATTTGCCTTGAAGCAAATGACCAGACAATAAACTAAAGCGACATGGTCGCTGGAACCTACCACAACAAAAGTATTGGTAGGGTATGACCCTAACCCAAGAATGATAGGAATCTTGCCAAGTTGCAATTGATTCCGGATCGAATGCAGGTTGCATTCGGAGAAAAGGAGTCACTCCTTAACAGTTTGCCAGCTAAACGACCATTGGAAATTGATTGTGCTTGTATCAGTTTGGAAAGCACTATTTGCATTGTTTGCTCAATGAACTAAAGGACGAAAATATATCTAAATACTTCAGGTTGAAGCCTGAAGGGAGAGGCAGCTTCAGTTACCCCCGACTGCCTGCCTGACCCTAACCAAGGGGGTTGTTAGCCGCGCCGGGAACGTGGACCGAACCCGCCGCGAGAGGTCTCTCCGTTGAGTTCTACTTGGAGCAGGAGGACGCTTGGGTGCCAGAGGGGGCTCTGGCCGTAAATCCCTCGCCTTCCGGGCCCTGCACAAGAGGCTAACGTGACTCGGGATTGGATCTCGAGGCCCGCATACTAGTCTACGGGCGGAAACTTGGATTAGTGATCCCTGGTGGATTACTGGATAGCCTTCGGGCGGATTATGAATACGCCTACAGGCGGGAACTCCTTGTATTTCAAAGATAAAAGGATAAAATGATAATAAAGAAGTTGTTTGGCATTGTTTTCTTTATGTCCTGTGATAAGATTACGTGAAGGAACCAGTGCATAAGAGGGTTAATTCAAAGAAGCTGTTTGTATATGTCAAACTAATGTGGTAGGCAATTACATAACTAAAACAAACCGAGGAAAGTGCGGAGAATGGGCCATGGGTCCGTCCTACGGATGGGTGGTCCCGGTTAACCGGGAACTTTTCTCAAAGTCTTCGACGAACAGAAGGATGATCAACATCACCGAAACAAGTAATGAGAACGATGACTTGGAATTACCGATTACCCGATTCACGCTGTTTTAGGGGAACGGAATGGGACTATGCCTTCTGGCAGAGAGGTCGAGCCTTGCATCCCTCTCGTTTCCCATTCTCCTTGAACCAAGTGCAGCATGAATCCGCTTCAGACCAGGCGTTTATGCGTAAAGTAGTTCGATCAGGTCTGACGCTAGTCGCTGTTAGTAAAGGACCAAACAATTCCGGTCGATCCTAAGTGGGAACGGCCAGGACACTTCCATTACGTGGCAGACGCGGAAAGTCCTAGATTGCAAAACCCGCAACATTCCATGGGAGTGCCGGGTGGAGTTTTCTAGACAACCTTTCCGATGGGCTGCTAAGACGTGTTCTAGAGGATTCTAGTGGACACGTTACAGTTGGTATTAGAGCCGACTTACAATGGAATTGTTTTCATAAAAATTTCATTGAAAGATGAAGTAAAGAAATTGTTCCTGTCCAAACATTTCCTCATCTTCAATACTGTCTTGCAGGACTATGAAGCGTGGAACAAGTTTTTGGTGTTCCGGATCATGTTTATGACTGCAATGCATTCTCTGCATTATAGGCAGAGAATTGAAATGATGAACATCCTAGACCGCATTTACAATCCATCACCTGTGTACGTGGAATGGAGATGGATGGGTGTTTTAGGGATCTATTACATAACTGCCTATCAACCTGCGTACCTTCAAATTAACTTGAAGAGAATCAAGTGGATGGAGGATTTGAAGATCGTAAAGCTGTTCGTCTTTATTGAGGCTCACGCAAACGCGACCCTACAGGTTGGAGGTCGAAGGGTTAACCAGAATAAGTATGTGTACGAGGAAGTGATTCAAAGAATCCCTGCCGACCGAATCAAGGTTTTGGGACGTCATGTGAAGAAGGGTTATCAAAGGAAAAGATACCCTAATCTTCCAATGAACTATCGATTCCTGAAAATCAATGACCCCAATCCGTACTACTACTCAGTTCCTGTAGCTGAATGCAATAATATCTTATTCTCCTCGAATTAATGTATCAACTTGTTCCATCACCCCAAGAAATAATTGTACCCCGAAAGGGCTATGTTGATATGAATGGAATAAAACTTTTTCTTCCGATTGTCTTGACTATGAATATTGATAAAAGTAGTAAAGTGAATTGGTCACTTGGCTGAAGGAATACGTGGACGTAGTTCTGAAGAGTTAACAGAACTCCCGCTTTAAAGAGAAGTAGATCATGAGATCAAGCTAGTAATAGGAGCTGCGCCAATTGCGAAGAGACCCTATAGAATGTCTATATCGGAAGCTATTGAGTTGAAGGAACAACTCAAGCAACTGTTAAACCAAGGCTACATCCGGCCTAGCAATTCACCATGGGGAGCTCCAGTTCTATTCCAGAAAAAGAAAGATGGGACACTTCGACTATGTATTGATTACCGTGGGTTGAATCAATCAACAGTCAAGAACAAGTACCCTATTCCTAGAATAGATGAGCTTCTTGATCGCCTTCAAGGTGCAAAGATCTTCTCCAAAATTGATCTCAGGTCAGGCTACTATCAAATCAGGATCAAGGATGAGGATATTCCAAAAACAGCCTTCAATACAAGATATGGGCACTTTGAATTCTTGGTTATGTCATTCGGGCTTACAAATGCACCTGCCACCTTCAATAGATTAATGCAGGATATTTTTAGACCATATCTTGATGACTTCGTGCTTGTCTTCTTCGATGACATTTTAGTCTATTCTAAACAGGAAGAAGATCATGAACCTCAACTACGGATTGTTTTGGAGACAATGAGGTCTCATAAGCTGTATGCAAAAATGAAGAAGTGTGCATTCTTCAAACGTCAGATTGAATATCTAGGATTCATAGTATCATCAGAAGGGATATCAGTAGATCCAGCCAAAGTCAGAGATGTGCTTGAATGGCCAATACCATTATCCATCAAAGAGATACGCAGTTTTCTTGGCTTGACAGGATGGTATAGGGTCTTTATAAAAAACTATGCTTTGATTGCAGCACCTCTTACCGACTTACTAAAGAAGCAGACTTCCATTACATGGTCAACTCACGAGCAAAATAGCTTCGATCAATTGAAGCAATGTTTAGTATCAGCACCTATTCTGAAACTTCCTGATCTCAATAAGGAGTTCGAGGTAGTAACTGATGCCAGCATTCTTGCCTTGGGGTGTGTTCTTATGCAGGAAGGTCATCCAGTAGCATATTCTTCAAGGAAATTGAAGAGTCACGAAAAGAATTATGCCACTCATGATCTGGAGTTATTAGCTGTCATCCATGCTCTAAAGCTTTGGAGACACTATCTGTTGGGAAATAAGTTCACTCTAGTAACCGATCATAAGAGTCTCAAATGGATTTTTACCCAGAACGAGCTCAACATGAGGCAACGTCGATGGATTGAAGTATTGGAGGAATATGATTTTGAAATCAAGTATCGACCAGGGAAAGAGAATGTAGTTGCCGATGCACTCAGTCGCAAGGCATTCCTAAACTCCCTAATCTTGCAGAATCCATCAACGGCCAGATCTCTGGCTACAAAGGTATGTATGCCAAGCAACCCTATACTCGAATTAGCTAGAGAGGAAGCATGCCATGACTTAGCCTACCAAGCAATGATAAAAGAAATATCTACCAAGGATCAGAATTTGAAGTTACAGGCCAAGTATCATGAATTTTCTATTGACAATGGACTTGTTTATTACAGAACAAGGCTATGTATACCAGCAAGCCAGTCACTTAAGCAGAAGATATTGTGGGAAGCTCATGACTCCCCTTTCGCAGGACATCCTGGCTATGCAAAAACTCTTAACGCAGTTAGGAAGAGCTATCATTGGGAGAGGCTCAAAGGTGACGTCCTCAAATATGTCACCGAATGTTTGTCTTGCCAACGTATCAAGGCTGAACATGTCATGATGCCAGGGAAATTACAACCACTTGACATTCCCCAAATGAAATGGGAATTCATCAGTATGGATTTTGTGGTCGGCTTACCCCAAGTCCAAGGAGGATACAACTCCATTATGGTTGTAGTTGACATGCTTACTAAGGTTGCACACCTGATTCCAGTAAAGACAAACTATAAAGCCTCCGATATTGCAAGAGTGTTTATCAAAGAAATATTCAAGCTACATGGGTTACCTAGAAGGATCATTAGCGATCGAGATTCTCTTTTCACTTCACACTTCTGGAGAGCTATCTTTGAAGCTATTGGAACTCAGCTCTGTTTTAGCACTGCCTACCATCCCCAAACGGATGGACAAACAGAACGAGTAAATCAAATCATTGAGGATATGCTTAGGGCTTACTGCTGTCGAGAGCCAAAGAGATGGATTCAATACTTGCCGTTAGTAGAATTTGCCTACAATGCTTCTTACCAGCAGAGCATTCAAATGACGCCTTTCCAGGCATTGTATGGTCATGATTGTCGAAGTCCCCTAAATTTTTCTAATCCTACCCTAAGGGTGGAAGTTTCAAGACAAATGTTGGAGGACATGGATGACCAAATAAGGTCAATAAGACAAGACATACAAGCAGCCAAAGATAGACAAAAGGCATATGCGGATTTGAAGCGCCAAGAGAGGATCTTCGGAGAAGGAGACATGGTCTTCATTCGTGTACGGCCGAAAAAGAGTTCTTTATCTCTAGGTAAATGCAAGAAGCTAAGTCCAAGGTATTGTGGACCATACAAAATCCTCAAATGCCTAGGACCCAATGCTTATAAATTGCAACTTCCTGATAACCTAAAGGTTCACAATGTATTCCATATTAGTCTCTTAAAAAAAGTATGTACCCAACCCAAATCATGTACTTGATGACCAACAAATTGTAATGCCTAGTCAAGGAGTCCTTGAACTAAGACCGGAAAAGATTTTAGATGTCAGGGAGAGACAGTTGAGATCTAGAACCTTGAGAGAATGCCTCGTCCAGTGGAAAGATTATCCCGAAGAGGATGCTACCTGGATGGATGAAAGCTCTCTCAATCTTCAATATCCCCAGTTTTCTCGAGATGAGGACATCTCGATTCTTCTAAGGGGGAGAGAATGTAATATTTCCGCAACTGCGTACCGTAAATATTGACGTCCCACACACGACGTAAACCTTGTGCAAAGGATTATCTCTTGCATTGAAATTATTGACAGTGTAATGTGTGACCCGCACGCGTGAAATGGGATCCTCCGCATTGGTAAATCAAAACCGGGAGTTCAAAACCGCAAGTCTCACAAAAACACCCTCTGGGGAGGGGCATTTTGAATAATTCAAGGCAATTTTTTTTATTTCTTCCCCTTTTTCTCCAGCCGATGCATGGCTGGAGAAGGGGGAGTGTGGGGAGGATGGGGATATGGCAGACGTGGCTTGCATGGGGGGGGGGGACCCATGCAAGGGGGGCCACGTGGTGGAGGCCTTCTTCCCCCCTCTGCCTATATAAACACCCCCCTAGGAAGGGGTGAGGGGGGAGAAGGTGGCCGTGCTGGAGGAGAGGGAGGGCCGTGCTAGAGGGAGGTCGCCGTGGACAGAGGGAGTCGCCGTGATGGAGGGGAAGCCGCCACGGACTGCTGTGGCTCCGTTTGCTGCTACGACCAGGAGCGCGGCCACCCTCGCCATGACCACGACCCCACCCCTGACGTGGCCGCTGCTGCCCCAGAAAGCTTCTTAGAAGCTTCTTTAAGAAGTTTCTAAGGGGGGCTTCTTAAGCCCCCCTTCCCACTAGGCCTAAAAAAAAAAGTCCATTCATACCCCCCCGGAACTTTGAAGAGACGAGGATGAAGCTATAAGCCCTCCCGCAAGACCTTCGTAAGAGGCTTCCTGAAATTAGGTTCAAAGCCCACAAGCCATCCGTGAATCAATTCCGTGCCAACCCAGGTTTTCCTAAAGGACTCATAAAGCCCTCTTCCGCAAGCACCATTTATCCAAAATCCCGCAAAGGAATCTCCTGCGTACGAGGGAAAAAGGCAAAGGTCTGGAAGCTACATTCCGAGGCAAGTCGATTCGTAGGCCGCAAAAGCTAATCAGAAGCCAAGACCACGCCTACGATGGCCCCAAAAAGGACACAAGATGCGACTACGGGAGGTTCATCTCCGAGTATACAAGTGGACATCTCCCCGAGCCCACAAGTCCAGGTTCTTTCGAGTTATTTCCGCATAAAGAAATGATTAGACGCGCTTAGTTCATAAGGGAGATTGCATCTTTACGCTTAATTTTAATGCATGTGGAAATTGGAAAAAAAAAATACATTTGGTAAAGTATTTCTTGAACATTAGGCAAGATTGAAATATGTCATGAATTTGAACGAGTTATCCACCTTAGAAGACTAGTTGCATGTAGTTTCTTTTGTACATTATCAAAGTAATGAGTCCAAACTTAGGGCAAAGAAATGGAATTTATAAGTGCATTCTCTTTCGTCCTAGACATGGTAGGAATAAGCGTGTGCCGCATGTTAGGCAACATCCTCCTCGTAATGATTTCATGAGGCAAGGTTAACACCATAAGATATTATCCGAAAAGAAATAATAGAGTACGAAAATGATCTTATGGACTTGCAATAGCATGTAAAAATGGAATGAGTTAACACTAGCTTTAGTTGGTATAAACTTCCTTAACTACATTGTAGCTAGGAGAATGTTGCGTATTGCATAGTCATCATGCGAAAACATCATTCATCGGAAGCCGCATTTAGGAAAGGTTGCATGGTTCGTCAAAGCATAAGATTCGAAAGTATAGATTACAAGGTTGTAGGCATGATTAATAGGTCTTAGGAAAAGTTAGTATCCAGATTATCATGCATTTTTGCTACACCAAGGAAAGATAAAATGTGATGCGTAAAAGCAATAAATCGCATGTTTACGCGTATTGGTGTAGTTGTAACTATTGTTCTCCATTAGATGTAGTTTATTACCTTTAGAAGGTTCATCCTTGTTGCAATACAAGAATATTGAGTTGTCTAAGTAACCTAAAACACAAGGGATTCATATGGGCATGGCTCAGTCGATATGATAAGTATCCCCAAGTGCCAAGTGCAGTAAGAATTCGACCTAGTTTTACACTTGTTGCCAAGTCTAAACCCGCAAACCCAAAGATCTTACACACGTTCACGAAATGTCGAATAAATTGGATGTTCATGCATAAAATGATCTAAGGTTTTATCCTAAGGATCATTCGTTCAAATGATGAAACTCCGACGGAGTTGCAAATTTCTTAGACCATGGGCCAACATAATTAGGAATGGGTTGGAGGATACCCTAAACCCTGCTACTCGGCTAGAGGTAATTCCGTGGTCGGAGGACGCCATTCAATGGGTGGAATGATCCCGTGGAATGATGCAACGCATGTGCAAAAAGGTTGCAACATCGTATAGACTTGAGATTTGTCCACAAGAGAGTTTTGTCATCTCTCGAAATGAGGTTGGCAAGTTATTGAAAGAATTTAACTTACAAGAGGATGAGTAATCATCCTGTTACTCACTTTTCTTGGGAAATAATTGCCAAGGAAAAGGAAAGTTAGGTATTTGCCTTGAAGCAAATGACCAGACAATAAACTAAAGCGAAATGGTCGCTGGAACCTACCACAACAAAAGTATTGGTAGGGTATGACCCTAACCCAAGAATGATAGGAATCTTGCCAAGTTGCAATTGATTCCGGATCGAATGCAGGTTGCATTCGGAGAAAAGGAGTCACTCCTTAACAGTTTGCCAGCTAAACGACCATTGGAAATTGATTGTGCTTGTATCAGTTTGGAAAGCACTGTTTGCATTGTTTGCTCAATGAACTAAAGGACAAAAATATATCTAAATACTTCATGTTGAAGCCTGAAGGGAGAGGCAGCTTCAGTTACCCCCGACTGCCTGCCTGACCCTAACCAAGGGGGTTGTTAGCCGCACCGGGAACGTGGACCGAACCCGCCGCGAGAGGTCTCTCCGTTGAGTTCTACTTGGAGCAGGAGGACGCTTGGGTGCCAGAGGGGGCTCTGGCCGTAAATCCCTCGCCTTCCGGGCCCTGCACAAGAGGCTAACGTGACTCGGGATTGGATCTCGAGGCCCGCATACTAGTCTACGGGCGAAAACTTGGATTAGTGATCCCTGGTGGATTACTGGATAGCCTTCGGGCGGATTATGAATACGCCTACAGGCGGGAACTCCTTGTATTTCAAAGATAAAAGGATAAAATGATAATAAAGAAGTTGTTTGGCATTGTTTTCTTTATGTCCTGTGATAAGATTACGTGAAGGAACCAGTGCATAAGAGGGTTAATTCAAAGAAGCTGTTTGTATATGTCAAACTAATGTGGTAAGCAATTACATAACTAAAACAAACCGAGGAAAGTGCGGAGGATGGGCCATGGGTCCGTCCTACGGATGGGTGGTCCCGGTTAGCCGGGAACTTTTCTCAAAGTCTTCGACGAACAGAAGGATGATCAACATCACCGAAACAAGTAATGAGAACGATGACTTGGAATTACCGATTACCCGATTCACGCTGTTTTAGGGGAACGGAATGGGACTATGCCTTCTGGCAGAGAGGTCGAGCCTTGCATCCCTCTCGTTTCCCATTCTCCTTGAACCAAGTGCAGCATGAATCCGCTTCAGACCAGGTGTTTATGCGTAAAGTAGTTCGATCAGGTCTGACGCTAGTTGCTGTTAGTAAAGGACCAAACAATTCCGGTCGATCCTAAGTGGGAACGGCCAGGACACTTCCGTTACGTGGCAGACGCGGAAAGTCCTAGATTGCAAAACCCGCAACATTCCATGGGAGTGCCGGGTGGAGTTTTCTAGACAACCTTTCCAATGGGCTGCTAAGACGTGTTCTAGAGGATTCTAGTGGACACGTTACAGTAAAGCCCTAGGAATCATACTTAGAAGTCTCCTAGATCGCTCTTTCTTCTTCTTCTTCCTAGCTTAGAGTACTGTTTGCTGGTTGAAAACAATGATCGCACGCTATGCGATTTTGGAAGCCCTTCTTTTTGCATGAGATCTTCCAAACTGGCTAAAAAACAACTTGCTTTTTGTATGTCACCCTATTCTAGAAAATTTCTACACATTTTTTGGATATTTACAAGAAATAATGTAAAAAATAGGTTAACTTGTCCAAAAATCTTGTATTTTGGAACCATCCATACTATGGACTCTAACACTAATGACTAATATGACATTGAATCTCTAGATTAATAAGACAGCTAGATGATGACAACATGGAAGGGATTTTGATACTAAGAGTTCAACATTCCACCAACACTTTTATCTCACAGCTATCTGATTTTTCAAAAACTAATTCAAATAACTAATTTAGACTAACTAAATAACTCTAAGTTATCCAACCCATTAACTAATCAACCATCTAACTACTACCTCTAACCATGATATGGATTTTATGGGGGAAGGGGGGGGAGATGCGACAAATATTGAGCAAGGCTTCCAAGCTGACCAAAGAAAAGTTCAATAATCCTCATCCTCATCTCACCATACCACTCCTAGACTCTTTGGCCAACATGGTCAAAAATAGTGCTTCTTGATCATCTCAAGGAAAACTCACTTTGATAAGAGCCCTTGGAGAGTAAGTGCCTAGATATCTTTGCACAATTCCAAACCACCATGGCTAGATTTCTTGATCAAGCTAAATTAGTTAAAATGGCTTGTACTTTTTGAATCTTTGTTAAAGTGTGCTACTGACAGTAATTTATGCTTTTAATATGTGTTATCAATAGTAATTGTTAATATGGACTTGTCGTATAAAAAACAATTTATACTATCAAATTGCATGTGAAAGTAATTTATTTACCTATTACACATTTCACGATATTGAAACGCTAACTTAAAGGGATAATTTGTCTTACTAACCTAGTATGTATATGTAGGTTATAATGGCAATCTCTGAAAGAATGGCCTTATTTTATGCATGATTGTGCTCCTTCACAATCATAGAGCTTCTTGCACCAACCCACATGCACATTGATGAGGCCACACTACAAATATGGTTACATTTAATTCAATGTATAGGCTGTTCAATAAACATTAAGAAGAAAATTAATTGTATCAAGGACCATGAGCATAGGAAAACTTGGGCTTACCCACATCCATAACATTTTCTTGAGTATTACTTGCTAGGTTCTTATGTAGCAAGTATGCTCAAGAGGCATCTTCACATCAATAGAGAGACTTTTCATTACTTGTGTAGAAATCTTGCTCCAGAAATGGAAAAGAAAACTACAAATATATAAATGCTACTCTAAGTATTAGTACACATGTTTGTCTTGCTATTCATAGATTGGCATCTGGCACATTATTAGAGGTCTTAGTAGGTTTGCATGGGTGTGCAAAGAGCACTACTTGTGATATGGTCATAGACTTTTGTAAGGCCATACTCACATTGGGCTGAAGGGATGCATATATTAAGTGGCCATCTCAAGCTCAATTTGGGAAGTTAGCTACGGAATTTGAGGCCTTGAGAGGTATCCTTTATGTCCTAGGAGTAGTCGATGGTTTGAATATTCCTATCATTGCCCCAAATGAGAAACCATGAGGATTACTTTAACATTAGCCTTGTAGCAAAAAATCCACTTTTATGGAAATTTGGATCCTGTTTAAAAAAATTCCATTTCTCATTAATGAGAAAGATTAAGAAGAAATGGTTCTAGTTAAATGCAACTAGTGCAATATAGTAGTAAAATTTTTTAGAAAGGGGCAAAACAAGCTAAGAAGTGTATATTTCTATGTCTATCTTTGACACTATTTTTGTAGAAAATCAATAGCTTTTAGTGTTTCTAATCAAAATCATCTCAAAATTTTTAAAATCAAGCTAAAGCTTTTACGAAGAATACTTTGATTTCTATAATATACATTTCCATTAAGAGATTTGTAGTTAGATAAAAATTATCAACTTCTTTATTTAAAAGCTCAAAATAACATTTTTGAGTGTTCTTTATGCACTTTTGAAAATTCAAATTTTATGGAAAATGGATTTCTACTTGAAACTTGTTTCAAATATTTTATTCTACTATCTTATAATATTAGTAAATTTTTATCCTATTCGGTATCATATATACATATGATTTCAAATATAGTGAAATAGTACCAGAGCCATTAAAGTGGCTTGTAGCCACTTTTGTGGTAATTTAGAGGACTAGTGTTAATTGTAAATGGTTCCCTTCGATTCTGTTACAATTAATAGTTGAAGCAAATATATGGAACTATATTGATATAGGATGGATTGGGTCAATCCACAACTCTTTAAACTTCACTAAAAGTGAGTTAGGTCAAAGATATATACTAGGGGCAAGTTGGGTAACTATTGTTTGGTAGGAGATTTCACTTATCTACCTCAATCGTACATGGTATTACCATTTAAATAATGTAAAGAAGGCTTATCACACATGAATTATCATTGGAATTTTTACAGTGTAGCATAAGAATACTAGCAGAACAAGCTTTTGGTATGTTAAAGGCAAGGTTTCACATATTGTTGAGGAGATGTGACATGGATTTACATCACATGCCAAATCTAGTAGTTGCTTATCTTGTGTTACATAATATTTGCATATACCATGGTGATTCTTTTAACATGAAATGTGTACATGAGGCTGAGGCAAGGTTGCAACTTGGTGGCTCAATGGAAGAGGATCAAAGAGCAACAAGAAAACCAATGGTTGAGATAGAAGTAGTTCACCTTGTCCAAGCAGAAGATGCAATAGAGTGAGCACAAAGAGGCGATGATAGTGGTGGTGGAGCTGTACCAAATGACATTGGTTTAGGGAGCTAATTGGTGCAACAATATTGCAAGACCAATGTATAGAGAATATGCCATTTAAAAAAGTACATTAAGTTTTGGGTCACAACATTTCGAAAATGGAGACATCGTCATCTTCCACCTGAAAGAAAATGTATTGCTTCATGTATTTTTCTACTATGATCTTTGATAGTTGATACACCCTCTCTTTAGACTTGATCAATGTTATAATTACTCTTGCTTTTCAACCATGTTTATAGCATGAAATCTATTGTGTAACTTAATCATAAGTTTTCAATTCTTCATAAATTGCATGCTTTTGTCCAATGAAAATTGCATATCTCGAATCTTCCATAACCATCATGTGAAGACAAGGGCTCTAGAACATTAAAAAAAGTCTCTTCCACATATGTTATGTGAAGTTAAGCCACCAGCAAGGATACTTTAGGATCTAATCCACTCGAAAATGTATTCCCCAACCATCAACTGCCATCGTGTGAACCCACCCTTATAATGGAGCAATGTCTGTGAGTGCATCGGTATAAGGGGGTGATGGTCTAGCTGTTATTGACCTTGGACATCATGCGACATCTCTTATGATATACATGGATAATGGATATGTATGTGTTAAACCCAAGCCAAGATGGCGAAAAATTGAGAAAAAGCAAAGGAAGATGAACAAAAAGAGTGAAGACACGCAAGCGGCCCCTAAAGAGGACCGAGGCAAAAAGCGCAAACATAAAAGAAAGGCGCCTTAAAAAAACTCAAAAAATCTTTGTAAAAGAGCGCCAGGCTCCCTCCTATGCCCATTGTAAAATATTAGACGGGTGTAGGCTAGAGGCACGGGGCTAAAAGAGGAAAATGGAAAAAGGACCTTGCCACAATGTTCGGTCATGTAAAAAAGGGATGGGTGCCCATGGGATTTTAGGGTTTGTATATATACAGTTCAAAAAGTGAATAAGAGATCATTCTTTGGTGTGTGGCAAAAGGAGTCTTCTTCTTCTTCTCTCCTTCTCATCTTCTTGCTTGTGTGTGCTCTTGAGAGAGGGAGTGTGAGAGTGTGAGGGAGTGAGTGTGTGTGAGAGCGAGGGATCAAGAGGGTGAAGCTCTTCACCATCTCCTCCTCTTCTTCTTCTCCCCCCTTCTCTCTCTTCTTGTGCGCACGGCTATGGAGGATGGATCTTGGAGGTGGAGGAGGCTTGAGGATGCTTGAGCTAGCATCTAGGATCGTGGAGCTACCGGTGTGTGGAAGAGAGGAGGCAACTCATATCAGTGCTAAGGTAAGCTCACTACACCCGTAGGATCGACGGCGCATCGGCTAGGTGAGAGATAGCCATTAGAGCTCGCTTGGAACACTTGAAACAATAAGCCGTCCGTGGGTCTTGGCAGTTGAGCGAAAGCTCCCACATTTTGGTTCTGTTGCCAGGACCAACGGATTCAAGCGTGAGCACTTGCGCGCCTCATATCGAGCATTGAAGTAAGGGATTCATCCCCGAAACGGAGCTTGACATAGGTAGGAAGTTTGGGTGTTTTTTATCTTGAAAACAAGTAAGTATTTTGGGTTATTTTGTTTGTTTGATGATTAGGAAACATGGAGAAATCAGTTCAGTATTTTGCTTTGGATTCGTGTTGCATTTAGAGTAGGATAGGATTAGGAAATCACACCAAAGAAGGGTAGGGTGTACTGTTGCAAAACAAGGCAAACAGGGCAAAAAATAGTGCAAAAAGGGCAAAAAGCTCGCTTGCGATGCTTAAGAATGGTAAGTTAGTGATTGGGGGTGTCAACACCATACCTAGGAAGGGGTATAAGAGCCGAAAGGCCAAGGTAACACTCATTTGCAACAGTTCAGTGTGAAAGAGAGAGAGAGAGAGAGAGAGAGAGAGAGAGAGAGAGAGAGCAAGAGAGAGCTACCGGCCGATTTGATTCGATCGCACCAACGACAAGCCCGTCACTCCATCCAGGTATATGAATCCCTTCTCTTACTCCCCTAGGTCGGATCTGGAAGGTTATGCCTGGTATGATTGAGTGAAGCACGAGAGGAGATCAAAATCGAGTTTCCACTATTTACGTGCACCATGCTCTGCCTGTCTGAGTGACCACTCCTGGGCCGAGTCCCAGAATCGGCCCTTGGCCACGTGTCCAATTCGGCCCATCTAACCAAAACCCTAATCGGCCCATCCGAGTTTATAATTTGGACCGTGAACAAACTCGGCCCTCGGCCCACTTGCCTCGGCCCGTCCGAACAACCTTGTCCAAGTCAACCGCTCGACCCGTCTGAGTGACCCCGTCCGAGTGACCCAGTCCAAGTTCACCCTGTCCAAGTCCCCGGATTCGGCCCTCGACCCATGCGCCTTAGCCCGTCCGAGTAACCCATTCAGACCGTGCAATTCAGACCAGCTGGGCCGAGTGTAGATTTTTGCCAGATCTTCAGAAAATTGACCTAACTCAGCTAGGACTCAGTAGCTCAGACTGTCGAAAGCCCGTAGGGCGCTCAGAACTTGATTCTGGCACGCGGAATAGGCAAAGTAGAAGGGCGCTGCTGCTTAGCAGCTAGGAGTGGGCAGTTGCGAGACCTAGAGGCCTAGATGCGACCCGTAGAGCTGTAAGGCCTGATCTGACCAGAAACAAACAAGGCAACATTTTAGGGAAACCCTAAACCCTAACAAGACGGCCAGGAAGTGACCAACAAGCCTATTCGGCCCAAAACAATGCGAGAGTGCGTAAGACGACTAGGAAGTGGTTGCTGCACTCATCCTGAATTTTTGCACTTGAAGTACACCTAAGGAAACTGAAAGCCTGATTGAGCATGAGTGCACGAGGAAAGACACATTGAGTGGCTATGAATTGAGGACTGTATTAAATAACTGAAGGAACTCGCCCAGATAAACCACTCAAGGAACCCACCAATAGGAGAAAACCCAATGCAGAGACAAACCGTCAACGATCAGAGGTAGGACCAAGCAAGGGATGTCGACGAAGTGGATCTACCAAGCCTACTGAACCTAATCGATAGCTTGGTGGAGCACGAACACTTGACAATGGAAGAGGAAAGTTCAGACCACCGATACAATAAGGAATTTGAGTTAGGAGCCTTCCCAGATGCAGTTCAACACCTGCTCAGTAGTTACGACGCTCATGCTCGGTACGAGCAGTGCGGTAGAACAGTGGAGGCTATCATTGTAGATCTAGAAGAGGAGAGAAAGCTGGCCCACAAGGCATTGCAAAGCATGGCTGAGTACAATAGGGATCAGCAGGCTAGGAACCAAAGGCAAGGCATGGAGTTGCAAGAGGTGCAGCGGGTACTGAACTTGGCTGGCAGGAATTGAACGGACCATGAGAGGGCACTAGAAGGAGAGTTAACGCTGATTGAGCTTTTGATGAAGCGACTGCTCGATAACATGGCTAGAGAGCAAAGTTCCACGGCCCTAGTGACATCGTTGCTCGTAGGATTAGGAGCAAACCAAGGCTCAAAGAGCCAGGCTAAAATCCCTATTGTTGCCAATCAACTCGATAAGTACCAGTCCCATGATGATCCCTACAGCTTTGTCGAGCAGTTCGAGCAAGTCTGTGAAGCCAACGGCCTCAACGACCTAACTCAATGCTCGCAAGCATTTGGGCTTTGCTTGGGCGACAAGGGCAAGACGTGGTATACGAGCTTAGATAACGCGAAGCGAGCCAACTTCGATGGCCTCAAGGATCTCTTCATTAAGAGGTTTGCCGAGCCCGGATACTTCTATAATCTACTCGTACGCTTGATGAACGTCAAGTAGAAAGAGAAGGAAGACATCCATGACTACGTGACCCATGTACGGAGTCTCTTTAAGAGAATCCCTATACTGGAGAGCGACCGACCAAAAGAGCAGTATCAACTGAATTCATCAACGGGATTCAGAATGAGGAGGTATACAAGGCTTTGGCAGGCAACTCGAGCTTGCAACGGGACGTGCTAGCTGGGGTCTTTGAGGAGGCCATCCGAGTGGACGATCAACTGAAGGAGCGGAGCTCCAGAAGTGCGAACATAGAAGAGACCATTTCGTGAAGCTCAGAGAGGCTGTAAGCCTCGAGTGAGCGATCGGCACCATCAGCCCACGATAAGGGAAAAGCCACCGAAACAGAATCAAGACTTGGCTGATGTTAGAATGGAACTAGCCAAGTTGCAAGAAATGTTGAGACGACTAACACATCCACACATCCAATGCATGTACTGTGGCGGAAACCACTTGCCAGCCGAGTGTCAAGACCCTAGGTCACGACCTTGCGCTAATTGCGGTAGGTTCGGTCATGACGTCACGCAATGTAGACTGCCAAGGAGACTTCCATACTCACAACCATATGGCCAGCCTTACCTAGTGAGCAGGCTATAGCCATTCTTCGGAAGGGGAGCCCCATTGGCCCTTCCCTCGCCAAATGACATTAAGCCGGCCGTTCCTAGGATGGAGATAAATCCTACAGGCATTCCTCGGCCGCTTAGTCCTTACGTAACCCACCCATTGAGTGACGCTCCTATCCACTATGTGGAAGAACCAAACAAGGAGGAAGCTTACATATGCCCTTATGTTTCACATGATGACGAGGGCAACACTGTCCTCATGGACTATCGACCAGTCTCGGTGATGGCGTTGGGAAGAGGACAAGGTAAGGGCCTAGGAGGGTAGGCACAGAACCCAATTACCTATTGGACCTGTGGCCACCTAGGTCATGTCTCATCGCGCTGCCCTGAGAGGGAGCAACAAAATAGAGATAAGGCCGACCAAAGGTGCGCTGAGTGCAGAATCACCCATCTTTTCATCGATTGCCCAAGGAGAAAACCGTCACCTAGTTCAGCTAATGAGCCGTCTGTTCCATTGGGACTGTTGGGTGTCGAGAACCACGACAGGGAGGCCATGCCTATCCCATTGCGGGTCATGACTCGTGCCCAAACAAAGCAAGCTGGCATCTCTCTGCCATGACCTAGCAATCTAGATGCAGCCTCGATAGGGAAGAAGAGCCGTAGACGGCGGAAGAGGAAGTCAAAAGCTAAAATCACACTAAAGACTGAGAGTGTTACAACTCTACCCGCTGGAAAGAAGGTCTCCGACACAGAAGCAGAGATGTCAACCCCTAAGACGATCGAAAAGGGAAGCGCTAAGGTAGGGGAGTACCCGTAACCGAAGCGACAATTAGAGGCCATAGAGAAGGTGAGGGAATGGGTGAAGGAAGCCCAAGAACACCTAAAGGACGCTGAGCCCATCATAGAGGATGGGATTGATGACATCTCCAGCATAAGTATGCCAACCTCACTCCCACAACCAAAGTCGAGAGAAGCAACTGCACCACAAGCAGTGCCATTAAGGCCAAGCCTCGACGCTGCTATAGGGCCACAGTTCAGTCATGGCCACTGGTCAGGAAAATCCAGGTTAGGAGAGAGACGAACACCCAATGATCTCCTATCCACACTAGTGACTACCCCTGTAACACTCAGTCTGGGAGATCTGCTTAGGCAGCACCCCACCCTATGGTAGGACCTTAAGCAGTGGGTTGAAGGGACACAAGAGCAGGTCACGACAGACCCTCATTACCATGAGGCAGAAACACAAATACCAAGTTTGACGTTGCACACTATGCCTAAGTCCTTGCACATCAATGCCTTTTGGGAAGGCTCTGAGATGCATGTAGTCTTGCCAGTTTTAGCCCTAGGCGACACAATGAGGAAGGGAATCATAGACACGGGAGCCGGGGTTAGTGTGCTTAGCCACACAGTGCTTCAGACTTGGGGAAACCCACCTGTTGAGACTGCTAGGTTTAATGTCACGCTAGCAAATGGTGTGAGAGTTAAGCCATTCGGGGTGCTTAAGAATTGGCCAGTGAAGATTGCAGGTGTCCAGTTCTTCGTTGACTTTATAGTCATGAAGGGAGTGGACTACGACATCCTATTAGGCCGACCCTGGATGCGCAACACTAGGGTCATCGAAGATTGGGGCAACAGCTTGATCTTCCTTGGCAATAGGACGGACGCTGTGAGAGTGGAGATGGACACTTGGAAGACTTCATCCGTCGACTTAGATGCCATCTCTGCTATGCTCAAGGGTAATGCTCAGGCCAAGAAGTCCTACAGGCCCTTGACCAGGTATATCCCATGCCCAGAGGACGAGCGGGATTGGATGCATGTCCTTGCTACAATCGACCTGCCGTTCTCTGATCACGAAGCATATGAGCAAGCCATCAAAACAATCGGCAAAGCTGACGACACACCTTCGTGCTAGTCTGTATGATGACAGGAAGCCTTCAAGGGAAGCTGAAGCCCGTCAACTCCCACATTTCAACCAACAAAAGGGAACTCCGAGAGATACTGGAATATCTATCGGACAAGCTCACTGGCAATCCAACTGCAAATCTCATACCACTCCAGGACCTCTTAAATGAATACAAGTGGAAATGGACCAGAGTGCATGACTTAAACCTCATGTATAACTCGGCCCTGGTGCCTGACCAATGACCAAGGATAGACCGAGTCCTAGGAGATGACGAGCAGTCTGATGAAGGAAATTTGAACGACGAATACGAAGACTGCCAGTCCTTTAGTGATGAAAGTGAGGGTGAGGTAGATACTGTGGAATACGACACTGAAGGACAAGAAATAGAGCAAATACGAGCAGACTCCAAGCCGCAGAGAAGGAGTATCTTTCGGAAAGAATGAGGAGTCATGAGTGTGGAATGTGACCACGCCTAGTTGGAACGCGTAGGAGCCATAGACCTCGAGCAAGCGGGACTAGCCCAGCCAGGAATGACGTCGGTATTGAGAATTGAACTACCATCTAAACTGCGCCCACCAGGAGAAACCACCTCTTCTAGCGAAGGAGGGGGATTCGACTCTGAATCAAAGGTTAGCTCGGAGAGTGATCCAGAGATCCCTAGGCCACCCACAACCAAACGCACCAAGGGGGACCTACCGGTCCACCTGAGGCACAGGCGATTGAGATAGTAGAAGGCAAAACAACCCAGAGAGGATCAAAAGGAAGAACAGCGGAAGCCACAGGACCTCCCTAAATGATTCATGAAATTCAAAAAGGGGGATGGGGTGGTAGTGCTGTTAGGTGCCAAACGTCAAGCACAAATAAGAGAACCAATCGAGGGACCAGCCAGGGTCAAGGAGGTGGACCTAGCCCAAGAGGGGGAACCACCCCAACCAGTCTTCATTGCTGATGATTTAAATAATGAAGAAGAAACGAGTCTTGTCGCTCTCTTGCGAGAGTACATAGACGTGTTCACCTGGTCCGTAGGAGAGCTTGAGGGGGTAGACCCAAGTGTCGTGACCCACAACATATCCATGACGCCGGACGCAATACTGGTCAAGCAGGGACCGTACCCTATGAATCCCAAACATGCTCATGTTGTCAAGGAGGAGATTGATAAGCTAATGAGAGCAGGATTCATTTATGAAATTGAGCACACAGACTAGGTATCGCCCATAGTCATTATGATGAAGAAAAATGGAAAAATCCGAGTGCGCGTCAATTACAAGAAGGTGAACGCTGCCACCAATAGGGACAACTATTCGTTGCCGTACACCGAGCACATGCTGGAGAGAGTGGTAGGCAAGGAAGCCTACAGTTTCTTGGATGGCTTCTTGGGATACAAACAGGTGCAAGTGCATCCTGCTGACAGGCATAAGACTGCCTTCACCACTAAGTGGGGTGTCTTTGCTTACATAGTCATGCCCTTCGGGTTGACTAATGCCCCTGCCACTTTCTAACGCCTCATGTGCACCATCTTTAAGGCCATGCTTCGCAAGGAGTTAGAAGTCTTTGTTGACGACCTCTGTGTCCACTCAACATGGGTCGAACACTTAGACAAACTCCGCAAGTGCCAGTATTGGGTGAAGCATGGATGCATTCTAGGTCATGTGGTGTCAAAGAACGGCATTGCCACTGACTTCTCGAAGGTCAGGGTCATTGTTGACCTTCCACCCCCGAGCAACTACAAAGGAGTCCAATGCTTCCTAGGCCATACCAGGTACTATCGGCGGTTTGTACTCAATTATGCATTGATCGCCAGACCATTGTACAAGCTACTTATAGTCTTCGAATGGACTTAAGCATGCCAAAGGGTATACGAAGAGTTGAAGAAGGCTCTAACCATAGCACCAATCCTACGAGCCCCCAATTGGACCATCACCTTCCACGTGCATATCGATGCTTTTAAGTTTGCCGTGGGGGCAGTGTTGTGCCAGCCTGTCGAACACAATTTAGACTATCCATTGAGCTTTGCTAGCAGACAACTCACTGATACAGAAATGAATTACTCAATGACGGAAAGAGAAGGACTAGCCATGGTATTCGCAGTGAAGAAATCCCAGCATTACCTCTTGGCCACGCCCTTCACCTTCTTTGTGGACCATCAAGCCTTGCTATATCTAGTAAACAAACCTTGTGCTACAGGACGCATAGCTCGATGGCTCCTTCTGCTTTTAGAGTTTGACTTCTTCGTAGTGGTACAGAAGGGAAAGCAGCATTACATGGCTGATCACATGTCGCGCGTCCCCACCGGAGAAGCCACTAGACACAGTGTTATTGATGAACTGCAGGACGCCCATCTATTTAACCTCTCCAACGAGAGAGACCTGTTTAAGGCTGATCTAACACCATATTGGGCAGATGACATAGTCCAAGTGCTTGAGCACGGATTGCCTGACCGACCAATAGAAAAATCCCGGCTTAGGAGATTAATCCTTAAGATCCAGCCCTATTAACTGATTGCAGGCCAACTCTACAGGCTGGGACAAGACGGATTGTTGCGTAGATGCATGTGCAAATATGAGGTGCATGATGTGCTCTCAGAAGCGCACGGAGGCATTGCTAGAGGGCATTTTAGCAGAGACACGACAGCACGAAAAGTATTGCAATATCAACTGTGGTGGCCCATGCTTTTTCGCAATGCAGCACGATTCGTCAAGCATTGTGACAAGTGTGAGGTGGAAGATGACGATGTCTCCATTTTCGAAATGTTGTGACCCAAAACTTAATGTACTTTTTTAAATGGCATATTCTCTATACATTGGTCTTGCAATATTGTTGCACCAATCAGCTCCCTAAACCAATGTCATTTGGTACAGCTCCACCACCACTATCATCGCCTCTTTGTGCTCACTCTATTGCATCTTCTGCTTGGACAAGGTGAACTACTTCTATCTCAACCATTGGTTTTCTTGTTGCTCTTTGATCCTCTTCCATTGAGCCACCAAGTTGCAACCTTGCCTCAGCCTCATGTACACATTTCATGTTAAAAGAATCACCATGGTATATGCAAATATTATGTAACACAAGATAAGCAACTACTAGATTTGGCATGTGATGTAAATCCATGTCACATCTCCTCAACAATATGTGAAACCTTGCCTTTAACATACCAAAAGCTTGTTCTGCTAGTATTCTTATGCTACACTGTAAAAATTCCAATGATAATTCATGTGTGATAAGCCTTCTTTACATTATTTAAATGGTAATACCATGTACGATTGAGGTAGATAAGTGAAATCTCCTACCAAACAATAGTTACCCAACTTGCCCCTAGTATATATCTTTGACCTAACTCACTTTTAGTGAAGTTTAAAGAGTTGTGGATTGACCCAATCCATCCTATATCAATATAGTTTCATATATTTTCTTCAACTATTAATTGTAACAGAATCGAAGGGAACCATTTACAATTAACACTAGTCCTCTAAATTACCACAAAAGTGGCTACAAGCCACTTTAATGGCTATGGTACTATTTCACTATATTTGAAATCATATGTATATATGATACCGAATAGGATAAAAATTTACTAATATTATAATATAGTAGAATAAAATATTTGAAACAAGTTTCAAGTAGAAATCCATTTTCTATAAAATTTGAATTTTCAAAAGTGCATAAAGAACACTCAAAAATGTTATTTTGAGCTTTTAAATAAAGAAGTTGATAATTTTTATCTAACTACAAATCTCTTAATGGAAATGTATATTATAGAAATCAAAGTATTCTTCGTAAAAGCTTTAGCTTGATTTTAAAAATTTTGAGATGATTTTGATTAGAAACACTAAAAGCTATTGATTTTCTACAAAAATCCTGTCAAAGATAGACATAGAAATATACACTTCTTAGCTTGTTTTGCCCCTTTCTAAAATTTTTGACTACTATATTGCACTAGTCGCATTTAACTAGAACCATTTCTTCTTAATCTTTCTCATTAATGAGAAATGGAATTTTTTTAAACAGGATCCAAATTTCCATAAAAGTGGATTTTTTTCTACAAGGCTAATGTTAAAGTAATCCTCATGGTTTCTCATTTGGGGCAATGATAGGAATATTCAAACCATCAACTACTCCTAGGACATAAAGGATACCTCTCAAGGCCTCAAATTCCGTAGCTAACTTCCCAAATTGAGCTTGAGATGGCCACTTAATATATGCATCCCTTCAGCCCAATGTGAGTATGGCCTTACAAAAGTCTATGACCATATCACAAGTAGTGCTCTTTGCACACCCATGCAAACCTACTAAGACCTCTAATAATGTGCCAGATGCCAATCTATGAATAGCAAGACAAACATGTGTACTAATACTTAGAGTAGCATTTATATATTTGTAGTTTTCTTTTCCATTTCTGGAGCAAGACTTCTACACAAGTAATGAAAAGTCTCTCTATTGATGTGAAGATGCCTCTTGAGCATACTTGCTACATAAGAACCTAGCAAGTAATACTCAAGAAAATGTTATGGATGTGGGTAAGCCCAAGTTTTCCTATGCTCATGGTCCTTGATACAATTAATTTTCTTCTTAATGTTTATTGAACAGCCTATACATTGAATTAAATGTAACCATATTTGTAGTGTGGCCTCATCAATGTGCATGTGGGTTGGTGCAAGAAGCTTTGTGATTGTGAAGGAGCACAATCATGCATAAAATAAGGCCATTCTTTCAGAGATTGCCATTATAACCTACATATACATACTAGGTTAGTAAGACAAATTATCCCTTTAAGTTAGCGTTTCAATATCGTGAAATGTGTAATAGGTAAATAAATTACTTTCACATGCAATTTGATAGTGTAAATTGTTTTTTATACGACAAGTCCATATTAACAATTACTATTGATAACACATATTAAAAGCATAAATTACTGTCAGTAGCACACTTCAACAAAGATTCAAAAAGTACAAGCCATTTTAACTAATTTAGCTTGATCAAGAAGTCTAGCCATGGTGGTTTGGAATTGTGCAAAGATATCTAGGCTCTTACTCTCCAAGGGCTCTTATCAAAGTGAGTTTTCCTTGAGATGATCAAGAAGCACTATTTTTGACCATGTTGGCCAAAGAGTCTAGGAGTGGTATGGTGAGATGAGGATGAGGATTATTGAACTTTTCTTTGGTCAGCTTGGAAGCCTTGCTCAATATTTGTCGCATCTCCCCCCCCCCTTCCCCCATAAAATCCATATCATGGTTAGAGGTAGTAGTTAGATGGTTGATTAGTTAATGGGTTGGATAACTTAGAGTTATTTAGTTAGTCTAAATTAGTTATTTGAATTAGTTTTTGAAAAATCAGAAAGCTATGAGATAAAAGTGTTGGTGGAATGTTGAACTCTTAGTATCAAAACCCCTTCCATGTTGTCATCATCTAGTTGTCTTATTAATCTAGAGATTCAATGTCATATTAGTCATTAATGTTAGAGTCCATAGTATGGATGGTTCCAAAATACAAGATTTTTGGACAAGTTAGCCTATTTTTTACATTATTTCTTGTAAATATCCAAAAAATATGTAGAAAATTTCTAGAATAGGGTGACATATAAAAAGCAAGTTGTTTTTTAGCCAGTTTGGAAGATCTCATGCAAAAAGAAGGGCTTCCAAAATCGCATAGCGTGCAATCATTGTTTTCAACCAGCAAATAGTACTCTAAACTGGGAAGAAGAAGAAGAAAGAGCGATCTAGGAGACTTCTAAGTATGATTCCTAGGGCTTTACCCCCTTTTGGGGGCCAACAAAACCATTGGATTTGCGGTTTGAGCAACAAAGAAGAAGCTAATGTTTGGTGTGCATTTTTGGTCTACCAAGGAGCTCCAAGAGATATAATGCTTTGTTCTACCAAGGATTTTATTTATCTTCTCATATTATATCAATACATAGTACTTTGAATCATTGAGCTTTGTCTTTATATTGTGTAAATGCTGTGGCAGATTTGAATCCCTTACCTATTCTTTTTCTTCTCTTCTATCTCATATTCTCTACTTCCTTCTCTCTCTAATCCCCAGTGGATGCAACCTTTTGACTAAAACCCCTCTGACAATGTGTAATAGTGATACAAATATATACTAGTCTCAAAGTATTTAACAATAAAATTTACATTTAAAAACCTAACATAAGGAAATCACCTCTTTTCACGTTACATCTCCCTTAACAATTCATGTATATCCAACAAAATAAAATAGTTAACTTATTATATTTAATAATAAATATACATTTTTGAACATATCAATCATCACTCTTTGATCATTTTGAGTGGAAGATTACAACTTCAAATATAGTAAATATATATACAAGTTCAATAAATTTTTTAAGGACATCTAAATCGCATGTTCCATCAATTGAACATTTCTATCCAAGTGGGTTGGATTAATGATGTTGATCATGAAACAAGTAAAATTTACCATATGGGTAAGTATCAATACACTCTATGTCACATTTTAAACCCATGTTCTACTGTTAGGTAAATTAGATTGGTCTCAATGAGTATCTCCATGAGAGAGTCTAGAAGCTCAATGTGAAAGTTAGACTCATCACATCATAATCAAATGAGTAGGAATGTGAAAGTTGGACTCATCACGTCATAACTGAAAATTGTGGGAAGTTGATATCGCTCATGCTCCTCCTCCTTCACCTCCTCTTCTTCTCCATAGTGGTAAGTGGAATGTATTTCTTGCCACTAAGGAAATATTGTGGCCATGTCTTTTATAGCTATAGGTCTTTGTAAAGGCACAAGGTGTTTGCACATATTTGAGCGTATATTCTTCATTGAAGAATTGATTGGGGCTCCACAATTCAAGCTTTTCCTAGACTTTCTCCTAGCACGTAAGACCTTAACATGTCCACAAACCCAATCACAGTAACTTTCTATTGTTCTAGAACAACCTCCATACCATCCACCCCTAAAATTAAAGACAATTAGGTTAGTAAGAAATAAAAGTTATATGAAGAAAAAAACATTATCCAACATTATGATAATTGAATCAATTTGACCTATAATGGTGAGAAGGCAAGGTTAACGCCAGGAGTTTCAGCTAAGATGACATATTTTTTAGTGAAGAAGTAAAAGAAATGGATCCTTGGAATGAAGTTTGTACATTGTGATTAAGTACCTCTCCTTTGGCAAGTTCTCATAGATGGTTTCTTCACGTCCTTTGCAATCCATGCAAACCAAAAGCTCCACCATCCACAATAGCCCACATGGATTAATAAGTGATGTCTCAATATGAAGGGGGGGAAAGTAGTAGTACCGGATCTATCACTACCTAAATTTCTGTCATCTTACCAAATTCAATCATGATTATAAGGTGCTAGAAGCTCGATACTTACATAGATTTCCATGAGAGACTAGGAGAAAGATCTCGTGTGTGTGTGTGTGTGTGTGTGTGTGTGTGCGTGTGCGCACGCGTGTGTGAGTGCGTGCATGCGCGCGTGAGTGTGTGCGTGCGTGCATGCGTGCATGCGTGTGTGCATGGGTGGGTGTGTGTGTGTGCGCGCGCGCGCGCACGCTATGCTAGAAGGATATGATTAGACTGTGTTAGGATGCCTTTAGACAAGGGTAGAAGACATCATGTAGCCTTTTTGGGCCCAACTAGCATCTCACACATGGTATCCCTATTCAAATTGTGCAAAAGCAGCATTTCATTGGACCTTCATGTCGTGGTAACCTCCACGTTATTTTCTTCTGAACCACACCCGCCCCCCCCCAAACATAGCTCCTACCTAACAACACACATGACAACAACAAAATCCTAACCTTTAATAAATACTTATTGTCTAAATTTTAATTAATCAACTTTTTTCTTTATAATTAATGTTTAATCAAACTTTTCTTTTGCAACATTTATTTTTCTAAATGTTAAACTTTTTCAAACATTCAATTAGCCTTTCAAGCATAATAAAAGAAGCATATCTTTGGCTTCAAGTTGGCCTTGAAGATTTGAAAGGATGAATTCACATGCTTAAAGGTACCCTTACTATCATGCAAATGATATTCTCAAAGCATAATCATTTTTTTCTAAGTGCCAACCTTACTATCATGTCAATGACATTCTCAAAGCATGATCAATTTTTTCAAAGTGCCTTTCTCATATCATTTTCTCAATTTTTATAGGTGTTGCTTTATGGGCACAACATGTGATGCAAATATATCTCTTCTCTTTGTTAATTGATACCTTCTTTTTTTCATACCTCTTTTGAAAATCTCCTTGCTACTTGATGCCTCCTTATTCTCTATCTCTTTATTAGTTGATATCTCTTTTTTTTAAATTTGTAGGTAATATGGATAAACACGAGTTTGAGTCCCAATTTGATTTGAGGAAGAGAATGTTATTTCTTATACAATGCTCTCAATCCACTTACTCTCCCTTCTCAGCCTCTCATTTCTACAAGTCCCCCTATGGCTTCATTGCCATGTTAATATCCCACTCACCTATCTCCCCTTTCTTCTTTATAATACCTCCTCAAAACTTGTCTCTCCTAGACCATCTAACCCTTCTTCTCAAGCACCTCTACCCACTCACCTATCTCCCCTTTCTTCTTTATAATACCCCCTCAAAACTTGTCTCTCCTAGACCATCTAACCCTTCTTCTCAAGCACCTCTACCCACTTCCCAAAGCATTGAGAATGGTCCTACTCCCAACACTATGGCTTCTCAACCCTCCAGAACCTATAACAAATTTTCAAAGAAGAAGGCCCTAGATCTTGATAATGAGTATCTTCATGAAATTCATAGCACTCACATGTGATTTTTTCTTCAATTATATTTACCTATTTCACATCACACTTGATTTTCATGAGATTAGTATCATTGAAAAGCATAATTCTCTTTCGCTACTACAATATTACTATTTTGATCTTTTACTTGCTATCATTTGGAAAAAATTAAATGTATAAATAATTCCAATCATTAAGAAAAAATGAATCTAAAAATGGACTCTTAAAAATAATATAGTTTAAGAGATAGACCTTTTTTATCATTGAATAGGAAGAAAAGATGTTAACATCTATGGAGGGTGAGTCTTGTCTATCTAAATCTTAGGTTTTTTACTATAAAAAGGGGTATTGTGAGACATTAGAAAAAGGGAAAATAAATTGTGCACAAATTTTGAGTTTCTCTATCTTCATACTTTCCTTTTTCTGCTCGAGCATTTTTTAATTTTTCATGTTTCCCTTTCAAGAAATCAATTTGACCCAAAAATTTAGCAAGAGACTTCTTTCCCTCTCTACTCCATTCTGGTAAATTTTCATTGACAATGAATCTCTATGAATAAAGTAATCAAGGTTTTAATATCTATACTTACCTCTGCAATTTCTTCTCCATATAACTACAAATTTTGGCAAAAACCTAGATGCCCACTATCTTTGTTTTGTCTTTTGCATTGTTTTTTTAGTAGGATTTTATGGATTCTAACTCTTATTGTTGTCTTCTTGTAGAGATCATTTTGGGTAAGAGGCATAGATGCTCTCTCTCTCTCTCTCTCTCTCTCTCTCTCTCTCTCTCTCTCTCTAGCACACTCTTTATGTTTTTTCTTTAGACATAAGTGTATATCTATGTTAGTTCTAACATCTTATGTGGTTTCTCTTTTCGGACAACACCATAAGCATTAGAGCTAACATCTTATCTTCTATCTTGTAAATCATCTTACATGTAAATTTCCCCTCTTATATGTTGCCAAAATTGAATGAGAAAATGGAAAATTGCATCTTATCTTCTATGAATTAGCTTATAGGTAAATTTCTCCCATTTTTCCATTGTCATAATTCATGTGACTAAGTAGTTATTTTTGTTTTTATTGAAATACCATATTTGGTCAACATACAAGTGCAACATAAGGTTAAGATCAAGCACATAACTCTCAATCCGCTTTGTTGTGGTGAGTTCTCCTCTTGTGCGATATGGATTGAGTGTTGTAGAAACATCCTTGTAAATACTACAATGTATTACCCATATATTTATGAAAAATATTGTTCAAAATAGACTCTATTCAATATAATGGACTCTCTTTCTATAAAATTATCTTTCTAAGCATTTATGAGTTGTTTATTCCATTCTATTTCATGTAAACATGTTGATCAATGTGATGGTTTCAAATTCAATTTGGGCTTAAGTCTATGTATACTCAATTTGATGTTTGGAGCTAATTACAAAATGCCTAATACCTTTTAATGCCATGGTTGATTTATATGTCATAATTGTTATTACTCAATGGTAATAAAATGCTTATCATTTAGCGTTTAATGTATTTCTTTACATGCATTGTCTAGGTCATAATGCTAGAGAGAAGAACAAAAAATTTCTAAATATAAGCACATAATATGAAAGTTAAGCAAGGGAATTCAATCATTAATACACATCATTTTTTATCTTCGGTATACATATGTGTCCAACCATAAATGGAGCTTTCAAAGTGACAATATCGATAGGAGATGTATTGAAGCACTCAAAGGGTAGAATTCTAGCTCTAAGACAAAGAACGGTTGAGTTTTTCCTTGTGATAGAGGTATTGGAGTAATATGTATTCATGCACAAACAAACACATGTCACACCCATAAGAAACATTCAACAAAACATTGCAAATAACAAGTACTTGCACTACATTGTGGATGAGCAAATTGATGATATATGTATATGAATAATTTTATTGGGTTTACAAAATACATTCTCCTTTTTTGTTACTTAGATAACTTTTCTTTCCAAATATGGATACTTTGTTACAATATAAACTTTATGCTTGATATTCAAGTATCATAGATGGAGGATACTAAAGGGTGAATACTTATGCCCTAACCAAGATACACGTGATAGTAAAACTATGAGTGCTACTATTATTTATGAAGGTCCTAGGCCCCAAGTGTTGGAAATAGAGGATGATTGGTCCTTAAGTATAACACATCAAGAAATTGTGATATTAATGAAGAATCCACCTGTTGTTAACTTCCTCCACACATCTTAGAAATTGTGGAGTGGCCTTATATACCCCAACTCTAAAAGTTGTATTATTAACTATTGCAATTTGTGAAATTTTATCTCATTGAATACAAGTACTTTTTGCAATATCATATGCTTGCAATTTTCTAATTTTTGTCATTTGTTAAGTTATCATATATTCATGCACATTATTCCAAATTATTTAAACATGTATACACACATTTTAATTTTTGAGAAAAGATAAAAGCATTTGAATGTCCACATAGGGGGGTAAGAGACACCTCCACCAATTTAAAACTTTTCAAACATATACATATACATTTTCTAATCAAGATGCATACATCCAAATATCCCCTAAGGGGGAGGAGAGGGGGACACCTCCCTTCCAAAATGAGTTGATAGACTACTCTTGTGCATTCTTGCACTTTATAGTGACTTTGTTGAACACATATACATGTATATTTTTGACATGCAATGCATACACAAGAAGTTACTACGTGATATTAGCTGATATAATAGTCAAATGTTACATTGGTACATTTATACATGCATGTAAAATTTTTTAAGAAGTCGATTTAAAATGTATGTTAAAATTGTGTGTGAACTGTCTCTCTTTATTTTAATAGTTAGGGTTTTCAAGATAGATTTAGTTTACATTTTGTTTCATTGTTTCATTTCACAAACTCTCTCTTGATCTCTTCACAGTTAACATATCCCTCTTGTACCTAGCTATAATGGATACTCATGTGCATAGCTCGACACGAGTAGATCCATGACACATGGTTTCCTAGCCAGTGTGATGAGATATTTAAGGTGTTCTCAAAGATCTTCAATCTAGATCATGTTCTCTCGGGGGTAGATCTTGATATCCAAGTCATGGAATACTTTGTGAGCACCTTTGCTACTTCTTATACTCCATCCATGGATCAGACATTTCTTGGGTGCCTTTGGACCGACTAATGGGAATGCAACATGGAAAGAACCAAAAAAAGTGCTTAACCAATGTTTGGCCCATGTGGCTTTGTGTCATAGAGCATGCATTATACCAATATGCAGTGCTTTAGGTATGACACCCTTTGAGATCATGGAGCATGACGATGCTTTGGTCATTTATGTGCATGCATTGGACATGTCCATAGAGTAGGAGAGCAATGAAGATGTAAGCTCAGGGAGAAGAGCTCATTGAAGAGCCTACCAACCCCAAGAAAGAGTACCAGATAGTGATAGAGCAAGGGTTGGCTTTCACAATGCAATCATCCTTAAAAGGGACAATCCTTGACAAACCCAAACTTGCCTCATTGATGCCTATAGAGATAGAGGGCATACAATACCTCGTACTATATCTGATGCACTAGAGTACTTAGAGATGAAGAAGGAAGATATCTTCTTGAATCTCATTAGAGATTTGATGGATGACATTAGTGACCACAAGCTTGGACACTATGACTACAATCATAGTTTCCCAACAAGACATTACTATAATCGAGGTACAATAATTTTGAGGTTGAGTTCCAAGCTTTGCAACATGACCTATTTGGAAAAAGGCTTGATATTTCAATGAAGACAAAATCTCTCAATCCCTTTGCTCAAAGGGTGCTTCATTAAATGAATGAGGATTTGAAGATGCAGGATGAGCTAGAGAAAGCAAGTTTTCTACATTCGATACATTTTCAAGTGACAACTTGACCCTAGGGTGCATCAGATTCAAATGATGCCCTCAATGAAATCTTAGTAAAAATTTTAGTTTTTTATGGCCCTATTCCAAAGTCTAGCATCTCATTAGGCCATACATCACTCATTTTTTGCTAAGATTTTGTCAAGGGTATCATCTGGTTTGATGCACCCCATGGTCAAGTTTTGTCACATTCCAATATTTCTAGGTGTGTTATAATCAGTTTCTTTTTGCCCAAGGTGATCCAAGTATTTCTTTAGATAAATGATTTTGAGTCAAGTGAAGGAGGATTAAGGCATGTGGATTAGTTCAAGGACTAATGTGAAGGAGTACATTAGCCACCTTACTACTGATGTAATTATTCTTCACAAGAAGTGCTTACCTAGAGTGGATGAGACAATAATGAAGATTCAAGCACTAAAACATTTTGCACCATACCTACAACATTCAACATGGAGATGGTGGTATTTGTGAAATGCCAAAAGCTTTTGTACTTGTTTGATCGAGTGTCTAGCAGAACAATCTAAATGCTTGTTGCATTGGGTGAGCTTGGCAAGCTATCCAACCCACTTCTCCTATAAGAAGAGTTAAGCACAAGCACCTCATATTCAAGTCAAAAAAAGAATTTTTATTTGTGTCTGAAAGCCCCTCATCTCCACCCTTAAAGAAATTAAAGAAATATTGACTTTCTTTGTTTGCAATGTGCATGTCATTATAAATGCATTTTGTATCAAACACTATCAAATTGAGCATGTTATATCTTTTTTGGTCAATACAATCTACTTTTCTTTGCCTTAATATTTTAAAATTTATTAAATAAATGTGTGGTGTGCATGCATGTGATAGTAATATGATATACAAATATGTATGATAACATGTGGTTTATTTACATGCAATAGCACGTGATAGATTTTCATGCAATAGTGTAATAAAAGTCTATTATATAAACACATGGTACATTTATTTATTGCACCCCTAAACTGATTAAATATATTCTTCCTACTTATTTATGAAACAATATATTATGTATTTATTGAATACACGTGTTACATGCAATGCAATCATATGTAGTACATGTTAATACAATAGTGTGTAGTGCATGCATGTATTAAAGTAATTTCAATTTCTTAAATACATGTATAGATGGCTTTGCATAGAAATTTGAAAAACACAATAGTTAGATTCACTCAAAAAAATTTGAATGAACACACACACACACACACACACACACACACACATATAAAAGTTGAGATGCGTATATAAGATAGTGACTTTCAAGATTTTTTTAACATGGCCATACACAACAAAACCTCACGTCTGAGTATGATAAGGGTGAAGTCCCTTGCCCCGATGAAGGCAATGAATAATGAATTGCATATCCTTGTTAGCCTCATAGTGACCCATTTTGCATGGATGGATGCCAAATGTGTGACATCAAAGAGTTCAATGAGGTATCCCTTTGCCATTGTTTGCCGGGCCTCCATTGCCATAGTAGTCCACTTCCATGATGTTGGGCCATCTATCACTTCGTCCCAAAACCTTTCCAAGATCATCCGATGGAAGCCTTGCAAGATCTCCAAACAATATTTGAAATGATACCTTTGATATAAGGAGCTTGTACCACACTAGATTCATCTCTCATATGGCAACAATATCCAGTCGTCATCTTCTCTTCTTTTGTGGAGATCTCCAATCCCGAAGGATGTTGCATTTGTTGTAGAGATCTTGCAAATGTAATGGCAAGAAATTTTCTTGGTGTGTGCCATGTAAGCTCAAGCAGAGAAGAATGGAGAAGAGGAGAGAGTGAAAGTGATAAGTCAAAATGAGAATAAGATTGAACTTTTAACCCTTTAAACCCCAAAGCGACTAAATGCATTGTCAAATGCATGATTCATTTTGTGATTATAAATCCATAATCTTTTATCAAAATGTGATGAAACTTAACATGCACACCCATTAGATGGCTAAAAAATATATCAATATTTTTTAATTCCAAAAAAATACAAGAAGGCCCTAGTACAAAGTCAGGTATGTAGAGCCATGTTTCTAGTGCCTTGGTCCCAAGTCTAGAATTTGGGGCCATTTTTTGCCATTCTTGCCGTCTTCCACCAAGAAAATGGCTCTAGACACCAAACTTCAAACTAGGGTCTTCTTGGCTTTTTCTTTTTAACAAAGGATTTTAGTATGCTCTTTTAACCCAACAAGTGTGCATGTTAAGTTTCATCACATTTTGATATGGTTAACAGTGTTTCTCATCTCACCTTCTTGTTCATAGCTTTCATGGCTTCTCTCTCTTCTTTCTTATCATTCTAGTCTTTATCTCTTCTCGTCACTCATTCTCTCTCCTCTTTTCTCTCTCTTTTTCTCTCACTTCTTAGCTCTCTTCTTGACAAGTGGTATCAGAGCATTGGTATTTGATGCATTTGATTTAATCTTTCTCTAGATTTCCTTCTCAAACTAGTTACATTCTTGTTACTCAAGGACAAGGTGTCAACTTAAAAGTGGATAGGTGCAATGACCAAGGAGACTAAGGACCTATCTAGTCAAAATGGGGTACATGAAGGTAACATTGGAGGCATCATGGAAAAAATGGCAAGTCGTGGATAAGAAACAAGCCATTTTGGAGGTAAATTTATAAAAGAAGGGGAAAATGGAGTTAGTTTGAGTTAATGGTCTAGTTACTTTTGAGAAGTTTTCTTTTACTTCCTTCTTTCAAGATTTTGATTCAGACTTCCATGGTGGATGACAGCAATTAGTCATTCTTCATCAGAAATCACTCTATCTTCTTCTCTAACTATGGGGCAAAGAATTAATCAGTCAAGCCAAGCATTATGAGCACCATAATGATAGTCTACACCATATTCAGGAATATGGGAATTTTCCATAAGTTTGGGACACGTGGTCAAATCTTTGGATTTGTCATAACTTGAATACTATAACTCCAAATCAAGCGGTCTATAGCTCTATAGATTCCATTTTTCAAGCGCTTTCCAATGATAGGTCACATCATATGGTTTTGAGAAACTTATGGGCATGTTATCCGGGTGCCACCTTTTTAGTATTCAAAAAATGGGAATTGGGAGATTCCCAAACTCACTAATATTGTATATGTATATCCTCTACTATATGTATATTACTATATGTATAGCCTCAGGGAAGTTACTATATGTATATCCTCTCATTAATCTCGGGGAAGTTACTATATGTATATCCTCTACATCTTGTGCGTTCAAGGCCTATTTATAAATATCCTTACCTGTAAATTTTTCCTAAATAAAGTATAACCCTTTTCTATTCAATCTGTAAATAAGCCATTTGTATTACACCCTTCTGTATGTAAAAAATGTATAAAAAATGGTATTTTAAAAATACCTTATTTTGAACCCATGTGATGCACACATATATTCATAAGTAACTTACCGGAGAGATTAATTAGGGATTAAAGGCCAATAAACTACCCAAAAATTGTGTCACTTTTTGCGCCAACTATTGCCTCCATTCTTCATCTTCAACAAGCTCCAATCCAAGATATAGTGATCAAGGACAAGATTGGTCACCTATGAAGGGCATGCCATCTTCTCTTTTAACCTTTTGAGCTTTTCTTGCAATCTCTTTAAACCCTAGCCATGGCAAAACACAGTAGCAACTTTAGTGGTCAAGCAACTTGATAAATCCCATGGGATTACTTATCTTCTTTTTCCTAAGGCTCTCTATTTAGTTATGGATCATCGATGGTAGCAAGATTGAGCTCTTTCTGAATCTTCTCTTCAAGCTTTCTTCTTCTTCCAATGATCATGGATATCAAGATATTTCTAAAATACTTTTAAGGCCTTCAAGATTCCTTAAGAAATCTTTCTTCTAAGGCCAAAGTAAGGAAGCATTGAGGTGGAAGATTGAAGAAGCATATCAAGCTTCTTGGAGTGCATAATGGAGCTACATTTTGGGGCTTTTGGTTAGGGACCTTAAATCTTTCATATTCAAGTGTTCAAGAGGACTCAAAACGTTGATCCTTCAAGGATTTAATTGTTTTCAAGCATGTATGGGCTGAATTGAATGAATTCTTGAAAGCATAAAGCTCTTGGACTGATTTGGGGCAACCTTTTCAACTAATGGAGTAAGGTTTGATTCTAAGTGAATCAATCATATTCTTCAAGTTAAATAGAGTAGCTTATCATGAAGAGATATTTTCTAGCTTCAATTTTCATTAAAATTTTCCTGATTCTAGTATCAAAGCGAAAAGTTATAGATATTTTAGTGAGGATATGTGCAAATTCTTTGGAGAAATTTGTCTCTTCCACTAGAGATTCATTGGACAACTTAGTGCTCAAATCTCTATGCTTGTGGCAATACAAATGGTAGACAAAGAGAGTAGAGGCAAACACTCCTTTTAGCCATTAAATAATAACCCCTAGCCATGTATCATTGGAAATAAGAGTATACCGCATACAACTTATGAGATTAGGGAGACTTCTTAAAATAGGACTGATGAGCCTATTTTGAGTATTCATGGGTCAAATTCTCCTCGAATAGCTAAAAGTCACCCACCTATTCTTCCAAGTAGGTTTCAAACTAACTATCATAGGAGTGCCTCTAGTCTTTCAAACCCCATTGGTAGTTACATGGACATGCAACCCCAAGCATCTATTGGGTAATAAGGCTTTATTACGGTGAAACTTTGTGATAAGATTGTGTTTACTAAATATAGTGGCCATTCATCATCATCAACTGATTTGGAGGAGAGGAATTCAAAGTTAGAATCCTATTTTGATATTTTTCCTAGGTCAAATGACCAAAAGATTCACTTTGCTACACTTCACTTTTGAGGGCCTTGCTTATACATGGTGGAGGTACATTAAGAGGGAAAATCAATAGGTTGATAGTTGGGAGGAATTCAAAGCTAAGATGACTGAAGTATTTGTCTCTCCCATTGAGAAAGAAAAGCTAGCTAGAAGATGATCATATTAGTTGGATCAAAGAAGCCTATTAGTTAGAGAGCATACGAAATAGTTTTTGAATCTGACCATATATAGAGAGAGTGTGAGCAATGATGCAAAGTTACATAAATGTATCTATGGTCCAGAGCCAAATTTCTCAGCTGATATTATGGCCCAGAGACCTACCACACTATTCCAAGCTATTAAGCTAGTAGAGAGGTATGCTTGTAAGTACAAGAAGGATATTCTCATGTAGGCTTCTTTTGGATAGCAAAGGGTTGTTGGTAAATAGGCCAACTTTGGTGACAATTATGGTGGGTCCAATACTTCATTTAGAAGCCCTAAAGTCCCTACATACCCTACTTTTAGTTCTTTAAGATAGCAAGATACTTCAAAGCTAGCAATTATCATAAAGTCTAGCCTAGGTAAGGTGATAATAGACCTAGAAATAATTCAACAAACAATGGCAAGTTTATACCTATGGATCATTTTAGAGAATCCAAAGAGAAGGGCACTATGCTTCAAATGTGGTGAAAAATATACAAATGATCATGTATCTAAGTGTACTTATAAGAATGCCGAAGCCATGAATTGCAGTATGATAGTACTTGAGGATGCGAATTAATAAATAAATAGAAAAAATAGAGAAAATTTTTAAAAACATGATTTTTGCACTTAAAAATTAGAGAAAACTAATATATTTGTCCATGGATATATGGTATGGCTAAAGCAAGAGGTTTTATCCTTAGTTTAGCTCTATCTTTATGTTAGAGTGAGTATTTATCAATTTTTATGAAGAAAAATACATCAAAATACTCTCTAAACCTACCACTGATGCACAACTTTAAACAGTAGGGAGAGGAGGGGATTAAATGTTGAATCTCATTTTCCTTGATGCACTTTGCATATAGGGTGCATGTGTTTTGATAATTAAAGGGTTCAATAGCACGAGCATGCTTAGTGCTGACCCTATGTAATGTAGCAATTACCTTTAGAATGAAAGCATAAAAAGAAATGATTTTGCACTGTCATAATTCTTCTTTAAATGAATAAAAATGGTTGAGCATTATGAATCATTCACAGTTGCATTGTATTCAACACATTGTATCATCCTAGTCAATACATAGCAATTGTCTTCATAAATATTGACCCACGTTGAGAGTGAGGTATCCCAAGTTGTAGGGCTAGTCATTCGTTTCCTTTGGGGAGTGTCCAAACCAGTGAGGATTATCTTTTATCTCTTGGAACGATTATTTAAAATAGAGGAGTATGTGTCGTGTGTGCTTTATGTGTTCACAACACATCTCAAGGCCAATCCTTGAGGTGTAGGAGAGTCGTAGTGGGGCCACGATAATTAGCCAAGGTATGCTCCCTATGTCTGTTTTACGTGGTGTACAACAACAATATGTGTAGGGGCTCCCTGTTAGGAGTTTGAGAAGGGGTTATCCATTGGACTATGAGCCATACAAACACTTATTTGGTTTGATCAGTGTGTAGGATGATCCTAGCCATGAGGTCATGGAGTAGGGTGTTTTGGTGGAGCATAGAGACCAAACTAGAGCCTTAGAGTCAGTGTCAGGGCCATTTTAGGTCTTGTTTGGTAGTATATATTTTAGGAGCTACAAATAAGTGGCGGTGTCCAAATCTTGGTCAATAGGGACTAATTTATTAGTGTATACCAAAAGGCAATGAAATAGAGGTTCAAAAATTCTATAAAGGGTCAGTCTCTTGTGCATGTTTAAATATCTATGTCATTTGGCTACTATCCATGCAACTCTTGTGTCATACTATCCATATATTAGACAATATACTAAGTTATAGGACATTTTAACTATCGACCAAAAGTGTCCATTTGAATCTACACACCATTTGATTGCATCCTTTTAACTACTACAATGTATTACCCATAGATTTGTGCAATATATATCAATTTTAGTAATGGATCCAAGGTTGTGATACCATACTGTAGATCGTCCTTTCAGCATCATATTAAAGAACATCATCAAGTTTCCTTCATCTTGGATTCGATAGTTCGACATTAACTTTTGGAATTCATTAATATTAAGTTCACATATTCCTTTGCTAACCCATTAAAAATGGGTAGAGGAAATCCTAAGGCTGGCAAGTTTGGAATTCCTACTTGGATTGCAATAGGTTGTGCCATGATAACAATCGGGTTTGTCAAAGGAGTTTGAACTGATTACACTACTAGCCCACTCAAAGTGGACTGACTAACTAGGAGAGGGGAAGTACTGAAACTCCCTCCTCCTTATAGACTATGCATAGAACAAGGGTTGCTAAGACCCTCCCCTTGTAGGGAGTTGCTTCAATTTCTTCATTGCTTTCTGATGCTTCCTTTCCCAATGAAATTTTTTACCTTTCCTTAGAAGCTGATAAAGAACATCGGCTACATGTGCAAAGTGAGGAATCCATATCAAATAGAACACACATGCACCCAAGAATCTACGCGCCCCTGATACATTCGTGCATACTTCTTGCATTCTATCAATCCCATCTATTTTTGCTGGTGATGGCCTTCACCCATAAGGCCCACACATATGCCCAACAATCAAAACCTCTTCAACTCCAAAGACAGACTTTTATCCAGAAAGAGTTAAATGCACCTCTTCTAGACGTGTCAAAATCCTCTCACAATCCACAATATGATCTGCAACAAACTGTCTACATCCATGAGCATCCATCTCTTCATTCTTTTCATCCACTGCACACCCTTTTATTGGAACATCATCCAAGAAGGGCATAGTCAATTGTGGTATAAAATCCCTAGGTACCCTATTCATCGCATTTGTCATGTGTGCACTGAGTTTGTTGCACCCTGTGGGAGAGTACACATCCGTACTAACCCCAAAGGAGTCTTCATGGTTGTGATATCCCTGCTTTCAATTGCAAGCTGAAATTGATCATAACCCGAGTAAAGATCACCCAAAGAATAGATCGCTCTGCTTGCAAAAGCCTTTCTAAATTCATCAACTACAGGACCTAAATCCACATTTCTTATGGTCACTTTATTGACCAGTTGCATATCTTGAGTAAATCTGAAAGCCCCATTCTTTTTGGGCACAGTAAACGAATGATTTGAGTACGGGGCTAAAGAAGGCTCCAAGATCTTCATGTGAATCTTTTCATTTAGCAAATCCATCAGCTTTGGCAAGTAAGCTTTAGGCACTGGAATAGGCCTCAAGTTCCATGGTACATGTGGCACAGTAAATATGACCATAGGAGAGACAACATTTGGGTCCACACAATCTATTTCACTTGGCTAAAATGCAAATGCCTTTCCATGTCTAGCCAACATCTGCATAAAATAGTTTCTCTCAACATGCAAAAGAAACCCTTTTGCACCAACTTTCAATTCCTGTAATGTTTCAGATGTAAAATGATGACCTATATCTTTAGGATTCCGTAAGCTTGGCTGTCTTGACACTTTTTCATACATACCCTCACTCTCTGGTGGAAGTGGCAAAGCAATTGGTTTCACCTTTTTGTCAATTATCTTATACTTTGTCTGGACAAGTGCTTCAGCCCATTCTAACCCTTCCTACTAAGCAAACAATGCTATAACATCACACATATCCAAAGAACATACTGACAACACTCTATTTTCAGCCTCATTTTCTACATGTATAGTTGCTGAAATTTCAGCCATAGTATCAGTAATATTCAACCCATAAAAGATGCCTAAAATGCCATCATTTTCAACTAACAGCCCCAATGATCTTAGTTTCTTAATGGCCCGTTTCATAGATATGAGTTCAGCCCTACACATAGCTTCCATAGGCTTAAACCAACATGAATTGTTTGCTATAAACTGAGAATTACCAATAGTAAATACATGCTTCATTTCATCAAGAGGTGAGTACACCCTCTGAACACCACTATTGTAGCCCCGCATTATAACAATGCTTAATGAAAATCCAAGTCTTTGAATTCCCTTGCATTTGGAACCAAAGGAGACTCTTGAAGTGTATCATGATTTCTAGGATGATTAACACAAACAGTAAGAAATTGGACTACTTTCCTCCCATCTTTGCTTCTGACTCTTGCATAAGCAAAACCATCATCAAGTACCTTTGTTTCCATACGCACTCTTGTAATATAGGGTTGTCCCAAAATCACTACATATGAGGAATTATCTTGCACAAAGAAGTGTTGCCCTTCTTGTATATCACCAATTGTCACTTTTACATTAGGACATGCAGCATAGAGCTCCCCTAAAGAATTATTTGCAGCCCTCATATGCCAACCATGATCAGTGTCCACAGGCCATGCACCATTTTTATACAATCCCCACTCAATGACATTTATCTTAGACCCATGGTCAAGTAAAGGAACACAAGGAGTTTCACGCTCCCCTATTTTCACTACCATTTTAGTGGTAGCTCTAGCCCAAGGATTTCTTGTGTAGTGACTTCGAGGAATAAATCCTAGAGTCTCTTCTCTATATTGTTGTATTTGCCTTACTCCACCATGCATATTGCTACAAGACAATGCATTTTCAGCCACTTTCTTCTCTTTTCCACATGCTGTCCATTGATTAGTAGCTTCCTACATAGATAATCCAGTACTTACTTCATGCTCATATTCAGCCCGAATTCCCAACAAACCAGTTTCCTCTTCAAATTGCAGCAATGCACTAGTGGCATCACCAAGAAATTGATGCTTCCTTTTAATTATGTCAATGATCTCATCATGAAATTCTCACTTGGCAATGCCAAGCATCTCTCCCAAGGTAAATTCCACCCGACTGTTTAAGATCCGTTCTTCAAGAACCTTCTTAAGATCTGTGGCTGTCTCAATGTCAGATTGCAACTTATATCATGGCTGCTTGCCCTTCTTTTTGTTGAGAGAGAGAGAGAGAGTACGAGAGAGATACACAAGACATGCTCCCTACGAATGATTCATATTGATGTAGAGTTAGTATATATAGGTGAGACCCAAGTCAAGTGAGAGATGATATATATAGTTGTAACATCCCTAGTCAAACAAAGGTCTCTAGCTGCGAGTGAAAAACCCCTTGGGGAGAACAAGGGAAAAACCCGAGCCCCTACACATACCTACGATACAAAAATGATTTACTATAAATTTTTCTTGAATACAATGATACATGCCCCAATCAATGAGACAAGAACTTGGAACAATACCAAGTGCATGTCTTAATGAACTAAAGCGAGATTCACTAAGATCTTTTGTGACGATATCTACAACCATTTGATCACAGGGACAATGCTCCACCATAATGGAACCTTTCTTGACTTCATGTCGAACATAATGATAATGAATAGCAATATGCTTTGATTTACTATGTTGTATATAGTCTTTGGTAAGAATAATAGCACTTTGGTTGTCACATCGAAGAGGTATACTAGATGATGAAGGATGTCTGAAATCTGCAAGTAGTTGTCGAAGCCAAACTAGCTCACGAGCTACTAATGATGCAGCAACATATTCGGCCTAAGTTGTAGAAACCGCAACACATCGTTGTTTCTTGCTGGACCAAGAAACCAAACATCCATTTACAAAGAAACAATTCCCACTTGTAGATCGCATGGATAAATGTGAACTTGCCCAATCAGCATCTGTATATCCAATAAGGTCAAGAGAAGTTGAAGAAGATAAAGAAGAATCCTCTTGATGACGATAAATAAGACCAAACTCCTTAGTACCCTTCAGGTACTTAAGAATACGTTTTGTAGCACTCCAATGAATTGGGGACTGTTTCATCCACTAGAATATTAAGAGGAGTTCTTCATGTTCCAGATTTGCAAAGAAATCTTATTTCTGTTGCTCGTCTAGTTGATCTTGGTTTGTTTGTTGGCTTTGATCATAATAAATAATGTAATATATCAAATTAAAGAAAAAGGGGAAATTTTTTTTCCCTTATCCTCCTGTCCGCGACGGTTGAGCTGGAAGGGTGGAAGGGAAAAGAAGAGCCAGCAAGCTCCTCGCTGGAGCTTGCTTGGCTTCTCAACCATGCACTCGGGCTGCGTGGGGGTGGGGAGGTCCCCTCCCTTCACCTATAAAAGACCCTATGGGAGGGGAGTAATGGAAGAAAAAAAGAAAACACCAGAACGTTGTCTATCTGCCGTGAGGGAGGGAGAGAGAACGACATCATTCGCCGTGTGCCGCCTGATGCAAAAATGACGTTCGCTGCTAAGGAGGAGCCGCCCTACCGCCAATCGCCAGCTGCCGTTGTTGCCATCTCCATTTCCTGCTGCCGCCTTGAAGTGACTCCCCTTCCCTCCATGTGGCTGCCCACAGAAGCTTCTCAGAATCTTCTTGAGAAGCTTCTAAGGAGGGGGTCATCTAAGCCCCCCTTCCTCATTAACCCTTTTCCTTCCCCTCCTCCTAGTTTTATCTCCTTAGAACCCTTTCACCCCCCTTATATCCCTTTTTACTCACCCTTTGCCTCCCCCCCCCCCAGTTTTTAAACGCTTAAGGCCTTTTCTCCCTTAAAGCAACTTCCCATGGAAGCCTTAACCCCTTTTCGAGGAACCTTAAGCCTTCCTAGTCCCCATAAAACCCTTCCCATGGATGGAATCCCCAAAATGAACTAAGGCTTGAAAAGCCTTATTACCCTTTCTCCCCCGTGTTGCACCCCCCCTCAGATTCTTTTTTTAAACACACCCCCCTTAGCCCTTTTTAACCCCCGTGTCCCCTTTTCCTTACACACCCTTTTCCCTCTCCCCCATGCTATAAGCCTTCACCCTTCATCTTTCCCCTATCACCCCGGGTTAAAATCCCTAAAACCTTTACTACTCCGTGTCCCAAAAACCTCTCCAAAAATCCCCCTTCCTATACCTTTTACCCCAAGCCCAAAGATCTCCCAAGGCCCTTCATATATGTTTGTGAAACCACACTCACACACACCCTTTTCACTGTGATTATACCCTATAGACCCTTTTTCTTTTAGGCTTTATAAACCTTTCCCTCTCTGAAGAAGTTAAGACCTTAAAGGTCTTGTTACCCCTTTCTTGTGGCCAATCCCTTAATGATTCCTTGACTTGAAAGAGAGAAGAGGAATATTGAAGCGATGGTGAATTCCGAAAAGGAGTGTAAAGCTACTTCCACATTCAAAGGATTACAACTGCGATGCCACCTAAGAAAGTCCAAGAAGTAGCTGCGGGAGGGTCATCTCCCGGTATCCATGTGGATATCTCACCCCAAAACCAGGTTTTTCCTTCTTGGTTTTATATCGGTTTTAATTCAATCATGCAAGATGAATTGTTAGGGACAAGATATATTTTGTCCTAGTTATTTACGATGAAAGAATTTAGTTTAATTAAACATGCAAAATGGATAATGTATAAAACATAGATTTCCTTCAAATAGCATTATGCATTGAAACGAATTATGAGCAAGATTATTTACCCACTAAAGTAGTATATTTTGGCTAAATCTTGAAGGTATAAAAACTGCATATTGCACCATTAACCCTTATTTTTTTTTACAACGAATCATCATAGAAGATGAAATTCATGAAAGGTTTCTTATGTTGCTTAAACTCTAGGAAGTTATCATTGCTAACTGCATATTTTAGCAAGGGAAAGATTGTTTATTTGGCATGAGTTTTGTTCGCAAGGAAAAAAAGAAGATGAACTGAATTTGCCTAACCTCGAAGCAATAAAGTTTAGGAACTGAAAAATCAATCGTCACATAAATAACAAATCGTGCAGGGGGTGATCTCGATATTACCTTCTAAAATTTAACCAAATTAATATAAACTTAGAAATACCTATGCTGCGAAATATGCATTGGAAATGATTTAAAAATCCAAGAAACGTTTATACCTTAAATACTTGCCTACCTTCCCTGATTGTAGGGTCAATATATCGTAAATGTAAAAGAACTAGGGTTTGTCCCTGAGGTTCTTAAAAAGAGACCCTAGGTCTAATAAACGTCAGCTTAAAGAAACTAAAACGGATTGTTTCATCGTATATTACGATGCAGGACTTGTGCAGCAAGTATGAAGTCATATGGTCTTGTGATTGATTCAGAAGAAGAAAGGTTAAATACCCTCAACAAGGATGGCAGATCCTTACGCAAGTTATCTTGCAAAAGGATATATTCTTTGATATCCTTCTAAGTAAGGAAGGTTTAAAAAAACCGGAAACTAAAGTATCCAATGAACTTTAGGGTTGAACGAGTTGGGTTAATAGGGTACACCCTAACAGTGAATATAAGGGATCTTGCCAAGTTGCAAGACACCCTGGAACGAGTGCTGATGCATTCGAAAGGAAAGAATCATTCCTTAGCAATTTGCCAACAACAAGATCGATTATCGGAAATATTTGTGCTTGCTAGAGATTTTAAAGCACTGTTTGATTTATGAATTACAAATTAAATGAATATCTATACTTCAGTTGAAGGCCTGAAGGGAGAGGCAGTTTCAGTTACCCCCAACTGCCTGCCTGACCCTAACCAAGGGGGTTGTTGACCGCGCTGGGAACGTGGACCGAATCTGCCGCAAGAGGTCTCTCCGTTGAGCTCTACTTGGAGCAAGAGGATTCTTGGGTGCCAAGGGGGGCTCTCGCCGTAAATCCTTCACCTTCCAGGTCTTGCACAAGAGGCTAGCGTGACTCGGGATTGGATGTCGAGGCCCGCATACTAGTCTACGGGCAGAAGCTTGGAATAAGTGATCCCTGTGGATTACTGGATAGCCTTCGGGCTAATTATGGACAAGCCTACGGGTGAAACTCCTTGTATTTCAAAGATAAATATGATGATATATTAATAAAGAACTTGTTTGATATTGTTTTTCTATGTCACGTTATAAGATTACGTGAAGGAACCAGTGCTTAACGGATTAATTAAAGAAGCTGATTGTTACATGTCCAATTAATGTGTTAGATAATTACATAACTAAAACAAATCGAGGAAAGTGCGGAGGATGGGCCATGGGTCCATCCTACGGTTGGGTGGTCCCAGCTAGCCGGGAACTTTTCTCAAATCTCGAAGAATAGCTGGATGATCATCAAAGGACACGAACAATGAAAGCGATGACCTCGAGTTATGTCTTATCCAAATTACGTTGTTTTAGGGGAACGGAATGGGACTATGCCTTATGCAGAGAGGTTGAGCTTTGCATCCCTCTCGTTTCCCATTCTCCTTGAACCAAGTGCAGCATGAATCCACTTCAGACCTGGGGTTTCTGCATAAAGTAGTTCGCTTGGGTCTGATGCTAGTTGCTGTTAGGAAATGACCAATCAAGAAAACCCTAATTCCGGTCAATCCTAAGTGGGAACGGCCAGAATACTTCCGCTACGTGGCAGACGTGGAAAGCCCTGGATCGCAAACCCCGGAACATTCCATGGGAGTGCCGAGCGGAGCTTTCTAGACATCCTTTCCAATGGACTGCTAAGACGTGTCCTGGATGATACAAGTGGACACGTTATAGTTGGTATCAGAGCTGACTAACAACAGAAATTGTTTTTATGAGATCTCAATGAAATGAAGTAAAGAAATTGTTGCTGTCCAAACATTTCCTTACCTTCAATGGTGTCTTGCAGAATTACGAAACGTGGAACAAGTTCTTGGTATTTCGAGTCATGTTTATGACTGCAATGCATTCTCCGCTTTATAGACAAAGAATTGGGATGATGAACATCCTAGAGCAGATTTATAACCCGTCACCTTTATACATGGAACGAAGATGGACAGGTGCTTCAGGAATCTACTATATAGCCGCCCATCGGTTTGCTTATCTACAGACCAACCTAAAGAGGATCAAGTGGTTGGAAGACCTGAAAGTCGTGAAGTTGTTCGTTTTTGTGGAAGCTCACGTAAATTCGACTTTACATATTCGAGGTCGGAGGGTTGAGATGAACTCATATGTATATGAGGAAGTAACTCGTGTAATCCCCACCGACAGGATTAAAGTGTTGGGCCGCCATGAGAAGTATGGATTCCAACGGAAAGGATATCCTGAACTTCCAATGACTTACCGATTCCTGAAGATCCATGACCCAAAACCCTACTATTACACAGTTCCTGTAGATAAATGCAATACAACGTTGTTCTCCCCAAACTAAATGTAACAATTGGCTTATCATCACATGAAATGTTGTATTCGAAAGGGCTATGCCCATATAAATACAAATAAAGACTTCTTTTTATCAATGTCTGGCTGTGCATAAGAGTTGATAAAAAGTTAAGTAGCTACATTGTTTACGAGATAGCTGAATTAAAGATATGCAAACGTCGATTATCGTATAATAACGTTAAGAAAACCTTTATTCAGGCACAACCCCAGGTACAGGTTCCTAATTCACCTCCTACATCTAGTACTGCTGTGATCCAGGAGAAGAAGTTCTTCTTAAGCAGATTAAGCCACCCGAGTTTGACGGGAGAGGCAGATTCGTCCAAGCTAATGCTGAAATTTAGATTGAGTCTATGGTGGCGGATTACTTCGAAGCAGCTGGTACTGCACCTGCCAATCAAGCAATGCTCGCCAACTTAAAACTCAGCGACGAAGCAAGACTTTGGTGGAAACAATGGTGCAGGGATCAAGGGATTGTGGCAGTACACATTCCTTGATTGTGCCAGTACACATTCCTTAGAAGTACACATTCCTTGATTGTGGCTAACTGCATATCTTAGCAAGGGAAAGATTGTTTATTTGGCATGAGTTTTGTTCGCAAGGAAAAAAAGAAGATGAACAGAATTTGCCTAACCTCGAAGCAATAAATTTTAGGACTAAAAAATCAATCGTCATATAGATAACAAATCGTGCAGAGGTGATGTCGATATTACCTTCTAAAAGTTAACCAAATTAATATAAACTTAGAAATATCTATGCTGCGAAATATGCATTGGGAATGATTTAAAAATCCAAGAAACGTTTATACCTTAAATACTTGCCTACCTTCCCTGATTGTAGGGTCAATATATCGTAAATGTAAAAGAACTAGGGTTTGTCCCTGAGGTTCTTAAAAAGAGACCCTAGTTCTAATAAACGTCAGCTTAAAGAAACTAAAACGGATTGTTTCATCGTATATTACAATGCAGGACTTGTGCAGCAAGTATGAAGTCATATGGTCTTGTGATTGATTCACAAGAAGAAAGGTTAAATACCCTCAACAAGGATGGCAGATCCTTACGCAAGTTATCTTGCAAAAGGATATATTCTTTGATATCCTTCTAAGGAAGGTTTAAAAAAAACCGAAAACTAATGTATCCAATGAACTTTAGGGTTGACCGAGTTGGGTTAATAGGGTACGCCCTAACCCAGAATATAAGGGATCTTGCCAAGTTGCAAGACACCTTGGAAGGAGTGCTGATGCATTCGAAAGGAAAGAATCATTCCTTAGCAGTTTGCCAACAACAAGATCGATTATCGGAAATATTTGTGCTTGCTAGAGATTTTAGAGCACTATTTGATTTATGAATTACAAATTAAATGAATATCTATACTTCAGGTTGAAGGCCTGAAGGGAGAGGCAGTTTCAGTTACCCCCGACTGCCTGCCTGACCCTAACCAAGGGGGTTGTTGACCGCGCCGGGAACGTGGACCGAATCCGCCGTGAGAGGTCTCTCCGTTGAGCTCTACTTGGAGTAGGAGGATGCTTGGGTGCCAAGGGGGGCTCTAGTCATAAATCCCTCGCCCTCCGGGTCTTGCACAAGAGGCTAACGTGACTCGGGATTGGATGTCGGGGGCCCGCATACTAGTCTATGGGCGGAAGCTTGGAATAAGTGTTCCCTGTGGATTACTGGATAGCCTTCGGGCGGATTATGGACAAGCCTACGGGTGAAACTCCATGTATTTCAAAGATAAATATGATGATATGTTAATAAAGAACTTGTTTGATATTGTTTTTCTATGTCACGTGATAAGATTACGTGAAGGAACCAGTGCTTAACGGATTAATTAAAGAAGTTGATTGTTACATGTCCAATTAATGTGTTAGATAATTATATAACTAAAACAAACCATGGGTCCGTCCTACGGTTGGGTGGTCCCGGTTAGCCAGAAACTTTTCTCAAATCTCGAAGAACAGCGGGATGATCGTCAAAGGACAGAGTAATGAAAGTGATGACCTAGAGTTATGTCTTACCTGAATTACCCTGTTTTAGGGGAACGTAATGGGATTATGCCTTATGGCAGAGAGGTTGAGCTTTGCATCCCTCTCGTTTCCCATTCTCCTTGAACCAAGTGCAGCGTGAATCTGCTTCGGACTTGGCGTTTCTATGTAAAGTAGTTCGCTTGGGTCCGACGCTAGTTGCTATTAGGAAATGACCAATCGGAAAAACCCTAATTTCGATCGATCCTAAGTGGGAACGGCCAGAATACTTCGGCTACGTGGCAGACGCGGAAAGCCCTGGATCGCAAACCCCATAACATTCCATGGGAGTGCCGGGCGGAGCTTTCTAGACATCCTTTGTGATGGACTGTTAAGACGTGTCCTAGATGATACTAGTGGACATGTTACAAATGTTGTATAGAGAAAGACGGACATACTATAGCAGTGGCTCCTCGGCATGGTAATCTATTTGAGCTATCATTGAATGATATGCTTGCAAATGTTGTTACTACCCCTGGAGATGCAGATTGCAAATTATGGCATCAACGATTTGCACACTCCGATTTTGCCAAAATTCTTGATCTTCATCGTCATGGTCTTGTGCAAGGTATGGATCTTAAATCTCATCCACGTATGGGAATATGTGAGTACTGTGCACTTGGAAAACACCATCATTCGCCTTCCCACACTTCTACTTCATCACACTCCTATGCTCTCTTGGATTTGGTTGATATCGATATTTGCGGTCCTTTTCCTACCTCAAAGTCTCAATATTGATATTTTATAACTTTCATTGATGATTTCTCATGATAAACACATGTCTATCTTCTTCGACATAAGTCTGAGGCTTTATCTATATTTAAACAATACAAGATAAGTGTGGAGCTTCAAACTAGATTCTCTATAAAGACTCTTCGCAGTGATAATGGCGGTGAATATGTATCCAATCTATTTGATGACTTCTGTAAGGATCAAGGTATTCATCTTGAGTTTACAGTTCCTTATTCTCCTCAGCAAAATGGTGTTGCTGAGCGCAAAAATCGCACTATTCTTAATGCTATACATTGCATACTTATACACTTTGGTTTTTCTCGAAAGTTTTGGATTGAAGCACTTCTAACAACCGTTTTTATTCAAAATCATCTTCCAACAACTGCACCTGCTGGTAAAATTCCTATAACAATCTGGACAGGGAAGACACCTTCAGTCTCTCACTTTTGCACATTTGGCTGCATTGCTTATATTCATGTGCCCAAGGACACTCGACATAAGTTGGATCCTCTAGGTTTGAAGGTTATTTTTCTTGGTTATTCAGATCATTCCAAAGGTTACAAATTTTATGATCCTTCTACTCAAAAGGTTATCATTAGTCGTGATGCTATATTTGATGAGAAGACTATGGGTGGCACATGGTCGTCAGATGTTTTAGATGATATATATAGTTGTAACACTTTTTGCCCTCTTGTTTGTTATCCTGTTTTTGCTTTTGATTGACGTCTTCCATAACATGCTCGGGAGGTGGTTGATTTGCAGCTTTAGGCTGATCCATACTTCTTTTTGTCATTCTTTTAGATGTCCTTGCAATATCTTCAACTCTTTTTCATTTTTCTTCCACAAGTACATCCGTGTTTTGTACCTTTGCTAAATATGCATACACTGAATCTGCATCTACCGGTGATTCCCAACCAGTTATGCCATGAATGTCTTGCCCTGCATGAGACATTTCACTATCACTGACCTTTCTCTTTTCAGCTGCATGTAAAGCATGTGTCCATATTTGAGCCTTTGGACCAACCATCACTTGGCCATGCATTCTATCCAATTGTAGACCAAAAGTAGAAGCATGTACTATTGCATAAGCATTTCGGACAGCCAAGTCTTCCAACAACTTTTGCATACCTCCCTTTCCAAAATTCAAAGCAAGAGGCAATCCCATTTCTTGTGCATGGATCTTGCTATCTTTCCAAAGGATAAGCTGTCGTGCCAAGGCCTCCTGATAGGTAGCATAATCCTTTCTCTCGTGCTGCAAACTGTCACACCACATACATCTTTTTCCAGGCTTAGGGGCTGCTGCCCATCCCCTTTCCTCTTGTCCTTTTTCATCCAATTCTGCAACCTTCAATTGAAGATCCCGCATCCCTTTGACCAATTCATCTAAGACATCTTCCCTAACAAAGGGAACAATAGCAAGTACAACCATAGGGTTAGCCACAGAAGTAGATGGCTTACTGGATACATCAACTGTCTTACCCGTAACAGTGAGCAAGCTAGAGACATGCAATCTTTCTCTTCTTCTATGCTTCTTCACAAGCGCAGTAACAGCTTCCTTGGCATGTCTCCACTCTATTTTCAAACCTGTCTCTGTAGTCTGATCCTCTAGCAAATCATCAAGCTTCTCTTCAAGCTCAGGATCAGCTGCCTGTAGAAACAATTCAAATTTTTGACTTGCAAGAGCTTGCTGTTCTGCAAGATCCAACTGCTCAAATCTACTTTCAAATTCTCTTAACAATTCTGTAGCTACAAGACCCTTATTGGGTTGTATAACCCACTCCTGAAAAGTCTTGCGCGTAATCAAACTGGTATCCTCAATGTAAAATTCTTCCCTGAGTGTCTTCTTGAAGGCTACCCAGTCAGTATCCTGCAAGCATAATTCAGTAATCCGTGCTTTCAGTTCATGAACAGTAACACGTACAAAATATCGAATCCATGCAGATTCAGCCACTCCAAAGAATTCCATCTTCTGAGCATAGGTATGTACATATGCAAATACATTCCTGCCATTGAATAACTTCACCTTACGCTCAACTGCTTGCAAAGCATTTATCACAACACTTTTTGTTTGAGCTGAAGCTTGCATCACCTGTTGTTGTTGTTATACCTGCATAAGCATATTCATATTTTGCACCAACTATTGCAAAACATCACTAGAGAATGTATTTGAAGATTCTCCCATCTTATCTTTCCTTCTTCTATGTCGACCTTTCACATCGGGTTCACCAATGTCGGTGGGGTTTTTGTCGAAAGGTCGAATCCACCAGGGATCACAAGTAGAAGGAAGTAGAGATAGGAGATGGAAGAGAAGATAGAGAATACCCATGTGGTAAACATGACAAAAACAAATCATAATGAATTGAAACAATGTGTATTGAAAGAACCTGGAATCTTTGCTCTACTCAGAAGCAATCTCCAGACATTAGTTCTCCTAAAGCTCGTTCATAGACCAAAAATGTGGATCAGAAAAATAAGCTCTTTCTCTACTGCGCGGAACCCAAATCTGATGGCTCCCTTGGCTCCGAAAGAGGGGTAAAACCTCAGGACACCTGCTCACGGATCCCCCTGATCACTCCTTCTTCTTCTTTCAGTTCAATATGTAGTTTTCAGCCTGTTTATAGCGATCGCGACGCATGCGATTTCGTCAATCTGTCCTTCTTGTGAAAATCCCCTAACTGGCTAAAAAAGCAACTAGCTTTTTTGCATGCCATCCTAATCTAGAAGCTATTTCTAAATTTTTCACATTTTTACAATAAATAATATCAAAAGATAGACTAAAATTATCCAAAAATCTAGTATTTTCAGATAATTCATGCAACTTGCACTAGTACTAATGGCTTAGTTCACATTAACTCTCTAGATCAATAGAGAAGTCGGATGATGATGCATTCCATACATTTTCACACTATGTCCTCATAACATCACGACACCGTGTTGCAAGTTTCCATCATTTTCCCCTCGTTTCCTGGCACATTTTTTCTTCTTACGATTTTTTGATCCGATGTACGGTTCGAGTTTTATTAAATTTTCTTCCTTTTTCCCATGTGACCGCGTTTCTCGTATCACGTGTGAACGCTCCTATCTCTGGGTTTACGTGCCTCGAGATGCCCTCATGGCGTCTGTGGTTCGACATCATTGTCCCTACCCCGTTTGATCCCATCAGTGCAAATTTTTTTACCCCTACTGCCCGTGCATGCGCACGAGACGGGGGTGTGTTTTTTTACACACCCATCTTCCATTTATTTTTTATTTTTCCAAACACAAAAAAAAACAAAGGAAAACAACCAAAGAAAAAGAAAAAAAGGAAAAAAAACAAGAGAGACCAAAAAAGAAGAAAAAACAAAAAGGAAACAAAAAGATAAGAAAAAGAAAAATTAAAAAAAGAGAAAAAATAAGAAGAAAGAAAAAAATAAAAAAACAACAAACAATAGAAAAAAAAAAGAAAAGAAAAAAACAAAGAAAATCATTTTCAAAAAAAAAAAACCCTAACTACCTTACCTGTCGCGCTCCTCCGCCGTCGCCTGGCCCCTTCTTCCCCCTCCTTCTTCCTCTTCTTCCTCCTCCCCTTCTCCCCCTCTTCTTCTCTTCCCCTTCTCCTCGTCTTCTCATCTTGCCTTCATCCCCTCCCCGTCCTTTCTTCCCCTCCTCCTGCTTCCCTCCTTCCTCTTGAAGCACCCCCGGCCACCACCCCGACCACCTCCTCTGGTCACAGTCGCTGCCTGCCTTGCCCTGGACAACACCGCCATCGCCGTCTGCCTCCCGCCTCGGCCACCATCTCGGCCGCTACCTTCCCCTCCTCCTCCACCTCCAGCCTCGGCCGCTACCTCCCCCTCCTCCTCCACCTCTAGCCTCCCCCGCCCTCTCGGCCGCTACCTCCCCCTCCTTTCACCCGCTACCTCCCCCTCCTCCTCCTCCTCCTCCTCCTCCTCCCCTAGTACCCATGGTTAGTTAACCTAAATCAACCCCTAGTTAGAAATACTAACCTTAGTTAATTTAACTAACCCTAGTTAGTTCACCTAACTTTAGTTATCTCCGTAACCACAATTAACATTAACCTTAGTTACACTAACTTAACACTAGTTAGTCTTACCTAATCCTTAGTTAGATTAACTAACCATAGTTAGTCTAACTTACCCTTAGTTAGATTAACTAACCATACTTAGTCTAACCTAACCCTTAGTTAGATTAACTAACCACAGTTAGTCTAACCTACCCATAGTTAGCCCTAACTAACCCTAGTTAGCCTAACCTAACCATAGTTAGACTAACTAATCCTAGTTAGCCTACCCTAACCCCCAGTTAATTAATCTCACTATTGTTACTTCAATTAACCCCAGTTCATTAACCTAACCCTAGTTAATTAACTCCCCCATAGTTGACCTCACTTACCTAACCATAGTTAGCTCTCACTAACCACAGTTAGCCTAGCCTAACTATTGTTAGACCTAACTAGCCCTAGTTACATTATTATCCATTTGCCCCTTCAAAAAGGGTGTTCTCTCGCGGATTTTTATGGTCCTCAACCCCGGCCTTGGTTTCACAATGCGGAGGCCTCGTTTTTGCGCGTGTGGGGTACGGATTAAGCTGCGGGAGATAACCTTGCACAGGTTTTACGCAGCGTCCGAGGAGTCAAGTTTCACATTATTTTTGAGCGGAAATATTGCATTCTCTCCCCCCTGGAGGAATCGAGATGTCCTCATCTCGAGAAGAACTTGGGATATTGTTGGTTGAGAGCACCTTCATCTATCCAAGTGGCATCCTCCTCGGGATAATCTTTCCACTGGACGAGACATTCTCTCAAGGTTTTGGATCTCAATTGTCTCTCCCTAACATCTAAGAGGTTGTCAGGCCATAGCTCAAGGACTCCTTGGCTAGGCATTACAACCTATTGATCATCAAGTGCATGGCTAGGATTAGGTACATACTTCTTCAGTAGGCTGATATGAAATACATTATGAACCTTTAGGTTCTCAAGGAGTTGTAGTCTATAAGCATTGGGTCCTAGGCACTTGAGGATCTTGTAGGGTCCACAATACCTTGGACTTAGCTTCTTGCAGTCCCCTAAGGATAGGGAACTCTTCTTTGGGCATACGCGAATGAAAACCATGTCTCCTTCCTCGAAGGTTCTATCTTGACATTTCAAATCTGTGTATGCCTTATGTCTATCCTTGGTGGCTTGGATGTTATGTCTTATTGACTTTATTTGGTCATCCATATCTTCCAACATATTCCTTGAAGCTTCAACCCTCAAGGTTGGATCTGAGAAGTTTAAGGGACTTCGACAGTCATGCCCATACAATGCTTGAAAAGGGGTCATCTGAATACTTTGTTAGTAAGAAGCATTGTAGGCAAACTCAACTAGTGTGGCAAGTATTGAATCCACCTTTTTGGCTCACGATAGCAGTGTGCCCTTAGCATATCCTCGATGACTTGGTTGACTCGTTCCATTTGACCATCGGTTTGGGGATGGTAAGCTGTACAAAAACAGAGTTGAGTCCCAATGGCTTCAAAGATAGCTCTCCAGAAGTGTGATGTGAAGAGAGAATCACGATCACTAATGATTCTTCTGGGTAACCCATGCAGTTTGAATATCTTCTTGATGAACAACCTTGCAATGTCAGAGGCTTTATAGTTGGTCTTAACAGGAATAAGATGTGCAACCTTAATAAGCATATCAACCACAACCATAATGGATTTGTATCCTCCCTAAACTTGGGGTAGGCTAACAACAAAGTCCATACTGATGAATTCCCATTTTATTTGGGGAATGTCAAGTGGTTGCAACTTTCTTGGCATTTTGACATGTTTGGCCTTAATACGTTGACAGGACAAACATTCAGTGACATATTTGAGAACGTCGCCTTTAAGCCTCTCCCAAGAGTATCTCTTCCTGGCTGCTTGAGGGTCTTGGCATAGCCAGGATGTCCTGAGAAAGGGGAATTATGAGCTTCCCAAAGTATCTTTTGCTTGAGTGATTGGCTTGCCAGTATACATAATCTTGTTCTATAGTAGACAAGTCCACTATTGATAGAGAATTCTTGATACTTAGCCTATAGCTTCGGGTCTTGATCCTTGATAGGGATCTCCCTTACCATCTTTTGATAGGTTGGATCATGGCATGCTTCTTCTCTAGCTAGCTCAAGTGTTGGGTTGTTTGGCATGGATACCTTTGTGGCTAGAGATCTAGCTATTAATGGATTTTGCAAGATTAGAGAATTAAGGAATGCCTAAGTGCATCGGCAACTACATTCTCCTTTCCAGGTCGTTATTTGATTTCAAAATCATACTCCTCCAGCACTTCAATCCACCGACGTTGCCTCATGTTGAGTTCATTCTGGGTAAAGATCTACTTGAGACTTTTATGATCCGTTACTAGGGTAAACTTGTTACCTAGCAAGTAGTGTCTCCAAAGCTTGAGAGCATGGATGAGAGCTAACAGCTCTAGATCATGGGTAGCATAATTCTTCTCATAGCTCTTGAGTTTCCTTGACGAGTATGCTACAGGATGACCTTCTTGCATAAGCACACATCCTAAGGCAAGCGTACTAGCATCAGTTACTACTTCGAACTCCTTAGTGAGGTCCAGAAGTTTCGGGATAGATGTTGATACCAAACTTTGCTTTAATCTATCAAAGCTAGATTGTTCGGCAGTTGACCATGCAATCGATGTTTGCTTCTTCAGTAGTTTCATCAGAGGTGCTGCAATCAAAGCATAGTTTTTTGATAAAGACCCTATACCATCTTGTCAATCCAAGAAAACTACGTATTTCTTTGAAAGTTGTTGGTATTGGCCATTCTAGAACATCTTTGACTTTGGTCGGATCCACTGAGATTCTTTTCACTGAGACAATGAGTCCCAGATATTCAATCTGACGTTTGAAGAATGCGCACTTCTTTATCTTGGCATAAAGTTTGTGTGCCCTCATTGTCTCAAGGACAATCTAAAGCTAGGGTTCATGATCTTCTTCCTGTTTGGAGTAGAATAAGGTATCGTCGAAGAAGACGAGTATGAAGTCATCAAGATATGGCCTAAAGATATCCTGCATTAACCTGTTGAAGGTGGCAAGTGCATTTGTCAGCCCGAACGACATGACTAGGAACTCAAAGTGTCCATATCTTGTGTTGAATGCTGTCTTTGGGATATCTTCTTCCTTGATCCTTATTTGATAGTATCAAGACCTAAGATCAATCTTCGAGAAGATCTTCGCACCTTGAAGACGGTCAAGAAGTTCATCTATTCTAGGAATAGGGTACTTGTTCTTAATGGTTGATTGATTCAACCCTCTGTAATCAATACACAGCCGAAGCGTTCCATCTTTCTTCTTCTAGAACAGCACTGGAGCCCCCCATGGTGAAATGCTGGGACAGATGTAGCCTTGATCTAACAGTTGCTTGAGTTGCTCCTTCAACTCAATTGCTTCTAGGATGGACATTCTATAAGGCCTCTTTGCAATTGGCATAGCTGTCGGTACTAGCTTGATCTCATGATCAACTTCCCTTTGAGGCGGAATTTCTGTCAGCTCTTCAAGAAATACGTCTGCGTACTCCTTTAGCCATGAAGGTTCTTCACTAGACTCCTGATTCTAATCTAGCTTATTAAGTTTAATCAAGTAGACAGGTAGTCCCTTTCTAACTCCCTTTATAAACCGAGATGCTTTGGCCAATTTAATTTTTGGCTTTCCAGCCTCTCCTTGAGTTGTGACCAATTCCCCTTCAAAGTTTCAAAAGGTAACTTGACCCTTTCCACAATGAATGTGGGTGTCATTAGGTTTAAGCCAATCCATTCCAAGCAAGCACTCATGGATACCTGGGTTCATGACCTGAATCTAACCGAAGTTGACTTTCCTCCTAGAAAGGATTCCACCTTAGTAGTTTGCCTGGTACAAGTGACCCCACGACCATTTGCTAATTCCACAAGCAAGGTAGGTGCTTCTATTGTGGCTATTCCTAATCTTCTTGCACAAGCTGGTGAGATAAAGGAATGCATACTACCACAATCAATCAAGGTTTTGAAGCCTTTACCTTGATAGTTTGATGGTGTCTGAATCACCAAAAACTAGCGATTCGGGCCTTTCTTGTGAAGGGCGGCATGGACTATTGCCCTCTCAAAGTCTACTTCCATGGTTGGGTCTTCTTCATTGCACATTTTCCTATTGGCAACACAGGCAGTTTTTCCTCTGCCTTGGGTGGCGACTCCTTAGCCACGGGTGGTTCCTTGGAATGGTCCTTGAGGTTGTCCTCCGCCAAGTTTGGAACATTGCCTTTTGAAATGACCAGGCTCCTTGCAGTGGAAACAACAGAGGTTGCGGCCATTACCTTGGGTAGGAACAAAGTTATTGACATTGTTGGTCCTTGCTTTCTTCCTTTGTCCCTGGTTTTGACCTTGAACTCTCTTTGCTTGGGACCTATATACTCCTTTATTCTGATCATGATAACACCAAGTCTTGTTACTTCTTGGCCTGGCCTGCACCTCCTGAATTATGGGTGTAGCTCAAATGAGTGTGTCTTGAAGATCTATTGGGCGCACTGATTCGAGGTGGGTATTTACAGGTGGGTTTAATCCAACACAAAACTTCGACACCTATTGTGTCATATCCATTTGTGGCACATACTTCAAAAGTGAGACGAACTTTGAGTAGTATGAGTCAAGAGTCAGACCCGACTGTTTTAGCTCATAGAACTCATTCATCTTCTGCGTGCGATACGCAGGCGCTAAGTATCTTCCTTGCACAACTTTTTTCATATTTTCCCAGGTAACAGAACCTTCCGCGATTCCTTGGTCTCTGCACCATTGCTTCCACCAAAGCCTGGCTTCGCTAGTGAGCTTGAGCTTGGCGAGCATTTCTTGGTTGCTGGGTGTAGTACCGGCTGCTTCAAAGTAATCTTCCATGGACTTGATCCAAATCTCAGCATCAGCTTGGACAATCCTTCCTTTCCCGTCAAATTTTGGTGGCTTGATCTACTTGAGAAGAAACTTCTTCTCCTGAATCACGACCGTACTTGGTGTAGAGATCGAACTGGGAATCTGTACCTGGGGTTGTGCCTGAGTAAAGGATTCTTAATGTTAACAACTCGCTAATCGTTACTATTATATTTCATACCCAATTCAGCCTTCAGTCAAGAGACCTAACCAGTTAACTTTTTATCAATACTCATAGTCAAGACAATCATTGATAAAAAGAAGTCTTATTTTATTAATATGGGCATAGCCCTTTCGGAGTACAATATTTCTTGGAATGGTAGAGCAAGCTGATACATTAATTTGGGGAGAATAAGGTTGTGTTACATTCAGCTACGGGAACTAGGTAATAGTATGTATTTGGGTCATGGATCTTCAGGAATCGATAAGTCATCGGAAGATTAGGTTATCCTTTCCTTTGGTACCCATTCTTCTCGTAGCATCCCAACACCTTGATCGGGTCAGCGGGGATTATGCGGGTCACTTTTTCATACACATATGTGTCCAGATCGACCTTCCGACCTTGGACATGTAAAGTTGTGTTTATGTGAGCCTCAACAAAGATGAACAACTTCACGATCTTCAGGTCCTCCAAACACTTGATTCTCTTTAGGTTGGTTCGAAGGTACACGAATCGGTGGGCAGCTATGTAATAGATTCCTGAATCACCCGTCCATTTCCATTCCATGTACAGAGGTGATGGATTGTAAATGCGGTCTAGGATGTTCATCATATCGATCCTTCGTCGATAATCGGAGGCATGCATCACAGTCATTAACATGACCTGGAACACCATGAATCTGTTCCATGCTTCATGACTCTGCAAGACAGCATCGATAAGTAAGGAAATGTTCTCAACAGCAACATTTTCTTTACTTCATCTTATCAAGTTTTCTTATAAAGACAGATCCTTCGTTAGTTTTCTCTGATACCAACTGTAACGTGTCCACCTGTTCCCTTTCAGGACACGTCTTAGCAGTCCCTCGGGAAGAGAGTCTAGAAAACTCCGCTCAGCACTCCCATGGAATGTTATGGGGTTTGTGATCTATGACTTTCCAAGTCTGAAACGTAGTAGAAGTATTGCGGTCGTTCCCACTTAGGACCGACCTGAGTCAGGGTTCTCCCTAATGGTCAAATTCCTAAAATGGCAACTAGAGTCGAACCCCAAGCGAACTAATTTATGCAGAAACGTCAGGGTCGAAGTGGATGCATGCTGCACTTGTTCAAGGAGAATTGGAAATGAGAGGGATGCAAAGTTCGATCTCTTTGCCCATAAGGCATAGTCCCATTCCGTTCCCCTAAAACAACATAAATCGGGATTCTAGTAACCTAACTCTAGGTCAGCGCCCTTGCTGTTCATTTCCTTTGAGAAGAGCTCCTTGTTGTCCATTTTTCTTGAGAAAAATTTCCAACCAACCGGGACCACCCCTTTGTAGGATGGACCCATGGCCACATCCACCGCACTTTCCTCAGGGTTGCTTTAGTTGTCTAATTAACTACCATAGTTAGTTGGACATGCATCAAGCAGCTTCCTTAATTAGCCAGTTAGACACTAGTTCCTTTGCGTAATCTTAGCACTTGACATAGAAAAACAATGCCAAACAAGTTCCTTTTCAATAGGTTATCTTATTTATCTTTGGAATATATCCATAAAATCCAGCCTTTAGGCTAATCCATCATCCGCCCGAAGGCTATCCAGCAATCCACAGGGATTACTAATCCAAGATTCCGCCTGTAGACTAGTATGCGGGCCTTGAGATCCAATCCTGAGTCACGTTAGCCTCTTGTGCAGGGCTTGAAAGGCAAGGGATTTACGATCAGAGCCCCCTGGCACCCAAGCATCCTCTTGCTCCAAGTAGTGCCCAACGAAGAGACCTCACGCGATGGGTTCAGTCCACATTCCCGACACGACTAACAACCCCCATAGTCAGGGTCAGGCAGACAGTCGGGGGTAAATAATGCTACCTCTCCCTTCAAGCCTTCAACCTGAAGCATTAATTTACTTTTCATCTTTTAGTTCTTTGATCAAACAATGCAAACAGTGCTCCTAAACTGTTACAAGCACAATCAATCCAGTGGTCATTTATTTAGCCAACTTGTAAGGAGTGAATCCTTATCTCCGAATGCATTCAGCATTCGATCCTGGATCAATTGCGACTTGGCAAGATCCCCAAGGGTTTGTTTGTTTACCCTTTTGTCCTTGGGTTAGGGCCATACCCTGTTAACCCAACTTAACCAATACCTTAGGTTTCGTAAATTAACAGTAAATCCTGGCGACCATGTCACTCTAACTTGATTGATCCTTTGCTTCCAAGCAAATACCTAACTTCCCTTAACTTGGCAATTTTCCCCAAGAAAGGTGATATGTTAGGATGACTACTCATCCTCTTGCAAGTTAAACTTGCGCAAGAACCTGCCAAACTCATTCCAAGGAATGGCAAAACTCTCTTGTGATCAAACCACAAGGCCATGCAACGTTGCAACTTGTTGCACAAGTGTCGCATCTATTCCATGGGATCATTTCACCCATTTTACGGTGTTTCTTGGTCAAGGAATTATGTTTAGACAAGAAGCAGGGTTTAGGTGTCTTCTTACCCAACCCAATCCTAATTACACTAGGCCAACAATGTTTGGTCCTAGGGATTCCAAACTCAAACCGAGTTTTAACATTAAATCCGTTGATCCTTAGGGTAGAGACCCTAGATCGTTATTTGCATGAGAGTCCAATTGACCCAAACATTCCGTGAATGTGGGTAGGACCTTTGGGTTTGAGGGTTTCAACTTGGCAACAAGTGCGAAACTAGGCCGAATCCTTATGTGCTAAACCCTAGTTAGCACTTGGGGTATTTATTGTATCAATTAAACCATGCCTATACGAATTCCTTGCGGGTTAAGTGATTTAGATAATTTGATCTACTTGTCTTGCGACAAGGACGAGCCATTCCTAGAGATGATAAACTTGATCTAAAGGAGAAAAATAGTTGCAAAATGTCACAATACATGTAAACATGCGATTCATTGCTTCTACGTACCACTAGATTCTCAATAACCCTATCTTTTCTTGCTAAAAATCAAAATGCATGATAATTTGTAGAATAACTTTCATAGGACCTACTAGGACTTACATCAAAGAATCATGCCTACAACCTTTTTGTCTAGGCATTTGAGTTTCATGCGATAAGCCATGCAATCCTTTCTAAATGCCACTCGATGAAATGAAATTTATGCACGACGAATGTGAAACATGCAACCCTTTCCTAACTACAACGTAGTTAATGAAGTTCATGCAAAGTGAATATTGTAGGACTAGTGTTGGCTTTATTCCATTTTGCAAGCACATGCCACATGCAAGTCCATAGAATCATTTTCGTGCTCTGCTATTTCCTTTTGGATAACATCCTACGAGTGTTAACGACTTTTCCTCATGAATCATTACAAGGAAGATATTGCCTAAAATGCGACGTACGCTTATTCCTTCCATGTCCAATCAAAAATGCACTTAAAATTTTCATTTGTAGAGCACATAATTATTCAAACAAGCATTAGTCAATACTAGACGATTGCCAGCTTATATAATCGACACACTTACAGATATGAGGTACTTAACCACGCAAACTTCTGCCAAAGCTCCATCTCTTCATTAATGTTCCATGGAAGTAGGCCCATTATAGATAAAATCGATTCAATCACCCTATGAATGTTGGCTCAATTTCCTTTCTTCATGTAATTTTTATGTCTAAGTAACTTGGTTAAGTTGTTCATTTTAGGGGTGGATGGTGTGGAGGTTGATCTACACCAACAAAAAGTTAATGTGATTAAAGTTGTAGGAATCCAAATATCATCAAAATTCAGATAGACTTGTATTCATTTGATGTTGATATGATGAGTCCAATGATCACATAAAGTTGCACTTGGACTTTATCATGTAGATACTCATTGAGACCCATACAATTTACCTAACCATAGAACATTGTGTTAAAATGTGACATAGAGTGCACTTATACTTACCCACACTTCAAATTGTAACTGTTTCAAAAGCAACATAATTAATGCAACTCATTCGGAGCAACATCTCCAACTGATGAAACATGGACTTTATATGTCCTTCTAAAATTATTTAAGTTTCATATACAATCACTATAATTGAAATTGTAATCTTCCAGTCAACACGATCAAAGACTAATTATTGGTATGTTAGATTTAAAAAATGATACTTGTTACTAGACCTAATAAGTTAACTGTTTAGTTAAATTGTTGAATATGCATGGATTACTAAGGAAGATATAACCCCAAAACAGGGATTTCCTTATGCTAGGTGCTTTAATCAAAATTTTATTGTAAACTACTTTCAGGTTAACATAGATCGTTCAGGTATCACTATTATGCATGGAAGGGATTTTGATGCTAACTGCTCGGCAATCCATCAACACTCTTGTCTTACATGTTTTCCATTTTTCAAATAGCAACATCTATGCATACCTCAAAATGAGTTGTGATACTCATTTTGAGGCATGTATCAAGGCTAATATCAGTGTATTGTAGAGAGAGAGAGAGAGAGAGAGAGAGAGAGAGAGATTTGAACATGATTAATGCAATGTAGGGAGATCTGTGGAGATACAGAGATTTAGACATGGTTAACATACAATACAAGGAGATTGTGTGTGTGTATGTAATGTAGTGCAAATAAAGATACTAAAAAATCAGCACGCTAGGATGAGATCTCCGATTTGGGATGTCATCATTCTCTATTATTTACATATCTAGTTCTAGCATTTGTACTTATAACTTTATGAACACACATTCTCTTGTTTTTGTTACTTGCACAATTTGGATTTATATTTTCATTTGCTACTATGTTATGAAAGTATCATCACATTGTATTCCTACTTTCAAGTACTTTACTTTGCTTGTGTTATGCATTTAAGTATTTCTATCATAATTGTTCATGCTTGCCAAGATTTTATATAGGCTTCAATAGTAATCCATGTTTAACAAGATAGCAAACATGCATAATAGGGACCTCCACTTCGAGGGGCCATATTTTGCAAATTTTTTCTTTACATACATTGGTATTAGCATTGATATAATTTTCCTAGAATTGTTGGTACATACATCAATATGAGTTTCTACAATTGTCGAATAGGCATCGCAATACTTGCCAGAATAACCATTGCTATACCTTTTGTATATTGTGATGCATATTCCATTGTATACCTTGATGAGTATTCTGACATATCCTTTTCCAAGTTGATTTTGACGATTGAGAATTTAAGCTAGTTTTTGCTTGTATTTTCATTAAAGATATATTCGGTAAATGCTTCTTCTGTTGCAGTCATTGTACAACGTGGGTATAGATTATTTCATGCATGTTGAGAATGAGGTGAACACAATTTTGTGGTTTACAATGATGAGAATCCCCAATCAGTGGGGATGATTTGAATACCATCAATGTTGAGTCAGTGACTATGTACCTTAATGAAATCAGAGTACTCATGTGCGATATTGTATGTAACTATATTTATATATTGCACACCACACTTACTTTTTTGTGATTAGTACAATTGCAAGAACACTTCTCTTTGTGTACTCTATAAGCATTTGGAAATTTTGTTTTCTTTCATTTGGAGAAAATTAGATGTATAAAATAATCCTAGCTAGGATTATATCCTTAATTTATGTGTTTAGCTTTTTTAAAAAAATTCCAATGTTCTTCACACTAAAGCAACGAGATATAGCATGTCAAAAATAGAGTATTGAAGAAAATTAAAAAAAGGCTATAAAAGAAGAGAATTGACTAAAGTGGTTCACTGTAACATGATAATAAAAACATGTCAAAGCACTCTCAGAGGGGCTCAAGGAGAAAGGTATGTGCTGAGGAGATTAGGCATAGTCTTCAAGAAGTATTATAAAACTTGGAGTTGGTTTTCACTTTAATCTTGCAATTGTCTAGCTTGCAATGACAATGTTTCTTGAAATTTCCTTCTTTTTTGCTCTTCTTCAATACTCTCCTTCTATGTGCTTTCAATGAGAATCTTGCTAATATCTAAAAACTACTTCTTCAAGCTAGTATGTTTGGTGTTGCCTTGATCCTCTTTTTCCAATCTCAATATTAATAGGAATAGATGTATAAAATGTTATGGCAGATAGCCTGCTAAATTCACTATAGAATCCTCTTCATCTTTAGCTCAAAGAGCAGCAGAACGGATGACACACCATTAATCATGATAGTTCTACCAATAGTGCAATCAAGAAAGCCACTATCTGTTTAACAAATTTTGCAAGATGGACATCAGACTAGATGGATGTTTCTAGCTTTATCAAACTACATTAACTACACTCGAACTACTTAAATTAGTAGCTAAAATTGATGTGTTGCCTCTGAAATCAAAGGCTTTGTTGCTGATGATAATTGCTACAAAACACATTGTTTGATCCCAGCCTAGCAAACTAGACTGGCACCCAAATTAGATTACAACCAATGCATTTAATGCTCTGATTATGTTGTCCACTTGAAATTGAGATTGCAATCATTGAAGCAATGAAACATACATCCTCCTCTACTATTTTTTCATGATTTCCATGTGCTCTAATAAGTTCTGGCCCATACATATAGACACAGAATAATATATGTCTCTTGAGTTACATCATCACACCCTAGCTTTCAAAGGTGCCATATGGGTAGCATAATATGCTTCCCTCAGCACCAAAGTTCACTCAGAGAACACATCAATTACTATTGCAATACAGTGGGTACCACCTCTAGCTACTCACATGCAAGGCTAAGCTCATCATAGCAATCACATTCTTCCAATGTCCACAATATAGCAGTCCCCAGATAAACATGGTGACCACCCTGTATAAACAACACGAACGTCCCTCTATGCATAAGCTTCACTTGGTTTTCATAAACACCCCTTGTCCTACAAGCTGAATTGGCACTATGGCTATGGTTACGCTGTTTGTTCTTCTTTGATGAGTAGTGTTCCCCATGAAATACATGGCTCTCAGATATATTGAAAGCAAGCGAAAGCTCCCCCCTAATAAGTACGACCTCCGCTTTCAATTTTCATGCCATTCCAATCAGGCTCCTCCCCAAGGTACATTATAATCCCAAAAGCATCCTTTTCTCCTATGCTCTCCAACTTTCCCCATTCAGTCCTTTTGCGAAAACAACACCACCTTTCTCTGAATCTCTACCTTTTCCTTCTAGAAGCATGATCAACTTGTCCCTCTCCCTAGAAGAATAAATATTGTAGGTTTGTCCACCCCTCAAATTAAGGAATTCATAAATAACGCCCCATGTAACAATGGATAAGAGTATAGATATATTACTTTATATTATCAATCTCTCCTGTCCTCCAAAGATGCTAAAGCACTTGGAACTCGTAACCCAGGAACACTTTAATCATGTTATATCACCTTATCTTTCATAAAAATCTAGAGAGACCATTATGTGTGAACCCTTATTCTTATAGGTTAGAACATGTGTGTAGTCAATCCCACTACGGAAGACAAAGTATACAACTAGTGACACTCATTTTCTTTGCGCCAAACAACTACCTACATCTATCCTTCAAGGATTTTTGTAAGTGGATGCACAACATCACAACACCACTTGTCCACAATGCCATATAACTTCTCCGGATAATTCTTAATGAGACTTGCTGCACTGCATCAAGTTCAAGAGTTAAAACTTAAAATTTTCATATTAAATATTTCATCCTCGATGCATTGCATCAGATCCAACGAAAATGATACTTGTTTTGTACTATTTTGGTAAGCTAATGAGTTACATAAGAAGAAAACAAAAATGTCTCCCATACTTGTCATATTTTTTGGAGCACTCGATGTAGTGTATCAAATAATGTGAAAATATTACAAGTTTTCACGAAAAGTTGATACAAAGCATCAAAATTGCTAAAAATATAACAAGCTTTTTCGAAATGTGATGTACTACATCGGATTTCATGAGACATAGTACGGGTAAGACATATAATCCTCTACATGTGACTATCCAAGTAGTGCATTGCATAGCACAATCTAATTGCATACCCTCCTTGGTTGTTAAGGAAGAGATGAACTACACAACCATAGAAACTTCACCATGGGCACTTTGTTCAACACAAGTAACTTCATTCTCATGATTGTTTGATGCATCTTTCTTTGATATGGAAGCTTCTCATCATGACCCATAGCTAGTGAAATCAGGCCCCTCCCCCTTTCAAAAACCAATAGCACACATTAAGCCATGCTAAAGGTACTACCATAATGCCTCCCTTACAATTTCCCATGGTAGGAAAAGGATGTGATTTCTAACAATGTTGATCAAACTAGTCTTCTTAACTAATTGTTTGATATAGAAAGAAAAACCAATCCTACACATTGATCTAGGGGCTAGATTTTTTTCCTAAATTCCCCCCTTGAAAGGACTTCCCATTTACAATTAGACCTAATTTAAAACTGGAAGTCCCATCCTTCTCTAGGAAAACCCTACTAGCAAGGTGAATGATTTATAATCAAAACTATGGTTCTTTCGAAAAAACCATATATAGACTACGACAAGATTTCAAGGAGGATTTTGAGTTTTTATTCTAATAGAACATTAATCTTTTGATATTTTTGTTCACTTTTGGGGGAATGATCTTGAGTCTACCCTCATTTAAAAGCACTTCCACTCATGTCAAATTACATCTAGAAGCCCTAGAGCCAGTGTCAAGCCTGTTTTAGTTCTCGATTTAGGTAGTGCATTTGTCAGGCGCTACTAATAAGTGGCAACTTTTGAATCTTGGTTAATAGGGACCAATTGTCTAATGTATGCCAAAGAGCATTTAAATATAACTGTTATTTCTTGATAGACACTTTCAAGCAAAGATTCAACAGAAAAAAATAGCAAAAAGGGCTAGATAGTGAGTGGAGATAATTAAGAGATATTCTCCTAAGTGTAGAAGTCCAATATCTTTGAGAAAGATGTATTTTTGATCCAATATTAATCCTAGTCAGTTCATATGGGAGGAGAAGCTGTAACATTTCCCTTTCTCCGGAAGGACAATCTACTTCAAGTGGGATTGTTATTCCACTGATATAGACCATTAGAATAAACCTGTTCATCGTGATGGCACAACCCAATGCAATACCTACACGAATGCCAGATTTGCTAGCCCTAGGTTTCCATCTACCCATGTTCAATGGGGTAGCAGAGGTAGATGCAGAGATCCACATCTGTGAGTTCCAAAAGTTAATGTTCAGTTGCCAAATTCAAGACAAAGGACATCTCATGATGTGTGTCAACATTACTCTAAAAGGAAGAGTTGAAATGTGGTATTATGGCTTGGAAGCCGGAACCATAACCACAATCAACTTATTCTTTGCGGACTTTCAAAGAGACTTTGCCCCTGAGAGAGGTAATCAGTATTGGCTATGTGTCTTGAATGTGATGCATCAAGAGCCCCATGAGAATGCTCAAGCTTATGCCAAGAATCTGAAAGAAGTGTTTTGCAAATTGCAAACCTCTATTCCTATTCCACCTTCTACCCATTTACAATACTTTTTACATGGATTAGACTTCAATATTCAAGTGTAGTTGAGTAGTGTCACTCTTGTTAATATAGACATTGCTACTACATGAGCCAAGGAGGTAGAGTCACATTTATAAGTGGCCTACACATCTAGGGAAAACCTAAATTTGAGTCTAGGTCCTAAAAATAATTTGGCATTGATAAATGGAAGTCAAGGTATGACTAGTATATCTATGACCAACTCGAATGGAAGAGAAAGCATAATTCAGAATGTGCCCGTGCGGCTTCTCCTAATGTTGCTATGTCAATGGATAGCCAAATGGTTCCACTAAATAATGAAAGCCAAATGACAAATTCTAATGTTATACCAATTAATCAACACAATCAATGCGTGACCATGTGATTAGGCTAGTTGAATGGAAACCAGATGATGAGGGTTATGAGTCTAGTTCATCAAATGTTCTTAGTGAAGTCAAGGACACGATGAAGCATTATACCAACATGACAACATAATAATATAGAGAAATAGTCGTAGGTGTTAATTTCCTAAAGAAGTAGCAAAACTTAATAGGAAGTCAGCATCCTAAAGAGGATGGTCCCTCAAGATTTAGCTATAAGTGGTATTGTGGCTAGCACTTTCCAAAAACTTGCCCTAATATTAAATGCGACATATGTGGAAAATCTGACCATCTAGCTAATACTTGTTGGAGTAAGACTGGCTCTCTTTAGTAAGGGACTAAGCAACCAGGTTTGATTAATCATCGATCAAAAGGGAATGACTTTTAGCAGGATGAGAAATCAAAGAAAATATTGTAGAAAGGAAAAGCTATCATAGAAGAGCTACCCAATAGCAATGGTGTTAGCCTTATCGAAGCTATGCATGTCAACACCACTGAGGTTCCAATTTATGAGGCATTACAAGAGGATAGAAATTTAGAGAAGGTGTTAGAGATACTATAAAACCTATTGGGACAAACCATAAACAAGGTGATAGGGAAACACTTTCTTAACCATGATGTGGAAGCCAAGCCTCTAAAAAGCTACTAATGGCAAAGTTGACTTCAATAAACAGCTATCAAAGAAGAGGGTAAAAGTCAAGAAAGAGGCACCGAAGCCTATTTAGCAACCACTAGAAAGAATGGTAAGATGGGAGAAGACAACCATTGCTAATTATCATGAATTTGACTTTGCCAATTCTCTTTGCAAGATAAAGCCTAATCTAAACCTCCTATAGTTGATCAAGTTATCTCTAGGAGTGTCTAAAGAGTTTAAGAAGATCATTCGCATTGGGTATATCATCGAATCCTTGGGAATATCTCGGGACTCGGGAGATGACTCGTTTGAACATACTGAAAAGCATTACCCAAGGGTAGCAATATATGTTGACAACATATTAATGGATCATACCATTGTGGATGCCCAATCCTCCATCAATATTATGAGTTCAGAATTGATACAGGATCCAAAAGGATATCTTCACAATTCTTTGAATGGGTGATGATAGTTTAAGAAACCAGGAAGGTTGAATTACTAAAGTCCACGTGACTGTTGCTAATTTGGAATGCATTTTGAACTTTAGGATTATTAGGTTTTCAAGGTGCCAACAAGCTATCAAGTATTATTAGGAAGGACATGGATCTTGCAATCCTGCTATCAGTTTGATATACCCACTGGTTGTCTGATTTTTGGCAAAGGTACTACACGCATACTAGTGGATGTATATCCTCAATATCTTTAAAGAAAGAGAGTACCTTTATCTTTGATAGAATTAAATGCATTCGAGGATCCTTTTGGCAGTGAGACTATGTATGAACATCAACAAACAAATAGCTAACTCAGGTCGGCTTGCATGTGAATAAGGGATTCCCCATAGGAAGGGGCCCCCATCACCACATGCTAGGGACTAATGAGGTGGTATGGGGACGGGTGTGTTTTCGGATTTAATTTTTTTGTGTGTTTGTGTGTAGAGGGATGGGGTGGGAATGGGGGTTTTGAAAGAGGTTTGGATTGTGGATGGGAAGGGAAGCCTACAAGGGGATGATTTTTTGGGAATGGAGGGTGGTTGGGTGGTTTTAGAAGCAGAGTTTTGGGATGGTTTTAGAGGTGGTTCGGGGGAGTGGTAGAAAGTGGGTGTGAGTGAGGAGAAAGGGGGTGGTTTGATTATGGTGGTTGGAGGAGGAGGTGGCTTGAGAGAAGGCTTGTTGTGGAGAGGGAAGGAGGAGGATATAGAAGGGAGGAAGGGCAGCAAACATTGTAGTGGTGATCCAAGTGTAGAGGGGAAGAGCAAGCGACGACTTTGCTGTGGGTGACTTTGTGAGGCGGCTATGAGCGTTGGCGACTCTATAGCAAAAGAGGAGTGGTGGAAGGCATGCAATGGGTTGATAGGGGATGCATTGATGGATGGCTCAAGTGGTGGCGGTGGGTAACGTTTGTGTGATGAACGTGGGCGCACAGTGTTGGAGCATCTGGGGTCGAAAGTGTACCATGGGGGTAGGAGATAGTAGGGTGAAGGGAGATTCAGGGAGAGAAATTGATGAAAGAGAAGGGGTTCGAATAAATAGAAGATGTAGAAGATTATTCAAAGAGTTTAAGCCTGTCAATTTATTTTTGCATCCTGAGAAGATAAATCCCTTGTAGGAAAAAAACGTGTATCAAATAATAGCTTCTTCTTTGCTACTCAGATCACCAATTTGGTCCTTCTGTTGGCTCCAAAAGGGGGGGTAAAATACCAGGACACTTGATCAAAATTCTCCCAAATCACCCCTTCTTCTTCTCCGAGTTCGGAGTGATGTTTGTTGCCTGTAAACTGTGATCACGTATTCCATGATTTTGCCAATCCTTCTTTTTGCATAAAATCCCTCAAAAATGGTTGAAACCTACTTGCTTTTTTTTTAAACATGTCATCCTATTCTAGAAGTTGTCTACATCATTTGGATATTTACAAGAAATAATATTCAAAAATATCAAAAATAGACTAAACTTGTACAAAAATCTAGTATTTTTGAACCATCCACACTACGAATACTGACACTAATGACTAATATGGCATTGACTTTCTAGATCAATAACAAAGCCGAATGAAAATGCAGTCTAGAGCTTTTCACACTGTGTCCGCGTAGCACTACGACAGCCACCCCCTCTTAACCCGCAAATCCTCTGGCATGTGCCAAAGTCTTATCGATCTGCAATGTTAGAAGAAGTGTCCTCTACCATGTCAATGTATTCATCTTGTACCTATTTTTCTTCCATATTCTCATGTTCATGCTCTAAGTATCCAACTCCTTCAACTCATATGTTGAAGACTCCCTATGCTTAATGAGCTTAATACATTTTCCAACCAGTGGAATCCTTAGAATTGTCCCATCCATCTCATGTAATGCATATGTAGCATTGTAAAAAATAAACCTTACTACATATGGACGAAACCATTGCTTTGCCATCTTCCAACTCGCACTATGCTAATTTTCCAAGCTATTGTCATAAACCAGCACCCAATCCCCTTCTTGTATAGCTTGTGGTCGTAGTCTATGTCACTTGTCAAGCCTCTTCTTATTCTTGATCCTTGTAGTCTTTAGTTTTTTCATGACTGTCTCAATGTCTTTAGGTATTCTTTCTAACTATCTAATGCATAGGACCAGAAACTCTTCTCTATTAAAACCCTCTTCCCATGGTGGAACACTCCAAGTAGCAATAGTCTTATCAATATGCATGATTGGTTGTTGTCCATATATTAATTCAATAGGCATATACCTTATAATTGCACTGTGAATGGTCCTATCAGCCCATAAAGCAAAGGGTAACATTCTTTGCCACTCTTTCATCCTACCCTTGCAATCGTGAAAAGAAGTCACAAGCCTCATCCACATCCAATTCTCCTCTATGTGCAACCACTTTACTAGCACAACCATACCTGCAAATTTCTTGAGTATCTTTGTACTAAGAGCTTTACCTTCCACTTGATTTTTCAAGTCTTCTCGTGCAAGAAAAATATATCTCATATTCCATAAACCTATAGGAACGGTAACCAAATCAACTACCAATTTGTAATGCATAGACAATGGATAGGTGAGTTGCAACCCATCTATATGCTTTACAATGGAATACATCTAATAGTCACTACATGACTCCACATAATGCTCCACGTCTTTATACATGTTCTACCACTAATACTTCTATTTAATCTTGGCAAATATCCCGAAAAATCCTCTATGTCCAGTCCATAAACTTTCATGAAATGCCCGCATCACGTGTTGTTGAGAAGCCCTATCTCCCAATACACGTACTAGAGTGCCTCTCTTTTTCATTGCATGCTTCCATAGATATCCATCTTTCAAGAAAAACCCTTAAGATTTTCTTTTAATCCTTTTGAATTCAACTTCAAACCACTCAGTCTTATTTGTGATGAGGCAAAGATATTGGCCTATCTTTAGCCAATCATCGTCATACAACTCTTCCAAAAATTGTGTTCACTGAAGCATAACACTCATGATGCTTTCTCTCTACTGCCCATATCTTCTCCATGGTTGTAAGTTATTTTTTTACTACTAAAATCGATGTTACAACAGTTGTGCACTTGCTGTATTTGTTGTTATGATAGCTAAACCACAAGGTTTTCTCTACTTGAAATATGCTAAAAATTAGGGTTCAATGACTTTATAAATGCAATCCACTGTAACATGGCAATATCAAGAGTTAAGCAATTTACTATCATGACCAAAAGAGGTACACAATCAATCTCTACCACTACATGAGCTCCCATAAAATACTCCCTATCACACTTAAGGGCTGTCACTACACCCCAAAGCTCTCTTTTGACTTGAGAATATTGATGTTGCTGTTCATTGAGGATATTTGCTCCAAACCGAATGGCATACCTATTTCCATCCACATCATCTTGACCCACTGCCCAACCAATGCCAGTTGGGCTTGTATCCACGGTGAGAATAATAGGCTGTCCATTTGCTACCCATTCTCATAATTTACACTTCTTAGTATTGGGGTTGAAATCAATAATCTCTTTAACTTTTGATCTACCTTTGTATGCTATGTACCCCACCAAAACGTCTTCCCTTTTCTCAAGAGTTGATATAAAATTTTAGTCACATGAGCAAAATGCGGAATCCATATCAAGTAAAAGACATATGCACCTAAAAATGTAAAGATCACCATAGATGCAACTATGGTTGGATCAACACATCCAATTTCATTAGGCTGAAATGCAAAGGCTTTCCCATGCCTTTGCCAACATGTGCAAGAAACAAGCTCTTTTTGCAGGAAAAAGGAAGCTTGTATTACCAATTTTCAGCTCTTGTAAAGTTTCACCTGTAAATTTATGTCCTACTCCATGTGGATCCTGTAACCTAGGCTATCGAGTCACTTTTTCAGTCTCAACGCATCACTTTTAGGTGGTAAAGGCAAATCCATAGGCTTAACCATCTTTGCAACTATTTTGTACTATGTGTCTACCCTTGCTTCAACCCTATTTTCTAGCCCATATTGCAGCCCATAACACTCATGCTCAGCAAACTCTTTGAATGACTTCGTACATCTCTAAAGTGTCAACATAAATAAACTCTCTTTCTGCCTCATTTCTAGCATTAATTGCTACAAAAATTTCAGCCATTGTATCAACATCAACCAACCCTGAAATACCTACATTTGCAGCCATCAAACCACATGTCTTTAGCTCTTTTTCAGCGCATCCTTCATATTTATTTTCAGCCCTGCACATGACTAAAAATTTCTTAAAAGTGCCAAGACTACATGTTGTCCATTCTTGGAATCTAGACACAAAGATAATTTCCCCCTTTCTTGGAGGCGTAATTATCTTCCTAGTGGCACTACAAGATATAGACCTTATAGCGACATTTAAAGCGACGAAAATACAAACAACAAAATTTTCCCCCGTCGTCGCAAAAAGCGTCGTTATTGACGACACCATAGAATCGTCGCTATAATCGTCGCTATATTATTTGCGACGCATATAGCGACGGTTACAGATATTTTACGACACTGATAGCGACGACAATAGAGACGCGTGCAGTAAATTTGCGACGCAAATAGTGATGATAACAGAGAAAAAAAAAATTTGTGGCAGGGCAGCAAGCTGCCCTGCCACATATAGCACTGTGTGCTGTATGAGAGCCATACAAAATAGTTTCTGCACTGCTTCATATAAAGCGTTTGCAAACAAAAAGAATGTATACTGAAATCATAAAACTGATGGATGAAATAAATACATGATATCGCATAAAATGCGATTGGTACAATCATAAAACAATATCACTAATACATAGAAAATGTCTACATAGATCGGGCAACTAAAAACTAAAGGTATGTGAGCTCTAAGGATCCAAGGGCGAGCTACAAATCGTCGTCCCCCGAAAGCTCTTCCCGCTGTAAAGGAGCATCAAACGGATTCTGCAGAAAAAGAAACAACATATCAATCCGCCATACAACAATGCATTCAAATATCTCATGGTAACTACGGACAAGAAAGATGAGTGACTTACTGGGCCGCCGCGTCTATACAATCGGTCGATCAATGATCTGAGACCGTGCCTCTCTGCATATCGAGTCTCAAGGCCTTGCGGATCGCGATTTGTAATGGAGTGCTGCAAAGAAAACAAAATGCTAACTGTTAGAAACATGATTGTCAGTACAAAGAATATCTCAAAAAAACAAATAAGCAAAACAAAAGAGAATCTTACAAAGTCCTCCAAATATGTCCTGTGGCCGCCACTCCCAAGATGATGTATTGATCCGGCCTCGATTCGTGCCCTCGCCGCCTCCCGCTGCTGACTCCAATGTCCTGGCGAATTTGTAGCCTCCTCCCTCAGTCGGTGCCAGTCGTCTGCATCTAACCACTCGGGCTTTGGAGCCCCACTCTTGATTGCCTTGCGTGCGTCGGATCGTCTATGTGATATGTATGCACGTATGCAATCCATCATCCAGCCCGTAGAGAATCTATCCACTGCGGCTGGCACCGGGAACTCCTCGTGCAAGGATGCTACTATGTACTCCTTGCTCCCCTCCGGTATGTTCCTCCAATGATCCAGGACGTTGTGCCGAAAAACTTGTTGGCACAACTCCCTCATGCGAGCCATCACCCTCCTCCCCTCATCATTCATGATGATGGCTCCTGACCTGCCATCCACTAGGTATCCATAATCCCTAGGAGTGTGCCTTGTATGGGCCCTCTCCCATCTCCGTCCACGCTCCTGGGCATATCCAGGAGACCCCTGAACATCCGGTGTACCGACAGGGGTACCCTCTCCCGGAGTGCCACACAAAGGGGTGCCACCAAAAGGAGTGCCACCAGAGGGGGTGCCACCAAAAGGAGTGCCACCAAAAGGCGTGACATCTGCCGACGGCTGCGCAAAAGCCGGAGTAACTGGAGTGGACGTCCCCACAGGTGTGACAAATCCTGGAGGTGACCGAGCTCTAGCTGAACGACGAGACGGAGACACCGCGTCCGTGTTTCCACAGCAGCACCCCCCTGATCCTCTTGCAGTCGCAGTCCCTCCCTCTGGCCCAAGTCGCGAGCGTCGAGATCGTCTGCTCGAAGCTAAAGCATCTGATCGCGCCGAAGCTGATCTAGCAGAGCGCCCTGACGAAGAACGAGACAGCTCCTGATCTGCTATCTCTCTGAATCTCGCGAGCTGATCTGGAGACATACGTGCCATCATCTCCTGAAACTCCTCATCGCTCATCCCTCGACTCATCCTGAAAATGTCGATACCTGAACAGATGGAAAATAATGTTAGAATAATCAATTTAAACTATACAAAGCACATTAATAAAATCATTTTTGAAAAATCCCTCTTAAAATGCATATCTTATCTACCTTTATGGAAGATCTAAACAACGAATTAAGTAATACAAATCTCCAAGAATGAAGTATTCTATGGTCCCATGTTAATCTCCTGACACAACTCTGCATACACTGGAAGGTCGATAGACATGTCACCACAAAATAACGAGTCTGTCTCGTTCTCAAAAAATTCTACGACTTTTGTATTTCCATCATTGTTAGCCGATGCAGGCTCCAAGCTTGCGGTGGCCTCCACCCCTTGTAATTTCGATCCCTCTATTTGCATATTTTCTTCATCTATGCCTGGAACATCGCTTTGATCGTATACTCTCGCACCTCGAGGAGTGGAGGGTATAACATACCACCATCAAGGTTGTCGGGGATTTGGATAGAAGATTACCTGTTCACAAACACTTACAAACCGTCTTCAAACCATTGTGACATAAACCATGTCGTATTACAATTAGCAAGCAAATGCCTAGTTGCACCTGTTCACAATGGGCCGGCAACACAAAGGTGTCGCGCAAATCCATCCATTTTTTTTCGGAATCTATTTCACAGATGGACCTCGTCGAACTATTGCGCCAGCTCCTCCAAGTACCACTTTGAACCACTGCACGTCGAATATTATCATGGAGAAGCTACGGTAATCCACCGTAATAATACTTTGCAAATTCCCAAAATACTCCATCTCATCCACAACCGTGTTCCGATCCGTTGCTCGTCGCCGGCTCTCTTGCTCAAACCTTGCCATGACACCACAGTCCATTGTGGAGCGCATTTTGTCAATACGCTCCACCCGAAAATGTCGTCCGCGCGACCACGCTGCACTATATATTTTGTACTGCACATTGAAACACTCAAATTAGATGTAGCAAGAAAATTTAGATACGACACATTCTAAACCCCTCATTACCTTTGGACTACATCCCCTCGAGAACTCCCACTCCTCCATTGAGACCTCTGTCCCTTCGCTGGATGTTGCGGTCAAGGCTCCATGCAACCATCGTGTTGACATAAACCGCGGCATCTCCTCCATGCCTTCGGGATATCGAATCGGTCGGTGACGCGTACCGCGTCGGAATTCATCTCGCGCTTTCTCTCGATCTTGCCTTGCAATCTGGTACTTGGCGAGCCACGTCTCCATGGAGGCATGGTGCAACATACAAAAGCGATTCACCTTCTCTTCCATTGAGGCATCCATTCTTTTTTCTACCCCATTTCCAACCACCACATCTCCAGTCAGCCTGTCATCGTCCTTCAGCGTCCATAGCATTTCATTGTCTGGTTCCACCGTTGGTAGCCATTGTGAGATATGCACTAACGCCTCTGACACCAACCAACCTTCCGCCATGCTACCTTCCGGATAAGCTCATTGTCGCACAAAGCCTTTCAGGGTTTTCATGAAGCGCTCCAGGAAGAACATCCATCGCGTATGGACAGGTCCAGCAATCTCCACTTCATCCACAAGATGCACAAGAAGGTGAACTTGTATCGTGAGCATGCTAGTGGGTAGGTATTTCTCAAAGAGACAGACCGTCTCAACTGCTCCCCGCCTTGCGGATTCAATAGAGGATGTCTTAATATCTTTCTGTGAGATCCATTGCACCAAAGTCGACAGCTTGTAAATGGCCCCGCGAATTTCTGGAGTTAGGCATCCAGCGATCGCGATCGGTAGGACAAACTGCCACAAATGAGAAAGCATTAAGAATAATGGTCACTTTTCAAATTTCAAAATGTCCACGCTAATTAAAATCCATTCTGTTCACAAACCTGACATATCTTATGCCAATCATGGGATTTTAGCCCAGAAATCTGGTCATCTTTAGAAAATGCGGACCTGAGAGAACGCATCATACCCGTCGGAGTGCGGATAGACTTGATTACTTGCTTCACAATGCGCTCTTCTTTGGTAGACAAAACCCAGGGAGCACGAGGAAGCTGCACTCCCCCTTCAGCACTCGACTGCGGCCAAAGCGCCTCCATCTTACCTACCTCCTTTAAATCCATTCGTGACCCTATAGTGTCTCTCTTTCCTGTGATGTGGTCCCATAGCAAGCTGCCCACATTTTTGAAAATATGCATGGGATCCAACAAGTGGTTGACCTGTAAGTGGGTCCAATATGGCAACTCGTAGAAAACTGAGAACCGTCGCATTCCATTTGGATGTGAATCCGGGTTTACCATTTTCAGCTCGTACCAGCTTGCAGCGTTCATACGTGCTGGAGGTCATCCAAGAAAACCTTCCCTGAGTTCATGATCCTCCGCAGGAAAGCGGCGTGTCCTTGATATACCATCTTCTTCATGGTTCGTGACCTTCGGGAGTCTAACTGTGGCCCACACAATGGACATGCATGATAACCTGAGGTAACGAGACCTGCAAGGCGATCCACGACCTAGTGAATACTTGATTGAATGAAACAAAATATAGATATTACCGGCGAGAACAAAGGTCTGCTCACCTGAGCACTCTCCCAATCCCGGAAAGTCATGCATCGTCCACATGAGAATGGCTCGAATGTTGGCCGACCGCCGACCATCGCGCCTGCTCATATCTTGCACCGTGACCCCCTCCTCCCACAAAATCTTAAGCTCATCGACTAATGGACGAAGATACACGTCCATATTTTTTACTTTGTAGCGGCCCGGGACGAGCAAGCTAAGGATGAGATGTCTTTTCTTCGTAGAAAGCCATGGAGGAATGTTGTAGTTGACAAGCACTATAGGCCACACACTGTAAGAAGTCGAGCACAGACCGAATGGGTTCACACCATCCATGGCGAGACCGAGCCGAAGATTCCTTGGCTCTCGCGCAAAGCCTGGGAAGGTGGAGTCAATGTGGCTCCATGCGCGCGAATTTGCTGATATTCGTTGCATTCCATCCGTGGACCTATTCTGCACATGCCACGTTGTCAAGCTTGCCATGGCAGACGTGCAAAACATGTGGTTTATGCGGGGGATGAGCGGAAAGTGTCTGAGGACTTTTTGAGGGATGGTCTGCCCTTGCAAGTCCTGTCGATACCTGTGAGCACCACACTTTGGGCATGTCTCCATAGTCTCGTATTCATCTCGAAACAATATGCAGTCGTTGATACATGCATGGATGTTATTGTAGTCCATGCCATGCTTCCGTAAAACATGTCACGCATCATCACGAGACTCAGGCATGGTGTTTGCAGGTGGTAATATATGATATTTCAATAACCTGAAAAAATCATAAAACACCTTGAAAAATCCATCCATGTTTGCAATAATACTGTTTTAAAAAAAAACAATGAAGTCTGTGTGCAAGGTACCTGAATAACTCAGTCACACTCGTATCACTCCAACCGTATTTTGCTTGCACACTTAAGAGTGCAAGCAATGTCTTCAACCGAGATACTCGGCACCCATCATATAATGGTATGGATGCTTCCTCTCTAAGCGGGTCAGATGTCTCAACATCCATGGGAATCAATGCATCGATCATTGCCTCCATCTCAGGCTCCAAGATTGTAGGCAAGTCGGGAAGGTTGTCTGTCTCCTCTGGCATTGATGGTATAGATGGGCCTTGCGAGTGGTCGATTGGCTCCTACAATCCATCCATCGCACGTCCACGAACTCTTCTAATTGGCCGCAAAGGGTGCACTCCCCCTTGGGTCGAGACATCACCCCCTGGATACAAAATTTACCAACAAGACCCAATCTTATTGTGTATGGTTTTCAATTAGCTTAAGAGTACAATGCATGAAAAATGCTAACTTCAAATTACCGTTTGCTGAAAGTCTGCAATCGCCTGATCAATGATCTCAGATTGAAACTCGCCAAATCGTCGTACGTGTTCTATAGACAATCGGCGTTTTCGTCTAATTGCCAACTTGCATTGAGAGCAAGGACATGGGACACGCTGATTAAGATACGACTCGCGGTCTTGAACAATAGGACCTTCTTCATTTGCCATATTATCTACATTACAGCAAACAAGGCTTAAATGGATAGCTTTATGGAGATGTACGTCAAGTTGCAAGTTGACCATAAACCTTGCATTGTATATAGTAGTCGAGAGATTTTCCGATGTTATATCTCGGCCTTGTATCATGCTCAACGATTTGTTTGTCCCGGTAGATAATTTTTTGTTATATCTCAGCTTTGAGTATAAGTAATCCATTTTAAAATTAATGCGCGCCATCTATGAAATTTTATAACTATAGTAATAAAATTTATTTCAATCAATTCTACTCATAGTCATAAGACCTGAGAGAAATTATCCTATACTCAATTTAAGGGTTTCTTCTTCTATAACAATAATTTTGGGTTCATTTTGATGAAGTACGTGGCCGTATGCAAAGCACATTGCATACCATTATCAATACGTATATTATCTTAAATTTCCTTCCCTTCTCTCTCCCTCTCCCTCTCCCTCTCTTTCTCTCCCTCTCCCTCTCTTCCTCTCTTTCTCTCACCCTCTCCCTCTCCCTCGTTCTCTTTCTCTCCCTCTCTCATTTCCTCCCTCCCCCTCCCTCTCCCTCTCCCTCCCTCTTTCTCCCTCTCCCTCTCCCTCTCCCTCGCTCCCTCTCCCTCCCCCTCCCTCTTTCTCTCCCTCTCTCATTTCCTTCCCCTCCCCCTCCCTCTCCCTCTTCCTCTCCCTCTCCCTCTCCCTCTCTTTCTCTTTTTCTCCCTCTCCCTCTCTATCTCTCTTTCTCTCTCATTTCCTAAACAAGCAAAAAATAAAGTGATTTAAACATCCTCCAAGCAAAAGGGAGAGGGAGAGATACAATGCACTCTCCCTCTCTTTCTCTTTCTATCCCTCTCTCATTTCCTTCCCCTTCCTCTCCCTCTCACTCTCTTTCTCTCTCATTTCCTCTCCTAAACAAGCAAAAAATAAAGTGATTCAAACATTAAACAAGCAAAAGGGAGAGGGAGGGAGAGAGAGAATGCACTCTCCCTCCTTCTCCCTCTCTTTCTCTTTCTCTCCCTCTCCTATTTCCTCCCCCTCCCTCTCCCTCTCCCTCTATTTCTCTTTCTCTTTCTTTCCCTCTCCCTCTCCCTCTCCCTCTCCCTCTCCCTCTCCCTCTCTTTCTCTCTTACTCTCTCGTTTCCTCTCCTAAACAAGCAAAGAAGAAAGTAATTTAAACATTAAACAAGCAAAAGGGAGAGAGAGAGAGAGAATGCACTCTCCCTCTCTTTCTCTCCCTCTCCCTCTCTTTCTCTCCCTCTCTCTCCCTCTCCCTCTCCTTCTCTTTCATTTCCTCTCCTAAACAAACAAAAGAGAACGATTTAAACCTTCAACAAGTAAAAGAAAGAGAGAGGGAGACTCACCAATGAGATATGGCGAGCGTGGGCGGCTTCTCTTTGCAACGAGGGCTCCTCCTCTCCTTCGTGAACAATGACGGTGGCGGTGGCGGCGACGGCGGCGGCGGCGGCAAGTCTCTTCCTCCTCTTCTCTCACAAAGCCTTGGCTCTCTTCCTCGCTCTCTCCCTCGCTCTCGCTCTCAAAAGGCAAAGAAAACAAAATGAAAACGGCGCTCTGGTTTCGGCCACGCTTTTTTTCCCTGCGGCGTTGCTATATGCGTCGCTAAATGCGACGCAAATAGCGACGCATATAGCGACGCCAATAGCGACGCCTATAGCGATGCAGATATCCGCCGTCGCTAATCGGCGTCGCTATTGCCCCATTCCCTTGTAGTGTGGCACTGCCATAGCCTCCACCTACAAAACAGGGCTATCTAAAAACCCTTAGACTCTCATGCATTAGGTAGAATGGGGTTACCTCACAACCTATCCTAATTGCAGGGATGATTCACACAAATAGTAAGAAATTGTATCGCCTTTGTATTGTCTTTACTCCGTTGTCTTTACTCCGAACCTGAGCATATGAAGAACCATCATTCAAGGATTTTGTTTCCAACCTTGATTCTGAACTATAGGGCTGCCCCATAAAGATCCCCTGACGAATTGTTTGTTGCCCACATGCACCATCTTGGATCTACATCAATGATCAACCACTTCACCAGGCGATCAGGTGATCAGGCGATTGCAACTTATTTAACAATAGTATAAGTCCTTCTACCTTCATATAAAATGCTATATTTTCATACATGATTTACTGCTTGAATTTTTTCATTGAAAGACCATCCCAAGACATAATTTCTCCTTGTATGTATATTTAATCTTAGACATTCCCAATTTCTGATTGACAAATGCAATGGGATGGTACCACTTTTCCCAAATCTAGGCTAAAAAAATAGATGATACTATACACCATAGCCACAAAAATTTTATAAAATATCTCATCCCTTTTAGTTTCTTTCAAGATTGGTGCTTTTTCCAATTCTTGCTTCATATCCTTGAAGGATACTTAACACAGATCACTCCAAACAAAGATGCAGTTAAAGGACAATAGATTTGTCAATAGCAATGTCCTCTCAGTCCCATTGCATTAATAAATTGTTGATAATATCCAACTAATGATTATTGAAAGCTATGCACTTCTCTCAGAGTACTTGGAAGACTCATAATGACGATAATCTTTAACTTTTTAGGATTGGTTGCAATACCAGTCAAGCTAACCACATGGCCCATCAACAATCCATAGGGTACTCCAAAGAAGCATTTCCTTGGATTAAGAGCAATGTAAAACTGCCTACAATGCTTGACATACTTTCTCAAAATGATCAACTATCTCCTTCTTGTGGTGGTTGCCCCCACATCATCAATAAAAACTTTTAGCTTCTCTCAGGAAATATCACCAAATTTTTTTTTAGTTGTATTTTTCCAAGACCCTAGCACATTGCATAATCCAAAAGCCATAACATGATATGCAAAGGTCTCAAATATAGTGATAAATGTTGTTTTTAACTTATCTTCCTCTGTGATAGCCATTTGGTTATAATTGGCAAAGCAATCTATAAATAATTAGATATCCCTACTCAGTAACCAATCTAGAATCCAATCAATAAATGGCAGCAGATAGTATTCTTTGACTGTCTATTTACTGAGCTCCCTAAAATCTATGCAAAGCTAGATTTGATTATTTTCCTTTTTCATGTTAACTATTGGCAAACATCACTCCATGTATTGTACAGGAAATATCAGGCCAACCTTACATAATTTGTGTGGCTCCTCAAATAGTCTATCCCTTAGCTCAAAAGGCATATGCCTCACTTTTTGCCAAACATGACAACTATCTTCCTTCAAGGGAATAGTATACATAGCCAAACTAGGAGGAATACCCCTCATCTCATCATAGCTCTAATAAAAAATCTCACAAAATTCTTGGATCAAGAACATGTAATCCTTCCTTTCTTTTAGACTAAGAATAGATCCTAATTTAATCAACCGTGGATCATTCAATGTACTGAGATCTAGCTCAATCACATTTGCATCTCTAATTTTGTCCTGAGCTTCTATTGGCTCATTCAAAGTCATCGGGTAGACATCTTCTCTAGTGGATCCCTCTCTTGATTCATCGCTTGATGAAGTCTCACTACCAAAAGGATCCTTTAATGCATGTAATTCTATCAAAGATATAGGTACTCTCTTGCTTTAAAGAGATTGAGGATACACATGCACTATTATGCATGTAGTACCTCTGCCAAAAATTAGACAACCAGTGGGTATATCAAATTGATAGTAGGATTGCAAGATCCATGTCCTTCCTAATAATACTTGATAGCTTGGCCGCCCTGAAAACCTAATAATCCCAAAGTTAAACATGCATTCCACATTGGCAATAATCACGTGGACTTTAGTAATGCAACCTTCCAATTGTCTTAAACTGTCATCAGCCATTCAAAGAATTGTGAAGTATCATTTTGGATTTCCAGTCCTAGCCTTTCCATCAATTTTGAACTCATAATATTGATGGAGGATCTCGTATCCACAATGGCATGATCCATTAATATGTTGTCAAATGATATATTGCTACCCATGGGTAATGCTTTTTAATATGTTCAAATGAGTCATCTCCCGAGTCCTAAGCTATTCCTAGGGATTCAATGATATACCCAATGCGAAGAATCTTCTTAAACTCTTTACACACTCCTAGAGATAACTTGATCAACTATAGGAGGTTTAGATTTGAGTTTATCTTGCAAAGAGAATTGGCTAAGTCAAATTCATGATAGCTATCAATGGTCATATTCTCCCGTCTTACCATTCCTTCTATTGGTTGCTAAATAGGCTTCGGTGCCTCTTTCTTGGCTTTTACCCTCTTCTTTGATATTTCTTTATTTAAGTTAGATTTTCCGTTAGGAGCTTTTTAGAGGCTTGGTTTCCACATCGCGGTTAAGAACGTGCATCTCCTTATCACCTTCTTTATGGTTTGTCCTAATAGGTGTTACATTATCTCTAAAACCTTCTCTAACTTTTTGTTATCTTGTAATGCCTCTTAAATTGGAAGCCTCAGTGGTGTTGACATGCATAGCTTCGATTAGGCTGATACCATTACTACTGGGAAACTCTTCTATGATAGATATTCTTTTCTACAATATTTTCTTTGATTCCTCGTCCTACTGAAAGTTATTTCTTTGTGACCGATGATTAATCAAACTTGGTTTCTTAGTCCCTTGCTAAAGCGAGCTCATCTTACTCCAGCAAGTATTAGCTAGATGGTCGATATTCCCGCATAGGTCACATTTAATATTAGGGCTATTTTTCTATAATATTGTGTTATCATGTCAATATAATGCTTCATCATGTCCTTGACTTCACTAAGAACATTTGATGCACTAGACTCATAACTATGATCATCCGATTTCCATTCAACTGGCCTAATCACGTGGTCATGCATCGATTATGTTGATTAATTGGTATAACATTAGAATTTGTCGTTTGGCTTTAATTATTTAGTGGAACCATTTGGCTAGCCATTGACATAGCAACATTAGGAGAAGCGGGTAGCACGGGCACATTCTGCATTATGCTTTCTCTTCCATTCGAATTGGTCATAGGTATACTAGTCATACCTTGACTTCCATTGATCAATGCCAAACTATTTTTAGGATGTAGACTCAAATTTAGGTTTGCCCTAGATGTGTAGGCCACTTGTAAATGTGACTCTACCTTCTCAACTCATGTAGTAGCAGTGCCTATATTAGCAAGAGTAACACTACTCAACTACACTTGAACATTGAAGTCTAATCCATGTAAAAAGTATTGTAAATGGGCAGTAGGCGGAATAGGAATAGAGGTTTGCAATTTGCAAAACATTTCTTTCAGATTCTTGGCATAAGCTTGAGCATTCTCATGGGGCTCTTGATGTATCACATTCAAGACACATAGCCAATACTGATTACCTCTCTCAGGGGCAAACTCTCTTTGAAAGGCTGCAAAGAATAAGTTGATTATGGTTATGGTTCCGGCTTCTAAGCCATATTACCACATTGCAGCTCTTCCTTTTAGAGACATGTTGACACACATCATGAGATGTCCTTCGTCCTCAATGTCTTCATAGTTTTCTCGCTCAATCTCTCATATACATATACATTGTTTTGATAGAATTTGCTATCTTTGGCTCTGTCTTTCTCTCTCTCTCTCTCTCTCTCTCCCTCTCTCTCTCTCTCTCTCTCTCTCTCAATATACATCTCTCCTCGCTACAATACTCAATAATAACTCTCCATAATCCTTCTTAGGTCATGGATGCACCTCCCAAGAGGTATGTATGTCTAATGAGAAGAGGCACCAGAGCCACTACAGTGTCTCTTCATATCTCACTACTGTCACTGTCTCTTCAATCTTCTCTTCAGTCTTTAGCAACTGCTTCTTCCATTTTTTTTAGCTCTTTTGAACTTACATTCATCCTTCAAAAGTTCAACCTTCAACCTTCAAAAGAGTTCAACCTTCATCAATCATCAATCCATGCTTCATACAGAAGAAAATTAGAACAAAACATAAGCTATACAGAAGGTATCATAACCAATCAGAACCTCAACAGAACCTATCATATCATCAAAGAGCCTCGTATTTCTACTAAAAATCATCATAGACTTTCAAAACATAATCAATATCATCCAAAACACTCTCAAACACTTCCATTATCAACCATACATCACTCTAAATCCATCCAAAATTAATCATTTAGACCTTAAAAACAATAAAAATCAATCAACAATTTAGTCATTTTCCACTCTCAACACATCCCCACACTTAGAAAAGAAGCATCCTCGTGACCTAAGGAAAAGAAGAATATAAGTTCAATAAAGAGCTCAATTTGATCTTCTTTAGTATCTTCAATAATCACCCCACCACGACCCCAACTTATCACCTGTATCTCTAGAAAAGAATACTATTAAAGGAAAAATTCATTATTCATTGACACATATGATAAACAATAAAAAATCATGACAAATTTGTGAAGCATATAAGAGGTTCTTCAACTCTCCATCGTAGGCTTGCCATCCACCATCACCATCAATAGTTGAAAAGAGAGCTCTCGAACAAATTATTCAACCAACATGAACTCATCACATAAAAATTAATACAACACATACACAAACACAACCATCTGAATGGCACCTCCCAAAGATGTTTCATTAAGAAGCACAAAAGATACATCCAGGGGTATCAATGAAGATGATCCCTCTTGAAGGCTTGATGATTTTGAAAGCGATCCAGGGATAAAGACTCATCTACAAAAGATATTGGAGGATTCTGAAAGAATTGAAGGCAGCACATCCATTCTAGCAAAACAAGGTATCTGCTAGGTAGACAAAGGGCATGAAAATATAGGACATCCAACTGTTGGGAATCAATGCTCACATTGACATTCATACAAAGCTTTGGAATGGCCTTTTGATCATTATGGAAATGCCTATGCATATATGCTCAGTACCAAGCAAAATGGGCTGTCAATCTCACTAAAGGACTTAGAGATTGTGAATATTGTTGAGAAAAATGGAGGTAATCTTAGTATGCTTGACTAGCACTTGTCCAGTCCCCTGGAATTAATGGCCAATTAATCTGTGGTGCTGTGAGAGAATCAGTTGAGCTCCATCCTCTTCTTCTCGGAATCTGTTGATCAAATCCTTCATACCCACTAACCAACTAAGGGGATTGAGAAATAGAAGTGGCAGGAGATGGAAGTGGAATAAGTAAAAGGGGATGAAGAGATGGATAGGCAAAATCATAAAATGAGGAATAAGCTAAAGAAGGAGTGGCTAAAAATTTAAGCGAATCAGTTAGGAAAGGTGTCAATTGATAAGCAGGAAAAGTAGAAGGTATAAGGATAGATGGAGAAGGACATGCTAGAGAAGGGGAAAAAACTCGATCTTCTATGAAAGAACAATAGGTAAAGATTGGAATTTGAGGAAAACCTTGAGGTTGGAAAAGGAGAGGTAAGATAGCTGTGCTGAGTTGGTTTGATAAAGGGAGAAATAAGAATCATAGCGATGGGCCATTTGTTGATAGTACAATAAGCTAGGAACAGAGGGACCTAAAACAGATCGTCGATGGTAGGCATCAAAGAGGGATGAAAATCATCAATTCTTTACCTTTCTTTTGATCATCTTGCAGCAAAAGCTTTATAATCTTCACCATCGGTACTATGTGCACTATGTTTTGATTATATTGAATGTTGAAAGGTGAGTCCTTGTAAGTGAAAGCTCTATATTAATGTGATGTTTCAGGCTTTTATTGCAGACTAGACTTACATTCGCTTTCATGGGTATAATTATCAGAGATACTACCAGCTTAAAGAGTTGCATACTTATGCCTCATGGATAAAAGAGAAAATGAAAGTTGGATTGGATGTTTATGCATATTTCAATAATGAATATCATGGTTATGCACCATTCAATGCCCTGGATCTCAGAGAAATGGTGTTGGATGCAATGTAATGTCTAACATATTAGTGTGGTCACCTAAATTCACCATAATCAAACAAACAGCTGGCATAACGGTGGTTAAGGTGGTTGAGATTTTGCTGGGACATGTAATCTCACCCTGTAAACGGTCTCCTATCAAGGCTCTTTGGGTTATGGCTGGCTCACTAGCAGACATCAACCAAACTTTGAAAAAGAAGGAATCTGCAAGGTGATAAGCTTCCTTTTTGGTATTCTTTTATAGGTTTTTTTGGGGGCAAAAACAAATATTCATATTTTTTAGAAGGTATGTAATTGCATCAGTTTTCTGACTTCTACATTGTAAAGTAGTTAAACAATTGCAGTCAAGAGTCATGGTGGTCCTTGGCACCAATATCCTGGACAAGATATACAGAGGATGGATCGATTTGCATCAGTAAAAGAGGCTTGCCACCTATTCTTGTTTCCTGTCTTGTCTTCTATTCACATTCATTGTCTTGCCAAGAGACAAAGGTCTTGACAAAATTGACATTCAAATTGACAAGCATGGCTAGGTACCAAGATAGTCTTACTCTAGCCACCTACAACATCGAAGCAATTAGCAGGGACATTAAGCAAGGGCTATTTTGGAAGTGGGCTCTTGAGAAGAACCTTTTTGCAATTCTTGTGTGCAAGAGCACAAACTGCATTCCTTTAGTGGCAACTATTTCTTACATGGGGGATGCTTGTGCTTCTCTAGAGAAAGCGAAGGAGAATTAGGTTGTGTCACCTTGGTCAAGGCAAACAAGACTTTCAGTACTATGTGCACTTGACTTCAGTACTATGTGCTACCCATGCTATTAGGACCAGGCTTAATAGCTGGTATGCAACTCATTGGGGGAATCATGGCTACCCATTGTGGTTACTCTATTTACTGATTTTGGTCAAACATTCGTCTGGTCATTGGTATTGCAATAAGCTATTGCAACCAGAGGAAGAGAAAGTTAGTGCTGTCTCTGTAGGAGAACAACAACCCAAAATGGACATTTTTGCTCTGATATAGTTGATCTGATGCTCTGATGCATGGTTTGGTGCCATGGTCAACAAGTTAGAGACCTATAGCAATAGTTTATAAAACAATTTGCAATTATTCAAGCTAGCCCTGTATGTACATCTTGGTAAACATGTTGTATTCAGATTCTAGATTTTACATTATGACAAGTAAGCATCTCCCTCTTAAGGGTTTTATGCCATGCAGGTCCCAAGAACCCCCCAAGATGCAACATATGGCAGGAGGCCCACCGCACTCCCCCAGTTTGCCATGTCATAAGTCAAAATCAGTTATTCCAGAGATATATCAGAACATCAATTATCACACTTTATACATGTAAAACCAGAATTTCACCTTTGCATTAGAATCACACACTTTTGTATTAGGTAAATTTTCCTCTCTTGACATGCTTGCAAGTGATATAGTTGCAACCAAGAGTCATGGTGGTCCTTGGCACCTACATCCTGGATAAGACAAACAGAGGATGGATCGATTTGCAGTAGTCATAGAGGCTTGCCACCTATTCTCGTTTCATGTCTTATCTTCTATTCACATTCATTGTCTTGCCAAGAGACAAAGGTTTTGACAAAACTGACATTCAAAATGACATGCATGGCTAGGTATCAAGCTAGTCTTACTCTAGCCACCTACAACATCGAACCAATTAGCACGGACATTAAGCAAGTGTTGTTTTGGAAGTCGGCTCTTGAGAAGCACTTTTTTGCAATTCTTGTGTGCAAGAGCACAAACTGCATTCCTTTAGTGGCAACTGTTTCTTACATGGGGGATGCTTGTGCTTCTCTAGAGAAAGTGAAGGAGAATCATGTTGGGTCACCTCGGTCAATGCAGACAGGACTTTCAGTACTATGTGCACTTGACTTTCAAGTCACTTAGCTGACCATGCTATTAGGCTAGGCTTAATAGGTGGTATGCAACTCATTGGGGGAATCATGGCTATCCATTGTGGTTACTCTATTTACTAATTTTGGTCAAATATTTGTCTGGTCATTGGTATTGCAATAAGTTATTGCAACCAGAGGAAGAGAATGTTAGCGTTGTCTCTGTAGGAGAACAACAACCCAAAATGGACATTTCTGCTTTGATACAGTTGATCTGATGCTCTGATGCATGGTTTGATGCCATGGTCAACAAGTTAGAGACCTATAGCAATAGTTTATTCTAGACATTGCCAATTATCAAGGGTGTGGCTCATTCCACAATATACACCCAGTTATAAGCCAACTGACGACCATAGCCATACTATATTAAAAAAATGTGTTACATGAAAGAAGCTTATAAAACATTGCAAAATTGTACCTGGACTGGAGCTTAGTGATGGTGACCGATACTACAATCTATGACGTCTTTTATTTCTCTATCATGAAATCTGTGCACCTCCACTCAATTGACAGAGTACGGCCTCCTATGTTGCAGAATGGAAAAAGGGTAAAAGAAGAGAAGGCGGGAGTTCCAAAACGTTATAGAGGGAAAATATATTAAGGTTAGTGTTTCAACGGTAGGATGAGAACTTTTTAAATTTTTTTTGAGTTTATCAATATTTATTTTCTCTATTTCATTTTTGAAGAATTCTAGAAAAAGATAAGTCACATGATGATATTAATAGCATCACCAATTTGTTATAAAATCTTACCCCCCCGGCCTTCGATGACTCAACTCTTGGTGATTTTTGGTGCGTGCACCACATCAATTATCTTTGTGAGTACAATGAGTAGACTTTGTCGATCATCATCATTCCAAACGCAAGTCTTGTAGAGATTTTCGATGTCTCATCAAAATTGGAAGACTTAAAGGGATCTTGGTAACACTCAAGATTCCTTAAATTAAAAATGTTTTGTCTCATCAGTGATAATATTAGCTACCAAGACTCATGGAATTATTTACATATCTAATAGATTCTACATCTCTAATAGACCCGTTTCCAACATCTAGTGTTTAATTGGATCTTATATATCCTTTAATATTCCTATCTATCCAATGCTTCAAATCAATTTGCATATGTTGCTGACATTGGCACCTTAAAATCTCAAGAAATACCCCAATGACTCGTTGTTGGTATATTATTATAGACAAGGGCTCTTAAAAATAATACTAATTATTATCCCAAAAATATATTTGCAATATAGACTATATCTCTATAATAGTCTACATCTTTGGCTCAACAAACAAAATTTTGTTGATGTTGATTATTCAACCTTTAAGAGAGAATTAGATTTGTCTCTACTAGTCATGGGACGGTTTCATGGTTTTTCTTTGGAGATCTTTTAAAAAAATAAAACACAAATTGGATAAGAATATGAAAGGTCATTAGATGATGTAAAAGTAGAGTCAACCTTTTATTTTGATATGTAAATTCACTTACTTTTTGTTTTTAAGTTTTGAATTTCGTTAGAGAACATAATTTCGTATGCATATTGTGGGAGCTATACATGTGTATATGTGGAATTAAAGTCATATGCTCTTACTTAGCAATATGCACGAGGGAGGGAGAGTGAGTGAGAGTGAGTGAGAGAGAGGCATGATTGCCTTAGAGGCAATCATGACTCTCTCTATACAAATATTCTTTTTAAATTTTGCAGGTAGACTCCTCAGTAGACACAAATTGTGTTTGGGGTTCGACTCCCCTTGAGTTTATCTTTATTTGTTTCATTTACTCTCACATTGATGTTGATTATCACTTGTCTACATGACAGGTGAACAATGTCCAAACAGAATTTAAAAAACAACACTTTGATGAAGGTTGTGATTGAAATCAACTATGAAGGTATAATCCTAATTTGTTTCAGGTATAATCGTGATTTGTTTTAGGCCCCTCTCACTAGTGTGTAATAGTACCTGATTTCCATTACGAGTGATGGCATAAGCATGGCTTAGATATCTCTAAAAATAATAGTAACCATTATGTTTATTTTGATTCAGTCTCACATTCATAATGCTTATCACTTGTCTACATGACGGGTTCATTATAGGACAATAACCATTATTTTTAGTTTCAGCCTCATGTTGATTATTACTTCTGAACTATAGGACAATAAACATAGTTTGTTTTAGTTTTAGTTTCAATTTCAACCTCATGTTGAACTATAGGACAATAACCATTATTACTTCTGAACTATAGGACAATAACCTCATGTTGAACTTAGAGCACTAGAACAAGGTCATCTCCCTCATAGAGATGTTGTGCTACCTCAACGATGACACACCAATCTTTCTGAACTGCCACGCTAGGAAGACCATCTTGATATGCACTATCATGAAGAATCTTAGGATACTGATGATGCGTGGAGTCGGGGTTGCCTTCCTAAATTCATTGCTCTACATAAGCCTTGCATGTGAATATCAAAGAGAAGGTGTAGTCAAAGCATGCAACCAATCCCAACTAGTGTACTGGGAGTATATTGACAATTAGATGTAGCAGTGCCACATCTCCATATATACCAGTTAAAAGCCTAATAATTTGGATTAGAAATAATTAAGGATATTAGTTCGTAAGGTTCTAAGCTCTTCAAAATTTGTAAGGTTGTAAGGTCTTCAAAATTTTACTGGTAGTGTAGAAGCAGAATCCATATGCAAGTTGGGATATGGAAGTCTCATATCCTCTTCTGATTTTTTAAAATTTAAGATCAAAATAAGGTCATGGTGTTTGGATTTGCAATACCATCTTCTGTTGCTTGTGATACTGGACAACTAGTAGGGCCTATGATAAATATGAACAATCATAAAGGAGTGTTATAAATTACTAGCATATATAGCCCCCAACCCAAACACATGCATGCTCTCTTGATAAAGGGCATGCCTAAGCACAAGTTGTTGACATTGGCACCTTTAAATCTCAACAAGTAACCTAACAATCCATCGTTGGTATGTTCTTATAAAAGTGTAGTGAACTCATCAATATTTAAGGACTCAAATAAATTCCTAATTATTATCCCGAACATATCTCTTTTAATTTTTTGCATAGCATTGATGGCATGCCATCTTTTAATCTTTTCGTATTATTCATTTCAAGCTTTAAGTTTTTCCAACCTCACTTATGATTTGAAAAGTTGTGTGAAAGTAATTCACTCAATTCTTATGCAATAGTTAGAGGCTGTGGGGGAACCAATACAAGTCACAAACTCGAGCCCCCTTACTCCAATGGAGAGGACTAAAAGGGCACTTAGGTAACTTACAAGTTAGCCCATAAAAACAACTTTACAAAGTAGATGCAAAAACATTCAACTTAATGACTATCACTAAAAGAGTATTAAGCTAACTTCCAAGTTATGGAGTTTTTTATCTGTCGAGTGCTTTGCAATTTACCATATTTTTTGACTGTGTAGATAAGAACTTAAGACCTTATCATATTATTCCAAGCATCCTTCAATTATGGGTTGAATCCTTCCCTTTCTAGAGAGGAGGCATTGAACCTAAATAGAGACTGGCTTCCATTTCTTTCTCCAACTAAACCGATCCTTCTTAGATGGACTTCCTAGGAATCTCACATTCCAAGATATCAAAGAGAGCCAACTAATTAACATTGTATCTTTTTTTGAGCCTCCATAATCCTGAATAGAAAAATAGTCTTATCAACGAAACATTTGCAAGCAAGCTTTTAAAGGGAAAGCTTTTCTTTCTCACCACCATTAGATGCCGAAGACTTTGGTGGTTGAATTTCTTTGTTTCCATCTTGCTTTAACTTTGACATCTCTAGGATTTGGGTTCCTCCTTTTGAGGATTGTTTGTTTTCTTGGATTTACCCTTCTCAATCTATGAGCTTTTTTCTTTTTACTTCTTTTGTGACTATGTTGCATGAAGTTCTTCCTTGTCTTCACTCTTTTCTCCTTGGGTGCTTCTTAGCTCCATTCCTTTGCAAAGTACCCACGTTCTTTGCATATAAAGCATGTAACCAAGAAGAGAGAGAATTCTACATTGACCAGCAACTCAATCCCATTAGGATAATTGATGCCAAGAGGCATATTCCACGGTGAAATAAGAGTCCTACTTCACTTCTAGTGTCTTATATGATAATCTAGGCTATGGATCTTCAACCTTCATTAATCTCACTGGATTCATGATGCCAAAATTAGGCCATTCCTGTGCATGTATTTTTGGTGTTACATGTTACTTGACTCACAACATACATAATGTACAAGATAATCAAATAAATTCCTCCATCATATGCTCAATAATTAAGGTCTGATGCTAAAAATCTTGAAAATGCCCAAATTCTTTAGAATCAAGCAACTACAGCTCCAATTTTGCTACTTGGAAGCCTAGATCCCTTAGCAACTTTGCTAACTCATTCAATCTTAAGTAAATAAGCTTGCTTTTGCACACATTAGTCACAACCCCAGATAGCTCTAGAAAACTTTCATACACTTTCATCAAATACATCTACTAGTTGCCTCTCTACTTGCACAATACTGGTAAGTTATTGTTGGCAAAGAATTGGGAAACCAAGTGTCTTCTTAATGGTATAGGAAGCCCCTTGCTTACTCCATGTTGCACCTTCAAATCCAAATTCCTAAGCAAAGGTTTGGTGATTATGGTAGCAAAGAGTAATGGGACAATGGGACACCCTTTGGCATTGACATCTTTACCTCAAATGGACCTAAGCATAGACCATTAACAAATACATTCCAAAGAGATTGAAACATACCTACATAAATTCCATGATTCCTCCTCCATCATCTATCATAGTGATGAAGTCTTGTTGCTTCTTTTGCTTCATCAATTCATAAAATTAATTTGTCAAAGAACCAATCCCATAAGATACCATTTCCCTTAGACAAAATTTTGGCAACTTCACCTTTATGTTTTTGCAAATCCTCCATGTAATGCCCCACTTCTTAGAGAATTTGATAAAACATCCCATTACTAGAACACTTAGAAAGAGTCATAATAATATACTCATTGCATTGCTAACTACTAACATGCAATCCTCTTTGAAGTCAATCTTGATCTTTGCCATACATATTGGTAATCTCAGTTATGATAGCAATGGATCTCATCTAGTTCTATGTTGGATTAGACATTGGATTATTGGTTTGTTTCCAAGCATCCTTCAGCTATAAGTTGAATCCTTCGCTTTCTAGAAAGGAGGTGTTGAAAGAGAGGGGCTTACATTTCTTTCTCCTACTAAACACATCCTTCTTGGATGGACTTCCTAGGCACCTCACATTCTAAGAGATCATAGTGAGCCAACTAATTAACATTATATCTTTGTTCGAACCTCCATAATCCAAAATAGCAAAATAGCCTTGTCAACAAAACATTTGCAAGAAGCTTTTAAAGGGAAATTGTTTATTTCTTACCTCCATTAGACTTCAAAGAATTTGGTAGTTGAAATTATTGTTTTCCATCCCGCTTTAACTTCAGCATCTCTAGGATCACGGGACTGATAATTAGGTTTCTCCTTTTGAGGCTTGTTTGCTTCCTTGAATTTACCCTTCTCAACCTATGTTTTTTCCTTTTTGCTTCTTTTGAAGTTCTTCCTTATCTCCACTATTTTCTCCTTTGCTTCTTCTTATCTCAATTCCTTTTTGGGCATTCCTTTGCAAAGCACCCATCTTCTTTGCATTTGAAGCATGTATCCAAGAAGTGGGAGAATTTGACATTAACCAACAACTCAATCCCATTAGGATAAAAAATTTGGAGCATGTCAAGAATCTTCTTCCTCTTATCCCAAAGTACAAGAGGTCACTTGCTCCACTAGTTGATATTATTGTAAGAATATAGAGCGCTCTACCTAGCACATTACTTCTCCATCTAGCAAAGTAGGAAGTCCATGAAAACTACCCCATATTGGGCATTCAATTTGCAAGACCTCCTCAGGAATAAAATCATGATGCCATGGAAGCATGTAATTAAGGCTCACTTTAAGCCAAACAAGTGAACCCAAAACCCAATCTCTTTTTGCTTTAGAAGAAAGCAAGACCCAAAAGAAGTCTAATGGCAAGCAAAACAATGTGAGCACCACTTTGATCCATAGGTGAGCCAGAACAATCTAGCAAACTCATCCACAAGGGGGACCTTCCCTTAAAATACATGTACATGTTGCATAGAGAATACTTAGCATTGCTTTGCCGAATGCATGGCAACAAGGATACCACTCATGCACATAGCACTTGCTCCCCAAATTCTATTGTGAATCTCTATTAATTCTCATTGAAACATTTTTTGTCACCCCCCATCTTCTTCTCTAGCTCTTCCATGTTTATGCTAGCAACGACAATGTTAGCATAATCCATCTCCATCCCATTGTCTTGCTTCTATTGCTTTATGTTAGTGCTATGTGTTCCATCATCTCTTACTCCTTGTTCACCCCCTAAATATGCTACATGCATGAAAGTGGGAGTATATGCCACATGTTGGTAGGAAATGTTGCTTTTTTAATGAACTTAATACAACTACCCTAGTTAATAGACCATGTGCCATGACTATCTATTGAGAGCTCCCCTCTTCAAGTTTTCACATACTCAAGAGGTGCTATGTCTTCCATTTAAAGAAAAGGCTATTACAATTTGAAATGTTTCTATTTTGCTAATGGATGGATATGCTCCTTGTTTGTAACGGGCTCAAATAACTCTTGATAACTATTTGTGCTTGTATGGATGCTAGGTATATCCCACACTTCAGGGGGATTTGAGGGGAATTTCAAGATTTAGAGCCATGGCATTGAGTTGAATTGAATGAGATTCTTCTTTGTTTTAATGTGACAATGAAATATTTATATTGTTAAAAATGATATTTTATTTGTGGATGTGTAAACTATTTGTGCTATGTGAGTACGAATTAAAAGTTATCAAAAATGCACAAATGTATCTTATAGCACATGTACATTTTGGACGCATGCAAACATATCCATTACAAGTGTGTATCGACATTGTCTTATTTGAGATTGACTACATGGTTGATGGTTAGGCCTATCAATTGTGATGTATATTACTTAACATGACTATATAATCATGACTATGTTAGATATTCTATACAAATTTGTTTTGATTTACTATGCATGCACATTATCCTATGATCCATAGCTTCATAATTTTATCCAATAAACATAGCTATATTAGGTGATATATAGAAATTTGCCTTACTTTACCATATAGACACTTATTTTACTAGTTATAGCTTCACATTTATCTAGTAAAATTAAAAACCTAATTCCAATTTAAAAAACCCTAGTTACTAACTAGAAAAAAATGTGTATTTACTAGTTATAAGGCTATTTACCATCTAGTTTAGTGTCTAAAGTTCCTTGTGCATGTGTGCGTGTGTGTGTGAGAGAGTGTGTGATGCGAGAAAGATATGATCAGACTGTGTTACAATGGAGTAATATCTGTAAGTGCGTCGACTATATAACCTGGCGATCGTCTGCTATTGACTGCTTGGGCAGCAGCGACAGCTCTTATATACGATCTTCGTCCGTTATATACATCTATGGATAATGGATAATGGCATGACGATGCTCTATAATTAATATTATCGCCACCGAGTAAAGGACCCAAAGGCCCTACTCGCCTTGTTGACTACTCGGCGAAAGCTGCCCTCCCGCCCACTCCTCCGCGCTTGACTAATGGGCCATCAGCCAATCAGACTCCGACAGCGCATCGTAATCTTCTCTCATCCTAGCGTCCAGTGCGCCGTCGACGCGTGGCAGAGAGTCTAGATCCTCGGAACTTCTCTTCTCCCGTACTGTGTCGGAAGATACTCAACCAGCTTGTCCGCGCTCTGAGATGCGTAATTGTGACTCCCCAGGGTCATACATGCCCATTGCCACCCACACAACACGACTAGTCAGACTTTTGTAAAGTCTAACGAGTAAAGTTAGCCCCTTTTATACGCAAGCATGACGCTTGAAGAAGGTGCCACATGCACCTCATGGCTTTACTTGGTAGTAGAACCATAGTGATGAGGAGTGCACAAGTTGCGGCTGAAAAGCCAATATGACTTTTCCTATAAAACTTATGTAACTAAAAAGTTCCAAATGAGAATTATATTTTTGTAGGGCTGAGAATGGTGGATTTGAGATTTAAAAGAGAAAGTGAAAACCTAAACTAAAACTTATATACACCTGTACTTTCTTGTATATATGTTGACTAATTCTTATTCTATTATAAATGACACTACAACATTCACAATTCTGCCCCAATACATTATAAGTACCATTTAATATAATATATGTTCAAGTGTAAAATCATCATCTCTTTGATATCATAGAACTTGAGGAGTGAATTAGTAGGTGGTGTGTTGCACATGTACTATTGATAGCGACGCATGAAAGTTTGTTAAAGATGCATGACTAAAGTTTTAAAGGAGCAAATAAATTTTCATCTAGCACTATAAGGGATATAGGGAATATTGACATTTATTTTTTCCATGAAGAAAAAAAAAACCAAGTACCAATGTATGTGTCGAAACAAGCACCAAATGAGCAACACATTATTGTTGAATATACTTATGCAAGTTAAAAGTATCATTACTACAAAATTTGGTGCATGTACTAACAAGCATACGAACACAAATGAAAATATATACAAGTGTCTACATCATTCATAAGAAAAGACTTAATGCGGCTTGTTCGAATGTACCCGTTACTATTGGAGATGTTTCATGGCTTCAATGACTGCAATCTCAATTTGAGGTGGACAACATAATTAGAACATTAAATGCATTGGTTGTAATCTAATTTGGGTGCCAGTCTAGTTTGCTAGTTGGGATCAAACAATGTGTTTCGTAGCAATTATCATCAACAACAAAGCCTTTGATTATAGAGGTGACACGTCAATTTTAGCTACTAAATTAAGTAGTTCGAGTGTAGTTACTGTAGTTTGATCAAGCTAGAAACATCGATCTAGTCTGATGTCCATCTTGCAAAATTTGTTGAACAGATAGTGGCTTTCTTGATTGCACTATTGGTAGAACTATCATGATTAATGGTGTGTCATCCATTCTACTGCTCTTTGAGCTAAAGATGAAGAGGATTCTATAGTGAATTCAGCAAGTTATCTGCCATCACATTTTATACATCTATTCCTATTAATATTGACAATCCAAACTTGATTGGAAAAAGAGGAGCAAGGCAACGCCAAACATACTAGCTTGAAGAAGTAGTTTTAAGATATTAGCAAGAATCTCATTGAAAGCACATAGAAGAAGAGTATTGAAGAAGAGCAAAAAAGAAGGAAATTTCAAGAAACATTGTCATTGCAAGCTAGAAATTTGCAAGATTAAAGTGAAAACCAACTCCAAGTTTTATAATACTCCTTGAAGACTATGTCTAATCTCCTTAACATACCTTTCTCATTGAGCCCCTTTGAGAGTGCATTGACATGTTTTTATTATCATGTTACAATGAACCACTTTAGTCAATTCTCTCTCTTTTATAACCTTTTTTTAGTTTGCTTCAATACTCTTTTTTCGGCATGCTATATCTTGTTGCTTTAGTGTGAAGAACATTGGAATTTGTTTTAAAAGCTAAACACATAAATTAAGGATATAATCATGCTAGGATTATTTTATACATCTAATTTTCTCAAAATAAAAGAAAACAAAATTTCAAAATGCTTATGGAGTACACAAAAGAGAAGTGTTCTTGCAATTGTACTAATCACAAAAACGCAAGTGTGGTGTGCAATATATAAATATAGTTAAAGACAATATCGCACATGAGTACTCTCATTTCATTAAGGTACATAGTCACGGACTCAACATTGATGGTATTCAAATCATCCACTCATTGGAGATTGTCATCATTCTAAACCTCCAAATTGTGTTCACCTCATTCTCAATATGCATGACATAATGTATAGCCATGTTGTACAACCACTACAATAGACGAAGCATTTACAAAACATGTTGATGAAAATACAAGCAAAAACTAGCTTAAAATGTCAGTCCTATAATCGAAATCAACTTGGAAAAGGATACGTCGAAATACTCATCAAGGTATATGACGAAATATGCATCACAATATATAAAAGGTACAACAATGATTATTATGGCAAGTATTCCAATGCCTATTCAACAATGATGTTGATGGAAATAGGTATGCCATTTAGTTTGGAGCAATGATTATCAATGAACGGCAACGGCAATATTCTCAAATCAAAAGAGAGCTTTGGGGTGTAGTGACAACCCTTACGTTTGATAGGGAGTATTTTATGGGAGCTCATGTAGTGGGAGAGACTGATTGTCTGCCTCTTTTGGGCATGATAGTAAACTTCTTAACTCTCGATATTGCCATATTATGGTGGATTGCATATATAAAGTCACTTAACCCTAATTTTTAGCATATTTTAGGTAGAGAAAACCTCTTGGTTATTGAATAATAAAAATATATCCTTGTTTGACAAGAGCATCACTGAAAAATTGAGCACTATTATTGAATCCCTTCCATGTGATCTCTACATAAGCTACCTTCTGAGGGATCAAGAATAGCAAGGATAAAGGCCCACCTTTCCTTACTTAAAAGGAAATCAACAAATGGAGCAACAAAAGTATGTAAATTTCATTTAGGAAATGTTAATACTTTCTAGTTTATATTGACATTATATAAATTGCATCAAATATGTACTATTAAAGGAGAATATATTTCCTAGTTCCATATACCATGCCACTAGATCATGTTGATGTGAATATAAACTTGCAAAGGTTGGATATGGATTACAACTATATCCATGCTTGTTTGAATAATTATGTGCTCTACAAAATGAGAAGTATCCAAACTTAATAAGAATTTTCAAAGTGCAGTAATCCTTGTAATGGCTCTTGGGCCACTTTCCACTCACACTATCCATCTAATATATGTTCAAGTGTAAAATTGTCATCTCTTTGATATCATAGAACTTGAGGAGCCAATTAGTAGGTGGTGTGTTGCACATGTACTATTGACAACAACGCATGAAAGTTTGTTAAAGATGCATGGCTAAAGTTTTAAAGTAGTGAATAAATTTTCATCAGCACTATGCAAAATGGTATTGGTTTTGGATTTTGGGGATCAAATGATGCTCATATGGCATAAAAATGAGTATACTGATGAATCACACTTCATATAAGCCATAAAAATTAAAAAACTAAAAAAAACAATAAATTATATTAAAATAAATGGAAATTTTCATGAAAATTTGTAAAATAAATGATAAAATAAGAAAAATATGTTTTTTGTCTTAAAAATTACAAAATTAGGAGAATATTTGTAATTGTGTAATGAAGATAAAACATGAGATTTTGCTTGATTTTATCTCTATTTGTATGTTAAAATGCATGTTTAGAGCTTGTTTCTATGAGAAATTGTCATAAAATCTCTCTATATCTATGCAAGCAAGTAAAATGTAAATAGTAGGAAATGTGGGATTAAAATGGAAATATATTTGATTAAGTTGCTAATTTCTTTGCATATCTTAGTATATAAGCCATGGTGTATATAAGTTTTAAGGGGTTTAGTAGCACATATTAGTCTGGTGCTTATGTTCCCTAGTAATGTAGCATGACGCTAGTAGAAAGAAATCATGAAAATATTGTTTATGCACTTCACGTTGGCTAGTTTTTGGTTAATTTGTTTGAGCATAAAGTGCTATACACTTTTCATATGCAATATAAATATGGTATCAAAAGATAAATTCTTTGATACATTGCAATTGTATGTCTTGTTGACGACCAACATTGAGAGTGTAAGATTCCATTTGCTATAGGGTAATACAATATCTTGGGAAACGGATTAAGTGAGAAATATGTACAATCTCTTGGATCTTTATGTTTATATTATCAGAGGACTTTGTTACGCTTGTGTTTTATGTTGGAGATGGCACATCCTAGGGCCAATCCTATAGGTGTAGGATAGCCATAGCAGCCATATTACTTTGCTGGGGGAGCTCTTTGTGTATGTGAATTGAGGTGTTGATCACTTGTATGTTTGGCTACTCCCTTTGTTGGAGTTAGGAAGGGGGAAAACTGTTAGACTGCAAATCGATACAAATGTTTGATTTATTTAGAGTAGTGTATAACCTCTAGATGCTCCTGGCCGTGTCGCCGTGAGGATGGTTTGAGAGCATAGGAGACCTATGGCTAGAGCCCTAGAGCTTGTGTCGAGTGTATTTTAGGTCTCGACACTTGTACTTTGCTTCCGTAGAGGACAATGTCACAATTGGTTGGTTCTTACTAATCCAAAAGAAGATTTCTAAACCTAAAGAGAAACAATATCTGAAAACTAATTTCTTAGAATCTCAATCACCTGCCTAATCTGAATCAAAATTCCCCATAACAGCGCTTTTGGAACTATATGTGATACTATAGTCAAGAGTTTCCTTCAAGTATTTGAGCACCTGTATCCTAGCTTTTCAATTACTTTCTTGTGGTTTTCTTAAGAACCTACCCAAAACACCAAACAACAAAACTAATATCTAGCTTGGTGTCACACAAGTAGATGAGGCTACCAACCAACCTCCTATACCTCCTAATGTCTTCTAATGTTGATGTAGCTTTAATGGAGAACTTCACATTGACCTCCATAGGTATATCTATCTCCTTAGACTCAATCATACCAAATGCTTTTAAGATCTCCCATGTATACTTCTTTTTAGAGATGAAAATTTTGCCGCACTTCAATCCCAAAAAAATAGTACAACGAGCCCAAGTCTATCATTTCAAACTCAAAGCTCAAATCCTTTCGAGTCTAATGGATCATATCTTCATAGTCACTTATAATAACAAGGTCATCCACAAATAGGACAATCACTACAAACTTTGCAGCATCCCTGTAAACATACAAGCTAGCATTCGAGGAACATATTTTGAAATTCAAGTCTAAAAAGAATTTATCTATTCACTAGTACCATGCTCTAGCGTCTTCTTTCAGCCCATACAATCCTTCTTTAGCTTACAAACTTTCTTCTCAAAATGGAAGGCCTAAAATCCTATTGATTGAATCACACACATCTCCTCCTTGAGGTCTCAATTCAAGAACAATGGTTTAATAATATCCAGTTAGTAAACTAGCCATGTCTTATGAGTGGCCACTGCAAGTACTGTGCGAATAGTGGTCTAATCTATCAGCTATCTCCCTAGGTATGCATCTTCATTAGTAGACACTGTGCAACATCATCAACAAGCCAAAGTTGATCTTCATCGATATGCTTAAGTGATGTGAGCTTGCATACTAAGATGGGGATGTGAGTATGAGTTGTCCTTTGTATCTATCAATAGAGCATAAGATAGAGGGTAGGGTGAGTGGCAAGTCCTTTTCCTTCAATTACAATGAGATGCAAGTTCTATGGAATGGAATGTTTCACACAAGGATTGGCTTCTCAATATACACAGCACAATTTGAATGGAATGCATAAATACAACATAAATTTTTTATAAGGCATACATAATTCACACAATTTTGATAGTGAGGATTACATCAATGGATTTCAAGAATTAGGTTTCCCTCTTGTATTTATCAATGGTGTGTGAGATAGAGGGGGGGTAGAGCATAACCAACCTCTTCTTAAAAAAGCTGAGAGGTGAAGGTTGAGGGAAGTTATGACCATTGGCAATTAGGTACATTCTTGTTTCCCTCTATATACACAAATGGGAGAGGGCAGGGAAAATAAGAAGAGAAAGAAGGGGAGGACAAAGGGAAGAGGTGGGAGAAGACCATGAGGGGGTCAGTGTACGATAGGGAGGGGGAGGAAGACAGAGAGAGGGAGAGGGAAGGAAGAAGGTTGTGTGTGTGTGGGGGGAGAGAGAGAGAGAGACTAGAAAAAGAAATGAAGAAAATAAATAAAGAGAGAGACAGAGAGTGAGGGGAGAGGGGGTAGGATGGGTAGGGGAAGGGATTTGTTTTCTAAAATAAAGTTAAAAATAAAAATAATTACTTAATCTTCTTTTGTGTGGTGCACTACAAGATATAGGCCTTATTTCGACGTTAAAAGTGACGAAAATGTAAATAACAAAATTTTCCCCCATCATCGCAAAAAGCGTCGTTATTGGTGACACCATAGAATAGTTTGTATCAACATCGGTATCAGCGTCGTTATTGGCATCGGTATTTGTGACGCTGATATCGATGCCAATAACGGCGCTGATACCGACGGTGTGCGACGATAATAATAATGCCAATAACGATGCGAGCAGTAAATTTTCGATGCTAATAGCGACGATTACAGGAAAAAAAAAATTGTGATAGGGCAGCAAGCTGCCCTGCTACATATAGCAATGTGTGCTTTATTTGGGCCATACAAAATAGTTTTTGCACTGTGTACAATGCTCGTGTAAAAAAATACAAAGTATACTAAAATCATAACACTAATACATGAAATAAATACATGATCGCATAATGAAAGTGACTGGTACAATCATGACAAGATATCACTACTACATAGAAAATGTTTACACAGGTCAGGCGACCAAAAAAGAAAGGTGTGTGAGCTCCAGGATCCAAGGGCGAGCTATATATCCTCGCCATCCGAAAGATCACCCGTCGCAAAGGAGCATGGAACGGACTCTGCAAAAAAAGAAACAACACATCAATCCACCATACAATAATGCATTCTAATTAAACATGGTAACTACGGACAAGAAAGATGAGTGGCTTACAGGGCCGCCACATCTATATAATCAGTCGATCAATGCAGTAAGACCGTGCCTCTCTACATATCAAGTCTCAAGGTCAGTCGGATCGCGATTTGTAATGGAGTGCTACAAAGAAAATAAAAATACTAATTGTTAGAAACATGATTGTCAGTACAAAGGATATTGCAAAAAAATAAACAAGCAAAACAAAAGAAACACTTACAAAGTCTTCCAAATATGTCTTGTGGCCGCCACTCCCAAGATGATGGATCACTCCGGCCTCGAGTCGTACCCTCACCATCTCGCGCTGCTGACTCCAATGTCCTGGAAAATCTGTAGCCTCCTCCCTCAGTCGATGCTAGTATAACGTGTCCATCTGTTATCTTCAGGACACGTCTTAGCAATCCATCGGAAAGGATGTCTAGAAAGCTTCGCTCGGTACTCGCATGGAATGTTACGGGGTTTGCGATCTAGGACTCTCCGCATCTGCCATATAGCGGAAGTATTCCGGCCGTTCCCACTTAGAACCAACCTGAGTTAGGGTTTTCCTTATTGGTCATTTTCTAATGGCAACTAGCGTCGAACCCAAGCGAACTACTTTACGCAGAAACGCCAGGTCCGAAGCGGATTCACGCTGCACTTGGTTCAAGGAGAATGGGAAACGAGAGGGATGCGAAGCTCAACCTCTCTGCCATAAGGCCTAGTCCCATTCCGTTCCCCTAAAACAGTGTAAATCAGGATCAATTATAACTCTAGGTCAACGCTCTTGTTGTTCGTGTTCTTTGAACAATCTTCCTGCTGTCCATCTGTAATATATATCAAGTATTTATTTTTTTTCCCTCTCGCGTGTGAAAGATGCAGGATCTAGGACATGGCAGTGAGTTATGGTGGATGGAAGGAGAAGTGTGGACTCATGATGGAGAAGACAAAAGACATTGTTTGTTACACAAGTGAATTAGGTTCCAAGATTGAGACTTGGACTCATAAACACAATCTTGTGTATGTGGACAATGACATTGACACTTCACTAAAAAGAAAAGAGTACTATCATTGCAATAAGAAAAGGAAGCAAGTACAATGCTTTATAGGAAAGTAGGAAACTGCAGTAGGCACCACTGTGCATATGGGATAGGTTAGCCTGCATGTCCTTGGCCCTGAAGCTCCATATAAAGAGGTTGTTTAGTGACTGTGATTGCTGAATCTCAACACCCCTTCTCAATCACAACTAGAAAGGCACAGAGTGTGTAGAGGTTGTAATGAGGACCACCTGCAAAGTGTGGGCACACCACAAACATGGTAGACACCAGAGGCTGTCGCAGAAAAGACTAAGTGTGGGCACCAAAACATGATGGACATCCAGAGGCTGTAACAGGGGCCTCACAAAGTGTACAGGGATTGTAATGCCAAGTTACATGAGGAGTTTACAAAGCTTATGGCAGGAAGCATTAGGGCAAGGAAGTACAAGGCTTTTAAAACAGTCTACCAGAGTAATGAGAGTAGAAGGACTGATGAGTCTTGTCCTTTCGATCCTGGTGGTCTTCATCTTCATCTTCTTCTTCATCTTTTGGTCCATGGTCTTCTTCTTCTTTCATAGTTGCAAGATAGGCCTTTTGAGACCTCTTTCTAGCATGACAGAACTTCTCAGTGTGTCCGGTCCTTTTGCAGAAGTCACAGAAGAGCAGTTCCTTTTTACCTTTGTATCTGTTGTTTACATATAACATTTGTTCATCCTTTGAAGTGCTAGGCTCTTCTTTGCTTTTGAGTTTCTTTTCTTCCTCTAGCAGAGGGGCTTTAATATCAACAAGTTGAGGATCATGCATATTGGTTAGAGTGGTTGATACATTATCATAAGCAGGAGGTAAACTTTTTAACAAGACACCAATACAAACATCTTCATCCATTTTTAGCTTTATCCCTGCAAGTTGAGTAAGCAGGATTTCCATGTAGTTCAGATGGGATGCCAGGGATGTATGAGGCTTCATATCAAGTCGAAAAAATTCAATTAATAGACCATACTTAGACGACTTTGACTGTGCACCAAATAAGGTATACAATTTATCCCAAGTGTCATGGGACGTGTCATAGGCATCCACATGATGGATGTAGCTGTCGTCCAATTCCAGTTTGATGATGGCTTGTGCCTTGTCATCAGTCTTCTGCCAAGTAACTACAAGGTCCGCATCTCGAGGTTTCTTCTCTTTGCCATTTGTGATGGCCCAAAGACCCTTGTTCATCAGAATGAGCTTGATGCGGGTTTGCCAAGTGTGAAACCTGGCTCCTTTGAATCAAGCATTTGGAGAGTCTTTTCCCATGTTGAGGTTGCAAGATAAGCAGAAAATCAACTCTAGAATTCTGAGATTTTATCAGTGGAAGAGTAGATTACAATGTGTCAAGAGACACAGGTAGTGACAGTGTGAAAACACACTATGTCAGTGTTGATGTTGAGCTTGATTCTTCTTGTTCGGTTGTTCTTCAATCTTCTTCGGTCCTTCCCCTCCTTGATTTGGTGCTGGGACAGTGGATTAGAGTGAGCTTTAGCTTGGTAAAGTGTCAGGAGTGAGAAAATGAGAGAAAAAAAGAGCTTGAGAGATTTTGGCTATGGTGGAATTAGGGTTTCTGAGCCAGGGGCCTGGTTTTTTTCAGATTGCAGGACTTGTAGTTGATCATTTTTAAAAAAATTTATATGTCTAGGAAGCTTATGTCAAGGGCTATCAAAACCCCATGGAAATCGTCCAGATCGCGGACAACATGACGCACGCAGAGGGCTTGAACAGGGATGGCGCAGATCAGGATAGCGATGGCGAATTTTTGCAATGCTGGAGTTGTAGGTCACTAATGTTGGTGTTTAAAGTGACAGGAGGCAGCGCCCTGAGCCAAGGAACATTTCTCCAGAAGAAATCGTATTGAAATTTTGCCTGTGGAGGGAGATCAAGAAGCTCCAAGTGACCTGGGTCCTGTTGGCTATGGAGGACACCCAAAGCAGAAGTTGAGAAGATTGACAATGCTGAACTCCAGGGTGTACAATGCTTAGGTGTGAGGTGCCAGGGAGGAGGACCTTGTGTTAGGGAAGATTCCCCCAGAAGGAATCATGAAAAGATATGGTCTCTATGAGGAGATATAAGTGTTTAAAGCAGGGTATGTGCTGTGTAGCTATGGCTACCAAGCAGGGCAGTGAGAAGAAAGAGTAGGAGATGAGGTCCTAGACTTGGCCTGAGCTCAAAATGAGCTAGATGAGAGTGAATTGGAGTTGGAGGAGTAGTGCCGTGCCCGTCTGTGCTCTGATACCATGTGAAAGATGCAGGATCTAGGACATGGCAGTGAGTTATGGTGGATGGAAGGACAAGTGTAGACTCATGATGGAGAAGACAAAAGACATTGTTTGTTACACAAGTGAATAAGGTTCCAAGATTGAGACTTGGACTCATAAACACAATCTTTTGTATGTGGACAATGACATTGACACTTCACTGAAAAGAAAAGAGTACTATCATTGCAATAAGAAAAGGAAGCAAGTACAATGCTTTATAGGAAAGTAGGAAACTGCAGTAGGCACCACTATGCATATGGAATAGGTTAGCCTGCATGTCCTTGGCCCTGAAGCTCCATATAAAGAGGTTGTTTAGTGAGTGTGATTGCTGAATCTCAACAGCGTGGCGGCTCGTCGTGTTGAAAGGGGGAAGGGGATAGAGAAGCCAGCAAGCTCCTCGCTGGAGCTTGCTCGGCTCCACGGGCATGCAAATGGACACATCAAGGGGGGAGGATTCCCTCCCCTCCCCTATATAAATGAGGGGGGAGGTCGTGAGGATGGGAGACGGTGAGGGAGAGAAGAAGGCTGTGACGGCGACTGTGGGAGGTCCATTGTGTGGAGGAAGGGAGAGAGTGAACGGTGCTGCTGCACCGTGTGGAGGGAAGGAGAAGGGAGCTGCGTCGCGACATCTACCGCCAAGTCCAAATGCCGCCTGCTATCATGAGGTTTGGCCGTCGGCATCAAGCTCCAGATCGCCACGTGCTGTAGCCCATAAGCCCTAGAAGCTTCTTAGAAGCTTCTAAGGGGGCTCTTTAAGCCCCCTTTCACCCCCTCATATCCCTTTTATCTTTTCACCCCCCCTCCCCCGGTTTTTAAACCCTTAAGCTCCCCTTCCCGTGGGGCCATTAAACCCCCACACCCCTTGGCCTCATAAACCACAAATCCCCCCCCGTGCCTAGATCTATAAGTCCCTTCTCATGTTTGAAACCCCGTGTTTCACCCCCCTCATATTCTTTTTTTTAACACACACCCCTAAGCCCTTTTTAATCCTCCCATGTCCCCTTTTTTCTTACACACCCTTTTCCTTCCTCGTGCTATAAGCCTTCACCCTTCACCTTTCCCCTTCACCCCGGGTTAAAATCCCTAAAGCCTTTACTACTCTGTGTCCCAAAACCTCTCCAAAAAACCCCCTTCCTATACCTTTTAACCCCAAGCCCAAAGATCTCCCAAGGCCCTTCATATGTTTTTTGAAAGCACATTCACATACACCATTTTCCCCCGCGTATAAATCCCTATAGGACCTTTTCTTTTAGGCTTTCTAAAACTTTCCCTCTCCAAAGAAGCTAAGACCTTAAAGGTCTTGTTACCCCTTTCTCGTGGTCAATCCCTTAACGATTCCTGGACTCAAAAGAGAGAAGAGGAATATTGAAGCAACGGTGAATTCCGAAAAGGAGTGTAAAGCCACTTCCATGTTCGAAGGATTACAACCGCAATGCCGCCTAAGAAAGTCCAAGGAGTAGCTGCGGGAGGGTCATCTCCCGGTATCCATGTGGATATCTCACCCCAAAACCAGGTTTTTCCTTCTCAAATTTTATATCAGTTTTAATTCAATCATGCAAGATGAATTGTTAGGGATAAGATATATTTTGTCCTAGTTATTTACGATGAAGGAATTTAGTTTAATCGATCATGCAAAATGGATAAAGTATAAACATGGTTTTTCCTTCAAATAACCTTATGCACTGAAATAAAATTATGTGCAAGATTATTTATCCACTAAAGTAGTATATTCCAGTTAAATCTTGAAGGAATAAAAATTGCATCTTGCACCATTAACCCCTATTCTCTTTTGCAACGAATTATCATAGAAGGCGAAATTCATGAAAGGTTTCTTATGTTGCTTAAACTCTAGGAAGTTATCATTGCTAACTATATATCTTAGCAAGGAAAAGATTGTTTATTTGGCATGAGTTTTGTTCGCAAGGAAAAAGGCACTACAAGGATTTGAGCTAGTAGCGACGCTGATTAGGGACGGCGAATAGCGGCGTCGCTATTGGCATCGCTAATAGCGTCGCTATTTGCGTCGCAAATGCGACGCTCCACAGGGAAAAAAAGCGACCGAAATCGAGCGCGGTTTTCATTTCGCGTTTGCTCCATTGTGAGTTTTGAGAGCGAGAGCGAGGGAGAGAGCAACTATTGTGAGAGAAGGAGAGGAAGAAGACTTGCCGCCGCCGCCGCCGCTGCCGTTGTTCGCGAAGGAGAGGAGGAGCCTTCATCGGAAAGAGGAGCCGCCCCACGCTCGCCATATCTCATCGGTGAGTCTCCCTCTCTCTTTCTTTTGCTTGTTTAAGGTTTAAATCACTCTCTTTTGCTTGTTTAGGAGAGGAAATGAGAGAGAAAGAGAGGGAGAGGGAGAGAAAGAGAAAGAGAGGGAGAGGGAGAGGGAGAGGGAGAGGGAGGGGGAGGAAATGAGAGAGGGAGAGAAAGAGAAAGAGAGGGAGAGGGAGGGAGAGGGAGAGTGCATTCTCTCTCTCCCTCTCCCTTTTGCTTGTTTAATGTTTAAATCACTTTCTTTTTGCTTGTTTAGGAGAGGAAACGAGAGTAAGAGAGAAAGAGAGGGAGAGGGAGAGGGAGAGGGAGAGGGAGAGGGAGAAAAAGGGAGAGAAAGAGAAGGAGAAAGAGAAAGAGAGGGAGAGGGAGAGGGAGGGGGAGGAAATGAGAGAGAGAGAGAAAGAGAAAGAGAGGGAGAGGGAGGGAGAGTGCATTCTCTCTCTCCCTCTTCCTTTTGCTTGTTTAATGTTTAAATCACTTTATTTTTTGCTTGTTTAGGAGAGGAAATGAGAGAGAAAGAGAGGGAGAGAAAGAGAGGGAGAGGGAGAGGGAGGGGAAGGAAATGAGAGAGGGAGAGAAAGAGAAAGAGAGGGAGAGTGCATTGTCTCTCTCCCTCTCCCTTTTGCTTGTTTAATGTTTAAATCACTTTATTTTTTGCTTGTTTAGGAAATGAGAGAGAAAGAGAGATAGAGAGGGAGAGAAAGAGAGGGAGAGGGAGAGGGAGGGGAAGGAAATGAGAGAGGGAGAGAAAGAGAAAGAGAGGGAGAGGGAGAGGGAGAGGGAGAGGGAGAGGGAGAGGGAGAGGGAGAGGGAGGGAGAGTGCATTCTCTCTCTCACTCTCCCTCTTTCTTGTTTAATATTTGAATCACTTTCTTTTTTGCTTGTTTAGGAGAGGAAATGAGAGAGAAAGAGAGAAAGAGAGGGAGAGGGAGAGAGAGGGAGAGAAAGAGAGGGAGAGGGAGGGGAAGGAAATTTAAGATAATAGACTTATCGGTAATGGTATGCAATGTGATTTGCCATAGGCCATGTACATTGGTGACTCTTTAAGATGGCTTAAAATTGGTCATGTCCTTCATAATGTCCAAGTAGGGGATCTAATTGTGATATGCATAATTCATTGTTTTTATATTAACTTTATAGGCATAACAAATTAGAAATCATGCCAACTAGTCAACGAAAGGACTAAAAGAAAATGATACCCTAGCTAATGGTCATTACGGTACTTCATCAAAATGAACCCAAAAGTATTGTTATAGAAGAAGAATCCCTTAAATTGAGTATAGGATATTTTCTCTCAGGTCTTATGACTATGAGTAGAATTGATTGAAATAAATTTTATTACTATAATTGATCAATTTCATAGATGGCATTAATTTTAATACGCGATCCTAGGACAAAAAAATCACATTTCTAAGATGCTTTTTGTTGAGACTGATTTATTATTAGACTAAGAGATCCTCAATGATGCTCATAAATGGATTACTTATACTCAAAGCCCTCCAGTGCAGTTTTTTACAATAATGAATAATTATCTACCGGGACAAAAAAATCCTTGAGCATGATACAAGGCCGAGATATAACATCAAAAAATCTCTCAACTACTATGTACAATGCAAGATTTATGGTCAACTTGCAACTTGACGTACATCTCCATAAAGCTATCCATTTAAGCCTCGTTTGCTATAATGTAGATAAGATGAAAAACGAAGAAGGTCTTATTGTTCAAGACCGCGAGACGTATCTTAATCAGCGTGTCCCATGTCCTTGCTCTCAATGCAAGTTGGCAATTAGATGAAAATGCCGATTGTCTATAGGTCACGTACGACGATTTGGCGAGTTTCAATCTAAGATCATTGATCAGGCGATTGTGGATTTTCAGCAAATAGTAATTTGAAGTTAATATTAATCATGCATTGTACTCGCAAGCTAATTGAAAACCATACACAATAAGATTGGGTCTTATTGGCAAATTTTCTATCCAGGGGGGTGATGTCTCGACCCAAGGGGGAGTGCACCCTTTGCGGCCAATTAGAAGAGTTCGTGGACGTGCAATGGATGGATTGCAAGAGCCAATCCACCACTCGCAAGGCCCATCTATACCGTCAATGCCAGAGGAGACAGACAACCTTCCCGACCTACCTACAATCTTGGAGCCTGAGATGGAGGTAATGATCGATGCATTGATTCCCATGGATGTTGAGACATCTGACCCGCTTTGAGAGGAAGCATCCATACCATTATATGATGGGTGCCGAGTTTCTCGGTTGAAGACATTGCTTGCACTCTTAAGTGTGCAAGAAAAATACGGTTGGAGCGATACGAGTGTGACTGAGTTATTCAGGTACCTTGCACATAGGCTTCATTGATTATTTTTTAACACTATTATTGCGAACATTTGTGCTTTTTCAAGGTGTTTTATGATTTTTTTTAGATTATTGAAATATCATATATTACCACCTGCAAATACCATGCCTGAGTCTCGTGATGATGCACGACATGTTTTACGGAAGCTTGGCATGGACTACAATAACATCCATGCATGTATCAACGACTGCATACTGTTTCGAGATGAATACGAGACTATGGAGACATGTCCAAAGTGTGGTGCTCACAGGTATCGATAGGACTTGCAAGGGCAAACCATCCCTCAAAAAGTTCTCAGACACTTTCCGCTCATCCCCTGCATAAACCACATGTTTCTCACGTCTGGCATGGCAAGCTTGACAACGTGGCATGTGCAGAATAGGTCTACGGATGGAGTTCAACGCATATCAGCGGATTCGCGCGCATGGAGCCACATTGACTCTACCTTCCCAGGCTTTGCACGAGAGCCAAGGAATCTTCGGCTCGGTCTTGCCATGGATGGTGTGAACCCATTCGGTCTGCGCTCGACTTCTTATAGTGTGTGGCCTATAGTGCTTGTCAACTACAACATCCCTCCATGGCTTTCTACGAAGAAAGGACATCTCATCCTTAGCTTGCTTGTCCCAGGTCGCTACAAAGTAAAAAATATGGACGTGTATCTTCGTCCATTAGTCGATGAGCTTAAGATTTTGTGGGAGGAGGGGGTCACTGTGCAAGATATGAGCAGGCGCGATGGTTGGCGGTCAGCCAACATTCGAGCCATTCTCATGTGCACGATGCATGACTTTCCGGGATTGGGAGAGTGCTCAGGTGAGCAGACCTCCGTTCTCGCTGGTAATATCTATATTTTATTTCATTCAATCAAGTATTCACTAGGTCGTGGCTCGCCTTACAGGTCTGGTTACCTCAGGTTATCATGCATGTCCATTGTGTGGGCCACAGTTAGACTCCCGAAGGTCACGAACCATGAAGAAGATGGTATATCAAGGACACGCCGCTTTCTTGCCGGAGGATCATGAACTCAGGGAAGGTTTTCTTGGACGACCTCCAACACCTATGAACACTGCAAGCTGGTACGAGCTGAAAATTGTAAACCCGGAATCACATCCAAATGGAATGTAACGGTTCTCAGTTTTCTACAAGTTGCCATATTGGACCCACTTACAGGTCAACCACTTGTTGGATCCCATGCATATTTTCAAGAATGTGGGCAGCTTGCTATGGGACCACATCACAGGAAAGAGAGACACTATAGGGTCACGAATGGATTTGAAGGAGGTAGGTAAGATTGAGGCGCTTTGGCTGCAGTCGAGTGCTGAAGGGGGAGTGCAGCTTCCTCGCGCTCCTTGGGTTTTGTCCACCAAAGAAGAGCACATTGTGAAGCAAGTAATCAAGTCTATCCGCACTCTGACGGGTATGATGCGTTCTCTCAGGTCCGCATTTTCTAAAGATGACCAATTGTCGGGGCTAAAATCCCATGATTGGCATAAGATATGTCAGGTTTGTGAACAGAATGGATTGTAATTAGCGTGAAAAGTTTGTAATTTGAAAAGTGGCCATTATTCATAATGCTTTCTCATTTGTGGCAGTTTGTCCTACCGATCGCGATCGCAGGATGTCTTACTCCAGAAATTCATGGGGCCATTTACAAGTTGTCGACTTTGGTGCAATGGATCTCACAGAAAGAGATTAAGACGTCCTCTATTGAATCCGCAAGGCGGGAAGCAGTGAAGACGGTCTTTCTCTTTGAGAAATACCTGCCCACTAGCATGCTCACGATACAAGTTCACCTTCTTGTGCATCTTGTGGACGAAGTGGAGATTGCTGGACCTGTCCATACGCGATGGATATTCTTCCTGGAGCGCTTCATGAAAACCCTAAAAGGCTTTGTGCGACAACGAGCTCATCTAGAAGGTAGCATGGTGGAAGGTTGGTTGGTGTCAGAGGCGTTAGTGCATATCTCACAATGGCTACCAACGGTGGAACCAGACAATGAAATGCTATGGACGCTGAAGGACGATGATAGATTGACTGAAGATGTGGTGGTTGGAAATGGGATAGAAAAAAGAATGGATGTCTCAATGGAAGAGAAGGTGAATCGCTTTTGTATGTTGCACCATGCCTCCATGGAGACGTGGCTCGCCAAGTACCAGATTGCAAGGCAAGATTGAGAGGAAGCGCGAGCTAAATTCTGATGCAGTACGCGTCATCGACCGATTCGATATCCCGAAGGCATGGAGGAGATGCCGCGGTTTATGTCAACACGATGGTTGCATGGAGCCTTGACTGCAGCATCCAGCAAAGGGAGAGAGGTCTTAATGGAGGAGTGGGAGTTCTGGAGGGGATGTAGTCCAAAGGTGATGAGGGGTTTAGAATGTGTCGTATCTAAATTTTATATGCGACATCTAATTTGAGTGTTTCAATGTACAATACAAAATATATAGTGCAGCACGGTCGCGTGGACGGCATTTTCGCGTGGAGCTTATTGACAAAATGCGCTCCACAATGGACTGTGGTGTCATGGCAAGGTTTGAGCAAGAGAGCCAGCGATGAGCAATGGATCCGAACACGGTTGTGGATGAGATGGAGTATTTTGGGAACTTGTAAAGTGTTATTACGGTGGATTGCCATAGCTTCTCCATGATACTATTCGATGTGCAATGGTTCAAAGTGGTACTTGGAGGAGCTGGAGCAACAATTCGACGAGGTCCATCTGGATTTCTCGAAATAGATTCCAAAAAAAAATGGACGGATTTGCGCGACACCTTTGTGTTGCCGGCCCCTTGCTTGCTAGTTGTAATAGGACATGGTTTATGTCACAATGGTTTGAACTCGCTTTATATGTGTTTGTGAACAGGTAATCTTCTATCCAAACCCCCGACAACCTCAATGGTGGTATGTTATACCTTCAACTCCTCAAAGTGCGAGAGTATATGATCAAAGCGATGTTCCGGGCATAGATGAAGAAAATATGCAAATAGAGGGGTCGATATTACAAGGGGTGGAGGCCACCGCAAGCTTGGAGCCCGCATCAACTAACAATGATGGAAATACAATAGTCCAAGAATTTTTTGAGAACGAGGCAGACTCATTTTTTTGTGGTGACATGTCTATCGACCTTCCAGTGTATGCAGAGTTGTGTCAGGAGATTAACATGGGACCATAGAATACTTCATTCTTGGAGAATTGTATTACTCAATTCGTTGTTTAGATCTTCCATAAAGGTACATAAGATATGCATTTTAAGAGGGATTTTTCAAAAATGATTTATATTATTGTGCTTTGTATAGTTTAAATTGATTATTCTAACACCATTTTTTATCTGTGCAGGTGACATTTTCAAGATGAGTCGAGGGATGAGCGATGAGGAGTTTCAGGACATGATGGCAGGCATGTCTCCAGACCAGCTCGCGAGATTCAGAGAGATGGCAGACCAGGAGCTGTCTCGTTCTTCGTCAGGGCACTCTTCTAGATCTGCTTCAGCGCGATCAGATGCTTCAGCTTCGAGCAGACGATCTCGACACTCACGACTTGGGCTAGAGGGAGGGACTGCATCGGGATCAGGGGGTGCTGCTGTGGAGACACGGATGTAGTGTCTCTGTCTCGTCGTTCAGCTGGAGCTGCATCACCTCCAAGATTTGTCACAACTATGGGGACGTCTACTCCAGTTACTCCAGCTTTTACGTAGCCGTCAGCGGGGTGGCACCCCTTTTGGTGGCACCCCCTTTGGTGGCACCCCTTTGAGTGCCACTCCAAGAGAGGTTACCCCCATCGGTACAGCGGATGTAGAGGGGTCTCTTGGATATGCCTAGGAGCGTGGACGGAGATGGGAGAGGACCTATCTTAGGCAGACTCCTAGGGGTTATGGATACGTGGTTGATAGTAGGTCAGGAGCCATCATCATGAATTATGAGGGGAGGAGGGTGATGGCTCGCATGAGAGAGTTGTGCCAACAAGTTTTTCGGCACAACGTCCTGGATCATTGGAAGAACATACCGGAGGGGAACAAGGACTACATAGTAGTATGAGGAGTTTCCGGTGCGCCAGGCGCAGTAGATTGATTCTCTACGGGTTGGATGATGGATTGCATGCGTGCATACATGTCACATAGACGATCCGATGCACGCAAGGCAATCAAGAGTGGGGTTGCAAAGCCCGAGTGGTTAGATGCAGACAACTGGCGCCGACTGAGGGAGGAGGCTACAGATTCGCCAGGACATTGGAGTCAGTAGCGGGAGGCGGCGAGGGCATGACTCGAGGCCAGAGTGGTCCATCATCTTGGGAGTGGCGGCCACAGGACATATTTGGAGGACTTTGTAAGTTTCTCTTTTGTTTTGCTTATTTGTTTTTTTGAAATATTCTTTGTACTGACAATCATGTTTCTAACAGTTAGCATTTTATTTTCTTTGCAGCACTCCATTACAAATCGCGATCCGCAAGGCCTTGAGACTCGATATGCAGAGAGACACGGTCTCAATGCATTGATCGACTGATTGTATAGACGCGGTGGCCCTGTAAGTCACTCATCTTTCTTGTCCGTAGTTACCATGAGATATTTGAATGCATTATTGTATGGTGGATTGATATGTTGTTTCTTTTTCTGCAGAATCCGTTCGATGCTCCTTTGTGGCGGGACGAGCTTTCGGGGGACGAGGATTTCTATCTCGCCCTTGGATCCTTGGAGCTCACACACCTTTAGTTTTTAGTTGCCTGATCTATGTAGACATTTTCTATGTATTAGTGATATCCTTTCATGATTGTCCCAATCGCATTTTATGCGATCATGTATTTATTTCATGTATCAGTTTTATGATTTCAGTATATATTCTTTTTGTTTGCAAGCACTTTATATGCAGTAGTGCAGAAACTATTTTGTATGGCTCTCATACAGCACACAGTGCTATATGTGGCAAGGCAGCTTGCTGCCCTGCCACAAAATTTTCTTTTCCTTGTTACCGTCGCTATTTGCGTCGCAAATTTACTGCTCGCGTCGCTATTGGCCTCGCTATGCGCATCGCAAATTCATTGGTTGCGTCGCTATTTGCGTCGCTATATGCGATGCATATAGCGACGCCAATAGCGACGTTTCTATGGCATCGTCAATAACGACGCTTTTTGTGACGACGGGGGCAAATTTTGTTGTTTGTATTTTCGTCGCTTTAAACGTCGGTATAAGGTCTATATCTTGTAGTGAGAAAGTTTAATTGAATTTACCTAACCTCAAAGCAATAAATTTTAGGATTGAAAAATCAACTGTCACATAGATAAAAAATCATGCCGAGGTGTTCTCGATATTACCTTCTAAAAGTTAACTGAATTAATGTAAACTTAGAAATACCTATGTTGCGAAATATGCATTGGGAATGATTTAAAAATCTAAGAGATGTTATACCTTAAATACTTGCCTACCTTCCCTAATTGTGGGGTCAATAAATCGTAAATGAAAAAGAACTAGGGTTTGTCGCTGAGGTTCTTAAAAAGAGACCCTAGGTCTGACAAACGACAGCTTAAAGAAACTAAATTGGATTGTCTCATCGTATATTACGATACAGGACTTGTGCATCAAGTACAAAGTCATATGGTCTTGTGATTGATTCACAAGAAGAAAGGTTAAATACCCTCAAGAAGGATGGCACATCCTTACGCAAGTTATCTTGCAAAAGGGATGTATTCTTTGATTTCCTTCTAAGTAAGGAAGGTTAAAAACCAGAAACTAAAGTATCCAATGAACTTTAGGGTTGACCAAGTTGGGTTAATAGGGCACGCCCTAACCTAGAATATAAAGAATCTTACCAAGTTGCAGAGCACCCCAGATAGAATGCTAGATATATTCAAAAGGAAAGATTCCTTCCTTAGCAGTTTGCCAACAACAAGATGATCGATTAATGGAAATGTTTGTGCTTGCTAGAGATTTTAGAGCTTTGTTTGATTTATGAGTTACAAATTAAATGAGTATCTATACTTCAGGTTGAAGGCCTGAAGGGAGAGGCAGCTTTAGTTACCCCCGACTACCTGCCTGACCCTAACCAAGGGGGTTGTTCACCGCGCCGGGAATGTGGACCGAACCCGCCGCGAGAGGTCTCTCCGTTGAGCACTACTTGGAGCAGGAGGACGCTTGGGTGCCAAGGGGGGCTCTGGCCATAAATCCCTCGCCTTCCGGGTCCTGCACAAGAGGCTAACGTGACTCGAGATTACATCTTGAGGCCCGCATACTAATCTACGGGCGGAAACTTGGAATAGTGATCCCTGTGGATTTCTGGATAGCCTACGGGCGGAACTCCTTGTATTTCAAAGATAAATATGATGATATGTTAATATAGAACTTGTTGGATATTGTTTTTCTATGTCATGTGATAAGATTACGTGAAGGAACCAGTGCTTAACGGATTAATTAAAGAAGTTGATTGTTACATGTCCAATTAATGTGTTAGATAATTACATAACTAAAACAAACCGAGGAAAGTGCGTAGGATGCGCCATGGGTCCATCCTACTATTGGGTGGTCTCGGTTGGCTGGGAACTTTTCTCAAATCTAGAAGAACAACGGGATGATCGTCAAAGGACACGAACAATAAAAGCGTTGACCTAGAGTTATGTCTTAACCGATTTATGCTATTTTAGGGAAACGGAATGGGACTATGCCTTATGGCAGAGAGGTTGAGATTTGCATCCCTCTCATTTCCCATTCTCTTTGAACCAAGTGCAGCGTGAATCTACTTCGGACCTGGCATTTCTGCGTAAAGTAGTTCGTTTGGGTCCGACGCTAGTTGCTGTTAGGAAATGACCAATCAAGAAAACCCAAATTCTGGTCGATCCTAAGTGGGAACGGCCAGAATACTTCTGCTACGTTGCAGACGCGGAAAGCCTAGATCGCAAACCCTGTAACATTCCATGGGAGTGCCGGGCGGAGCTTTCTAGACATCCTTTTCGATGGACTGCTAAGACCTGTCCTGGATGACACTTGTGGACACGTTACAATTGGTATCAGAGCCGACCAACAAAGGAATTGTTTTTATGAAATCTCAATGAAATGAAGTAAAGAAATTGTTGCTGTCCAAACATTTCCTTACCTTCAATGCTGTCTTGTAGAATTACGAAGCGTGGAACAAGTTTTTGGTATTTCGAGTCATGTTTATGACTGCAATGCATTCTCCGCTTTATAGACAAAGAATTGGGATGATGAATATCCTAGAGCAGATTTATAACCCATCGCCTTTATACATGGAACGAAGATGGATGGGTGCTTCAGGAATCTACTATATAGCCGCCCACCAGTTTGCTTATCTACAGACCAACCTAAAGAGGATCAAGTGGTTGGAAGACCTGAAAGTCGTGAAGCTGCTCGTTTTTGTGAAAGCTCACGTAAATTTGACTTTACATATTCGAGGTCGGAGGGTTGAAATGAACTCATATGTATATGAGGAAGTAACCCGTGTAATCCCCACCGACAGGATTAAAGTGTTGGGCTGCCATGAGAAGTATGGGTTCCAACGGAAAGGATATCCTGAACTTCCAGTGACTTACCGATTCCTGAAGATCCATGACCCAAAACCTTACTACTATATAGTTCCTGTAGATAAATGCAATACAACATTGTTCTCCCCAAACTAAATGTAACAATTGGCTTATCATCGCATGAAACGTTGTATTCGAAAGGGCTATGCCCATATAAATACAAATAAACACTTCTTTTTATCAATGTCTGGCTGTGCATAAGAGTTGATAAAAAGTTAAGTAGCTACATTGTTTACGAGATAGCTAAATTAAAGATGTAATATAAGCTAACATCGATTATCGTATAATAAAGAAAACCTTTATTCAGGCACAACCCCAGGTATAGGTTCCTAATTCGCCTCCTACATCAAGTACTACTGTGAAGAAGTTCCTTCTCAAGAAGATTAAGCCACCTCAGTTTGATGGGAGAGGCAGATTCGTCCAAGCTGATGCTAAAATTTGGATTAAATCCATGGAGGATTACTTCGAAGCAGCCGATACTGCACCCGCCAATCAGGCTATGCTCGCCAAGTTAAAGCTCACCGGCGAAGCTAGACTTTGGTAGAAGCAATGGTGCAGGGATCAAGGGATCGCAGAGGGATCGGTTACGTGGGAGAAGCTGAAGAAAGCCGTGTAGGGAATATACTTACCACCTGCATATCGCACACAGAAAATGAACGAGTTTTACGAGCTAAACAGCTAGGGCTCACTCTTGACGCATACTACTTTAAATTCGTCTCACTTTTAAAGTATGCGCCACAGATGGACATGACACAGCAGGTGTCCAAATTCTGTGCGGGCTTAAATCCACCAGTAAATACCTGTCTCGAATCTATGTGTCCATCAGATCTTCAGGATGCACTCATTGGAGTAGCGCCCATAATTTAGGAGGTGCAGTCTAGACCAAGGGGTAACAAAACTTGGTCCTATAATGACCCAAACAGAGGAGCATTCAGACCTCAAATGAAGAGAGTTCAAGGTCATAATCAGGGACAAAGAAAGAAAGCAAGGACGAATAACATCAACAACTTTGTTCCTACTCAAAGTAATGGCCGAAACCTCCGTTGTTTCCACTGCAACAAACCCGGTCACTTCAAGAGGCAATGTCCCAAGCTTGGTGGAGGACATCGCCAAGTACCTTTCCAAGGAACAGGCCGTGGTCAAGGAGCCGCTACTCGAGGAAGAGGAACAACCACCTACATTGCCAATAGGCAAAGAGGTGAAAAAGAAGAAGAAGAAGATACAACCATGGAAGCAGAATTTGAAAGAGCGACAGTCCATGCCACTTTACACAAGAAAGGGCCAAATCGCCAGTTCTCAGTGATTCAAACACCGTCGGACTATCAAGGTAAAGGTTTCAAAACCTTGATTGATTGTGGCAGTACACATTCCTTTATTTCACCAGCATGTGCAAAAAGATTAGGAATAGCCGCAGTAGAAGCACCTACCCTACTTGTGGAATTGGCAAATGGTCGTGAGGTAACTTGTACCAGGCAAACTGCTAAGGTGGAATTCTTTCTGGGAGGAAAGATGACTTCGGTCAAATTGAGAGTCATGAGCCGCGGTATCCATGAGTGTCTACTCGAAATGGATTGGCTTAAGCCCAAGACGCCCACATTCACTGTGGAAAGGGTCAAGTTTCCTTTCGAAACTCCGAAAGGGAATTAGTCAGAACTCAAGGTGAGGCAGGAGTGCCAAGAATCCAATTGGCCAAAGTATCTCGAATCATAAAAGGAGTCAGAAAAGGATTACCTGTTTACTTGATCAAACTCAAAAAATTAGATCACAAGTAAGAATATCACGAAGGGCCTTCTTGGCTAAAGGAATACGCGGACATATTCCCTCAAGAGTTGACCAAACTTCCGCCTCAAAGAGAAGTGGGTCATGAGATTAGGTTAGTACCTGGAGCTGCGCCAATTTCCAAGAGACCTTATAGAATGTCCATACCTGAAGCAATTGAGCTGAAGGAACAACTCAAGCAACTGTTAGATCAGGACTTCATCCGGCCTAGCAATTCACCGTGAGGAGCTCCAGTACTATTCTAGAAAAAGAAAGATGGAACACTTTGACTATGTATTGATTACCGAGGGTTGAATCAATCAACAGTCAAGAACAAGTATCCTATTCCTAGAGTAGATGAGCTTCTTGATCGTCTTCAGGGTGCAAAGATCTTCTCCAAGATTGATCTCAGGTCACGTTACTATCAGATAAGGATCAAGGAAGAAGATATCCCAAACATGGCATTCAATACAAGATATGGGCACTTTGAGTTCTTGGTTATGTCATTGGGCTTATGAATGCACCTGCCACCTTCAATAGATTACTGCAGGATATCTTTAGGCCATATCTTGATGATTTCGTGCTTGTCTTCTTCAATGACACTTTAGTCTATTCTAAACAAGAAGAAGATCATGAACCTCAACTTCGGATTGTCCTTGAGACAATTAGGTCACATAAGCTATACGCAAAAATTAAGAAGTGTGCATTCTTCAAGCGTCAGATTGAATATCTGGGATTCATAGTATCATCAAAAGGAATATCAGTGGACCTAGCCAAGGTCAAAGATGTGCTTGAATGGACAACACCAGTATCTGTCAAAGAAATACACAGCTTTCTTGGATTGACAGGATGGTATAGGGTCTTCATCAAAAACTATGCTTTGATTGCAGCACCTCTGACGGATTTACTAAAGAAGCAGACTTCCATTACATGGTCAACTCCCGAACAGAATAGCTTCGACAAATTGAAGCAAAGTTTGGTATCAGCACCTGTTCTAAAACTTCCAGACCTCAATAAGGAGTTCGAGGTAGTAACTGATGCTAGCATTCTTGCCTTGGGGTGTGTATTTATGCCAGAAGGTCATCCAATAGCATACTCTTCAAGGAAACTGAAGAACCATGAAAAGAATTATGCTACGCATAATCTAGAATTACTAGCTCTCATCCACGCTCTAAAGCTTTGGAGACACTACCTGTTGGGTAACAAGTTTACTCTAGTAACCAACCATAAGAGTCTCAAATGGATCTTTACCTAAAACGAGCTCAACATGAGGCAATGTCCGTGGAGTGAAGTGTTGGAGGAATATGATTTTGAAATCAAGTACCGACCAGGGAAAGAGAATGTAGTTGCCGATGCACTTAGTCTCAAGGCATTCCTAAATTCCCTAATCTTGCAAAATCCATCAACGGGCAGATCTCTAGCTATAAAAGTATCTATGCCAAAAAACCCTATACTTGAGTTAGCTAGAGAGGAAGCATGCCAGGACTTGGCCTACCAAACAATGCTAAATGAGATCTCTACCAAGGAGCAGAATCAAAAGTTGCAAGCTAAGTATCAGGAATTTTCCATTGATAATGGACTTGTCTACTATAGAACAAGGCTATGTATACCAGCAAGCCAGTCACTTAAGCAAAAGATAATGTGGGAAGCTCATGATTCTCCTTTCGCAGGACATCTTGGCTATGCTAAGACTCTTAATGTAGTTAGGAAGAGCTACCATTCGGAGAGGCTCAAAGATGATGTTATCAAATATGTCACTGAGTGTTTGTCTTGCCAATGTATCAAAGCCGAACATGTCATGATGCTAGGGAAACTGCAACCGCTTGACATCCCCCAAATGAAATAGGAATTCATCAGTATGGATTTTGTTTTAGGCTTACCCCAAGTCCAGGGAGGATACAACTCCATCATGGTTGTGGTTGACATGCTTACTAAGGTTGCACACCTTATTCCAGTAAAAACAAACTATAAAGCCTCCGACATTGCAAGATTGTTTATCAAGGAGATATTCAAGCTACATGGTTTACCCAGAAGAATCATTAGTGATCGAGATTCTCTCTTCACATCACACTTCTGGAGAGCTATCTTTGAAGCTATTGGGACTCAACTCTGTTTTAGCACTACCTACCATCCCCAAACGGATGGCCAAATAGAGCAAGTAAATCAAGTCATCGAGGATATGCTTAGGGTATACTGCTTTCGAGAGCCAAAGAGGTGGATTGAATACTTGCCATTGGTTGAATTTGCCTATAATGCTTCTTACCAGGAGAGCATTCAGATGACCCCTTTTCAAGCATTATATGGTCATGATTGCAGAAGTCCCCTAAACTTCTCAGATCCAACCTTAAGGGTTGAAGCTTCAAGACAAATGTTGGAAGACGTGGATGATCAAATAAAGTCAATAAGACAAGACATACAAGCGGCCAAGGATAGACAAAAGGCATACGCGGATTTGAAGCATGAAGAAAGAGTCTTCGAAGAAGGAGACATGGTATTTATTCGCGTACGCCCTAAAAAGAGTTCTTTATCCCTAGGAGATTGCAAGAAGCTAAGTCCAAGGTATTGTGGGCCGTACAAAATACTCAAATGCCTAGGACCCAATGCTTATAGATTGCAACTCCCTGAGAACCTAAAGGTTCACAATGTATTCCATATTAGCCTATTGAAAAAAAATGTACCCAACCCTAACCATGTACTTGATGACCAACAAATTGTAATGCCTAGTCAAGGAGTCCTTAAACTAAGGCAGGATAGGATCTTAGATGTTAGGGAGAGACAGTTAAGATCAAGAACCTTGAGAGAATGCCTCGTCCAGTGGAAATATTATCCCAAAGAGGATGCCACTTGGGTAGATGAAGGCACTCTCAACCATCAATATCCCCAGTTTATCTCGAGATGAGGACATCTCGATTCCTCTAAGGGGGAGAGAATGTAATATATATCAAGTATTTATTTTTTTCCCTCTCTCGCGGCGGCGCGTCGTGCTTGAAGGGGGAAGGGGATAGAGGATCCAGCAAGCTCCTTGCTGGAGCTTGCTCGGCTCCATGGGCATGCAAATGGACACATCGAGGGGGGAGGATTCTCTCCTCTCCCCTACATAAATGAGGGGGGAGGTCGTGAGGTTGGGAGACAGTGAGGGAGAGAAGAAGGCTGTGATGGCAACTGTGGGAGGTCCATTGTGTGGAGGAAGGGAGAGAGTGAACGGTGCTGCTGCACCGTGTGGAGGGAAGGAGAAGGGAGCTGCGTCGCGACATCTACCGCCAAGTCCAAACGCCCCCTGCTATCATGAGGTTTGGCCATTGGCATCAAGCTCCAGATCGCCACATGCTGTAGCCCATAAGCCCTAGAAGCTTCTTAGAAGCTTCTAAGGGGGCTCTTTAAGCCCCCTTTCACCCCCTCATATCCTTCTTATCCTTTCACCCCCCCCACAGTTTTTAAACCCTTAAGCTCCCCTTCCCGTGGGGCCATTAAACCCCCACACCTGTTGGCCTCATAAACCACAAATCCCCCCCCCCCCCCCCGGTGCCTAAATCTATAAGTCCCTTCTCATGTTTGAAACCCCGCGTTTCACCCCCTCATATTCTTTTTTTTAACACACACCCCTAAGCCCTTTTTAATCCTCCCGTGTCCCCTTTTTTCTTACACACCCTTTTCCTTCCCCGTGCTATAAGCCTTCACCCTTCACCTTTCCCCTTCACCACAGGTTAAAATCCCTAAAGCCTTTACTACTCTGTGTCCCAAAACCTCTCCAAAAAACCCCCTTCCTATACCTTTTACCCCCAAGCCCAAAGATCTCCCAAGGCCCTTCATATGTTTTTTGAAACCACACTCTCACACACCATTTTCCCCCACGTATAAATCCCTATAGGGCCTTTTCTTTAGGCTTTCTAAAACTTTCCCTCTCCGAAGAAGCTAAGACCTTAAAGGTCTTGTTACCCCTTTCTCGTGGTCAATCCCTTAACGATTCCTAGACTCGAAAGAGAGAAGAGGAATATTGAAGTGACGGTGAATTCTGAAAAGGAGTGTAAAGCCGCTTCCACGTTCGAAGGATTACAACCGCGATGCCGCCTAAGAAAGTCTAAGGAGTAGCTGCGGGAGGGTCATCTCCCGGTATCCATGTGGATATCTCACCCCAAAACTAGGTTTTTCCTTCTTAAATTTTATATCAGTTTTAATTCAATCATGCAAGATGAATTGTCAGGGATAAGATATATTTTGTCCTAGTTATTTACGATGAAGGAATTTAGTTTAATTGATCATGCAAAATGGATAAAGTATAAACATGGTTTTTCCTTCAAATAGCCTTATGCACTGAAACGAGATTATGTGCAAGATTATTTATCCACTAAAGTAGTATATTCCAGTTAAATCTTGAAGGAATAAAAACTGCATCTTGCACCATTAACCCCTATTCTCTTTTGCAACAAATCATCATAGAAGGTGAAATTCATGAAAGGTTTCTTACGTTGCTTAAACTCTAGGAAGTTATCATTGCTAACTACATATCTTAGCAAGGAAAAGATTGTTTGTTTGGCATGAGTTTTGTTCGCAAGGAAAAAGGAAGTTTAATTGAATTTACCTAACCTCAAAGCAATAAAGTTTAGGACTGAAAAATCAATTGTCACATAGATAACAAATCGTGCCGAGGTGTTCTCGATATTACCTTCTAAAAGTTAACCGAATTAATGTAAACTTAGAAATACCTATGCTGCGAAATATGCATTGGGAATGATTTAAAAATCCAAGAGACGTTATACCTTAAATACTTTCCTACCTTCCTTGATTGTAGGGTCAATAAATCGTAAATGAATAAGAACTAGGGTTTGTCCCTGAGGTTCTTAAAAAGAGACCCTAGTTTTGACAAACATCAGCTTAAAGAAACGAAATCGGATTGTTTCATTGTATATTACGATGCAGGACTTGTGCAGCAAGTACGAAGTCATATGGTCTTGTGATTGATTCACAAGAAGAAAGGTTAAATACCCTCAACAAGGATGGCACATCCTTACGCAAGTTATCTTGCAAAAGGGATGTATTCTTTGATATCCTTCTAAGTAAGGAAGGTTAAAAACCAGAAACTAAAGTATCCAATGAAATTTAAGGTTGACCAAGTTGGGTTAATAGGGCACACCCTAACCCAGAATATAAAAGATCTTATCAAATTGCAGAGCACCCCGGATCGAATGCTAGATATATTCAAAAGGAAAGATTCCTTCCTTAGCAATTTGCCAACAACAAGATCGATTAATGGAAATGTTTGTGCTTCCTAGAGATTTTAGAGCACTGTTTGATGTATGAGTTACAAATTAAATGAATATCTATACTTCAGGATGAAGGCCTGAAGGGAGAGGCAGCTTCAGTTACCCCCGACTGCCTGCGTGACCCTAACCAAGGGGGTTGTTGACCGCGCTGGGAACGTGGACCGAACCCGCCACGAGAGGTCTCTCCGTTGAGCACTACTTGGAGCAGGAGGACGCTTGGGTGCCAGGGGGGATCTGGCCATAAATCCCTCGACTTCCGGGTCCTGCACAAGAGGCTAATGTGACTCGAGATTGGATCTCAGGGCCCGCAAACTAGTCTACGGGCGGAAACTTGGAATAGTAATCCATGTGGATTGCTGGATAGGCTTTGGGCGGATTATGGACAAGCCTACGGGCGGAACTTCTTCTATTTCAAAGATAAATATGATGATATGTTAATAAAAAACTTGTTGGATATTGTTTTTCTATGTCACGTGATAAGATTACGTGAAGGAACCAGTGCTTAACGGATTAATTAAAGAAGCTGATTGTTACATGTCCAATTAATGTGTTAGATAATTACATAACTAAAACAAACCGAGGATAGTTCGGAGGATGGGCCATGGGTCCGTCCTACGGTTGGGTGGTCCCGCTTTGCCGAAAACTTTTCTCAAATCTCGAAGAACAGTGGGATGATCGTCAAAGGTCACGAACAACAAAAGCGTTGACCTAGAGTTATGTCTTAACCGATTTACGCTATTTTAGGGAAACAGAATCAAACTATGCCTTATGGCAGAGAGGTTGAGCTTTGCATCCCTCTCGTTTCCCATTCTCTTTGAACCAAGTGCAGTGTGAATCCGCTTCCGATGTGGCGTTTCTGCATAAAGTAGTTCGCTTGGGTCTGATGCTAGTTGCTGTTAGGAAATGACCAATCAAGAAAACCCAAATTCTAGTCGATCCTAAGTGGGAACGGCCAGAATACTTCCGCTACGTGGTAGACGTGGAAAGCCTAGATCGCAAACCCCATAACATTCCATGGGACTGCCGAGCAGAGCTTTCTAGACATCCTTTTCGATGGACTGCTAAGACGTGTCCTGGATGACACTAGTGGATACGTTACAGTTAGTATCAGAGCCGACCAACAACGGAATTGTTTTTATGAAATCTCAATGAAATGAAGTAGAGAAATTGTTGCTGTCCAAACATTTCCTTACCTTCAATGTTGTCTTGCAGAATTACGAAGCGTGGAACAAGTTTTTGGTATTTCGAGTCATGTTTATGACTGCAATGCATTCTCCGCTTTATAGACAAACAATTGGGATGATGAACATCCTAGAGTAGATTTAGAACCCATCACCTTTATACATCGAACGAAGATGGATGGGTGCTTCAGGAATCTACTATATAGCCGCCCACCGGTTTGCCTATCTACAGACCAACCTAAAGAGGATCAAGTGGTTGGAAGACCTGAAAGTCGTGAAGCTGTTCATTTTTGTGGAAGCTCACGTAAATTCGACTTTACATATTCGAGGTCGGAGGGTTGAAATGAACTCATATGTATATGAGGAAGTAACCCGTGTAATCTTCACCGACAGGATTAAAGTGTTGGGCCGCCGCGAGAAGTATGGGTTCCAACGGAAAGGATATCCTGAACTTCCAATGACTTACCGATTCCTGAAGATCCATGACCCAAAACCTTACTACTACATAGTTCCTGTACATAAATGCAATACAACGTTGTTCTCCCCAAACTAAATGTAACAATTGGCTTATCATCACATGAAACGTTGTATTCGAAAGGGCTATGCCCATATAAATACAAATAAACACTTCTTTTTATCAATGTCTGGCTATGCATAAGAGTTGATAAAAAGTTAAGTAGCTACATTGTTTACGAGATAGCTGAGTTAAAGATGTAATATAAGCTAACGTCGATTATCATATAATAAAGAAAACCTTTATTTAGGCACAATCCTAGGTACAGGTTCCTAATTCGCCTCCTATATCAAGTACTACTGTGATCCAGGAGAAGAAGTTCCTTCTCAAGCAGATTAAGCCACCTCAGTTTGACGGGAGAGGCAGATTCGTCCAAGCTGATGCTGAAATTTGGATTGAATCCATGGAGGATTACTTCAAAGCAGTCGGTACTGCACCCGCCAATCAAGCTAGGCTCGCCAAGTTAAAGCTCACCGGCGAAGCCAGACTTTGGTGGAAGAAATGGTGCAGGGATCAAGGGATCACAGAGGGATGCGTTACCTGGGAGAAGCTGAAGAAAGCCGTGCAGGGAAGATACTTACCATCTGTATATCGCACACAGAAAATGAACGAGTTCTATGAGCTAAACAGCTAGGGCTCACTCTTGACGCATACTACTCTAAATTCGTCTCACTTTTAAAGTATGCGCCACAGATGGACATGACACAGCAGGTGTCCAAATTTTGTGCGGGCTTAAATCCACCAGTAAATACTTGTCTCGAATCTATGCGTCCATCAGATCTTCTGAATGCACTCATTGGAGCGGCGCCCATAATTCAGGAGGTGGAGTCTAGACCAAGGGGTAACAAAACTTGGTCCTATAATGACCCAAACAGAGGAGCATTCATACCTCAAATGAAGAGAGTTTAAGGTCATAATCAGGGACAAAGAAAGAAAGCAAGGACGAATAACGTCAACAACTTTGTTCCTACTCAAAGTAATGGCCGAAACCTCCGTTGTTTCCACTGCAACAAACCCGGTCACTTCAAGAGGCAATGTCCCAAGCTTGGTGGAGGAAATCGCCAAGTACCTTTCCAAGGAACAGGCCGTGGTCAAGGAGCCGCTACCTGAGGCAGAGGAAGAACTGCCTGCATTGCCAATAGGCAAAGAGGTGAAGAAGAAGAAGAAGAAGATCCGACCATGGAAGCAGAATTTGAAAGAGCGACAGTCCATGCCGCTTGACACAAGAAAGGGCCGAATCACCAGTTCTCGGTGATTGAGACACCGTCAGACTATCAAGGTAAAGGTTTCAAAACCTTGATTGATTGTGGCAGTACACATTCCTTTATCTCACCAGCATGTGCAAGAAGATTAGGAATAGCCACAGTAGAAGCACCTACCCTGCTTGTGGAATTGGCAAAATGGTCGTGAGGTAACTTGTACCAGGCAAACTGCTAAGGTGGAATTCTTTCTGGGAGGAAAGAAGACTTCGGTTAAATTCAGAGTCATGAATTTAGGTATCCATGAGTGTCTACTCAGAATGGATTGGCTTAAGCCCAAGACGCCCAAATTCACTGTGGAAAGGGTCAAGTTTCCTTTCGAAACTCTGAAAGGGAATTAGTCACAACTCAAGGTCAGGTAGGAGTGCCAAGAATCCAATTGGCCAAAGTATCTCCGATCATAAAAGGAGTCAGAAAAGGATTACCTATTTACTTGATTAAACTCAACAAATTAGATCAAAAGCAAGAATCTCATGAAGGGCCTTCTTGGCTAAAGGAATATGCGGACGTATTCCCTGAAGAGTTGACCAAACTTCCGCCTCAAAGAGAAGTGGGTCATGAGATTAGGTTAGTACCTGGAGCTGCGCCAATTGCCAAGAGACCTTATAGAATGTCCATACCTGAAGCAATTGAGCTGAAGGAACAACTCAAGCAACTGTTAGAGTAGGGCTTCATCCGGCCTAGCAATTCACCGTGGGGAGCTCCAGTACTATTCCAGAAAAAGAAAGATGGGACACTTTCACTATGTATTGATTACCGAGGGTTGAATCAATCAACAGTCAAGAACAAGTATCCTATTCCTAGAATAGATGAGCTTCTTGATCGTCTTCAGGGTGCAAAGATCTTCTCCAAGATTGATCTCACGTCACGTTACTATCAGATAAGGATCAAGGAAGAAGATATCCCAAAGACGGCCTTCAATACAAGATATGGGCACTTTGAGTTCCTGGTTATGTCATTCGGGCTTACGAATGCACCTGCCACCTTCAATAGATTAATGCAGGATATCTTTAGGCCATATCTTGATGATTTCGTGCTTGTCTTCTTCGATGACACTTTAGTCTATTATAAATAGGAAGAAGATCATGAACCTCAACTTCGGATTGTCCTTGAGACAACGAGGTCACATAAGCTATATGCAAAAATGAAGAAGTGTGCATTCTTCAAGCGTCAGATTGAATATCTGGGATTCATAGTATCATCAAAAGGAATATTAGTGGACCCAGCCAAGGTCAGAGATGTGCTTGAATGGAAAACACCAGTATCTGTCAAAGAAATACGCAGCTTTCTTGGATTGATAGGATGGTCTAGGGTCTTCATCAAAAACTATGCTTTGATTGTAGCACCTCTGACGGATTTACTAAAGAAGCAGGCTTCCATTACATGGTCAACTCCCGAACAGAATAGCTTTGACAAATTGAAGCAAAGTTTGGTATCAACACCTGTTCTAAAACTTCTAGACCTCAATAAGGAGTTCGAGGTAGTAACTGATGCTAGCATTCTTGCCTTGGGGTGTGTACTTATGCCAGAAGGTCATCCAGTAGCATACTCTTCAAGGAAACTGAAGAACCATGAAAAGAATTATGCTACGCATGATCTGGAATTACTAGCTCTCATCCACGCTCTAAAGCTTTGGAGACACTACCTGTTGGGTAACAAGTTTACTCTAGTAACCAACCATAAGAGTCTCAAATGGATCTTTACCTAAAACGAGCTCAACATGAGGCAACGTCGGTGGATTGAAGTGTTGGAGGAATATGATTTTGAAATCAAGTACCGACCACGGAAAGAGAATGTAGTTGCCGATGCACTTAGTCTCAAGGCATTCCTAAATTCCCTAATCTTGCAAAATCCATCAACGGGCAGATCTCTAGCTATAAAAGTATCTATGCCAAAAAACCCTATACTTGAGTTAGCTAGAGAGGAAGCATGCCATGACTTGGCCTACCAAACAATGCTAAATGAGATCTCTACCAAGGAGCAGAATCAAAAGTTGCAAGCTAAGTATCAGGAAATTTCCATTGATAATGGACTTGTCTACTACAGAACAAGGCTATGTATACCAGCAAGCCAGTCACTTAAGCAGAAGATAATGTGGGAAGCTCATGATTCTCCTTTCGCAGGACATCCTGGCTATGCTAAGACTCTTAATGCAGTTAGGAAGAGCTACCATTGGGAGAGGCTCAAAGGTGACATCCTCAAATATGTCACTAAGTGTTTGTCTTGCCAACGTATCAAAGCCAAACATGTCATGATGCCAGGGAAACTGCAACCGCTTGACATCCCCCAAATGAAATGGGAATTCATCAGTATGGATTTTGTTGTAGGCTTACCCCAAGTCCATGGAGGATACAACTCCATCATGGTTGTGGTTGACATGCTTACTAAGGTTGCATACCTTATTCCAATAAAAACAAACTATAAACCCTCGACATTGCAAGATTTTTTATCAAGGAGATATTCAAGCTACATGGTTTACCCAGAAGAATCATTAGTGATCGAGATTCTCTCTTCACATCACACTTCTGGAGAGCTATCTTTGAAGCTATTGGGCTTCAAGACAGATGTTGGAAGACATGGATGATCAAATAAAGTCAATAAGACAAGACATACAAGCGGCCAAGGATAGACAAAAGGCATACGCGGATTTGAAGCATGAAGAAAGAGTCTTCAAAGAAGGAGACATGGTCTTCATTCGCGTATGCCCTAGAAAGAGTTCTCTATCCCTAGGAGATTGCAAGAAGCTAAGTCCAAGGTATTGTGGGCCGTACAAAATCCTCAAATGCCTAGGACCCAATGCTTATAGATAGCAACTCCCTGAGAACCTAAAGGTTCACAATGTATTCCATATCAGCCTATTGAAAAAATATGTACCCAACCCTAACCATGTACTTGATGACCAACAAATTGTAATGCCTAGTCAAGGAGTCCTTGAACTAAGGCCGCATAGGATCTTAGATGTTAGGGAGAGACAGTTAAGATCCAGAACCTTGAGAGAATGCCTCCTCCAGTGGAAATATTATCCCGAAGAGGATGCCACTTGGGTAGATGAAGGCACTCTCAACCATCAATATCCCCAGTTTATCTTAGGATGAGGACATCTCGAATCCTCTAAGCGGGAGAGAATGTAATATATATCAAGTATTTATTTTTTTTTCCTCTCACACGGTGGCGCGTCATGCTGGAAGGGGGAAGGGGATAGAGGAGCCAGCAAGCTCCTCGCTGGAGCTTGCTCGACTCCATGGGCATGCAAATGGACAAGTTGAGGGGGGAGGATTCCCTCCTCTCCCCTATATAAATGAGGGCGGAGGTCATGAGGCTGGGAGACGGTGAGGGAGAGAAGAAGGCTCTGACGACGACTGTGCGAGGTCCATTGTGTGGAGGAAGGGAGAGAGTGAACGGTGATACTGCACTGTGTGGAGGGAAGGAGAAGGGAGCTGCGTCGCGACATCTACCGCTGAGTCCAAACGCCACCTGCTATCGTGAGGTTTGGCCGCCGGCATCAAGCTCCAGATCGCCACGTGCTGCAGCCCATAACCCTTAGAAGCTTCTTAGAAGTTTCTAAGGGGGCTCTTTAAGCCCCCTTTCACCCCCTCATATCCCTTTTATTCTTTCACCCCCCCCCCCCCCAGTTTTTAAACCCTTAAGCTCCCCTTCCCGTGAGGCCATTAAACCCCCACACCCCTTGGCCTCATAAACCACAAATCCCCCCCCCCCTTGCCTAAATCTATAAGCTTCTTCTTGTGTTTGAAACCCCGTGTTTCACCCCCCTCATATTCTTTTTTTTAACACACACCCCTAAGCCCTTTTTAATCCTCCCGTGTCCCCTTTTTTCTTACACACCCTTTTCCTTCCCCGTGCTATAAGCCTTCACCCTTCACCTTTCCCCTTCACCCCGGGTTAAAATCCCTAAAGCCTTTACTACTCCGTGTCCCAAAACCTCTCCCAAAAACCTCCTTCCTATACCTTTTACCCCCAAGCCCAAAGATCTCCCAAGGGCCTTCATATGTTTTTTGAAACCACACCCACACACACCATTTTCCCTCGCATATAATTCCCTATAGGGCCTTTTCTTTTAGGCTTTCTAAAACTTTCCCTCTACGAAGAAGCTAAGACCTTAAAGGTCTTGTTACCCCTTCCTCATGGTCAATCCCTTAATGATTCCTAGACTCGAAAGAGAGAAGAGGAATATTGAAGTGACGGTGAATTCTGAAAAGGAGTGTAAAGCCGCTTCCACGTTCGAAGGATTACAACTGCGATGCCGCCTAAGAAAGTCCAAGGAGTAGTTGTGGGAGGGTCATCTCCCGGTATCCATGTGGATATCTCACCCCAAAACCAGGTTTTTCCTTCTTAAATTTTATATCAATTTTAATTCAATCATGCAAGATGAATTGTCATGGATAAGATATATTTTGTTCTAGTTATTTACGATGAAGGAATTTAGTTTAATTGATCATGAAAAATGGATAAAGTATAAATACGGTTTTTCCTTCAAATAGCCTTATGCACTGAAATGAAATTATGTGCAAGATTATTTATCCACTAAAGTAGTATATTCCAGTTAAATCTTGAAGGAATAAAAATTGAATCTTGCACCATTAACCCCTATTCTCTTTTGCAACGAATCATCATAGAAGGTGAAATTCATGAAAGGTTTCTTACGTTGCTTAAACTCTAGGAAGTTATCATTGCTAACTACATATCTTAGCAAGGAAAAGATTGTTTGTTTGGCATGAGTTTTGTTCACAAGGAAAAAGGAAGTTTAATTGAATTTACCTAACCTCAAAACAATAAAGTTTAGGACTGAAAAATCAATTGTCACATAGATAACAAATCGTGCCGAGGTGTTCTCGATATTACCTTCTAAAAGTTAACCGAATTAATGTAAACTTAGAAATACTTATGCTGCAAAATATGCATTGGGAATGATTTAAAAATCCAAGAGACATTATACCTTAAATACTTGCCTACCTTCCCTAATTGTAGGGTCAATAAATTGTAAATGAAAAAGAACTAGGGTTTGTCCCTGAGGTTCTTAAAAAGAGACCCTAGGTCTGACAAACGTCAGCTTAAAGAAACTAAATCGGATTGTTTCATCGTATATTACGATGCAGGACTTGCGCATTAAGTATGAAGTCATATGGTCTTGTGATTGATTCACAAGAAGAAATGTTAAATACCCTCAACAAGGATGGCGGATCCTTACGCAAGTTATCTTGTAAAAGGGATGTATTCTTTGATATCCTTCTAAGTAAGGAAGGTTAAAAACCAGAAACTAAAGTATCCAATGAACTTTAGGGTTGACCAAGTTGGGTTAATAGGGCACGCCCTAACCCAGAATATAAAGGATCTTACCAAGTTGCAGAGCCCCCGGATCGAATGCTAGATATATTCAAAAGGAAAGATTCATTTCCTTAGCAGTTTCCCAACAACAAGATCGATTAATGGAATAAGAACCCTATATATGGGTCTCAAACCAAACTCAACTAACTAAGGTGGCATACTAACTGAGCCACGAACTAGAGTAGATAAGGATAGCTGTCATCTAGCTATTATTCATGGGCGGTGTACCAACCGCATCTATAGCTAACAAGTCGGTGACATAAATGCACAACGGTCACCCTGGCATATCACGAGTGGAGCTCGATATCTCAACACTCCCTCTCCAGCTCAATTCCAATTCCTGCACACCAAGCAGGTCTCTGAACTTGCGCAGCTTCTCTGCGCCCAATGCCTTCGTAAATATGTCAGCTACCTGATCCTCTGTGCTAACATAAACTAGATCAATAAGACCTAGTAAAACCCTCTCTCGCACATAGTGATAATGCACCTCAATGTGCTTTGTTCTAGCATGATAGACTAGGTTATTTGCCAAGTGTATACTACTCATGTTGTCACAATAAATGACAATTGGCCCATCTGTAGGCTGATACATATTATAAAGTAGCTTATCCAACCAAGCTACCTCACATGCAGCCATTGCTGCACCCCTGTACTCAGCCTCTGTGCTCGACAATGCAACTGTAGGTTGTTTCTTGCTGCTCCAAGTGACTGCAGCACTCCCAAAAGAGAACACATATCCACTGGTAGATCGTCTATCAGAAATATTACCAGTTCAATTAGCATCAGTGTATCCATGCAACTGTATATGAACCCCAGTCTCATAAAATAGTCCATACTGCAATGTGGACTTCACATACCTGAGTATGTGTCTAGCCGCATCCAAATGAGGTTTCCTTGGAGCCTACATAAACTGACTTACCAATCCAGCAGCATAGCTCAAATTTGGCCTGATAATAGTCATATAAATCAAACTTCCTACTATGCGTCTGTACATAGTAGGGTCTTCGAGAAGCTCACCTGCATCTGCGCTCAGCTTCACATTCTGCTCCAAAGGAACTGAAATAGGCTTACATCCTGTCATTCCATATTTGGACAGCATGTCCAATCCATACTACCTCTGCAAGAGCCGTATCCCACTTGGTGATCTAATCACCTCAATGCCCAAGAAATAACGCAGCTCTCCCAAATCCTTCATCTCAAACTTCTGCTTCAATAGCATTTTCACATGAAGGATATCTTCATCACTATCACCTGTCATAATCAAATCATCAACATAAATGACAAGTAGCATAATACCTTTCTCTATTTTTCTCACATAAAGTGAGAAATCTGCCTTGGAAATCTGAAAGCCAATAGTGACAAGATATTGTCCTATCTTGTCAGACCATGCTCTAGGTGCTTGCTTCAAGCCATACAAGGCTTTCTTCAACCTGTAAACAAACTCAGGATGAACAGCATGCACATAACCTGGTGGCTGCTCCATATATACCTCTTCTTGCAAATCACCATGCAAGAAGGCATTCTTTACATCCATCTGATGTAAAGACCATTCCTTTGATGCAGCCATAGCAATGACTGCTCTTACGGTTGCCATCCTTGCAACCGGACTGAATGTTTCTTCATAATCAATGCCATATATTTGTGCATAACCCTTGACTACTAATCTTGCATTGTATCTATTCATAGAACCATCTGCATTGTGCTTCACCTTATAAACCCACTTACAACCAATTGCATTCTTTTCTTTAGGCAAAGGTACCGATTCCCATGTAGCATTTGCTTCCAAGGCATCCATTTCTTCATCCATGGCTTTCTCCCATTTTTCTTTTCCCATGGCTTTCTCAAAAGAAGCGAGTTCTGGTTCTTGTATCAGTTTGACCATATAGGCATAGTGAATGGCTGTAAATCCATCATATTTCAGCCTATCCACAGGATACCTAGCTCTGGTAGACCTGCGCAAAGTAGATTCACTCCCAGGTGCTCTCAAAACATCCCTGGTCTTCCTTACTCCAGGTGTAACAATAGAAGGAATACCCAACTCATCATCAATGCTCTGTTTTGAGCCACTAGATTCACCATCCACATAAGAGTGACCTGCATTCACATCAAACATGGGTTGATCTATCTTCTCTTTTCCTTTTCGTGATACCTGCATACCACTATCTGCATTGCTTTGAGAAGATTCTCCTGATCTCAATCTGCCTGTCCATGGCAAAGAATGTAAACCACTGTTAGAGGACACATATTTTGTGACTGCTGCTGTGAATTCTATGCAGCATTACCATTTTGTACATCTACATTATCAATCACATTTACTAGTTTATACCAGCTACTCATCTCATCAAAAACAACATCTCTGCTCACTGTAAACTTACGAGTAGAAGGGTTATAGCATCTATATCCTTTTTGCTGCAGAGAGTAACCAATAAAGATGCACTTCTCAGCTTTTGGATCCAACTTGGATCTCAACTCATCTGGCACATGAACATAGGCAATGCAACCAAAAATCTTCAAATGAGAAATATCTGGTTTCCTACCAGTATACCTCTCCTCTGGAGTTATCCCATGTATTGCTGCAGTGGGAGTCCTGTTCATTATGTAGACTGCTGTAACAACTGCTTCAGCCCAATAAAAATCTGGCAAGTCTTTTTCGTTGAGCATGGCACGAGATACCTCTCCAATATGCTTGTTTTTCCTTTATGCAATTCCATTTTGTTGTGGGGTATGACTGCATGAATATTGCTGCTTTATGTCATGCTCTTGCAGGAACCTTGCAAACTCATTTGAGAGGTACTCTCCCCCTCCATCTGACCTTAGGCATTTTATTTGTAGGCATGTTTCTTTTTCAACCATAGCTTTAAGAGTTTTGAAATGCCCAAAAACTTCACTTTTCTTTTTCATAAAATACACCCAAACTTTTCTACTATAGTCATCAATAAAAGTGACAAAATAATGACAGCCCCCAAGAGATGCAGCTTTAGTAGTCCACACATCAGAGTGGATTAATTCCAATGGCTTCTTACTCTCTTGAACATGTCTAGGAAATGGTTTCCTTGCCTGTTTTCCAAATTGACAGGCTTCACATACCTTATGCATTTCTGCAACCTTGAATTTAGGCAATCCTGCAATAATATTTTGGGCTTGCATTGATTTAAGTTGCTGTACATTAACATGACCAATGCGTTTATGCCAGATATTAATATCTGCAACTACATCGGTCCCATGTGCAAACATTGCTGCACTCAATTCAGGTATGTCTGCATCCAATGTAAACATTCTGCCCTTCTTCTTTCCTTTTGCTATCAAGCGACCTTTATTTTTCATATCCTCAACAAAGCATCCATGAGAATTAAATCTGACCTGCAAGCCCTGCTCAACCATTTGATCAATAGAAACTAGGTTCTTGGTGATATTTGGGACATGAAATACATCCGATAGGTATTTATTTTTCCCATCCTTCATAGACAAAGGAATTTTTCCAATCTGCACAATAGGATGTGCAGTATTATCACCAGTCTCCACAAATCCTGGTTTTTCCATTTTCCTTGTATCCTGCATCCATTCTGCATGAGCTGTCATGTGGTTTAATGCACCTGAGTCAACATACCACACATCGTTGCTTTCTTCTGCACTTGTCACAGAATTGGTCATTGTTGAGAGAGAGAGAGAGAGTACGAGAGAGATACACAAGACATACTCCCAAAGAATGATTCATATTGATGTAGAGTTAGTATATATAGGTGAGACCCAAGTCAAGTGAGAGATGATATATATAGTTGTAACATCCCTACTCAAACAAAGGTCTCTGGCAGCAAGTGAAAAAACCCTTGGGGAGAACAAGGGAAAAACCCGAGCCCCTAGTGACATACCTACAATACAAAAATGATTTACTCTAAAGTTTTCTTGAATACAATGATACATGCCTCAATCAGTGAGACAAGAACTTGAAACAATACCAAGTGCATGTCTTAATGAGCTAAAGCGAGCTTCACTAAGAGCTTTTGTGAGGATGCCTGCGACCATTTGATCACTGGGACAATGCTCCACCATAATGGAACCTTTCTTGACTTCATGTCGAACATAATGATAATGAATAGCAATATGCTTTGATTTACTATGTTGTATATAGTCTTTGGTAAGACTAATAGCACTTTGGTTATCGCATCGAAGAGGTGTACTAGATGATGAAGGATGTCCCAAATCTGCAAGTAGTTGTCGAAGCCAAACTAGCTCACGAGCTGCTAATGATGCAGCAACATATTCGGCTTCAGCTGTAGAAACCGCAACACATCGTTGTTTCTTGCTGGACCAAGAAACCAAACATCCATTTACAAAGAAACAATTCCCACTTGTACATCACATGGATAAGTGTGAACTTGCCCAATCAGCATCTGTATATCCAATAAGGTCAAGAGAAGTTGAAGAAGATAAAGAAGAATCCTCTCGACGACGATAAATAAGACCAAATTCCTTAGTACCCTTGAGGTACTTAAGAATACGTTTTGCAGCACTCGAATGAATAGTGGAAGGGGAAGAAAGATACTGTCCCAAAAAGTTAGCTGAAAATAAAATATCTGGTCTTGTGTTTAAACCAATAAATTGAAGACAACCAACAAGATTAGCAAAAGGTTGATGAATGGCTGATTCTTCATTGCGTGTTGCAGATGTACCCTTGGTAGAGCTTGAAAGAATGGGAGTGTTGGCAGAGTGCGCATTTGTCAACCCAAACTTCTTAACAATATCATTAATAAACTTTGTATGGCGAAGAAGAAGAATGCCTTGTTGTCGGTGTCGTTGAACTTGAATACCCAAACAAGAATGTATCTCACCAAGATCCACCATTTCAAATGCAGTCGATAAAAGCTTCTTCATAGCATCCAAGAAAGCAATATTATTTGACACAAGAATAGTGTTATCAACATATAGAGCAAGAATAATAAAATATTTGTCCTCCCTTTTGATGTAAAGATTTGGGTCAGCAAAACATGCAACAAAACCTTTAGATGTGAGGAACTAATCAATCTCAATATACCAAGCACGAGAGGCTTGCTTCAATCCATATAATGCACGATGAAGTTGGCATACAAGATGCTCCTTTCCTGCAATCATAAAACCTTCAGGTTGCTCCATATAGATTTCTTCTTCAAGATCTCCATTGAGAAAAGCCGTTTTAACATCCATTTGGTGAATTTCAAGATCAAATAGTGTTGCAAAAGCCAAAATCATACGAACAGTTGTGGAGCGCACAATGGGAGAAAATGTTTCTTGATAATCTACTCCTGCAATCTGTGAGTAACCTTTTGCAACAAGTCGTACTTTGAACTTATCAAACGAGCCATAAGCTTTGGTCTTGGTTTTATAAACCCATTTACATTTGATAGGAACACGATTTGGGGGGAGTTCAGTAAGAATCCATGTACCTTTGGAGATTAAAGAATCATACTCAGCTTGCATAGCTTCTTGCCATTGATCCCTTTGAGACGAATTGATAGCTTCCATATACAATATTGGATCCTCTTGGACAGACATAGCATCATCAAAGACATCATATTCAATAGAATAGAATCCATGCTCTATCTCAATAGGAAGATTGACATAGATCTCCAAATTTTCATCAATCTTCTTTGGAGGTGAAGGAGGTTTATGATGATTAGAATTAGTAGAATCACAAAGCAAGTAAGGAAATGCACTAAGCAAAGACTGTGTATCATCTGAAACATCTGATGACCATGTGCCACCCATAGTCTTCTCATCAAATATAGCATCACGACTAATGATAACCTTTTGAGAAGAAGGATCATAAAATTTGTAACCTTTGGAATGATCTGAATAACCAAGAAAAATAACCTTCAAACCTGGAGGATCCAACTTATGTCGAGTGTCCTTGGGCACATGAATATAAGCAATGCAGCCAAATGTGCGAAAGTGAGAGACTGAAGGTGTCTTCCCTGTCCAAATTGTTATAGGAATTTTACCAGCAGGTGCAGTAGTTGGAAGATGATTTTGAATAAAAACAACTGTTAGAAGTGCTTCAGTCCAAAACTTTCGAGATAAACCAGAGTGTATAAGCATGCAACGTATAGCATTAAGAATCGTGCGATTTTTGCGCTCAGCAACACCATTTTGTTGAGGAGAATAAGGAATTGTAAACTCATGATGAATACCTTGATCCTTACAGAAGTCATCAAATAGATTGGATACATATTCACCACCATTGTCACTGCGAAGCATCTTTATAGAGAATCCAGTTTGAAGCTCCACACTTATCTTGTATTGTTTAAATATAGATAAAGCCTCAGACTTATGTGGAAGAAGATAGACATGTGTGTACTGTGAGAAATCATCAATGAAAGCTATAAAATATCGATATTGAGACTTTGAGGCAGGAAAAGGACCGCAAATATGTGAGAAATGCGGGATCTAGAGCATGGCAATAACCGGAAGCTATGGAGGATGAAGAAATAAGTGTAGACTCATGATGGAAAGGACACTGTTTGTTACACAAGTGAATTAGGTTCCAAGATTGAGACTTGGACTCATAAACACAATCTTGTGTATGTGGACAATGACATTGACACTTTCCTGAAATGAAAAGAGTACTATCATTGCATTAAGAAAGGAAGCAAGTACAATGCTTTATAGGAAAGTAGGAAACTGCAGTAGGCACCATTGTGCATATGGGATAAGTTAGCCTGCATATCCTTGACCCTGAGACTCCATACAAAGAGGCTATTTGAGTGTGATTGCTGATTCTCAACACCCCTCCTCAATCACAACTAGGAAAGGCACAAAGTGTGTAGAGGCTGTAATGAGAACCACCTGCAAAGTTTGGGCATACCACAGACATGGCAAAACACCAGAGGCTGTTGCAGAAAAAGCTAAGTGTGGGTACCATAAACATTGTGGACATCCAGAGGCTGTAACAGGGGCCTCACAAAGTGTACAGGGACTGTAATGCCAAGTTACATAAGGAGTTTACAAAGCTTATGGCAGGAAGCATTCGGGCAAGGAAAATACAAGGCTATTTAAAAACAGTCTATCAGAATTATGAGAGTACAAGGACTGATGAGTCTTGTCCTTCCGATCCTGGTGGTCTTCATCTTCATCTTCTTCCTTTGCTCCATTTTCTTCTTCTTCTTTGACTGCGACTAGATAGGCCTTTTGGGATCTCTTTCTTGCGTGGTAGAACTTCTCGGTGTATCCGGTCCTTTTGCAGAAGTCACAAAAGAGCTGATCCTTCTTGCCTTTGTACCTGTTGCCAACATATAATGCATGCTCATCTCTAGAGGTACTTGGTTCTTCTTTGGTTTTTAGCTTCTTTTCTTCTTCTAATAGTGATGCCTGGATATCAACAAGTTCAGGATTTGGCATGTTGATTAAAGTTGTTGATACGTTATTATATTCAGGAGGCAAGCTCTTAAGTAGAACACCGATGCAAACATCTTCATCCATTTTAATGTTTATTCCTGCAAGTTGGGTTAGGAGTCCTTCCATGTAATTGAGATGTGTGGCAAGTGATGTGCTGGACTTCATTTCAAGCCTGAAGAATTCAATCAGGAGACCATACTTTGATGATTTAGATTGTGCACCGAACAGAGTGTCAAGTCTTTTCCATGTATCCTGTGAGATCTCACAGTTATCCACATGATGGATATAACTGTCGTCTAGCTCCAGTTTGATAATGGCCTGAGCTCTGTCATCATTCTTTTGCCAAGTAGTTGCAAGGTCCACGTCCCGAGGTTTCTTCTCTTTGCCATTTGTGATGGCCCAGAGACCCTTCTTCATCAGAATGAGCTTGATGCGGGTTTGCCAAGTGTGGAACCCGACTCCTTTGAATCGAGCATTTGGAGAGTCTTTTCCCATGTTAGATTTACGGGAACAGTAGCAAATCAACTTCAGACTTATTGGATTTGAGCAACAGAAGAATTGATTGAGAGACACAGGTGTTAAAAAACACTAACTGAGTGTCAATTAATACCAAATCTGCAAAAGTCTTTTACTCTTTTAAAATCCAAGTGATCTTAGTGATCTTCCCCTTCTTGATTTGATACTAATGCCTTCAGATCTGAGTGACAGTACTTTAACGAACTTCAGAGAGTATTGCTCAGTGATTAAAATCACTGTTGATAACTTCAATGACAGAAACAGTGAAAAATGTCAAGATTTTGAAGCTTTTGGCTATGGTGGAATTAGGGTTTCTGAGACAGGGGCCTGGTTTTTTGCTGATTGCAGGAGCTACAGTGGATCATTTTCAAAACTTTTTATATGCCTAGGAAGCTGATTTCATGGGCTACAAAAACCCTATCATGATCATCAACATCGTGGTCAGTATGCAGCACACAGGAGCCGCGAACAGAATCGGCACAGATCTGGACAACGACAGCGAATTTCTGCAATGCTGGAGCTGTAGATCACCAATGTTGGTGTTTAAAGTGACAGGAAGCTGCGCCCTAAGCGAACTAACATTTCTCTAGAAGAAATCGTGTTGAAATTCTGCCTGGTTGAAGAGTTATGGAAGCTCCAAGCAAGGTAGGTCCTGTCTGGCTATGGCAGACACAGAGCAGAGATTGGGGATTTTCACAATCCTGAGCTCCAGATGGTCCAATGTCCTGGATTGATGTGATACAGGGAAGCTTTATGAGTTGGGGAATACTTTTCCAGAAGGAAGCTCCAAGAGATTTGACCTGTGGAGTGAGATATAAGCAGTTCAATCTGACAGGGTGCTGCTGGCTATGGCTGCCATGGAAGCTTCAGTGAGAGTAGAGTTGGGAGATGAAGTCATGAGCTGACATTGAGCTAGACTGAGGTTGAAAGGAATCAAGAGAGGCTAGACAAGCAATGCCATGCCCAACTGGGCTCTGATACCATGTGAGAAATGTGGGATCTAGAGCATGGCAATAACCGGAAGCTATGGAGGATGAAGAAATAAGTGTAGACTCATGATGGAAAGGACACTGTTTGTTACACAAGTGAATTAGGTTCCAAGATTGAGACTTGGACTCATAAACACAATCTTGTGTATGTGGACAATGACATTGACACTTTACTGAAATGAAAAGAGTACTATCATTGCATTAAGAAAGGAAGCAAGTACAATGCTTTATAGGAAAGTAGGAAACTGCAGTAGGCACCATTGTGCATATGGGATAAGTTAGCCTGCATATCCTTGACCCTGAGACTCCATACAAAGAGGCTGTTTGAGTGTGATTTCTGATTCTCAACATCGGTATGAACCAAATCCAAGAGAGCACAGGAATGTGATGAAGTAGAAGTGTGGAAAGGCGAACGATGGTGTTTTCCAAGTGCACAGTACTCACATATTCCCATACGTGGATGAGATTTAAGATCCATACCTTGCACAAGACCATGACGATGAAGATCAAGAATTTTGTCAAAATCGGAGTGTGCAAATCATTGATGCCATAATTTGCAATCTGCATCTCCAGGGGCAGTGACAACATTTGCAACTGTATCGTTCCATGATAGCTCAAATAGATTACCATGTCGAGGAGCCACCGCTATAGTATGCCCGTCTTTCTCTATATGATATTGATTATGATCAAAGCCAACAAACAAACCAAGATCAACTAGATGAGCAACAGAATGAAGATTTCTTTGCAAATCTGGAGCATGAAAAACTCCTCTTAATATTCTAGTGGATGAAACATTCCCCAGATATAAATCACCCACTCCTTTGACTTGACAAGTCGTATCATCCGCAAGGTAAACAGACTTCTTGACATGAAGAGAATGATAATTGTGAAGCCACTGCGATTGGTATGTCATGTTTCCAATGGCACCTGAATCAACGATGAATAGAGAACCATCACGAACATGAAGTATCTTTTCTGGAGAGATATCATAATGGACGAAATTGAGCTCCTGATGAGTATGATCATCATCAGTTCTAGTTTGTTGAACAATATAAGCTCGAGAACGTTCTTCATCATATCTGTATTTATAACAATGACGAGATGGATGATCTATATGTGCACAATAATCACAAGGAGGAAAACTTTTGGATGAGCGAGGTTGCTTTGTAGTAACTCCATGCTCCTCATCATATTGACGTGCCCAGCAATCAGAAGCCACATGACCTTTCTTATCACAATAAGAACAATGTTTGTTAGGATAAGCAAGACGAGAAGATTTACTACCTTGATTAGGGCGTCCAACCTGCTGAAAATGTGAAGCGGGACGCTTGCGAGCAACAAAAGCAGCATCAAAATCCCTTTGTTCGTGAGTGACCAAAACAGCATCAGATTTTTCCAATTGATGCTCATGACGTTGAGAATATTTAATAAGAGATATACATGCTTTGTCAAAGTGGATATCATCCTTGTTAGACAAAATAGTGATGATATTGTCATATAAAGGATCTTTGATGGTATGAAGAAGTTGAGTAACAATCTGATTTTTAGCAACAGGAGTGCCGGCAGTACCAAGCTGATTGATAATGTCTTTAAAAGCCTCGATATGAGAATGCATAGAAGTACCAACCTTATATTGAAGATTCTTCAAACAAGTTTGGAGATATAAAATTTCGGTGACCGATTTCTTCTCAAACGTTGAGATAAGATACTCCCAAACAGCATGAGAGGTTTCCAGATGAAAGGCATCCAACATAAGTGAGTCAGGAAGTGCAGACAATATATAACGACGAGCCGCTTTGTCACGACGAATCCAATCAGTATGATCAATTTTCGATTGTTCAAATAATGGACCATCAGTAATCACAGAATTGTTATTCATCACATCAATAGGTTGAACTGGGCAAGACAGGTTGCCCAAAACAATATCAAATAATTCGTCACCTTCAAGAATTAGCATCATCTTTGCTTTCCACCCAGGAAAGCCTTGTCCTTGGAAGAAGGGAACCGAATGTTGGCCAGACGGATATCCGTTAAGAATTACGCAATTGGCCATGCCTGTATGTCGAGAGAAAACAAATAAGATGAGATCGCAGAATCTGCAAACCATGATCAAGACGAGCGTAGTTGAGACGCATGACAATCAAAATAGGGATATGCACGTGAGAACAACGAAAAGTATTGAGTGACTAAAAAGAAAGCCCAAAATAGAGAGGCGTAACATGCAAGACGAGATGACACATATAAGAAAAGTGCTATTTCGGTCGAGCAAAGAACGTGAACGATAATAAAACATCGCTAAAAATACCAAGATGTTTGCTTGTCGTAATCAACGTCATTAACAAAGACAAGCGATTAATGAACTGTAATTGGGGATTAACGAACTGTAATTAGAAATACAGTTTTAAATAAAGAATCGCAGATTCGAGCAGAATTGCTGTCTTGAATCCTGAACTGTCATAACTTTTGATCCAGAACTCCGATTGACAAGCGGTTTTGACAGGATTCGAGAGTATGACGAGAGCTACGCATTAGGACATTGGTTTTGTTTTTAAAGAAAAAATTAACTAATACTTCTAATTTGAACAAGTTCATGTATCAAATCATCACTTGTGCAAAGAATTCAATTAAGTATAAACAATGAAACAACTTATCTTCCTTGTTGTTGCTACGCATCCATAGCTCTGATACCATGTTGAGAGAGAGAGAGAGTACGAGAGAGATACACAAGACATGCTCCCAAAGAATGATTCATATTGATGTAGAATTAGTATATATAGGTGAGGCCCAAGTCAAGTGAGAGATGATATATATAGTTGTAACAGTCATGTGCTGCACCATAAACAAATGCTCATTTCTGTCATCACCCTGTCTACTAGAAGATGCATAATTCCCTTGTTGCAATTTTCCATTCATGATGTCATTATGCTTTTTATAGCAGTCTTTAGCCATATGACCCATTTTACCACAGTAGTAGCATTCAATATTGCTGTTTGCATTTTGGCCTCTTTGCCATCCACCACGACCTCTTTGGCTCCCCCTGCCTGTAGAGTTACCACGTCCTCCTCCATAGGACTGGTTTTCTTGAGTTTGCTGCATATTTTGATGTCTACTACGGCCTCCAAATCAGCCTCCTCTACCTCTGCCTCTACCTCTTCTAGCATTTGAGTAGAAGACAGTTTCTTTTGAAGTTCCTCCTAAAGAAGATGCACCACAATTTCTCTGCTCCTCAGAAATTAGAAGAGCAATCAACTCCTCAAAATTAGGAAATCTTTCACAGACGGAAATGGATGTTTGGAACTGTGCATAATCCTTTCCTAGACCATTCAAGGTCACAGATTCTAAATCATCATCTTCCACTGGCGACCCAATGGAAGCAAGTGCATCTGCAATCTTCTTCACCTTCATGTGGTAGTCATTGATGCTCATACTTTCTCTTTGCACATTGTGCAACTCTTGCTTGAGCTACATTTTCCTGGCTTGTGTATTTGTGCTATACATTTTTGACAAAGTATCCCATGCCTCCTTTAGCGTACTTGCATCTTGAATATGCATAATCATAGAGTCTGAAATGCTAATAGACAGCCAGTACATAACTTTCCTGGCTCTCTCATGCCATGCTTTAAATGCCTGCATTTGCTGTTGATTGGGAACATCAGGAAGAACTGATTCTTCTTCATTTCCTGCAACGAATTCCCAATATCCTTTTCCCATAAGGAAATTCGTCATTCTGAACTTCCATGCTTGGAAGTTGTTATTGTCAAGCTTTTCGGTGACAATCTATGAAAGAGAATCAGACGCCATTACAGAACATTGCAAAAAATTCTGTCACTGCAAAGAACACAGCTTCAGCCTCACAAGGGCAAATCTGCTGTAACTCCCAATGTCTCTGCGCACAGACATACGATGCAATTTCTACAGTAACTTTTCACCGACCTGTAGAACAGTGGTCGCACAGCATAAAACGGGCCTTTTCCTGAGTGCGTGCAGACAACTTCCACCTCCAAAATAGGCCCCGAAATGGCCTCAAATCAAAAAAACAGAGCAACCAAGGGCTAAAGCCCTTGCCCGCAGTATATACTGCCCTCTTGCTACATCCCGAAGGGCGTCTCAATCTGAGACAATGCACTCTTGCACTTTTCGGCTGTGCTGCAGAGACTTGCTCCCAAAACAGAAAAATGAAAGCAACACTGGTCCTCTGACCAGAACACCGTGAACTTGGCTTGCTTTCTTGAGCTCCTTACCAGGAACAAGGCTCTGATACCATGTCAAGATTGTGGGAGAGAAGGAAGGAGTCTCACTTGTAGCTTTCTTGCTTGCACAATGGGGGAGTACACACACAGGTGGAGGCTGAAAATAGTTTTCCTCTTCTTAGTTGTGTAAGCCAAAAAGAACTCAAGTACATAGAAATAGAAGAACCCTATATATGGGTCTCAAACCAAACTCAACTAACTAAGGTGGCATACTAACTGAGCCACGAACTAGAGTAGATAAGGATAGCTGTCATCTAGCTATTATTCATGGGCGGTGTACCAACCGCATCTACAGCTAACAAGTCGGTGACATAAATGCACAACGGTCACTGTGGCATATCACGAGTGGAGCTCGATATCTCAACACGTCCTACGGTTGGGTGGTCCCGGTTGGCCAGGAACTTTTCTCAAATCTCGAAGAACAACGGGATGATCGTCAAAGGAGACGAACAACAAAAGCGTTGACCTAGAGTTATGTCTTAACCGATTTACGCTATTTTAGGGAAACGCAATGGGACTATGCCTTATGGCAGAGAGGTTGAGCTTTGCATCCCTCTCATTTCCCATTCTCTTTGAACCAAGTGCAACATGAATCCACTTCGGACCTGGCGTTTCTGCGTAAAGTTAGTTCGCTTGAGTTCGAAACTAGTTGCTGTTAGGAAATTCCGGTCTCTGCACTTGACATAATCATAGCACTTGACATACAAAAGCAATGTCAAACAAGTTCCTTGTTAACAGGTTATCATATTTATCTTTGAAATACATAAAGTCCAACCCATAGGCTTATCCACAATCTGTCCGAAGGCTATCCAGCAATCCACGTTGATATCAGTCCCGGTTGGCTGGGAACTTTTCTCAATCAAGATGGACAGTAGGAAGATCATTCAAAGAACACGAACAACAAGAGCTGTAACAACCCCGAAACGATAAATAGACCATTCGCATGTGAAACCCTCTTAAGGGTAGAATAATCATAGGGATAATTCCTTTCAATTGAATAAAATCAAAAAGTTTTTCCCTCCTCCAGCCGACTGTCGTGTTGGAGGAAGAGGGGATTAGTAAGTAGGCAAGCTCCTTGATGGAGCTTGCCAGGGCAATGATACATGCCCGATGACACGCAAGGGGGGGCAGGATCTTATCCCCTCCCCTATATAATTGAGGGGGGGCCACAGGATGAAGAAGAGAGGGGCAGAAATCGTGAGGAAAAGATGTCGTGCACCATCACATTGCAGGGAGGGAGAGAGTGAGTCTCTGTGCTCGACTCGTAAGGGAGCGAGCTGTCGAGCTGCCTGTCATCGCCAAAGCTGAGTGCAGTCGAACGCTGTGAGAGGGAGAGGATGAGGCACTGATTGCCGTCGAGGCCAAGACGGCATCGGCTCTGCTGTCAGTCTTCACCCCCAGCCGCTGTCGAATCGCTTCCCGAGTCACAGTTGGTTTTCTCCTTCCACGCGGCGTGGAAGCTTCCTGAGAGAGGAAGCTTCTAAGGGGCCCCTTAAGCCCCTTTCCCCCTTAAGCCCCCTTCCCATGGTTGGAACCCCCCCCGGTGTCTTAACCCCTTTAAGCCCCCTTTCCCTTCGAACCACCCCCCCCCCCCCAACCCGTGTTTTAACCCTTAAGCCCTTCCCTTGGGCATCCTGAAACCACACCCCCCCCTCATGTTTAAACCCCTTAGCCCCTTCCTTTGCCTATGCAAAATACCCTTGGAGCTTTGTTTTTCTCCCCACTCGCAAAAGGAAAGAGAGTGTTGAGGGTCTCTTAACACCTCCCTTTCCCACTCAAAAACCCTCGTAAGGGATTCCACACCTTGTTATTCCCCGTTCATGCGAGTCCTTACAAAGGCCATTAAGCCTTCCCCATGGCTTAATGGGTCTTAGTCATGAAGGATTCTAAAACACCCCTTTCAAATTCCCGACTCCAAGGAGCAAGCCTTCTATAACTGCTTTCGAGGGACGGTGCAAGTTATTGCAAAAGAGAGCCACGGCGGAATATAAAAAAGGAGTTGTAAAGCTGCTTCCACGGTAGAAATGCCTCCTAAGAAAGTCCAAGGTGCAGCTCTGCAGGAGGGTCGTCTCACAGCATCCACGTGGATATCTCACCCCAAGCCTAGGTTTTTGCTTCCTAGTTTTTTTGGTATTGTTGTAATTCAATCATGCAAGGTTAATTGCTAGAAATAGGATATAAATTTTGTCCTAAATGCTCATGACGAAGGAACTTAATCATTAATACTATCAATAAAGCATGCAAAATAAAGGAAGCATAAATGCATTTCTAGCAAATACCTTTATGCATTGAAATGAATTATAAATTAGATTATTGTCCATTAAAATAGTATACTTCTTTTAAAGACTAGATGTATAAACTGCATATCGCACTATTAACCCATATTCTCTTCGCAATGAATCATCATGGAAAGTGCAAAGCATGAAATGATTCTTACAATGCATAAATCTAGGAAATTATCATTTGTCAACTGCATAAATTATCAAGGAAAGGTTGCTTGTTTAGCATGAATTTTATTCACAAAGTTATAGGAAGAATAGTTGGAATTAACCTAACCTATGCTTGACCTTAAATCAATAAGTTAAGGTTGAAAAATAAATTTACGCATAGACAACGAGTCATGCGTTTATGAAATGTTAACGCAATTATCTCCAAGAGATAAACAAATTGGCACAAACCTAAATACCTAAACCTCAAAGTACTCGTTTAGAATGAGTTAAATTTCAAGAAATTCACTAGGAATTAATACGTAACCTAATCGATACTTATTACCAAAATTGAAACTCCTATACCCAAAATACTTGCCCACATTCACCGAATGTAGGGACAGTGAAACATATTTTGAATGTGAGCTACGGTTTGTCCCTAAGAATCTTACAAGATGAAACTTGGAAACCCTAGGTCTAACAATGTCAGCCTAGTAACCTGAAACAGATTGTTTTGTGACTCCATTGTCTCATAGTTCGATGCGACACTTGCGCAACAAGTGCGAAGTCATATGATCTTGTGATTGGATCACAAAACACCATATTGGGGAATATGGAAATTTTCTATAAGTTTGGGGCACATGGTCAATTTTTTGGATTTGTCATAATTTGAACACTATAACTTCAAATCGAGCGCTCTATAGCTCAAGAGATTCCATTTTTCAAGTGCTTTCCAATGATAGGTCACATCATATGGTTTTGAGAAACCTATGAGCATGTTATCCGGGTGCCACATTTTTAGTATTCAAAAAATGGGAATTGGGAGATTCCCAAACTCACTAATATTGTGTTACAAGGGAATGGCCAAGTTCTTACAATGAAGTTGGCATGTCCTTACGCAAGTTATCTTGCAAGAGGATGAATAATCATCCTAATTTAGTAGTCTTTCTTGAGTAAAGAAGATTGACTAGAAATTAAAGATCAGCCGATAAACTGAAGTAACCAATGAACTTAAGGTTTGACCAAGTTGGGTTAATAGGATACACCCTAACCCAGGATATAGGGGATCTTGCCATGTTGCAAGTCATCCCAGATCGAGTGCTAGATGCATTCAAAAGGGAGGATTCATTCCTTAGCAGTTTGCCAACAAAAGCGATCAATGGAAATGTTTGTGCTTGCTACAGATTTTATAGCACTTGTTGGCTTTGTTTGATCAATGAATTAAAAGATAAATGGATATCTATACTTCAAGTTGAAGGCCTAAAGGGAGAGGCAGTTTCAGTTACCCCCGACTGCCTGCCTGACCCTAACCAAGGGGGTTGTTAACTACGCCGGACAAGTGTACTGAAGCCACTGCGAGAGGTCTCTCCATTGAGCGCTTCTTGGAGCAGGAAGACGCTTGGGTGCTAGAGGGGGCTCTGGCTGTAAATCCCTCACCTTCCAGGCGCTGCAGAAGAGGCTAAGGTGACTCGGGATTGGATCTCGAGACCCGCATACTAGTCTATGGGCGGAAAATTGGATTAGTGATCCTTGTGGATTGCTGGATAGCCTTCGTGCGGATTGTGGATAAGCCTATGGGCTGGACTTCTTTGTATTTCAAAGATAAATATGATAACCTGTTAATAAGGAACTTGTATAATATTGTTTTTCTATGTCAAGTGATAAGATTACGTGAAGGAACCAGTGCCTAATGGGTTAATTAAAGAAGATCGTTGTTACATGTCCAACTAATGTGTTAGGTTAATTAAATAACTAAAACAACTCGAGGAAAGTGCGGAGGATGGGCCATAGGTCCGTCCGTCCTATGGACGGGTGGTCCCGGTTGGCCTAGACATCAGGAAGATTGTCAAAGAACACGAACAACAAGAGCGTTGACCTAGAGTTATATTTGAGCCCGATCTAGGCTATTTTAGGGGAACAGAATGGGACTGTGCCTTATGGCATAGAGGTTGAGCTTTGCATCCCTCTCGTTTCCCATTCTCCTTGAACTAAATGCAGCGTGAATCCGCTTCGGACCTGGCATTTCTGCGTAAAGTAGTTCGCATGGGTCCGACGCTAGTTGCAGTTAGGAAATGACCAATAAGGGAAACCCTAATTCAGGTCGATCCTAAGTGGGAACGGCCAGAATACTTTCGCTACGTGGCAGACGCAGAAAGCCCTATATCGCAAACCCCGTAACATTCCATGGGAGTGTTGGGAGGAGCTTTCTAGAGACCCTTTCCGATGGATTGCTAAGACATGTCTTGAAGATACAAGTGGACACGTTACAGTTGGTATCAAAGCCGAACAACAACGGAATTGTTTTTATGAAATCTTAAGAAGAAGAAGTAAAGCAAATGTTGATGTTCCAATTATTTCCTTACTTCAATGCTATCTTGCAAAATTACGAAGCGTGGAACAAGTTCTTAGTATTTCGAGTCATGTTATTGGAGCTTGTGTGTTTTATATGATTTGGATACCTCATTTTGCACACATAGCAGATTGTTTATATCAGCTGCTTCGAAAGGGGCAGAAATTCTATTGGGATGAGAGCCACACTAGAGCCATGCGGAAATTGAAGAAGTTATTGCAGAATGCTCCTACTCTCAGGAAAGCCGATTATAATTGTGGAAAGCCTATTGTATTGACAGTTGACACTAGTCCAATTGGCATAGGTTGGGCTGTGGGTCAAGATGATGCAGATGGAAATAGGTATGCTATTCAGTTTGGGGCGAAAGTCCTAAATGAGAGACAGAGGAGATATCCGCAAATCAAGAGGGAGTTATTGGGGATTGTCACGGCTCTCAAATGTGACAAGGAGTACTTTATTGGAGCTTCAGTTGTGGTAGAGACAGATTGCTTGCCATTGATTGGTATGATCATGAGTTGCTCTACTCCGGATATAGCCATGTTGAGATGGATTGCATACATCAAGTCATTAAATCCAGAATTTAAACACATAGTAGGGAAGGATAATCCAGTGGCAGATATGTTGTCTAGAGCCAGATATGATGATGAGGAGACTCTACTTGCAGAAGAGGATGATGCAGAAATTTCAGCTACTATGGTTGATCATGTTTGTCATGTCTATGATATTGTGGCTTTCATAGAAGAACTCTATGTTGGAGATTGGTTGCAGATTGGCAGGTACCTTAGTACACTAAGCAAAAGAGATGAATGGACAGATGAAGAGTTCAAGATCAGAAGGAAAGCCTATGGTTATTTTCTCAAGGACGGATTTCTTTGGAAGCATCCGAAGAAAAGAGGCGGATTACCTTTGCGGGTTGCCTGCGATAGAGAGACACAGTTACAGGTGATGAGGGAGTTTCATGAGAGTCCTTGGGCTGGTCATAGAGGAGTGTGCTACTTATGAGAAAATTAAGGAGAAATATTGGTGGAAAGGCATGTACAGAGATGTTTCTCACTTTGTTGAGACTTGCAGAGACTGCCAGATGTATTCAGTAGTGCGTCATCGAGATGAGCTTCATCCGACCTATCCGCTATGCATTCATTATAAGTGGGTAGTTGATTTGGTTACCATGCCTATGGGTCTATGGCAGATGAGGTATATTGTTTTGGCTAGAGAGGATCTTACCAATCATGTTGAGGGCAGATCTTTGAGAACGAAGACCACTAGTGCAGTGTGTAAGTTCTTATTGGAGGAAATTTTCTGCAGGTATGGTTCTGTGGGTGAGATCATTGTGGATCGTGGTGAATTGGATGCAGATGAAGCTAGGGAGTTTTTCTCTCAGCTAGGAATCAAGTTGGCTCTAACCACAGCATATAATCCAGAGGAAAATGGGAAGAGTGAAAGAGGGCATCCGCCGATAGTGAAAGCATTAGCCAAAGCATGCAGAGGACGGATTGGAGAATGGCCACCGAGACTTCTACCATTTGCTTTGTGGGCTGATCGTACGACTCATAGTGTTACCACAGGATATATGCCTGCAGAGTTGATGTATGGTCAGAAACCGGTTATGCCGACTGAGACTTGTGCTTTGACTTGGTCAGTTTTACCTTGGCAGGAGGATTTGACGAGAGAGGAGCTCTTAGCTCTTTGGATTCGACAGTTGGAGAGGAGACCTGATGATATTCAGCTAGCTATTGACAGGTTGAAGGTTGCTAGACTAAGGAATAAGGACAGGTTTGACAGCAGTCATCGCTTGCGGCCTAGAGCAATAGAAGAGGGAGATTGGGTATTGGTCTTTGATAGCAGCCTTGAAAATCAGCATACTGCACTTCGGAAGATGGTGAAAAGATGGTTTGGGTCATACATAGTCAGACATGTCTTTGATAATGCAACATATGAGCTGACAGAATTGGATGGGACAGTGCTTAGAGTGCCTATTGCTGGAAAAAGAATCAAGCTTTTCAAGAAAAGAGATGATGAGGATTATGCATTGGAAGAATTTTCAAGAGAAGAGCAACGAGAAGAAACTTCAATGGAAGAGACAGATGATATGACAGATAATCTTGTTGATCTACCGGAAATGCATAATGAAGAGATTGATCTGTTTGTGGATCTTGATGATAACGATCATGGGTAGTTGGCCCATCCGGAGGATGCGCAGGATTAGAGGGGGTGGATGTCGTATTGCTGCGCATTCGAGGTGTGAAGCCACCCAAAAATTGTGTGTGTGATTTGATACTTTGTACATACTTAGTTGTTGTGTTTACATTTATTTTCTGTGTATGAGTATAGTGGGGAGGAGTTGGAGGCATAGTGGTGAACATGATGAGATGCTTTCAGCCTATGTTGAGCAAGGTCAAGTGGAAAGCACAACTGATACTGGTGAACATGTTACACGTATTCGTTCAGGACTTTGTCTTCTCCTTCTCCAGCTACATCAAAAATACCTAATGATATCAAACCTCCACATCCAGGAGTTGGAAAGAAGGAGGCCAAGCATTGAAACGTGCTATGAGAAGCATGGGGCATGGAGCACAGCTGGAGGCACTGATTTTGAAGCATATTTGTGTGCTTTTACCAATGCTGGTCATTTGGCTTGTTTAGGAGATTAAAATGTAATATTGAGAAAAGGAAGAATACAATAGCTAGTAAATGTGACTGGCAATTCTAGGAAGCCTGCGGTATTGGATTAGATGTATTGGCTACTGGGGAAGTGACTGGAATGCCTTATGGAGCAGTGTATGCATTGGCAGTTGCTGTACATGTTGCTGCAAAAAGGTCTGGAACCATTGCTTGCCAAAATCCATCAGCACTATTGCTCGTAGACTCAACAGAGGGGAGCCATTGACAGTAGGGCGAATTCACAGTTTGAGCTCAATGACTGAGGCTGCTCCATCTGTGGCAAGAGATGTTGTGGTAGGGCTGAATTACTTGATGACATTGTTCAAGCCTGTGGGACAGGATTTAAGGAACACATTGAGTCAATTTCAGATTGTGGTTATTCTGTTCAGTATTTTCATGGTGACCTTTTGGTGTTGCGTTGTAACAAAAACCGATTGTGTTGTTGTGGATGATAAGGAGCTTATTCCATGGTAGGCGATATGAGGAATTCAGGAGTTTTATTAAATTTGCTCCATTGAGCTATGCCTATATTGGGCTGTGTTGGAATAGGCAAAAGTAGCTTATTCTGTGGGACGAAAAGGAAGGAAGGCGAGGCTAATCTGGGGAGAGGAGAAGTCTGACAACGGGGTGATGAGGCTTCATCAATAAAAAACATTTGGGGGAATCCTAGACTCTGCTGCTCCACTGGGGAAGAAAAGCTAATTTGTGACGAGAGTGCGTGACAGACAGGAAAACGTGATACACACACACAGACATTTGTTTTCTGCTACCTTGTTAGTTAGCAATTCTGCTTTCGTTGGCCCAACGAGGTTTCAGTACCTCAATTCATGATGCTTATCTTCAAGGAAGAAAGGAGGAATCGTCGCCTTCTCTGGGGAAAAACGGAAGCTTCACCTCATCAGGAATGGGATTCCCATGGGGGATCGAATTTTCTGCAGATGGCGCGATGTTGAGGAGCTGTACGAGGCATCCCAACCTTGTTAATCAGTGCAAGTTCTTGTCTGAGAAGTCCCAAGACCAAGAGAAGCTAAAGCTGGAAGAAAAAGAGAACAAAAAAAAAACATCCTCGCTTCCATTTTCCTTGACAGAACCAGGCCAAACCCTTTACAAGAACCAAAAACCTGTTTTGCAGAAAAGAGCATAGTACCCTGCAGCTGGGAGAACCTTAATGTACACTGCAAAGGTTAACACAAATCCAAGTTTGTTGGACTCCAGCAGCCTAAAAGGACCAGTCAGCACCCCTTTTCCAGATGCTCTAGCTCTTAGAATGTTCTCTCTGTCTTCCTGTCATCACATACGCAATCAGCTCATCAAGCTCTGCAACATCAGCAAAAATTCGCCTTCATTAGGAGCAAATATCATCGTCTGCAGAGTGAATTTCAAATCATGGGATCTACATGTCAATAACTTGCAGGGAATCATTCCCTCATCTTTTGAGAATCTCCCAAACCTCCTCAAACTGGACTTGTGAAATAATAACCTCGTGGGAAGTTTTCTTAATAACAACTAAGCTTTGTATCCAATCTTTTTCCCCTTCTTATTATCCTGGAACATAAACTGAATTCTGTCTGAAAGGAAAAATTGCAGAACAGGGTACTTTAGCTTGCCTTTTCCTCTGGTGTTGAATATACTTCAGACAAATACAAGTGTTGCAAGCTCCCTTGGAAAGCCGTTCCTTACACAAATATCACTTATCTACCTGTATGACATGCTGAAGCCTAATCAGAATTTATTGATTGAGTTCTGGAATTGTTGTATGGCTATTAAAAATATATGACTCAGAGTTGAATGCTAGAACTAGTTTGATGATGAGTTTAATCTCTGACATTGGATTATTCATTTGATTGATCTTCCATCTTGACATATATCAAGGTCTTCTGAAGACGCGACTTTGCTTTCACAAACCCTTGGACATCGCGTAAACTCAACTTTACATATTAGAGGTTGGAGGGTTGAGATGAACTCATATGTATATGAGGAAGTAACGCGTGTAATCCCCACAGACAGAATTAAATTGTTAGGGTGCCATGAAAAGAATGGGTTCCAAAGGAAAGGATACCCTGAACTTCCAATAATTTACCAATTCCTGAAGATCCACGACCCGAAACCGTACTATTATACAGTTCCTGTAGATAAATGTAATACAACGTTGTTCTCCCCAAACTAAATGTAACAGTTGGCTTATCATCGCAAGAAATGTTATATTCTGAAAGGGGTACGACTATATAAATACAAATAAGACTTCTTTTTATCAATGCCTGATTGTGCATGAGAATTGATAAAAAGTTAAGTAGCTACATTGCTTACGTGATAGTAGAATTGAAGATGTAATATAAATCAATAGTGATTATCGTATAATAACGTTAAGAAACCTTTATCCAGGCACAACCCCAGGTACAAGTTCCTAGTTCGCCTCCTACATCAAATACTGCTGTAATCGAGGAGAAGAAGTTTCTTCTCAAACAGATCAAGCCGCCCGAGTTTGACGGGAGAGGCAGGTCCATCCAAGCAGATGCTGAAATTTGGATTGAATCCATGGAGGATTACTTCAAAGCAGTCGGTACTGCACCCGCCAATTAGGCTATGCTCGCCAAGCTAAAGCTCATCGGCAAGGCCAGGCTTTGGTGGAAGCAATGGTGCAGGGATCAAGGGATCGCGGAGGGATGCATTACTTGGGAGAAGCTGAAGAAAGCCATGTAGGGAAGATACTTACCACCTGCTTATGGCACGCAAAAAATGAATGAGTTCTATGAGCTAAAACACTTGGGACTCACTCTTGACACATACTACTCTAAATTCGTCTCACTTTTAAAGTAAGCGCCGCAAATAGACATGACCGAACAGGTGTCCAAATTTTGTGCTGGTTTAAATCCACTAGTAAATACCTGTCTCGAATCTATGCGTCCATCGGATCTTCAGGACGCACTCATTCGAGCGGCGCCTATATTTTAGGAGGTGCAGACTAGACCAAGGGATAACAAAGCTTGGTCTTATAATGAACCAAACAGAGGAGCATTTAGACCTCAAATGAAGATAGTTCAAGGTCATAATTAGGGACAAAGGAAGAAAGAAAGGACTAATAACATCAACAACTTTGTTCCTACTCAAAGTAATGGCCGAAACCTCCGTTGTTTCCACTGCAACGAGCCCAGTCACTTCTAGAGGCAATGTCCCAAGCTTGGTGGACATCACCAAGTGCCTTTCAAAGGAAGGGGCCGTAGTCAAGGAGCCGCTACCCGAGGTAGAGGAAGAACTGCCTGCGTTGCCAATAGGCAATTGTGCAAAGAAGAAGAAGAAGAAGATTCGACCATGAAAGCAGAGTTTGAAAGGGTGACAGTCCATGCTACTCTACACAAGAAAGGGCCGAATCTCTAGTTCTCAGTGATTCAGACACCGTCGGACTATCAAGGTAAAAGTTTCAAGACCTTGATTGATTGTGGAAGTACACATTCCTTTATCTCACCAGCTTGTGCAAAAATATTAGGAATAGCCACAATAGAAGCACCTACCCTACTTGTGGAATTGGCAAATGGTCGTGAGGTTACTTGTACTAGGAAAACTGCTAAGGTAGAATCCTTTCTGGGAGGAAAGAAGACTTCAATTAAATTCGGAGTCATGAATTTAGGTATCCATGAGTGTCTACTCGGAATGGATTGGCTTAAGCCTAATGACGCCCACATTCATTGTGAAAAGGGTCAAGTTTCCTTTCAAAACTCTGAAAGGGAGTTAGTCACAACTTAAGATGAGGCTAGAGTGCCAAGAATCCAATTGGCCAAAGTATCTCGGATCATAAAAGGAGTCAGAAAAGGATTACCTGTCTACTTAATTAAGCTCAACAAGTTAGATCAGAAACAAGAGTCTAGTGAAGGACCTTCTTGGCTAAAGGAATACGCGGACGTATTCCCTGAAGAGTTGATAGAACTCCTGCCTCAAAGAGAAGTGGATCATGAGATTAAGTTAGTACCAAGAGCTGTGCCAATTGCAAAGAGACCTTATAGAATGTCCATACCAGAAGCAATTGAGCTAAAGGAACAACTCAAGAAACTACTAGATCAGGACTATATCCGGCCTAGCTGTTCACCATGGGGAGCTCCATTACTGTTCCAAAAAAAGAAAGATGGGACACTTCGACTATGTATTGATTACCGAGGATTGAATCAATCAATGGTCAAGAACAAGTACCCTATTCCTAGAATAGATGAGCTTCTTGATCATCTTCAGGGTGCAAAGATCTTCTCCAAGATTGATCTCATGTCAGGTTATTATCAGATAAGGATCAAGGAAGAAGATATCCTCAAGACAGCCTTCAATACAAGATATGGGCACTTTGAGTTCCTAGTTATGTCATTCGGACTTACGAATGTAGTTGCCACTTTCAACAGGTTAATGCAGGATATCTTTAGGCCATATCTTGATAACTTTGTGCTCGTCTTCTTCGATGACACTTTAGTTTATTCTAAACATGAAGAAGATCATGAACCCCAACTTCGGATTGTCCTTGAGACAATGAGGTCACATAAGTTGTATGCTAAGATAAAGAAGTGTGCATTCTTCAAACGTTAGATTGAATATCTAGGATTCATAGTATCAACAGATGGAATCTCAGTAGACCCAACCAAGGTCAGAGATGCGCTAGAATGGCCAATACCAACATCTGTCAGAGAAATATGCAGCTTTCTTGGATTGACAAGATGGTATAGAGTCTTCATAAAAAACTATGCTTTGATTGCAGGACCTCTGACAGACTTACTGAAGAAGCAAACTTCCATTTCATGGTCAACTCCCGAAAAAAATAGCTTCGACAGATTGGTAGTAACTGATGCTAACACACTTGCCTTGGCTTGTGTACTTATGCAGGAAGGTCATTCAGTAGCATACTCTTCAAGGAAATTGAAGAGTCATGAAAAGAATTATGCTACGCATGATCTGGAATTGCTAGCTGTCATCCATGCTCTAAAGCTTTGGAGACACTACCTATTGGGTAACAAGTTTACTCTAGTAACTGACCATAAGAGTCTCAAATGGATCTTTACCCAGAACTAGATTAACATGAGGCAACATCGGTGGATTGAAGTATTGGAGGAATATGACTTTGAAATCAAGTACCGACGAGGGAAAGAGATTGTAGTTGCCGATGCACTCAGTTGCAAGGCATTCCTTAATTCCCTAATCTTGCAGAATCCATCAACAGCTAGATCTCTAGCTACAAAAGTATCTATGCCAAGCAACCCTATACTTGAGCTAACTAGAGAGGATGCATGCCATGATCCAGCCTACCGAACAATGCTAAGGGAGATCTCTATCAAGGATCAGAACCAAAGGTTGCAGGCAAAGTATCAGGAATTTTCTATTAATTGTGGACTTGTCTACTATAGAACAAGGCTGTGTATACCAGCAAGCCAGTCACTTAAGCAAAAGATATTGTGGGAAGCTCATGATTTCCCTTTCGCAAGACATCCTGGCTATGCCAAGACTCTTAATGCAGTTAGGAAGAGCTACCATTGGGAGAGGCTCAAAGGTGACGTTCTCAAATATATCACCGAGTGTTTGTCTTGTCAACGTATCAAAGTTGAACATGTCATGATGCCAGGGAAGCTGCAACTGCTTGACATTCCCCAAATGAAATGGGAATTCATCAATATGGATTTGTTGTAGGCCTACCCCAAGTCCAGGAAGGATACAAATCGATCATGCTTACTAAGGTTGCACACCTTATTCCAGTAAAGACAAACTATAAAGCCTCAGACATTGCAAGATTGTTTATCAAGGAGATATTCAAGCTACATGGTTTACCTAGAATAATCATTAGTGATGGTGATTCTCTCTTCACATCACAATTCTAGAGAGCTATCTTTGAAACTATTGGGACTCAACGTTGTTTTAGCACTGCTTACTATCCCCAAACAGATGGCCAAACAGAGCAGGTAAATCAAGTCATCAAGGATATGCTAAGGGCATACTGCTGTCGAGAGCCGAAGAGGTGGATTCAATACTTGCCTTTGGTTGAATTTGCCTACAATGCTTCTTACCAACAAAGCATTCAGATGACCCCTTTCCAAGCATTGTATGGTCATGACTGTCAAAGTCCCCTAAACTTCTCAGATCCAACCTTAAGGGTTGAAGCTTCAAGGCAGATGATGTAAGAGATGGATGACCAAATAAAGTCAATAAGACAAGACATCCAAGCGGCCAAGGATAGATAGAAGGCATACGTGGATTTGAAGCGTCAAGATAGAATCTTCAAAGAAGGAGACATGTTCTTCATTCGCGTACGTCCAAAGAAGAGTTCCCTATCCTTAGGAGATTGCAAGAAGCTAAGTCCAAGGTATTGTGGACCATATAAGATTCTCAAATGCCTAGGACCTAATGCTTATAGATTGCAACTCCTTGAGAACCTAAAGGTTCACAATGTATTCCATATCAGCCTATTGAAGAAATATGTACCTAATCCTAACCATGTACTTGACGATCAACAAGTTGTAATGCCTAGTCAAGGAGTCCTTATACTAAGACCTGATAGGATCTTAGATGTTAGGGAGAGGCAATTAAGATCCAGAACCCTGAGAGAATGCATCGTCTAGTGGAAAGATTATCCCGAAGAGGATGCCACTTGGGTAGATGAAGGCACTCTCAACCATCAATATCCCCAGTTTATCTCGAGATGAGGACATCTTGATTCCTCTAAGGGGGAGAGAATGTAACAACCCCGAAAAGATAAATAGACCATTCGCATGTGAAACCCTCTTAAGGGTAGGATAATCATAGGGATAATTCCTTTCAATTGAATAAAAGCAAAATTTTTTCCCCTCTCCTCTAGACGACTGTCGTGCTGGAGGAAGAGGGGATTAGTAAGTAGGAAAGCTCCTTATTACTAAAGCTTGCCAGGGAAATGATGCATGCCCGATGACACGCAAGGGGGGGAGGATCTTATCCCCTCCCCCATATAATTGAGGGGGGGCCGCAGGCTGAAGAAGAGAGGGGTAGAAATCGTGAGGAAAAGACGCCGTGCGCCGTCACATTGCAGGGAGGGAGAGAGTGAGTCTCTCTACTTGACTTGTAAGGGAGCGAGCTACCGGGCTACCTGTCATCGCCAGAGCTGGGTGGAGCCGGACGCTGTGAGAGGAAGAGGATGAGGTGCTTATTGCCACTGAGGCCAGGAGGACATCGGCTCTGCTGTCAGTCCGCACCCCCAGCCGTCGAATCGCTGCCCGAGTCGCCGTTGGTTTCCTCCTTCCATGTGGCATGGAAGCTTCCTGGGAGGGGAAGCTTCTAAGGGGCCCCTTAATCCCCTTTCCCCCTTAAGCCCCCTTCCCAAGGTTGGAACACCCCCCTCCCCCCCCCCTGTGTCTTAACCCCCTTAAGCCCCCTTTCCCTTGGAACCACCCCCCCTGTGTTTTAACCCTTAAGCCCTTTCCTTGGGCATCTTGAAACCACACCCCCCCCCCCTCGTGTTTAAACCCTTAAGGCCTTTCCTTTGGACCTTGGGATTACTCCCCACACACCCCATGTTTCAAATTCCCTTAGCCCCCTTCCCTTGGGCATCTTGAAACCACACCCCCCCCTTGTTTTATACCCCTTATCCCTTTCCTTTGCCTATGCAAAATACCCTTGGGGCTTTGTTTTTTTCCCCACTCGCAAAAGGAAAGAGAGTATTGAGGGTCTTTTAACACCTTCCTTTACCACTCAAAACCCCTTGTAAGGGATTCTGCACCTTGTTATTCCCCGTTCGTGCGAGTCCTTACAAAGGCCATTAAGCCTTCCCCATGGCGTAATGGGTCTTAGTCGTAAAAGATTCTAAAACACCCCTTTCCAATTCCCGACTTCAAGGAGAAAGCCTTCTATAAGTGCTTTCGAGGGATGGTGCAAGTTATTGCAAAAGAGAGCCACGATGGAATATCAAAAAGGAGTTGTAAAGCTGCTTCCACGACAGAAATGCCTCCTAAGAAAGTCCAAGGCGCAGCCACGGGAGGGTCTTCTCCCAGCATCCACGTGGATATCTCACCCCAATCCTAGGTTTTCCTTCCTAGTTTTTCTGGTATTGTTGTAATTCAATCATGCAAGGTTAATTGCTAGAAATAGGATATAATTTTTGTCCTAAATACTCACGACGAAGGAACTTAATCATTAATACTTTCAATAAAGCATGCAAAATAAAGGAAGTATAAATGCATTTCTAGCAAATACCTTTATGCATTGAAATGAATTATAAATTAGATTATTGTCCATTAAAATAGTATACTTCGTTTAAAGACTAGATGTATAAAGTGCATATCGCACTATTAACCCATATCCTCTTCGCAATGAATCATCATGGAAAGTGCAAAGCATGAAATGATTCTTACAATGTATAAATCTAGGAAATTATTGTTTGTCAACTGCATAAATTATCAAGGAAAAGGTTGCTTGTTTAGCATGAATTTTGTTCGCAAAGTTATAGAAAGAATAGTCGGAATTAACCTAACCTATGCCTCTGACCTTAAATCGATAAGTTAAGGTTGAAAAATAAATTTACGCATAGACAACAAGTCATGCGTTTATGAAATGTTAACGTAATTATCTCCAAGAGATAAACAAACTGGCACAAACCTAAATACCTAAACCCCAGAGTACTCGTTTAGAATGAGTTAAATTTCAAAAAATTCACTAGGAATTAATACGTAACCTAATCGATACGTATTACCAAAATTGAAACTCCTATACCTAAAATACTTGCCCACATTCATCGAATGTAGGGACAACGAAACATATTTTGAATGTGAGCTAGGGTTTGCCCCTAAGAATCTTACAAGATGAAACTTGGAAACCCTAGGTCTAACGACGTCAGCCTAGTAACCTGAAACAGATTGTTTCGTGACTCCATTTTCTCATAGTTTGATGCGACACTTGCGCAACAAGTGTAGAGTCATATGATCTTGTGATTGGATCATAAGGGAATGGAAAAGTTGTTACAATGAAGTTGGCATGTTCTTATGCAAGTTATCTTGCAAGAGGATAAATAATCATCCTAATTTAGTAGTCTTTCTTGAGTAAGGAAGATTGATTGGAAACTAAAGACCAGTCGATAAATTGAAGTAATCAATGAACTTAAGGTTTGAAAAAGTTGGGTTAATAGGGTACACCCTATCCCAGGATATAGGGGATCTTGCCAAGTTGCAAGTCATCCCGGATCGAGTGCTGGATGCATTCAAAAGGGAGGATTCATTCCTTAGCAGTTTGCCAAAAAAAAACGATCAATGGAAATGTTTGTGCTTCCTACAGATTCTAGAGCACTATTTGGCTTTGTTTGATCAATGAATTAAAAGATAAATGGATATCTATACTTCAGGTTGAAGGCCTGAAGGGAGAGGCAGCTTCAGTTACCCCCGACTGCCTACCTGACCCTAACCAAGGGGGTTGTTAACCGTGCCGGGCAAGTGGACTGAACCCGCCACGAGAGGTCTCTCCGTTGCGTGCTGCTTGGAGCAGGAGGACGCTTGGGTGCTAGAGGGGCTCTGGCCGTAAATCCCTCGCCTTCCAGGCCCTGCACAAGAGGCTAACATGACTAGAAATTGGATCTCGAGGCCCGCATACTAGTCTACGGGTGGAAAATTGGATTAGTGATCCTTGTGGATTACTGGATAGCCTTCGAGCGGATTGTGGATAAGCCTATGGGCTGGACTTCTTTGTATTTCAAAGATAAATATGATAACCTGTTAATAAGGAACTTATCTAATATTGTTTTTCTATGTCAAGTGATAAGATTACGTGAAGGAACCAGTGCCTAATGGGTTAATTAAAGAAGCTTGTTATTACATGTCCAACTAATGTGTTAGGTTAATTAAATAACTAAAACAAACCAAGGAAAGTGCGGAGGATGGGCCATAGGTCCGTCCTACGGACGGGTGGTCCCAGTTGGCCAGGAACTTTTCTCAAATCATGGTGGACAGTAGGAAGATCGTCAAAGAACACGAACAAGAAGAGCATTGACCTAGAGTTATATTTGAACCCGATTTACGTTGTTTTAGGGGAACGGAATGGGACTATGCCTTATGGCAGAGAGGTTGAGCTTTGCATCCCTCTTGTTTCCCATTCTTCTTGAACCAAGTGTAGTGTGAATCCGCTTCGAACCTTGCGTTTCTACGTAAAGTAGTTCGCTTGGGTCCCACGCTAGTTGCCATTAGGAAATGACCAATAAAGGAAACCCTAATTCAGGTCGATCCTAAGTGGGAACGGCCAGAATACTTCTGCTACGTGGCAGACATGGAAAGCCCTAGATCGCAAACCCCATAACATTCCATGGGAGTGCCGGGCAGAGCTTTCTAGACACCCTTTCCGATGGATTGCTAAGACATGTCCTGAAGATACAAGTGGACAAGTTACAAGAGCGTTGACCTAGAGTTATAAGTAATCCCGATTTACACTGTTTTAGGGGAACGGAATGGGACTAGCCCTTATGGCAGAGAGGTTGAGCTTCGCATCCCTCTTGTTTCCCATTCTCCTTGAACCAAGTGCAGCGTGAATCCATTTGGGACCTGGGGTTTCTGCGTAAAGTAGTTCGCTTGGGTTCGACGCTAGTTGCCGTTAGGAAATGACCAATAAGAAAAACCCTAATTTAGGTCCGTCCTAAGTGGGAACGGCCAGAATACTTCTGCTATGGGGGAGACGTGGAGAGTCCTAGATTGCAAACCCCGTAACATTCCATGGGAGTGCCAGGTGAAGCTTTCTAGAAATCCTTTCTGATGGACTGCTAAGACGTGTCCTGAAGATAACAGGTGGACACATTACAGTTGGTATCAAAGCGAACCAACGAAGGATTTGTTTTTATGAAATCTTAATAAGGTAAAGTAAAGCAAATGTTGCTGTCCAAACATTTCCTTACTTTCAATGCTGTCTTGCAGAAGTATGAAGCATGGAACAGGTTCTTGGTATTTCGAGTCATGTTTATGACTACGATGCATTCCCCGGATTATTGACAAAGGGTTGAGATGATGAACATCCTGGAACATATCTATAATCCATCGCCTCTGTACATGGAACGAAGATGGACAAGTACCTCAGGAATCTACTATATAGTTGCCCACCGGTTTGCATATCTACAAACCAACCTAAAGAGGATCAAGTGGTTGGAAGACCTGAAAGTCGTGAAGCTGTTCATTTTTGTGGAGGCTCATGTAAATTCAACTTTACATATTCTAGGTCGAAGGGTTGAACTAAACTCATATGTATATGAGGAAGTGACTCTGTAATCCCCGCCGACAGGATTAAAGTATTGGGGTGCCATGAGAAGAATGGGTTCCAAAGGAAAGGATACCCTGAACTTCTAATGACTTACCGATTCCTGAAGATCCATGACCTGAAACCATACTATTATCCAGTTCCTGTAGATAAATGTAATACAACATTATTCTCCCCAAACTAAATGTAAACAATTGGCTTATCATCGCATGACATGTTGTATTCCAAAGGGGCTATGCCCATATAAATACAATAAGACTTCCTTTTATCAATGACTGTTTGTGCATGAGAATTGATAAAAGTTAAGTGGTTAGATTGCTTGATTGATAGCTGAAATCAAAATGAAATATAAATCGTAACGATTATCGATTAATAAAGAAACCTTTATCCAGGCACAACCCCAAGTATAGAATTCCAGTTCGCCTCCTACATCAAGTACTGATTTTATCAATGACTGTTTGTGCATGAGAATTGATAAAAGTTAAGTGGTTAGATTGCTTGATTGATAGCTGAAATCAAAATGAAATATAAATCGTAACAATTATCGATTAATAAAGAAACCTTTATCCAGGCACAACCCCAAGTATAGAATTCCAGTTCGCCTCCTACATCAAGTACTGATGTAATCCAGGAGAAGAAGTTTCTTCTCAAGCAAATTCAATCGCCCGAATTTGATGGGAGAGGCGGGTCCGTCCAAGCAGATGCTGAAATTTGGATTGAATCCATGGAGGATTACTTCGAAGCAGCCAGTACTGCACCCGCCAATCAGGCTATGCTCGCCAAGCTGAAGCTCACCGGCAAAGCCAGAATTTGGTGGAAGCAATGGTGCAGGGATCAAGGGATCACGAAAGGATCCGTTATCTAGGAGAAGCTGAAGAAAGCTGTGCAGGAAAGATACTTACCACCTGCGTATTGCACGCAGAAAATGAATGAGTTCTATGAGCTAAAACAGCTGGGGCTCACTCTTGACGCATACTACTCTAAATTCATCTCACTTCTAAAGTATGCGCCACAGATGGACATGACACAGTAGGTGTCAAAATTTTATGCTGGTTTAAACCCACCAGTGAATACCCGTCCCGAATCGATGTGCCTATCAGATCTACAGGATGCACTCTTTCGAGCTGCCCCTATAATTCAGGAGGTGCAAGCTAGACCAAGAGGTAACAAAACTTGGTCTTATAATGACCCGAACAAAGGATCATTCAGGCCTCAAATGAAGAGAGTTCAAGGTCAAAATCAGGGACAAAGAAAGAAAGCCAGAACTAATAATGTTAACAACTTTGTTCCTATTCAAAGCAATGGCCCAAACCTCCGTTGTTCCCACTGCAACGAGCCTGGTCATTTCAAGAGCCAATGTCCCAAACTTGGGGGAGGACATCGCCAAGCACCTTTCCAAGGAACTGGCCGTGGTCAAGGAGCCGCTACCCGAGGCAGAAGAAGAACTGCCTGCATTGCCAATAGGAAAATGTGCGAAGAAGAAGAAGATCCAACCATGGAAGCAGAGTTTGAAAGGGCGATAGTCCATGCCGCTCTTCACAAGAAAGGGTGGAATCGCCAGTTCTCGATGATTCAAACACCATCGGACTATCAAGGTAAAAGTTTCAAGACCTTGATTTATTGTGGCAGTATACATTCCTTTATCTCACCACCTTGTGCAAAAAGATCAGGAATAGCCACAGTAGAAGCATCTATCTTGCTTGTGGAATTGGCAAATGGTCGTGAGGTTACTTGTACAAGGAAAACTGCTAAAGTGGAATTCTTTCTGGGAGGAAAGACGACTTCGGTCAAATTGAGAGTCATGAGCCGAGGTATCCATGAGTGTCTACTCGGAATGGATTGGCTTAAACCTAATGACGCCCACATTCATTGTGGAAAGGGCCAAATTTCCTTTCGAAACTCTGAAGGGGATTTGGTCACAACTCAAGGTGAGGTTGGAGTGCCAAAAATTCAATTGGCCAAAGCATCTTGAATTATAAAGGGAGTCAGAAAAGGACTACCTATCTACTTGATTAAGCTCAACAAGTTATATCAAAAGCAGGAGTCTAACAAAGAATCTTCTTGGCTAAAGGAATACGCAGATGTATTTCTTGAAGAATTAATAGAACTCCCGCCTCAAAGAGAAGTGGATCATGAGATCAAGCTAGTACCAGGAGCTGTGCCAATTGTAAAGAGACCTTATAGAATGTCCACACCATAAGCAATTGAGCTGAAGGAACAACTCAAGCAACTGCTAGATCAGGGCTACATCCGTCCTAGCAGTTCACCATGGGGAGCTCCAGTACTATTCCAGAAAAAGAAAGATGGAACACTTTGACTATGTATTGATTACAGAGGATTGAATCAATCAACTGTAAAAAAACAAGTACCCTATTCCTAGAATAGATGAGCTTTGTGATCATCTTCAGGGTGCAAAGATCTTCTCCAAGATTGATCTCAGGTCTGGTTACTATCAAATAAGGATCAAGAAAGAAGATATCCCCAAGACAGCCTTCAATACAAGATATGGACACTTTGAGTTCCTAGTTATGTCATTTGGGCTTACGAATGCGCCTACCATCTTCAACAGGTTAATGCAAGATATATTTAGGGCATATCTTGATGATTTCATGCTCGTCTTCTTCGACGACACTCTAGTCTATTCTAAACAAGAAGAAGATCATGAACCCCAACTTCGGATTGTCCTTGAGACAATGAGGTCACATAAGCTGTATGCTAAGATGAAGAAGTATGCATTCTTTAAACGTCCGATTGAATATCTAGGATTCATAATATCAACAGAAGAAATCTTAGTGGACCCAGCCAAGGTCAGAGATGTGCTAGAATGGCCAATACCAACATCTGTCAAAGAAATACGTAGCTTTCTTGGATTGACAGGATGGTATAGGGTCTTCATAAAAAACTATGCTTTGATTGCAGCACCTCTGATGAACTTACTGAAGAAGCAAACATCCATTGCATGGTCAACTCCCGAACAAACTAGCTTCGATAGATTGAAGCAAAGTTTGGTATCAGCACCTATCCTCAAACTTCCAGACCTCAGTAAGGAGTTTGAGGTAGTAATTGATGCTAGTGCATTTGCCTTAGGATTTGTGCTCATGCAGGAAAGTCACCCGGTAGCCTACTCTTCAAGGAAACTGAAGAGTCATGAGAATAATAATGCTACTCATGATTTGGAATTGTTAGCTCTCATCCATGCTCTAAAGCTTTGGAGACACTACCTATTGGGTAACAAGTTTACTCTAGTGAGGCAATGTCAATGGATTGAAGTGTTGGAGGAGTATGACTTTGAAATCAAGTACCGACCAGAAAAAGAGAATGTAGTTGTTGCTACACTCAGTCACAAGGCATTCCTTAATTTCCTAATCTTGCAGAACCCATCAATAGCTAGATCTCTAGCCACAAAGGTATCCATGCCAAACAACCCAATACTTGAGTTAGCTAGAGAGGAAGCATGCCATGATCCAGCCTATCAAAAGATGATAAGGGAGATCTCTATTAAGGATCAGGACCAAAAGTTGCAGGCTAAGTATCATGAATTCTCTATCAATAGTAGACTTGTCTACTATAGAACGAGGCTATGTATACCAGCAAGCCAGTCACTTAAGCAGAAGATATTGTGGGAAGCTCATGATTCCCCTTTCTCAGGACATCCTGGCTATGCCAAGACCCTCAACGCAGTCAGGAAGAGCAACCATTGGGAGAGGCTTAAAGGTGACGTTCTCAAATATGTCACCGAGTGTTTGTCTTGTCAATGTATCAAAGCCAAACATGTCAAAATGCCAGGGAAGTTGCAACCGCTTGACATTCCCCAAATGAAATGGGAATTCATCAGTATGGATTTTGTTGTTGGCCTACCCCAAGTTCAGGGAGGATACAACTCCATCATGGTTGTGGTTGACATGCTTACTAAGGTAGCACACCTTATTCTGGTGAAGACAAATTATAAAGCCTCAAACATTGCAAGATTGTTTATCAAAGAGATATTCAAGCTACATGGGCTACCCAAAAGAATCATTAGTGATCATGATTCTCTCTTCACATCACACTTCTGGAGAGCTATCTTTGAAGCCATTGGGATTCAACTTTGTTTTAGCACCGCCTACCATCCCCAAACGGATGGCCAAATGGAGCGAGTCAATCAAGTCATCTAGGATATGCTTAGGGCACACTGCTATCGTGAGCCAAAAAGGTGGATTCAATACTTGCCTTTGGTTGAATTTGCCTACAATGCTTCTTACCAACAAAGCATTCAGATGGCCCCTTTCCAAGCATTGTATGGTCATGAATGTTGAAGCCCTCTAAACTTCTCAGATCCAACCTTGAGGGTTGAAGCTTCAAGGAAGATGTTGGAAGAGATGGATGACCAAATAAATTCAATAAGACAGGACATCCAAGCCGCCAAGGATAGACAGAAGGCATACGCGGACTTGAAGTGTCAAGATAGAATCTTCCAGGAAGGAGATATGGCCTTCATTTGCGTACGTACAAAGAAGAGTTCTTTATCCTTAGGTGATTGCAGAAAGCTAAGTCCAAGGTATTGTGGATCGTACAAGATCCTCAAGTGCCTGGGACCTAATGCTTATAGACTCCAACTCCCTGAGAACCTAAAGGTTCATTGTAATATTCCCACCCGTGAATATTAACGTCCCGCACACGACGTAAACCTTGTGCAAAGGTTATCTATTGCATTGAAATTATTGGCAGGGTAATGTGTGACCCGCACGCGAGAAATGGGGTCCTCCGCATTGGTAAATTAAAACCGAGGTTCTAAAATCGAAACTCCCGCAAAAACTCCCTCTTGGGAGGAGGATAAGGGGATAAAGGTGGAATTATTGCAAATTTTTTTATTATTCTCCCCAGCCGATGTGTGGCTGGGGGAAAGGGATGGGCTAGGGGAGCATGAGGACGTGGGGGAGAGAGCCATGCAACAGGCCACGTGGGGAGGTCCCCTCTCCCCCCTTGGACTATAAGAACCCCCTCTTGGGGGGGGGGAGAAAAAAAAGAAGGGCGTGAGAGAGAGAAGGTGCCGGACGTGAGAAGGAATGGGCAGAAGACTGTCGTGTGAAGGCCGTCGCCATGAGAAGGAAGTCGCCGTGTGAAGGAGGGAGGTGGCCGTGTGGAGGAAGGACGGCTGTGAGAAGGAGGGGACGGGCTGTGTGAAGGGGAGAGAAGGTCGCCGTGTGGAGGGTGAGAGGAGCTGGAGGAGGTGCCGACGTGAAGGGAGGAGGCCGCCGTGGAGCCGCCGCGCTGCCGCCCAGTCCACCAGCCGCCGCAGCCGCCCAATTCGCCAGTCGCCAGGCCTTCAGTCCGCCGCCACTGGATTACGATCCCCCTCCTCCTCCACACGTGGACGCTGCTGGAGAAGCTTCTTAAGAAGCTTCTCTAGGAAGCTTCTAAGGGGGCTTCTCAAAGCCCCCTTCCCGTGGAGGCCTTTATAAGCCCATTTTTTTACCCCGGGATTCAATCCCCCTTTTCCATTGTATTCCCACACAAGCCCATATTAGCCCGGTGTAAGTTTCCCCCCTTCTCGTGGATTTCCAACACAAGCCCCTTCCCACCGATCACCCATAAGCCTTCTAGGCTCGGATTTAAAGCCCCGTTCCACTAGATCCTCCAAAAGTCCAATTTTTCCCCTCGGGTTTCGAAGAGGAAGCCTATAAGGCCTTCCCACCAATCACCCACAAGGCTGGGCCTAGGATTTTTGGGAAGGAGAAGAAGAACTCTAAAGCCCCATTCTTGCAAGGCCCATTCGCAAGAGCTCCTTCCCATAACAAGCTTAAATTCCCACAAGCTTGCTCGAGAAAGCCCCAATTTCCGCAAGCATTTATTAAGTTTCATTTTTCCCACAGCTCTTCTGCAAAAAGCCCAAGTTCCAATCCCTAAGGCCTTCCATAAGGCAAATCCCACAAGCCGGTATTTCCTTTTTTCAAGGATCCGTACTTACAAAAAGGATCTTGTACGTATGAGGGAGAAGGGCAAGATCTGGAGGCTGCATTCCGAGGCAAGTCAATTCGTAGACCACAAAGGCAAATCAGAAACGGAATCCACGCCTACGATGGCCCCAAAAAGATCACAAGGTGCGACTGCGGAAGGATCTTCTCCTAGTATTTACATGGATATTTCACGGAGTCCACAAGTCCAGGTTTTTATCTATTTGGATTCCACACAAAAGTATTGAATTATTCACAATAACTTCACGGATTAGGAAGCACTCATGCATGCTCGAATTCAACTAGTCAAGTTAAATGCAGTTGGAAAATGAATTGGCTGTTTGAACATTTATTAGAAGTAGCTTAAGATATGAAAATTGATCATTGGTACATTCAAAGGAATGAATGAAAAGAGCATAAGGTGTCTATGCATTTGTAAGACCTTATCAGCAAGTCTTCCTTTTGTGTATTCAAAAGCGACGAGCCTAGGACAACCGTTGCCTCATTACAAGGTTGAAATTATTGAGGTACACCTTTTTACTAGGCATGGAAAGATTAATGGCATGTCCCATTTTTAGATAGATCTTCCTTGTAATGATTCATGAGGGAAAGTTAACACCCATAAGACGTTATTCGAAAAGGAATAGAGGGCACGAAAATGATCTATGGACTTGAAAGTGGAATGATTATTTGATGTAAGTAGGACCTAGGGAAGTTAGTGTCCGGATTATCAGGCATTTTTACCTTACCAAGGAAGGATAGGGCTATTGTGAACCATGTGATGCGTAGAAGCAGTGAATCGCATGTTTACACGTATTGGTGTAGTTGTAACTGTTGTTCTCCATTAAATCTAGTTTATTACCTTTGGGAAAGGTTCATCCTTGTCGCAGGACAAGTATATTGTGTTGTCTAAATCACATAAACCACACGGGATTCATATGGGCATGGTTCAGACGATATGATAAGTATCCCAAGTGCTAACTAGGGTTTAGTGCGATAAGAATTCGACCTAGTTTTACACTTGTTGCCAAGTCAAAACCCGCAAACCCAAAGATCTTACACACATTCACTAAATGTTGAGTCAATTGGATGCTCATGCATGAAATGATCTAAGGTTTTATCCCAAGGATCATTCGATGAAACTCCGACGGAGTTGCCTATTTTTAGGATCATGGGCCAACATAATTAGGAATGGTTTGGAGGATACCCTAAAACCCTGCCACTCGGCTGGAGGTAAATTCCGTGACCGGAAAACGCTAAGCAATTGGGTAGAATGATCCCGTGGAATGATGCAACGCATGTGCAAAAAGGTTGCAACATCGTATAGACTTGAGATTTGTCCACAAGAGAGTTTTGTCATCTCTCGAAATGAGGTTGGCAAGTTATTGAAAGAAATTAACGTACAAGAGGATGAGTAATCATCCTGTTACTCACTTTTCTTGGGGGATAACTGCCAAGGAAAAGGAAAGGTTAGGTGTTTGCCTTGAAGCAAATGACCAGACAATAAACTAAAGCGACATGGTCGCTGGAACCTACCACAACAAAACCTAAAGTATTGGTAGGGTATGACCCTAACCCAAGAATGATAGGAATCTTGCCAAGTTGCAATTGATTCCGGATCGAATGCGGGTTGCATTCGGAGAAAAGGAGTCACTCCTTAACAGTTGCCAGCTAAACGACCATTGGAAATTGATTGTGCTTGTAACAGTTTGGAAAGCACTGTTTGCATTGTTTGCTCAATGAACTAAAGGACGAAAATATATCTAAATACTTCAGGTTGAAGCCTGAAGGCAGAGGCAGCTTCAGTTACCCCCGACTGCCTGCCTGACCCTAACCAAGGGGGTTGTTAGCCGCGCCGGGAACGTGGAACGAACCCGCCGCGAGAGGTCTCTCCGTTGAGTTCTACTTGGAGCAGGAGGACGCTTGGGTGCCAGGGGGGGCTCTGGCTGTAAATCCCTCACCTTCCGGGCCCTGCACAAGAGACTAACGTGACTCGGGATTGGATCTCGAGGCCCGCATACTAGTCTACGGGTGGAAACTTGGATTAGTGATCCCTGGTGGATTACTGGATAGCCTCCGGGCGGATTATGAATACGCCTACAGGCGGGAACTCCTTGTATTTCAAAGATAAAAGGATAAAATGATAATAAAGAAGTTGTTTGGCATTGTTTTCTTTATGTCCTGTGGTAAGATTACGTGAAGGAACCGGTGCATAACAGGGTTAATCAAAGAAGCTGTTTGTATATGTCAAACTAATGTGGTAGGTAATTACATAACTAAAACAAACCGAGGAAAGTGCGGAGGATGGACCATGGGTCCGTCCTATGGATGGGTGGTTCCGGTTAGCCGGGAACTTTTCTCAAGGTCTTCGACGAACAGCAGGTTGATCTTCAGCATCAAAGCGAATAACGAGGACGATGACCTAGTGTTACATCCTACCCGATTTACGCTGTTTTAGGGGAACGGAATGGGACTATGCCTTATGGCAGAGAGGTCGAGCCTTGCATCCCTCTCGTTTCCCATTCTCCTTGAACCAAGTGCAGCGTGAATCCGCTTCAGACCGGGCGCTTCTGCGTAAAGTAGTTCGCTCGGGTCTGACGCTAGTTGTTGCTAGATAATGACCAAACAGGAAAACCCAAATTCAGGTCAATCCTAAGTGGGAACGGCCAGGATACTTCCGCTACGTGGCAGACGCGGGAAGACCTAGAACGCAAGTCCCGTAACATTCCATGGGAGTGCCGAGCGGAGCTTTCTAGACATCCTTCCCGATGGACTGCTAAGACGTGTCCGGGATGATTCTAGCGGACACGTTACAGTTGGTATCAGAGCGAACCAACAAAGGACTTGTTTTTAGAAAATTTTAATAAGAAGAAGTAAAGCAAATGTTGTGTCCCAAACATTTCCTTACTTTGATTGCTGTCTTCCAGAATTACGAAGCATGGAACAAGTTCTTAGTGTTCCGAGTCATGTTTATGACCGCGATGCATTCCACAAACTATCGACAAAGGGTTTAGATGATGAACATCTTAGACCGCATTTACAATCCATCGCCTGTGTACATGGAACAGAGATGGATGGGTGTTTCAGGGATCTATTACATAACTGCCTATCGACCTGCGTACCTTCAAATTAACTTGAAGAGAATCAAGTGGATGGAGGATTTGAAGATCGTGAAGCTGTTCATCTTTGTTGAGGCTCACGCAAACGCAACCCTACAGGTTGGAGGTCGAAGGGTTAAGCAGAATAAGTATGTGTACGGAGAAGTGATTCAAAGAATCTCTGCCGACCGAATCAAGGTTTTGGGACGTCATGAGAAGAATGGATATCAAAGGAAAAGATACCCTAATCTTCCAATGAACTATCGATTCCTGAAAATCGATGACCCCAATCCGTACTACTACTCAGTTCCTGTAGTTGAATGCAATAATATCTTATTCTCCTCGAATTAATGTATTAACTTGTTCCATCGGCCCAAGAAATAATTGTACCCCAAAAGGGCTATGCTGATATGAATGGAATAAATTTTTGTTAAAAAACATCAACGATTGTCTTGACTATGAATATTGATAAAAGTGATTTGGTCACTTGGCTGAAGGAATACGTGGACGTAGTTTCTGAAGAGTTAACAGAATTCCCACTTCAAAGAGAAGTAGATCATGAGACCAAGCTAGTAATAGGAGCTGCGCCAACTGCGAAGAGACCCTATAGAATGTCTATATCGGAAGCTATTGAGTTGAAGGAACAACTCAAGCAACTGTTAAACCAAGGCTACATCCGGCCTAGCAATTCACCATGGGGAGCTCCAGTCCTATTCCAGAAAAAGAAAGATGGGACACTTCGACTATGTATTGATTACCGTGGGATTGAATCAATCAACAGTCAAGAACAAGTACCCTATTCCTAGAATAGATGAGCTTCTTGATCGCCTTCAAGGTACAAAGATCTTCTCCAAAATTGATCTCAGGTCAGGCTACTATCAAATCAGGATCAAGGATGAGGATATTCCAAAAACGGCCTTCAATACAAGATATGGGCACTTTGAATTCTTGGTTATGTCATTCAGCCTTACAAATGCACCGGCCACCTTCAATAGACTAATGCAGGATATTTTTAGACCATATCTTGATGATTTCATGCTTGTCTTCTTCGATGACATTTTAGTCTATTCTAAACAGGAAGAAGATCATGAACCCCAACTACGAATTGTGTTGGAGACAATGAGGTCTCATAAGTTGTATGCAAAAATGAAGAAGTGTGCATTCTTCAAACGTCAGATTGAATATCTAGGATTCATAGTATCATCAGAAGGAATATCAGTAGATCCGGCCAAAGTCAGAGATGTGCTTGAATGGCCAATACCAGTATCTGTCAAAGAGATACGCAGTTTTCTTGGCTTGACAGGATGGTATAGGATCTTTATCAAAAACTATGCTTTGATTGCAGCACCTCTTACCGACTTACTAAAGAAGCAGATTTCTATTACATGGTCAACTCCCGAGAAAAATAGCTTCGACCAATTGAAGCAATGTTTGGTATCAGCACCTATTCTGAAACTTCCTGATCTCAATAAGGAATTCGAGGTAGTAACCGATGCCAGCATTCTTGCCTTGGGGTGTGTTCTTATGCAGGAAGGTCATCCAGTAGCGTATTCTTCAAGGAAATTGAAGAGTCACGAAAAGAATTATGCCACTCATGATCTGGAGTTATTAGCTGTCATCCATGCTCTAAAGCTTTGGAGACACTATCTGTTGGGTAACAAGTTCACTCTAGTAACCGATCATAAGAGTCTCAAATGGATTTTTACCCAGAACGAGCTCAACATGAGGCAACGTCGATGGATTGAAGTATTGGAGGAATATGATTTTGAAATCAAGTATCGACCAGGAAAGGAGAATGTGGTTGCCGATGCATTCAATCGCAAGGCATTCCTTAATTCATTAATCTTGCAAAATCTATCAATAGATCTCTAGCTACAGAGGTGTCCATGCCAAACGACCTAATACTTGAGCTAGCTAGAGAGGAAGGATGCCATGATCTAGCCTATCAAAGGATGCTAAGGGAAGTCTCTATCAAGGACCAGGAACAAAAGCTAGAGGCTAAGTATCGTGAATTCTCTGTCAATAATGGACATGTCTACTATAGAATGAGAGCATGTATACGAGCAAGCCAGTTATTTAAATAGAAGATATTGTGCGAAGCTTATGATTTCACTCTATCGGGACATCAAAGCTGCGAAGGATAGACAGAGGGCATACACGAAATTGAAGTGTCAAGATAGAATATTTGAGGAAGGAGACATGGTCTTCATTCACGTATGCCCAAAGAAGAGTTCTCTATCCTTAGGAGATTGCAGGAAGCTAAGTCCAAGGTATTGTGGACGATACAAGATCCTCAAGTGCTTAAGACCTAATGTTTATAGACTGCAATTCCCTGAAAACCTAAAGGTTCATAATGTATTCCATAACAGTCTATTGAAGAATGAAGTATGTACCTAACCCTAATCATGTACTTGTTGACCAACAAATTGCAATGCCTAGTCAAGGAGACCTTGAACTAAGGCCGGACAAGATTTTAGATGCTAACTAAGATCCAGGACCTTGAGAGAATGCCTCATCCAGTGGAAAGATTATCCTAAGGAGGATGCTACCTGGATGGATGAAAGCTCTCTCAATCTTCGATATCCCCAGTTTATCCCGAGATGAGGACATCTCGATTCTTCTAACGGGGAGAGAATGTAATATTCCCACCCGTGAATATTAACGTCCCGCACACGACGTAAACCTTGTGCAAAGGTTATCTATTGCATTGAAATTATTGGCAGGGTAATGTGTGACCCGCACGCGAGAAATGGGGTCCTCCGCATTGGTAAATTAAAACCGAGGTTCTAAAATCGAAACTCCCGCAAAAACTCCCTCTTGGGAGGAGGATAAGGGGATAAAGGTGGAATTATTGCAAATTTTTTTATTATTCTCCCCAGCCGATGTGTGGCTGGGGGAAAGGGATGGGCTAGGGGAGCATGAGGACTTGGGGGAGAGAGCCATGCAATAGGCCACGTGGGGAGGTCCCCTCTCCCCCCTTGGACTATAAGAACCCCCTCTTGGGGGGGGGAGAAAAAAAAGAAGGACGTGAGAGAGAGAAGGTGCCGGACGTGAGAAGGAATGGGCAGAAGACTGTCGTGTGAAGGCCGTCGCCATGAGAAGGAAGTCGCCGTGTGAAGGAGGGAGGTGGCCGTGTGGAGGAAGGACAGCTGTGAGAAGGAGGGGACGGGCTGTGTGAAGGGGAGAGAAGGTCGCCGTGTGGAGGGTGAGAGGAGCTGGAGGAGGTGCCGACGTGAAGGGAGGAGGCCGCTGTGGAGCCGCCGCGCTGCCGCCCAGTCCACCAGCCGCCGCAGCCGCCCAATTCGCCAGTCGCCAGGCCTTCAGTCCGCCGCCACTGGATTACGATCCCCCTCCTCCTCCACACGTGGACGCTGCTGGAGAAGCTTCTTAAGAAGCTTCTCTAGGAAGCTTCTAAGGGGGCTTCTCAAAGCCCCCTTCCCGTGGAGGCCTTTATAAGCCCATTTTTTTACCCCGGGATTCAATCCCCCTTTTCCATTGTATTCCCACACAAGCCCATATTAGCCCGGTGTAAGATTCCCCCCTTCTCCTGGATTTCCAACACAAGCCCCTTCCCACCGATCACCCATAAGCCTTCTAGGCTCGGATTTAAAGCCCCGTTCCACTAGATCCTCCAAAAGTCCAATTTTTCCCCTCGGGTTTCGAAGAGGAAGCCTATAAGGCCTTCCCACCAATCACCCACAAGGCTGGGCCTAGGATTTTTGGGAAGGAGAAGAAGAACTCTAAAGCCCCATTCTTGCAAGGCCCATTCGCAAGAGCTCCTTCCCATAACAAGCTTAAATTCCCACAAGCTTGCTCGAGAAAGCCCCAATTTCCGCAAGCATTTATTAAGTTTCATTTTTCCCACAGCTCTTCTGCAAAAAGCCCAAGTTCCAATCCCTAAGGCCTTCCATAAGCCAAATCCCACAAGCCGGTATTTCCTTTTTTCAAGGATCTGTACTTACAAAAAGGATCTTGTACGTATGAGGGAGAAGGGCAAGATCTGGAGGCTGCATTCCGAGGCAAGTCAATTCGTAGACCACAAAGGCAAATCAGAAACGGAATCCACGCCTACGATGGCCCCAAAAAGATCACAAGGTGCGACTGCGGAAGGATCTTCTCCTAGTATTTACGTGGATATTTCACGGAGTCCACAAGTCCAGGTTTTTATCTATTTGGATTCCACACAAAAGTATTGAATTATTCACAATAACTTCACGGATTAGGAAGCACTCATGCATGCTCGAATTCAACTAGTCAAGTTAAATGCAGTTGGAAAATGAATTGGCTGTTTGAACATTTATTAGAAGTAGCTTAAGATATGAAAATTGATCATTGGTACATTCAAAGGAATGAATGAAAAGAGCATAAGGTGTCTATGCATTTGTAAGACCTTATCAGCAAGTCTTCCTTTTGTGTATTCAAAAGCGACGAGCCTAGGACAACCGTTGCCTCATTACAAGGTTGAAATTATTGAGGTACACCTTTTTACTAGGCATGGAAAGATTAATGGCATGTCCCATTTTTAGATAGATCTTCCTTGTAATGATTCATGAGGGAAAGTTAACACCCATAAGACGTTATTCGAAAAGGAATAGAGGGCACGAAAATGATCTATGGACTTGAAAGTGGAATGATTATTTGATGTAAGTAGGACCTAGGGAAGTTAGTGTCCGGATTATCAGGCATTTTTACCTTACCAAGGAAGGATAGGGCTATTGTGAACCATGTGATGCGTAGAAGCAGTGAATCGCATGTTTACACGTATTGGTGTAGTTGTAACTGTTGTTCTCCATTAAATCTAGTTTATTACCTTTGGGAAAGGTTCATCCTTGTCGCAGGACAAGTATATTGTGTTGTCTAAATCACATAAACCACATGGGATTCATATGGGCATGGTTCAGACGATATGATAAGTATCCCAAGTGCTAACTAGGGTTTAATGCGATAAGAATTCGACCTAGTTTTACACTTGTTGCCAAGTCAAAACCCGCAAACCCAAAGATCTTACACACATTCACTAAATGTTGAGTCAATTGGATGCTCATGCATGAAATGATCTAAGGTTTTATCCCAAGGATCATTCGATGAAACTCCGACGGAGTTGCCTATTTTTAGGATCATGGGCCAACATAATTAGGAATGGTTTGGAGGATACCCTAAAACCCTGCCACTCGGCTGGAGGTAAATTCCGTGACCGGAAAACGCTAAGCAATTGGGTAGAATGATCCCGTGGAATGATGCAACGCATGTGCAAAAAGGTTGCAACATCGTATAGACTTGAGATTTGTCCACAAGAGAGTTTTGTCATCTCTCGAAATGAGGTTGGCAAGTTATTGAAAGAAATTAACGTACAAGAGGATGAGTAATCATCCTGTTACTCACTTTTCTTGGGGGATAACTGCCAAGGAAAAGGAAAGGTTAGGTGTTTGCCTTGAAGCAAATGACCAGACAATAAACTAAAGCGACATGGTCGCTGGAACCTACCACAACAAAACCTAAAGTATTGGTAGGGTATGACCCTAACCCAAGAATGATAGGAATCTTGCCAAGTTGCAATTGATTCTGGATCGAATGCGGGTTGCATTCGGAGAAAAGGAGTCACTCCTTAACAGTTGCCAGCTAAACGACCATTGGAAATTGATTGTGCTTGTAACAGTTTGGAAAGCACTGTTTGCATTGTTTGCTCAATGAACTAAAGGACGAAAATATATCTAAATACTTCAGGTTGAAGCCTGAAGGGAGAGGCAGCTTCAGTTACCCCCGACTGCCTGCCTGACCCTAACCAAGGGGGTTGTTAGCCGCGCCGGGAACGTGGACCGAACCCGCCGCGAGAGGTCTCTCCGTTGAGTTCTACTTGGAGCAGGAGGACGCTTGGGTGCCAGGGGGGGCTCTGGCTGTAAATCCCTCGCCTTCCGGGCCCTGCACAAGAGACTAACGTGACTCGGGATTGGATCTCGAGGCCCGCATACTAGTCTACGGGCGGAAACTTGGATTAGTGATCCCTGGTGGATTACTGGATAGCCTTCGGGCGGATTATGAATACGCCTACAGGCGGGAACTCCTTGTATTTCAAAGATAAAAGGATAAAATGATAATAAAGAAGTTGTTTGGCATTGTTTTCTTTATGTCCTGTGGTAAGATTACGTGAAGGAACCGGTGCATAACAGGGTTAATCAAAGAAGCTGTTTGTATATGTCAAACTAATGTGGTAGGTAATTACATAACTAAAACAAACCGAGGAAAGTGCGGAGGATGGACCATGGGTCCGTCCTATGGATGGGTGGTTCCGGTTAGCCGGGAACTTTTCTCAAGGTCTTCGACGAACAGCAGGTTGATCTTCAGCATCAAAGCGAATAACGAGGACGATGACCTAGTGTTACATCCTACCCGATTTACGCTGTTTTAGGGGAACGGAATGGGACTATGCCTTATGGCAGAGAGGTCGAGCCTTGCATCCCTCTCGTTTCCCATTCTCCTTGAACCAAGTGCAGCGTGAATCCGCTTCAGACCGGGCGCTTCTGCGTAAAGTAGTTCGCTCGGGTCTGACGCTAGTTGTTGCTAGATAATGACCAAACAGGAAAACCCAAATTCAGGTCAATCCTAAGTGGGAACGGCCAGGATACTTCCGCTACGTGGCAGACGCGGGAAGACCTAGAACGCAAGTCCCGTAACATTCCATGGGAGTGCCGAGCGGAGCTTTCTAGACATCCTTCCCGATGGACTGCTAAGACGTGTCCGGGATGATTCTAGCGGACACGTTACATTCATAATGTATTCCATATCAGCCTATTGAAGAAGTATGTATCTAATCCTAACCATGTACTTAATGACCAACAAGTTGTAATGCCTAGTCAAGGAATCCTTGAACTAAGGCCTGACAAGATCTTAGATGTTAGGGAGAGATAACTGAGATCCAGAACCTTGAGAGAATGCCTCATCCAGTGGAAAGATTATCCGGAAGAGTATGCCACTTGGATAGATGAAGGCACTCTCAACCATCAATATCCCTAGTTTATCTCGAGATGAGGATATCTCGATTCCTCCAAGGGGAAGAAAATGTAACAATTCCGAAATAAAAACATGCATTCCGCATGCGAATCCCCTCTCAGGAGGCTATAAGGTTAGGACAATGACAAATTTTTTTATTATTCCCCTTATCTCCCCAGCCGACTATCGTGCTGGAGGGGGAGGGGAATAGAAGGTATGATCAAGCTCCTCAATGGAGCTTGCAGGGGGGAAGAGGGTATGCGAGATGCCATGCAGGGGAGGGAGGATCCCCCTCCCCTCACCTATTTAAATTGAGGGTCATGAGAGTAGAGGGGAGGTCTCTCCATGTTCATCCGCCGAGTCAATAAGGATGATGTGATTGCCTTGCCCACCTATGCATCCTGAGTACCATCGCCGCTGCCACAAGGTAGGAAGCTAGAGATGATCAGAGAGGGAGAGGAGGAGTGGAGATGAGGAGTGGAGATGTCGCCAGTCGTCGCTACCGTCCAGAGGGGGCCATGAGGTAGGGGACATTCAAGAGTGGAGGGAGGAGTCGTCATCTGCTATCACAGTCCGCCCCGTGGGGTTGCCGTGAGAGGAAGAGGAGCCGCTACAAATCTCCACCTGCCAGCAACCATCCGACCATTGCTGCACAAAACGTCATCTGCCCTCCACCACGTCACCATGCTACTGCTCTTTCGCCTTCCACGTGGGGCTTTTGTAATATCCAGAAGCTTGGAAGCTTCTTGGAAGCTTCCAAGGTTGGGCCTCCTAAGCCCCCCTTCTTGTGGCTCTTAAGACTACCCCCACAAATTCTCTCCTAAGGGCTCTATAAGTCCCCTTTTCCCCCCCTGATTTGCCATTGAAGGGCCTTCATGTGGTCCTTAAGCCCCTTTCCCCCCCCTCCCCCACACACAAAAGAAAAGACTCCTCTTTAAGGCATTTTTTTCCCATACAAAAGCCCTCGTAAGGGTCTTTTACACCTTTTATTTTTCCATTTCTTGTGGGTCCTTAAAAAGCCATTAAGCCCTTTCCCGTGGCTTTAATGGGCATTACTCACGAAGGTTTTTAAAATACCCCCTTCCCAGGTTTTAAACCCTTCCCGTGGGTTTCTCCCCTCCTCCATAGAAATATCCCTTCAAAGAGCTTCTACGAGAGGAAGGAAAGGAAAATTCATAAAGGGCGATGGAGTTACAAAGGGAGTTTCGCAAAGCTGCATCCAAGACGGAAAGGCCGCATTTGTGATGGCTCCTAAGAAAGCCCAAGGCGCAACCGCAGGAGGATCATCTCCTAGCATCCACGTGGACATCTCACCACAAGTCCAGGTTTTCCTTCCTAATTTTTATTTTACGTTGTTATAATTCAATCGTGCGTGGATGATTTTTGGAGGTAGGATGCATTTTTTGTCTTAAATACTTTGGTTAATTTTGAAAGAATTAGCTCACGATGGAAGAGTTCAGCCATTAGTATTTTCAATAAAACAAACAAGATAAAGTGAGAAGAAAATTGATATGCATTTCTAGCAAGTGGTTTTTGTGCATTGCAATGAATTGAAATTAGATTAATGTCCATATTCACGAAACGGAATTATGAAAGTACACTCTAATTAAGCATGAGAGGAATAAACTGCATATTGCATTATTAAACATCTTTTTCGAAATAATTCCTAAAGAAAGTTGCTAGAAACTGAGGAAATTGGTAGGGTTGCATAAAGAAGATTTTTATTCCGGGCAAGTGGACTAAAAACTTAAATCAACGAAAGAGTGTGTAAGTTCTGCATACGACAAATTCATTTGGAAATGAAAGTAGTAAAAGGTTGCATGTTTTTAGCATGAATCGTGTTCGCATGGTATAAGATGATTAATTGGAATTAGGCTATAACTTAACTTATGCTTGATCTTAAACCAAAAATTTAGGATTCGAAAATCAACTTACGCGTAGACAATAAGTCATGTGGTTATGGAAATGATAGTGTAATTATCTTCAAGAATAGATAGGTTAAATTGGCATAAACCTAAACACCTAAACCCGCGGAGTACTCATTTTAGAAAGAGTTAATTCAATTCCAAAGAACTAACTAGGACTTAATACGTGACCTAGTCGCTCGTATTGCCAAGGCTGAAACTCCTATACCCTAAAGGCTTGCCCACATTCACGGAATGCAGGGATTTGGAACATACTTGAGAAGTGATCTAGGTTTTTTCCCTAAGAATCTCTCACTAAAAAAAGATGGAACTTGGAACCCTAGGACTGACAACGTTAGCCTAATGTAATCATGAATAGATTGTTCGTGACTCCATTCGAAGGGTAAATAGTCTCATAGCTTGATGCAACACTTGTGCGACAAGTAGTAGAGTCACACGATCTTGTGAATTGATCACAAGGAAATGGTCAAATTCCTTGGAATGAGGTTGGTAGACTCTTACGCAAGTTATCTTGCAAGAGGATGAAAAATCGTCCTAATATAGTATCTTTCTTGGGTAAAGATAATTGCTTGAAAGCAAGAGACCAACCAATAAATTGAAATAACATATAAACTTAAGGTATTGATCAAGTCGGGTTAATAGGGTACGCCCTAACCCAGGATATAGGGGATCTTGCCAAGTCGGAAGTAATCCCAGATGGAGTGCTGGATGCATTCGGAAATAAGGACTCACTCCTTAGTAGTTGGCCAACAATAACGACCAATGGAAATGATTGTGCTTGTTACAGATTTAAGAGCACTCGTTTGCTTTGTTTGATCAATGAATTAAAGGATAAATGGATATCTAATGCTTCAGATTGAAGGCCTAAAGGTAGAGGCAGCTTCAGTTACCCTCGACTGCCTGCCTGACCCTAACCAAGGGGGTTGTTAACCATGCCGGGAAGGTGGACCGAACCCGCCGCGAGAGGTCTCTGCGTTAAGCGCTACTTGGAGCAGGATGATGCTTGGGTGCCAAGGGGGGCTCTTTCCGTAAGTCCCTCGCCTTTCGAGCCCTACACAAGAGGCTAACGTGACTCCGGATTGGATCTCGAGGCCCGCATACTAGTCTATGGGTGGAATCTTGGATTAGTGATCCCTGTGGATTGTTGGATAGCCTTCGAGCAGATTGTGGATAAGCCTATGGACTGGACTTTATGTATTTCAAAGATAAATATGATAACCTGTTAACAAGGAACTTGTTTAACATTGCTTTTCTATGTCAAGTGCTATGATTACGTGAAGAAACTAGTACCTAACAGGCTAATTAAGGAAGCTGATTGATACATGTCCAACTAAATGTGTTAGGTAATTAAATAACTAAAACAACCTGAGGAAAGTGCAGTGGATGTGGCCATAGGTCCGTCCTAGAGATGGGTGGTCCCGGTTGGCCGAGAACTTTTCTCAATTAAGATGGATAGCAGGAAGATCGTTCAAAGAATACGAACAACAAGAGCGTTGACCTAGAGTTATAACTAATCCCGATATACACTGTTTTAGGGGAACGGAATGGGACTAGGCCTTATGGCAGAGAGTTTGAGCTTCGCATCCCTCTCGTTTCCCATTCTCCTTGAACTAAGTGTAGCATGAATCCGCTTCGGACCTGGTGTTTCTGCATAAAATAGTTCACTTGGGTTTGATGCTAGTTGCCGTTAGGAAATGACCAATAAGGAAAACCCTAATTCAGGTCGGTCCTAAGTGAGAACAGCCAGAATACTTTCGCTACGTGGCAGACGCAGAGAGTCTTAGATCACAAACCTCGTAACATTCCATGGGAGTGCCCGGCGAAGCTTTCTAGACATCCTTTCTGATGGACTGCTAAGACTTGTTCTGAAGATAACAAGTGGACATGTTACAGCTAGTCATCCGTGTCTAGCTACTCAGGCTTTACAACCCCACTCTTGAGTGCCTTGTGTGTGTTCGATCGTCTATGTGACATATATGCATGCATCCAGTCCATCATCCAGACCGTAGAAAATCTATCTATTGAGGCTCGAACTGAAAACTCCTTATGTAAGGATGCTACTATGTAGTCCTTGCTTCCCTCTAGTATGTTTTTCCAATGATCTAAGACGTGCCAAAAAACTTGTTGGCACAACTCTCTCATGCGAGCCATCACCCTTCTCTCCTCATCATTCATGATGATGGCTCCTGACCTATCATCGACTAGATAGGCATATCCCCCTGGGGTATGCCTAAGATGGGTCCCCTCCCACCTGCATCCATGCTCCTGGGCATATCCAGGAGACCCTTGTACATCCGGTGTACCGACCGACGTAATATCTGTCAGAGTGGCGCCCATAGGGGTGCCACCTGCAGACGGCTGAGAGCAAAAGCCGGAGTAGCTGGAGTAAACATCCCCACAGGTGTGACAAATCCTGGAGGTGACGTAACTCTAACTGAACGACAAGATGGAGACATCGCGTTCATGCCTCCACAGCATCCACCTGAGCCTGAGCCACGCTCCCTAGAACCGCCATGAGAGCGAGGAGTCGCACTTGTATCCCATGCCGACCACAGGCTCACTGCCTCTATATCTCTGTAATATCCCCCTGACCTTGAATCACTCCCTCCCTTTGGCCCAAGTCGTCTGGAGCGTCGACCTCATTTGCTCGAAGCTGAAGCATTCGATCGCACTGAAGTAGATCTAGCAAAGCTACCTGATGATGTCTGAGATAGCTCCTGGTCTGCCATGTCTCTGAATCTCGCGATCTGGTCTAAAGACATGCGCGTGAAGATATCCTGAAACTCCTCATCGCTCATCCCTCGACTCATCCTGAAAAATCACCTGCACAGACAAAAAATGATGTTAGAATAATCAATTTAAATCATTCAAAGCATAGTAATATAAATCCTTAAAAAATGATCTCACTTAAAATAGATAACTTATGTACCCTTATAAGCGATTGGTCAACAAATTGAGTAAGTGGATGCTCCAAGTATGAAGTATCCTATGGTCCCATGTCAATCTCCTGATACAACTCTGCATACACTGGAAGGTCGATAGACATGTCACCACAAAGGATGAGTCCACCTCGTTCTCAAAGAATTCTTGGACTTCTGTTTTTCCATCATTGTTAGCCGATACTGGCTCCAAGCTTTCGTTGGCCTCCACCCCTTGCAATATTGACCCCTCTATTTGCATATTGTCTTTGTCTATGCTTGCAACATCACTTTGATCATATACTCTCGCACTTCAGGAAGCTAAAGGTACAACATACCACCATCAAGGTTGTCGGTGGTTTGGATAGAAGATTACCTATTCACAAACACGTACAAGAGAGTTTAAACTATTGTGACATGTACCATGTTGTAATACAATTAACAAACAAATGAGTCAATGCACCTGTTCGCAATGGGCCGGCAACACAAAGGTGTCGCGCAAATCCGTCCATTTTTTTCAGAATCTATTTCAAGAAATCTAGATAGACTTCGTCAAACTGTTGCTCTAGCTCCTTCAAGTACCACTTTGAACCACTGCACATCGAATAATATCATGGAGAAACTACGGTAATCCACCGTAAAAATACTTTGCAAGTTTCCAAAATACTCCATCTTATCTATAAGCGTGTTTGGATCCGTTTCTCGTCACGGCCTCTCCTGCTCGAACCTTGCTATGATACCACAGTCCATTGTTGAGTGCATTTTGTCAATACACTCTACGCAAAAATGCTGTCTGCGCGACCACGCTACACTATATATTTTGTACTATACATTGAAACACTCAAATTAGATGTCGCATATAAAATATAGACACGACGAATCCTAAACACCTCATCACCTTTGGACTACATCCCCTTGAGAATTCCCACTCCTCCATTGAGACCTCTGCCCCTTCGCGAGACGCTGCGGTCAAAGCTCCATGCAACCATCGCGTTGACATGAACCGCGGCATCTCCTCCATGCCCTCAAGATATCGAATCGGTCAATGACGTGTACTATGTTAGAATTCAGATCGTGCTCCCTTTTGATCTTGCCTAGTGATCTGGTACTTGGCGAGCCATGTCTCCATAGAGACATTGTGCAACATACAAAAGCAATTCACCTTCTCCTCCATTGTAGCATCCATTCTTTTTTCTACCCCATTTCCAACCACCACATCTCCAGTCAGTCTATCATTGTCCTTCAGTGACCATAGAATTTGGTTGTTTGGATCCACCATTGGTAGCCATTGTGAAATATACACTAGCACCTCAAACACCAACCATCCTTCAACCATGCTACCTTCTGGCCGGTTGTCGCACAAAGCCTTTCAGGGTTTTCATGAAGCGCTCCAAGAAGAACATCCATCGCGTATGGACAGGTCTAGCAATCTCCACTTCATCTACAAGATGCACAAGAAGGTGAATTTGTATCGCGAGCATGCTGGTAGGCAGGTATTTCTCAAAGAGACAGACCGTCTCCACTGCTCCCCACCTTGCGGATTCAATAGAGGACATCTTAATATCCTTCTATGAGATCCATTGCACCAAAGTCGACAACCTATAGATGGCCCTACATATTTTGGGAGTAAGACATCCTACGATCGCGATCGGTAGTACAAACTGCCACAAATGAGAAAGCATTATGAACAATGGCTACACTCCAAATAGAAAAATGTGTAGGTCAATTACAATCCATTCGTAGTACAAAATTGCGGATTCAATAGAGGACATCTTAATATCCTTCTATGAGATCCATTGCACCAAAGTCGACAACCTATAGATGGCCCTACATATTTTGGGAGTAAGACATCCTACGATCGCGATCGGTAGTACAAACTGCCACAAATGAGAAAGCATTATGAACAATGGCTACACTCCAAATAGAAAAATGTGTAGGTCAATTACAATCCATTCGTAGTACAAAATTGACATATCTTATGCCAGTCATGGGATTTTAGCCCTGATAATTGGTCGTCTTTAGAAAATGCAGACCTGAGAGAATGCATCATACCCGTCGTAGTGCGGATAGACTTGGCTACTTGCTTGACAATGTGCTCTTCTTTAGTGAACAAAACCCAAGGAGCGCGAGGTAGCTGCACGCGACCATCAGCACTGGACTGCGGCAAAAGTGCCTCCATCTTACCTACCTCCTTCAAATCCATTCGTGTTCTTATAGTGTCTCTCTTTCCTGTGATGTGATCCCATAACAAGCTGTTCACATTCTTGAAAATATGCATGGGATCCAACAAGTGGTTGACCTGTAAGTGGGTCCAATATGGCAACTGGTAGAAAATTGAGAACCATTGCATTCCATTTGGATGTGACTCTACGTGGACCATTTTCAGCTTGTACCAGCTTGTGGCGGTCATACGTATTGGAGGTCGTGTAAGAAAACCTTCCTTGAGTTCATGATCCTCTGGCAAGAAAGTGGTGTGTCTTTGATACACTATCTTCTTCATGGTTCGTGGCCTTCCAGAGTCTAACTGCGGCCCGCACAATGGACATGCATGATAACCTGAGGTAACCAGACATGTTCCAACACCACAACCTAGTGAATATAAGCTTGAACGAGATAAAATATAGATATTACCAATGAGAACAGAAGCCTATTTACCTGAGAACTCTTCGAATCCTGGAAGTCATGCATTGTCCACATGAGAATGGCTTAAATATTGGCAGACCGCCGACCATCATGCTTGCTCATATCTTGCACAGTGACCCTCTCCTCCCACAAAATCTTAAGCTCGTCGACTAATGGACGAAGATACACGTCCATATTTTTAACTTTGTAGCGGCTAGGGATGAGTAAGCTAAGGATGAGATGTCCTTTCTTCGTAGAAAGCCATGGAGGGATATTGTATTTGACAAGGACTATAGGCCACACACTGTAAGAAGTTGAGCACAGACTGAATGGATTCACGCCATCCATTGCAAGACCGAGCCGAAGATTCCTAATTGGCTCTTGGGCAAAGCCTGGGAAGGTAGAGTCAATGTGGTTCCATGCGCGTGAATCCGCTGATATTCATTGAACTCCATCCGTGGACCTATTCTACGCATGCCACGTTATCAAGCTCGCCATGCTAGACATACGAAACATGTTGTTTATGCGAGGGATAAGCGAAAAGTGTCTGAGAATTTTCTGAGGGATGGTTTGCCCTTGCAAGTCCTGTCGATACCTATGAGCACCACACTTTGGACATGTCTCCATAGTCTCGTGTTCTCCTCAAAACAGTATGCAATAGTTGATACATGCATGGATGTTGTTGTAGTCCATGCCAAGCTTTCATAAAACATGTCGTGCATCATCATGAGACTCAAGCATGGTATTTGCAGGTGGTAATTGATATTTCAATAACCTTAAAAAATCATAAAAAACCTTGAAAAAGCACAAATGTTTTTAATAATAGTGTCGAAAAAAAATCAACGAAGTGTATGTACAAGATACCTAAACAACTCGGTCACACTCGCATCGCTCCACCCGTATTTTGCTTGGACACTTAAGAGTGCAAGCAGTGACTTCAGGCGAGATACGATATGGATGCTTCCTCTCTAAGTGAGTCAGAAGTCTTGACATCAATGGAAATCAATGCATCGATCATTGCCTCCATCTCAGGCTCCAAGATTATAGGTAGGTCTGGAAGGCTGTCTGTCTCCTGTGGCATTGACGGTATAGATTGGCCTTGCAAGTGGTGGATTGGCTCATGCACTCCATCCATCGCACGCCCACAAACTCTTCTAATTGGCCGCAAAGGGTGATCTCCTCCTTGGGATGAGACGTCCCCTCCCTGGATAGAAAATTTGCCAGCCAGACCTAATCTTATTGTGCATGGTATTCAATTAGCTTGCGAGTACAATGCATGATTGATATTAACTTTTCTTACCGTTTGCTGAAAATCCGCAATTACCTGATCAATGATCTCAGATTGAAACTTGCCAAATCGTTGTATGTGTTCTATAGACAATCGACGTTTTCGTCTAATTTCCAGCTTGCATTGAGAGCAAGGACATGGGACACGCTGATTAAGATACGCCTCGCGATCTTGAACAATAGGACCTTCATCCTTTTCCATTTTGTCTACGTTATGACAAACAATTTGTTTTTGTTATCATTCTTTTTTTCTTTCTTAAATTGTTCTCCTCTCCTTCCATCTCTCTCTCTTTTTCTACGTTATGACCATGACCACGACCACGACTACGACCATGACTACGACTACAACCATGACCACGACCACGACCACGACCATGAACACGATCACAACCACGACCATGATGACCATGACGACCACAAGGACGACTATGACCACGACCACGACCATGACCACGACCATCAAGACCATGATGACCACGACTATGACTATGACTACGACTAGGACTATGACCACGACCACGACCACGACTATGACTACGATAACCATGACTACGACCCACGACCATGACCATGACTACCACAACCACGACCACGACTACGACCATGACCACGACCACGACCACCACGACCATGACCACGACTATGAATACGACTAGGACTACGACTACGACTACGACTACGACTACGACCACGACCATGACTACGACTACGACTACGACGACCACGACTACGACTACAACCATGACTACAACGACCACGACCACGACTACGACCATGACCATGACCATGACCAGTTATAATACTCGAGATAGGATTTCAAAGTATTACTGATTTCAATCACTCATGGATGCCATACTATGGGTAGGTTGCACTCACTAAGAATAGAATTGGCGATTCACCTCATCTTCTCTCCATCATCAATAGAATTCTCCTTTACCATTTACAACTCACCCACCTTCTCTCCACACTATTGCACACTATAATCTCTATGAGGGCATGAGATTGGGATCTCCACAGATACCAAAGCATGATCTCTAGCTTGATGGTTGCATATATACTACTACTACTCGTGGAATAAACCTTAAAATAGTTATTCTGCTCAAATATATGCTTGTTAGAGCGGAATTTTGGTGCCGAAAAGTGCTTAAAATTAGCTAAAATTTATGAATATCAAGGGAAAAATATTCAACGTCAAAGGCGGCGGCTCGATCTAGGACGATTTTAAGCACCAAAGTGCTTTAAGGGTGCCCGAGCGACACTTGTTGATTTTTCATAATTTTTCAGATAGTTGTGCGGGTTGACACGACCTACTGGCCAATGCAAGATGCCAAGCTGGACGCCCAGCATTTTTCAGAGCTCGATTCCGAGTCCGGACGGGGAAATGGCCAAGAAACCGGTCAAGGTCAAGATGCAAAGAGGTGGACATTAGAGTGGCCAAAGTGGGCATGACCTTTGGGAGCCCAATTTTAAATGTCACATGAAAGAAAGGTGGAAAAGGAGATGAAGAAATCGTGGAGAGAGAGAGGAGAAGATCACGCCTGCCTGCGCCGAAAAATGCGCCATCATGAGGGGAGATCAAGCATGCTGCCTGTGAACAACCATGCCAACAGACATTGGCCATTGCTTCCCTCCTGAATGCTGACTCTATCGCTGCCCTTCGCCCGTCAATTGGTGGCCTGAATGCTGAGATAGAAATCTAGTCGTTCTCTCTCCTCCCTCTCTCTCTTCTAAGGGGGGATTCATGTGGGAAGAGAAAGGAAGGAGAAAGAATGATGGAGGCTTGTACGGCATCGATCGGATTGCTCCACGGGCTGGAAATGGTGACTTGTGATCGTCATGAGCATGAAGTGCTGCTGATTTTCAGATTTGCAGCCATGGATATGAAACCTGAAACACGCAAATAAGCGGTAATTCAATTTTTTCAAAGGAAATTTGAGATTTCATGGCTTTTGATTGATAAAATGTTGTTCATGTGGGCTAAAAATTGTTTATGTTGCTGCTTTCCATGAGTATTTGTTGATCATAATCAGAAAATCAGAAAAACATGCATCTTGTGACTCAAAATAATACACTAAACCACGTAAAATATGGAAAATCAAGGGAAAATGATGGTTTGGGCATAAAAATGAAAGAATAAATAGGAACACCAACTAAATTTTCATTTTTGTTGTAAGAAGGAACTAAGGGCCACAACCCATAACCTATTTTGAATTTTCAGTAATAAAATAATGTAAAAAATAAGGGAAAATACAAGAAAAATAGAGGAAAACCACTAAAAATAGGGAAAAAATGCATTTTGGGTGTGAAAAATTAATGAAAATTAAGAACAATGTTTGTGAATGTTTGTGGGGACTGAAGCATGAGGGTTTGCCTCAGTTCAACCCCACCTTCTTGTTCTAGTGTGTTTTCTCCGCTTTTTACACATAAAATGATGGCAAAATGCCTTATAAATCTATACAACAATGCAACATTTGATCGATGGGAGGGTAGAGTGGTTAAAATGTGTCTAAATGCGGAGTAAAATGATGAAAATATTGCTAGTTTTTGTTTGCATGCCATATAGGTCGGTGAATAATTATAAAATAAGGGCCTAGTAGCATGAGGGTTTCCTCGGTGCTAGGTTCGTGCAACGCCGCATAAGAACGGTAGTTGAAAATCATTAAAAGAATGTTTTTCACATGTGCATAATATTGATTTTATAATTGGTTGGGCACTTAGCATCCACAATATGCATAAATCATGGAAGCATTTAAAGGTATTAGAAATCCTGGATGCACAGCAATTGCTTTCATTAGGACCTTGACCCACGTTGAGTGAGAGATAGGACACCCTAAGCCATAGGCTAGTCATGGGGTCTAGGGGAAAGACAAGTAAGGACAATGGTACATTCCTGTATACGATTAAATGGTACCTTGAGTGGATTTTGTACAAAATGTTTATATGTTGAGCGACGTACCGAGGGGCCAATCCCCAAGGTGTAGGAGAGTCGCAGAGGGGTGGCGGCACTCAGCCGTTGGAGGACCCCCTATGTCTGTGCTTCGTGCCATTAGGCGATGTGTAAGGGACTCCCTCTGAGGAGTAGTGGGTGAGAGAAGAGTGGACTACAAACGACGTAATACAAACGCAAGATGTCTAGGAAGGTGATGTATGTGTCATCAGCGCTCCTGGCCGCGAGGCCGTGGGGTTGTTGAGCGCGTGAGATAGAGGTCCAGCTAGTGCACGAGCCAGTGCCAGCCCGTTCTAGGTTCCATCAGTGGTGCATCTTCCGGGAGCCGCTTAAAAGTGGCGGTCCTCGAATCCTGGTTGTCTAGGAACCAACTAGCAGTTTATGCCAAAGGATACTGTGATTGATCCGTTATTTATCGATAAGCATCGTCTAGCAGAAATCCAAAAGCAAGAGAGAGAAGAAAGAGCTAGGCAACGTGCTGAAATTTTTAGGAGATATTCCCCTAAGCGTAGCGGTGCTGAATCCTTACGAGGGAGTGGAGCTAGTGGTCTTGGTGCCACAAGCAGTAAGTTAGGAGAAGGTGGAAGCTCTAGTGCTCCCCTTTCTTCCATAAGCCAGTCTACATCAAGTGCGGAAGGTGCAACCCAACCGTCCCCTATTCCTAGTGCAAATCCAATCCTCATCATGGCGCAGCCTATTGCAATTCAAACAGGAACAACAGATTTGCCAGCTCTAGGTTACTCGCTACCCATTTTTAATGGGCTAGTTGAGGAAGATGCGGAACTCCACATTAGGGAGTTTGAAAAGATGATGTTTAATTGTCGCATTCAAGGAGAAGGACATTTAATGATGTTCTTCAATATGACTCTCAAAGGAAGAGCCGCTATATGGTATCATGGTTTAGAAGCCGGAACCATATTGAATATTGATTCATTTTATGGAGCTTTTCGAAGGGAGTTTGCCCCTAAAAGGGGTGGGCAATATTGGTTGCGTGTACTCAACGTGACCCACCAAGAACCACATGAGGACATTCGTGCTTATGCGAAGAAAATAAAAGAGGTTTTCCGTAAGTTGGACACCTCTATTCCTATCCCCGCAGCTGCCCAATTGCAATATTTCCTACATGGTTTGGACTTTAATATCCAATTGCAGTTGAGTAGTGTCCCCTTGGGGGATATAGATACTGCCATTACACGAGCACAAGAGGTGGAATCCCAACTACAAGCAACCTATGCTTCTCGAGGCAATTCGAATATGGGTTTAGTATTGGGAAACAATGTGGTGATGGCCAATGGCAGTAGTGGCCAAGGGATAGCGATGGCTAACCGTAATAGGATAGGGAACATGATGCAGAATGTCCCTTTATTACCAGCTCCCCCTAGCATGTCGATGCCTACGGGCAGTCAAATGGGTCCAAATGGTGGAGGCTAGGCGGTCAATTCTAATACCATGCCTGTGGCTCAACAACCAGTGCCTAATCGAATTGTTAGGCCGATGGAACGACATGGTAATGACCAAGGCTATGAGTCGAGCGCTTCCAATGTTCTTGGCGAGGTTAAGGACATGATGAAGCATTATACCGACATGATTACGGAGCAGTATCGACAAATAGCCGTTGATGTCAACTTCCTTAAAAAACAACAAAATTTGATAGGAAGTAGATACCCAGATGAGGGTGCACCTTCAAGGTTTAGCTGCAAATGGTGTGGTGGGCAACACTATCCAAGAAATTGCCCAAATGTTAAGTGCGACATCTATGGAAAATCCGGCCATTTAGCAGCTACTTGTTGGAGTAAGATTAGTTCCCTCCAGTGAGGTAGTCGGCAACTAGGGCCTGTTAATCATCGTGCCCAAGGAAATGATTCCCAGCGAGAAGACGGGCCTAAACAAATACTTCAACGACCAAAGACTACAGTGGAGGAGCTACCCAGTGGTAGTGGGGTTAGTTTGATTGAGGCTGTACGCGTTAATGATGCTGAAACCTCTAATCTGCGAGCTATTCTTACAAGAGGTCAAAAGGGTAGAGAAGCCGACAAGGATAATCCTGTCGACGGAAACCCTAAACAAGGCGACAAAGAAACGCAAGTTTTGGATCCTGCCATGGAAGGGGGACCTTTGAAGCTCGTAGAAAGTAAAGCCGATAAGGAACCACCAAAGAAGAAAGTGAAAGTTAAAAAAGAGGCAATAAAGCCGGTTCAGCGACCTAAAGAGCGGATGGTTTGGCATGAAAAGCGAGCTCTATCGAACTATCATGAATTCGATTTGGCGAGCTCTCTCTGCGAAGTCAAGCCAGATGTGAATCGCTTACAGCTTATTAAGCTTTCCCCAGGAGTACCAAGGAATTTAGAAAGATCCTACATACTGGGTATATCATAGAACCTTTGGGTATTGCGCGAGTTCGTGATGATTGGTTCGAGCATGCTGAGAAGCATTGCCCAAGGGTTGCATCCTATGTCTATGGGATATTAGTAGATTATGCCATTGTCGACACGGGATCATCTGTTAACATTATGAGTTCTGAACTGATGGAAAGGTTGGGTCTTGCAATCCAGAAAGATACCTCCACAATCCTCAGAATGGCAGATGATAGTTTGAGACAACTGGAAGGCTGCATTACTAAGGTCCATGTTACTGTTGCAAATGTAGAATGCCTGTTGGACTTTAGGGTGATTCATTTTGCAGGGCATCCAAGTTACCAAGTATTACTCGGACGACCTTGGATCTTGCAAGTGGACTGATAAGTAGATATACCCGCCGGTCGACTAATATTTGGCAGAGGTGCCCAACGTGTGGTGGTTGATGCTTATCCTGAGTCCCCGTAGAGTGAGAGAGCTCCTCTATCCTCTACAGAATTGGAGACATTAGAAGATTTATCTGCCAGTGAGACATCATCGAGTGATGAGTCCAAAGAGGGATCCACCATGGAAGAAATCTATCAGATCACTTTGAACGAGCCGATAGAGGGCCAAGATCATATAAGAGATACAGATGTTATCGAGCTAGACCTTGGTACGCCTGATGATTCATGGCCAATCAAATTAGGTTCTATGCTCAGCACAGCAGAAAGGGAGGACTATGTGGCCTTGATTCAGGAATTCCGGGATATCTTTGCCTGGAGTTATGATGAGCTGAGAGGCATTCCTCCTAGTCTTGCTGTTCATACAATTCCGTTGAAAGAGGGCAGTCGTCGTGTACGACAGAAAGTAAGGCGTATGCCTTTCGAACTGAGGGACGGGCTGTTTGAAGAGTTACAGAAGCTTCGAAAAGTAGGTTTGATTTTTCCTGTGCAACACACGGAATGGTGTTCGCCAGTTGTGATTAGAAAGAATAAGAATAATAAAATCCGATTATGTGTAGACTTTAGAGAGCTGAATAAGCAGACTGTTAAGGACTACTACCCATTGCCATTTATTGATCAGATTTTGGATCAATTAGCGGGTAGGGAGATATATTCGTTTATGGATTGCTTTGCATGATATAACCAAATGGAAATTGCAGAAGAGGACAAGTTGAAAACAACTTTTATTACTGTATTTGGTACTTTTGCGTACTATGTGATGGCCTTTGGTTTATGCAATGTGCCTGGTTCGTGGCAATGAACAGCAGATAAGACATTCGGTGACATATCTCCTGAAGAGTTGAAGGTGTTTATTCATGACTTAGGGGCCGCCAACGTGAGAGGAAGGCAGTTGATCATTTTAAGAAAATGCTTTGAGCGCTGTAGACAGTTTTGTATCGCGCTAAACCCATGGAAGTGTGTTTTTGGAGTACCTTATGGGCTATTGCTGGGTCATGTGGTCAGTTCGGTAGGAATTGCGACAGACCCTGAGAAGGTCAAAGTTATAGTTGCCATGGGTCCACCACGCACTCCGAAAGAAGTTCATAGCTTTCTATCTTCGGTTGGTTATTACCGTAGATTCATAAACGCCTTGGCAGAAAGAATGTTGCCGCTTACAAATTTATTGTCCTTTAGCTGTTTGTTTGAATGGGGTGACCCTTGTAAGGTAGCATTCGAGGATGTGAAACAAGAGCTAGCAAGAGCGCCTATTTTAAAAGCACCTAAAAGAGGTGAGGTGTTCTATATATTTTCGGCAGCCACCATGTATAGTATCAGCTGCTGTTTAGCCCAAATTTGGAAAGAGAAGTGGTACCACCCGATTGCTTTTGCTAGCCGGAAGCTGGGGGTATCCAAAATCAATTATACCTACATGGAGAAGTTGTGTCTAGCGATGGTCTTTGGGACCAAGAAATTCAGGCATTATATTCTCTATGAGAAAGTCGTGCTTTATACGAAGGCGGAGGGACTTCGACTATTGATGAATAAGCTACAACCGCCTGATCATCTAGCAAAGTGGTTGATCACTTTGCAGGAATTTGATTATGAAATCAAGAGTAAGCCACCAAGGTTGCAAGGCATCGTGGAATGTCTTGTGGACTTTGGGGAGCCGAAAGAATCTGTGGCTGAAGGTAGTAACATGGAGTTGTTATTTAAAATAGATACGCCATCTATTCCCTCCTGGTATGCTGCAATAACGCATTATTTATCGATGGGAGAGGCGGGATCCGAATTATCTAAAACTGAGAGAAGGAAAATTAGGCAGCAAGCGTTGAAGTTTGCCTGATCGCAGATACATTATATCGGCAAGGGGTTGATGACATCTATCGCCGATGTGTGATGCCTGACGAGGTGCCATTCATTTTGGAAGAGTGCCATGATTTTGCTTGCGGTGGCCATTTTGCTGGACGGCTTATAGCGCAAAAGGCTTTAAGAGCAAGTTATTGGTGGCCTGCCATCTTCCAGGATGCATTTGCGTATGTTAAGAAATGCGATATTTGTCAACGACATGATAGTCGAGAGAATAGGAAACATCCACTCACCCCTATTATGGCGATACTTCCATTTGAGAAGTGGGGAATAGACTTTGTGGGTCCTAGTACTCCGTCGTCGACTGCGCAAAAGAGGTATATCATTGTAGCAACTGACTACTTCACAAAGTGGTCAGAATCACGTGCAACAAGGAAAGATGATGCTAAAGAAACTGCTAGTTTCCTTTTAGAGCAGATAAGAAGCCGTTTTGGTCCGCCGAAAGAATTAGTGTCGGACCGCGGAACCCATTTCCTGAATAAGGTGATCAAAAGTTTGACAGACACTTGGCAAATCAAGCATAACAAGACAACCCCATATAACCCGCAAGCCAATGGGCAAGTTGAAAGCACCAACAAGCAGCTTGTGGGCATCCTGTCCAAGATTGTGTCGGAAAAGAAACGGGATTGGGATAAAAAGTTATACGTGGCTGTGTGGGCCTATAATACGACCTTCAAACGAGCTAGCGGCCATACTCCGTTCAAGTTAGTATATAGGGAGGAGTGTGTCTTGCCTTTAGAGATTGAGCTGCCGACTATTCAGTTTGCCATCAATCATTCTTTGAGTGATGAAGACACACTTTTTGAGCGCTTGACGACACTGGCACATTTAGATGAGCTTAAGCTGCAGAGCTTATTGCACCAAGAAGTGGTGAAGCGCCGAATGAAGCAGCTACACGACCTCAAAGCCAAGAAATACACCTTCAAGAAAGGACAGCTTGTTCTGTATTATAATGCACGACGAGAATTATTTCCAGGCAAGCTAGAGCCAAATGGGACGGGCCCTATAGGATCGTTAGAATAGGAAAGAATAAATCCACAGTTTTGTTAGCTGACCTTGAGGGGATAGAATTTAAAAATAAGGTTAATCTTAATAAGATTAAACCTTATTACTTTTGATTGCACTAATACTATGACTGCCTTGCAGGTTTAGGCTAGATCGATCAAATATCTGTAAGGAAATCGTGGTAGAGGTTGATGGGTCGTCTGATCCCTTACTTAGAACACCCATATTTAGAACAGAGGTATCATCAGGGAAAGCTCATTTGGTGGAGCAAAGGATACAAGGTGATTGAGCAAGAAGGTGGGACATTTATTTGGGAGATCAAGGTCTTTTGCCATCACTGCCTACAAATTTTGACGAGCATCCCTATTGAATTCAATGATGATGGAGGGATGGAGCCTACAGTCCACCCGTTGAATATGCTGAATTTCGATTACCATAATTACGAGTAGAGTTCCGGATGGCAGGATATGTCAACCCTTTATGGACGTACACCTTGTACTTTGATGGGGCGTCCAGGGGTGCATGCAAAAAAGAAAGTGTAGGAGTCGTCATCCGAGACCCCCGACGACGCATTGTCATGAAGTTAGCTGCTTATCTCGGGGTGAATTTTACCAATAATATAGCAGAATACAAAGCCCTGATTATGGGTTTGAATATTGCAAAGAAGGGTGGTATCCGTTAGTTATTGGTGAAAGGGGACTCTCAGTTGGTTTTAAATCAACTCAATGGGACGTACATGGTACGAAACCCCATCCTTTGCATGTACTATCATACTGCCATAGCCCTGCTAGACGAATTTGATAGAGTGTCCTTTCAGCTGATTCCACGAAACTGGAATCAGTTTGCCGATTCATTGGCTAATTTTGCGTATGAAGAAGACCTCTTCTTTAATTGTGGCCCTTGTCCCGATATATCTATTGATGGTGAGACAGGACCTGGTCGGTTGTGGGGTATGCTTTCTGAACATGCCCTCTTTGGCAGACAATGGTTGATCTGGGTGATGCAGAGGGTAGGCGAGACTCATCTGCCTTTATTATCTTGGACCCATAGACTGATTAGATGACATGTGATGCGAACACCTCTTGCAATATACACAGGAGGGATGGGTCATAATTTAATGCACCTAGTTTAGGGCTACGAACCTCTGTTCCCCTGGGAATGATATGCTTTGATGTCTATCATAGTTATTTCCAGGAGGATGTTGGGCGTAGTATTGGTTGATTTCATTAGGCCAAGAGGGCCATTTCCCTGTCTAGTGCGGGTGCATTTAATTGGGTTTTTGTTTTAAGTATTGTGCTGGACAGGTTTTGTGATTCGTGGAATTTGGTGGAGCCCGAAGGAGCCTTTGCTGCGATGGAAGCTTCTTGTAGCCAATCCAGGTGATATCTCTCCTTTACGAGTACTTTTCTTTCCTATTATATGTGTATTTGTACTTGTCGAGGGGATATTTTTGTTGGGGACCGGCAACCAAGGCATGAAGTCTCAGGTTTAGGCTAAATATGTTTGAGGGAGGTTGGAGTAGTCATTGCCTCCTGTAAAGACATTGTCCTACTCCTTGTGGATGTCATGCCTTGGTTTTGTCTAGGGGTAGGGGGAGCATTGTGCTGAGTTTTATTATATATTTGTTTTGTATCAGTTTGATGCTTCTTTGGTTGTTTATGTGCAGATATGTTCGTGGATTCGACGGGCTGAGTCGCCCTATCATGTGGTCACCAATGAGAGCGGAATTTTGGTGCCGGAAAGTGCTTAAAATTAGCTAAAAATTATGAATATCAAGGGAAAAATATTCAACGTCAAAGGCGGCGGCTCGATCTAGGACGATTTTAAGCACCAAAGTGCTTTAAGGGTGCCCGAGCGACACTTGTTGATTTTTCATAATTTTTCAGACAGTTGTGCGGGTTGACACAAGCTACTAGCCAATGTGGGATGCCAAGCCGGACGGCCAGGATTTTTCAGAGCTCGATTCCGAGTCCGGACGGGGAAATGGCCAAGAAACCGGTCAAGGTCAAGATGCGAAGAGGTGGACATTAGAGTGGCCAAAGTTGGCATGACCTTTGGGAGCCCAATTTTAAATGTCACATGAAAGAAAGGTGGAAAAGGAGATGAAGAAATCGTGGAGAGAGAGAGGAGAAGATCACGCCTGCCTGCGCCGAAAAATGCGCCATCATGAGGGGAGATCAAGCATGCTGCCTATGAACAACCATGCCAACAGACATTGGCCCTTGCTTCCCTCCTGAATGCTGACTCTATCACCGCCCTTCGCCCGTCAATTGGTGGCCTGAATGCTGAGATAGAAATCTAGTCGTTCTCTCTCCTCCCTCTCTCTCTTCTAAGGGGGGATTCATGTGGGAAGAGAAAGGAAGGAGAAAGAATGATGGAGGCTTGTCCGGCATCGATCGGATTGCTCCATGGGCTGGAAATGGTGACTTGTAATCGTCATGAGCATGAAGTGCTGCTGATTTTCAGATTTGCAGCCATGGACATGAAACCCGAAACACGCAAATAAGCGGTAATTCAATTTTTTCAAAGGAAATTTGAGATTTCATGGCTTTTGATTGATAAAATGTTGTTCATGTGGGCTAAAAATTGTTTATGTTGCTGCTTTCCATGAGTATTTGTTGATCATAATCAGAAAATCAGAAAAACATGCATCTTGTGACTCAAAATAATACACTAAAACACGTAAAATATGAAAAATCAAGGGAAAATGATGGTTTGGGCATAAAAATGGAAGAATAAATAGGAACACCAACTAAATTTTCATTTTTGTTGTAAGAAGGAACTAAGGGCCACATCCCATAAGCTATTTTGAATTTTTAGTAATAAAATAATGTAAAAAATAAGGGAAAATACAAGAAAAATAGAGAAAAACCACTAAAAATAGGGAAAAAAATGCATTTTGGGTGCGAAAAATTAATGAAAATTAAGAACAATGTTTGTGAATGTTTGTGGGGACTGAAGCATGAGGGTTTGCCTCAGTTCAACCCCACCTTCTGGTTCTAGTGTGTTTTCCCCGCTTTTTACACATAAAATGATGGCAAAATGCCTTATAAATCTATACAACAATGCAACATTTGATCGATGGGAGGGTAGAGTGGTTAAAATGTGTCTAAATGCAGAGTAAAATGATGAAAAGATTGTTGGTTTTTGTTTGCATGCCATATAGGTCGGTGAATAATTATAAAATAAGGGCCTAGTAGCTTGAGGGTTTCCTCGGTGCTAGGTTCGTGCAACGCCGCATAAGAACGGTAGTTGAAAATCATTAAAAGAATGTTTTTCACATGTGCACAATATTGATTTTATAATTGGTTGGGCACTTAGCATCCACAATATGCATAAATCATCAAAGCATTTAAAGGTATTAGAAATCCTGGATGCACAGCAATTGCTTTCATTAGGACCTTGATCCACGTTGAGTGAGAGATAGGACACCCTAAGCCATAGGCTAGTCGTGAGGTCTAGGGGAAAGAGAAGTAAGGACAATGGTACATTCCTGTATAGGATTAAATGGTACCTTCAGTGGATTTTGTACGAAATGTTTATATGTTGAGCGACGCACCGAGGGGCCAATCCCCAAGGTGTAGGAGAGTCGCAGAGGGGTGGCGGCACTCAGCCGTTGGAGGACCCCCTATGTCTGTGCTTCGTGCCATTAGGCGATGTGGAAGGGACGCCCTCTGAGGAGTAGTGGGTGAGAGAAGAGTGGACTACAAACGACGTAATACAAACGCAAGATGTCTAGGAAGGCAATGTATGTGTCATCAGCGCTCCTGGCCGCGAGGCCGTGGGGTTGTTGAGCGCGTGAGATAGAGGTCTGGCTAGTGCACGAGCCAGTCCGGCCCATTCTAGGTTCCATCACCCTCTCTTTCTCTCTTTCTCTATTAGGTTTAATGGTTTTTTTCTCTTTTTCTCTCTCCTCTCCCTCTCTCAATTTTTTTCTCTTCTCTCCCTCTCTCATTTCCTTTTCTCTCTCTCTCTCCCTCTCATTTCCTCTCCCTCCCTCACCCTGACCCTCTCTTTCTTTCATTCCCTATTAAGTTTAATGATTTTTCTCTCTTTTTCTCTCTCCTCTCTCTCTCTCTCATTTCTTTTTCTCTCTCGTCTCCCTCTCTATTTGCTCTCCCTCTCTCACCCTCACCCTCTTTCTCTCTTTCCCTATTATGTTTAACATCTTTTCTCTCTCCTCTCATTCTCTCATTTTTTTATCTCTCCTCTCCCTCTCTCATTTCCTTTTGCTCTCTTCCTCTCCTCTCATTTCTTCTCCCTCCCTCTCCCTCTCCCTCTCCCTCTCCCTCTCTCATTTCCTCTCCCTCCCTCTCTTCCCCCTCTCTTTCTCTCTCCCTCCCTCTTCCTTTCCCATTTCCTCCCCCTCTCCCTCTCCCATTTCCTCCCTCTCCCTCTCCCTCTCTCATTTCCCTATTATGTTTAATGTCTTTCTCTTCCTCTCTCATTTCCTCTCCCTCCCTCTCCCTTTCGCATTTCCTCCCCCTCTCCCACTCCCTCCCTCTCTTTCTCTCTCCCTCCCTCCCTCTCCCTCTCTTGTTTCCTCCCTCTCCCTCTCTTTCCCTCTCCCTCTCCCTCTCTTTCCCTCTCTCCCTCCCTCTCCCTCTCTCATTTCCTCCCCCTCCCTCTCCCTCTCCTTCTCCCTCTCCCTCTCTTTCTCTCTCATTTCCTCTCGCTCTCTCAATATACACAAATTATACAAAAAAAAGTAAAAGAGAGAGAGAATGCACTCTCCCTCCCTCTCCCTCTCTCATTTCATCCCCCTCTCTCTCCCATTTCCTCCCTCTCCCTCTCTTTCTCTCTCTCTCCCTCCCTCTCCCTCTCTCATTTCTTTTCCCTCCCTCTCCCATTTCCTCCCTCTCCCTCTCCCTCTCTCAATATACACAAATTAAACCCTAAACAAGTAAAACACAGAGAGAGAATGGATTCACCATAAAGATTCGAAGAAGGGTTTGGCAGCTCGTCTTTGCGACGACGGCTCCTCTTCGCCCTTCGTGCACCTCCTCCTCTTCTTCCTGAACGACGGCGGCGGCAGCGGCGGCGGCGGTGAGAAGCCTTATTTCTCTATTTCTCTCCCTCTAAGTAAAACGGTCGTTCTCTCTCTCGCTCTCCCTCTCAAAAACTTTCGTGAATGCGCAAAATGAAACACGCTTGAGTTTCAGCCCGCATTTTTTTTTCTCTGTGGAGCATCACTATTTGCGTTGCTATTTACAACGCCGCTATTTATTGTCGCTATCGGCATCGCTATAGCTTGATATCCTTGTAGTGGTGTTTTAAAAAAAAAATAAAAGTGAAGCTCACCCCCTTGCACATGGGTGTGTCCCACATGAGGATGTCCCATGCTAGGGGTTTAAAAAATTTGTTGATAGAGCAAAAGTTGGATAGAATAGTGCACATCATGGGATGGATTATGGGCATTCATGTGGGCACTCAAGGGGTTGATATGCAAAAGCATGGAAAAATAAAGTCTACAAAATCCATATGTCAGATTAAAGCGCAGGAAAAAAAAGAAAAGTGGACAAGATGACAAGAACATAATTGACAACTCAAACAATGTCTCTAGTGCCAAAAAGGTGTGTTTGCATGGAAACAAGGCAAAACAAAGTGAATCTAGCCGCAATAAAAAATTGATAACAAAAAATCTATGCGTGAAAATGGAGTGTTAAAAAAAATAAAAAAGGAGTAGTTTGACAAGTTACATAGGGCTGTCAATAAGTCTTAACATAATTCTATTTAGAATATATAACGTGTTCTCTTAGTATCATCCAGGACATGTCTTAGCAGTCCATCGAAAAGAATGTCTAGAAAGCTCCACCCGGCACTCCCATGGAATGTTACGGGATTTGCGATCTAGGTCTTCCCGCGTCTGCCACATAGCGGAAGTATCCTGGCCGTTCCCACTTAGGATCGACCGGAATTAGGGTTTTCCTGACTGGTTATTAACTAACAGCAACTAGCGTCGGATCCAAGTGAACTACTTTACGCAGAAACGCCAAGTCCGAAGCGGATTCACGCTGCACTTGGTTCAAGGAGAATGGGAAACGAGAGGGATGCAAAGCTCAACCTCTCTGCCATAAGGCATAGTCCCATTCCATTCCCCTAAAACAACGTAAATCGGTTAAGACATAACTCTAGGTCATCGCTTTTGTTATTCATTTTCTTTGACGATCATCCCGCTATTCTTTGAGAAAAGTTTCTGGCTAACCGGGACCACCCAACCGCAGGACGGACCTATGGCCCATCCTCCGCACTTTCCTCGGTTTGTTTTAGTTATGAAATTATCTAACACATTAGTTTGACTGATGGAACCTAGAACGGGCCGGCACTGGCTCATGCACTAGCCGGACCTCTATCACACGCACTCAACAACCCCACGGCCTCGCGGCCAGGAGCGTTGATGACACATTTATTGCCTTCCTAAATGTCTTGCGTTTGTATTACGTCGTTTGTAGTCCACTCTTCTCTCACCCACTACTCCTCAGAGGGAGTCCCTTACACATTGCCTAATGGCACGAAGCACAGACATAGGGGGTCCTCCTACGGCTGAGCTTCGCCACCCCTCTGCGACTCTCCTACATCTTGGGGATTGGCCCCTCGATGCGTCGCTCAACATATAAACATTTCGCACAAAATCCACTCAAGGTACCATTTAATCGTATACAGGAATGTACCATTGTCCTTACTTCTCTTTCCCCTAGACCCCACGACTAGCCTATGGCTTAGGGTGTCCTATCTCTCACTCAACGAGGGTCAAGGTCCTAATGAAAGCAATTGCTGTGCATCTAGGATTTCTGATACCTTTAAATATTTACATGATTTATGCATATTGTGGATGCTAAGTGCTCAAACAATTATAGAATCAATATTGTGCACATGTGCAAAACATCCTTTCAATGATTTTCAACTACCGTTCTTATGTGGCGTTGCACGAACCTAGCACCAAGGAAACCCTTGTGCTACTAGGCCCTTATTCTATAATTATTCACCGACCTATATGGCATGCAAACAAAAAACAGCAATCTTTCCATCATTTTACTCTGCATTTAGACACATTTTGACCACTCTACCCTCCCATCGATCAAATGTTGCATTGTTGTATAGATTTATGAGCATTTTGCCATCATTTTATGTGTAAAGAACGGGAAAAACACAATAGAACAAGAAGGTGGGGTTAAACTGAGGCAAATCCTCATGCTTCAGTCCCCACAAACATTCACAAACATTGTTCTTAATTTTCACTAATTTTCTGCACCCAAAATGCATTTTTCTCCTATTTTTAGTGATTTTTCTCTATTTTCCTTGTATTTTTCCTTATTTTTTGCATTATTTAATTACTGAAAATTCAAAATAGGTTATGGGCTGTGGCCCTTAGTTCCTTCTTGCAGCAAAATTGAAGATTTAGTTGGTGTTCCTATTCCTTTTTCCATTTTCATGCCCAAAACCATCATTTTCCCTTGATTTTCCATATTTTACGTGTTTTAGTGTATTATTTTGAACCACAAGATGCATATTTTTCTAATTTTCTGATTATGACCAGCAAGTACTCATGGAAAACAGCAACATAAACAATTTTTAGCCCACATGCACAACATTTTATCAATCAAAAGCCATAAAATCTCAAATTTTCTTTGAAATTTTTGAATTACCGCTTATTTGCGTGTTTCGGGTTTCATGTCCATGACTGCAAATCTGAAAATCAGTAGCACTTCATGTCCAGCACAATCACAAATCACCATTTCCAGCCCGTGGAGCAATCCGATCCATGCCGGACAAGCCTCCATCATTCTTTCTTCTTCCTTCTTCTTCCCACATGAACTTCCTCTTAGAGGAGAGAGAGGGAGGAGAGAGAAAGACTAGATCTGGTTCTCTTCATTCAGTCCACCATTCTACGAGCGAAGGGCGGTGATAAGATTGGCCAAGAAGGAGAAGATCAGCCCCAATGTCTGTTCCATGGGATACTCACAGCCCACAATCATGATGAGAGAGGAGAGAGAGCGAAAAATACACCATTTCTTGATCACGCCATGTCTTTCTTCTCTCTCCACGTTTTTTGATCAAGAGGTGCATAAAATTTTGGGAGGGAGGGTCCAAACTCAAAAGGCATGCCCAATTTTGGCCTCCCAAGTGTCCACCTTTTCATATCTTGACCATTTTGTGGCCATTTCCCCGTCCGGACTCCGAATTGAGCTCTAAAAAATCCTGGGCATCTGGCTTGGCATCCCGCATTGGCCGGTAACTCTTTTCAACCCACAAGGTAGTCTGAAAAATTATGAAAAATCAACAAGTGTCGCTCGGGCGCCTTTAAAGCACTTTGATGCTTAAAATCGTCCTAGGTCGAGCCGCCGCCTTTGGCGTTGAATATTTTTCCCTTGATATTCATAATTTTTAGCTATTTTTAAGCAATTCTCGGCACCAAAATTCTGCTCTCATTGACATGTAACAAGCAACTTCTTTAATTAATCCGTTAAACACTAGTTCCTTCACGTAATCTTATCACGTGACATAGAAAAACAATATCAAACAAGTTCTTTATTAACATATCATCATTTCTATCTTTGAAATACAAGGAGTTCCGCCCGTAGGCTTGTCCATAATCTACCCAAAGGCTATCCAGTAATCCACATCACTATTCCAAGCTTCTGCCCGTAGACTAGTATGCGGGCCTCGAGATCCAATCTCGAGTCACGTTAGCCTCTTGTGCAGGACCCGGAAGGCGAGGGATTTACGGCCAGAGCCCCCCTAGCACCCAAGCATCCTCGTGCTCCAAGTAGAGCTCAACGGAGAGAACTCTCGTGATGGGTTCGGTCCACATTCCCGGCACGGTCAACAACCCCCTTGGTTAGGGTCACGCAGGCAGTCGGGGGTAACTTAAACTGCCTCTCCCTTCAGGTCTTCAACCTGAAGTATAGGTATTCATTTAATTTGTAATTCATAATTCAAACAGTGCTCAAAAATCTCTAGCAAGCACAAATATTTCCATTAAATCGACCGTGTTGTTTGGCAAAGTGCTAAGGAATTATTCCTTCCTTTTGAGTGTATCAGCACTCGTTCCAAGGTGTCTTGCAACTTGGCGGGATCCTTTATATTCCAGGTTAGTACGTACCTTATTAACCCAACTTGGTCAACCCTAAAGTTCATTAGATACTTTAGTTTCCAGTTTATAACTTTCCTTATTTAGAAGGATATCCAAGAATACATCCTTTTGCAAGATAACTTGCGTAAGGATCTGCCATCCTTGTTGAGGGTATTTACCCTTTCTCCTTGTGAGTAAATCACAAGACTAAATGACTTCGTACTTGCTGCGCAAGTCCTGCGATGAAATAATCCGTTTTAGATTCTTTAAGCTGACGTACGTCGGACCTAGGGTCTCTTTTTAAGAACCTTAGGGACAACCCTAGTTCTTATACCTTTATGAAATTAATTGACCCTACAATCAGGAAAGGTAGTCAAGTGCTTAAGGTATAAATGTTTCTTTGGTCTTTAAATCATTTCAAGGTATACTTTGCAGCATGGTATTTCTAAATTTAGATTGATTTGGTTATCTTTTGGAAGGAAATATTGATCACCTCGGCACGATTTGTTATCCTTGTGACAATTGATTTTTCAGTCCTAAATTTTATTACTTTGTGGTAGGTAAATTCAGTTTAATCTTCCTTTTTCCTTGCAAACGAAACTTATGCCAATTAACATTCTTTTCCTTGCCAAGATATGCAATTAGCAATGATAATTTCCTAGTAATTTGAGCAATGTAAAAAAAAACCTTTCATGAATTTCATCATGACTTGTTGCAAAAAGAATAGGGTTAATGGTGCAAGATGCAGCTTTTATACCTTCAGGAATTTAAATTGAAATATACTACTATAGTAAGTAGATAATCTTGTTCGTAATTCCTTATAAATGTATGATGCTATTCGAAGGAAACTATGTCCTATACATTATCATTTATTCAATTTAAAATAAACTCCTTCATTGTAAATAACTTGGAAAAATATATCCTATCCCGAACAATTCATCTTTGCATGATTGACTTAAAATCGATAAAAACCCAAGAAGGAGAAACCTGGTTTTGGGGTGAAATATCCACATGGATACCAGGAGACGACCCTCCCACAGCTACTCCTTGGACTTTCTTAGGCGGCATCGCAATTGTTACCCTTCGGATGTGAAGGCAGCTTTTACTCTCCTTTTCGGATTTCCACCATCTCTCTTTCGAGGCAAGGACCCGTTTAAACGATTGACCTCGAGAAGGGATAATAAGACCTTTAGGTTTTTAGCTTCTTCGGAGAGGGAAAGGTTTATAGTAGAGAGGAGAGGGAAAAGGGAACACGGGGTTAGAAAGGGCTTAGGGGTGTATTAAAAGGAATATAGGGTGAAATACGGGCTCACAAGAGGGAACTTATAGATTTAGGTACGGGGAAAAAGGAAATTTGCGGTTTACGAGGCCAAAGGATGTGGAAGATTAATGGCCCATGGAAAAAGGTTAAGGGATTTAAGACTGGGCGGGGTGAAAGGATTTTTAAGGGGTAAAAATCGGGAGGGGTTGAAAAGGGTTCTAAGAAAAACCGGGGAGGGGGTTTTTAGTGTAAAAAAAAAGATATGGGTGTGAAAGGGAAAAAAACACAGGAAGGGCTTGAGGGTTAAAAAAAAACCCAGGAGGAGGGGGAATTAAAAAGCACAAGAAGGGGGGCTTGAGGATGGTCCCCCTTAGAAGCTTCAAGAAGCTTCTTGAGCTTCTCTGGAATCTCTGAAGCCACGTGGGGAGATGGCGTCGAATGTTGATGGAGTCGATGCTGCGGACTGTCGATTGGATGCAGGGCGATTTCCTCCTCAGCGGCGGTGGCGATATGGTGGACCTCCCCCTCTTCTCACAGCACGTCGACGGCAGCAGCATTAGTTTCCTCCCTCCTCTCTTCCTGTCTTGCAACTACGGCCCTTCCTCTTTATATAGGGGACGGGAGGGAATCCTCCCCCCCTTGCTTGTCAATTTGCATGGCGAGGGGCCTGAGCAAGCTCCAGCGAGGAGCTTGCTGGCCCCCCCCCTCTATCCCCTATCGGATCGCGGCGTCACGGCTCAGCTCATGCGCCACCATGAAGGCACAAAATTTTTTTCTTTTACTTATTCAATATATTACATTCTCTCCCCCTTAGAAGAATCGAGATGTCCTCATCTCGAGATAAACTGGGGATATTGATGGTTGAGAGTGCCTTCATCTACCCAGTTGGCATCCTCTTCGGAATAATCTTTCCATTGGACAAGGCATTCTCTCAAGGTTCTAGATCTTAACTGTCTCTCCCTAACATCTAAGATCCTATCCGGCCTTAGTTTAAGGACTCCTTGACTAGGCATTACAATTTGTTGGTCATCAAGTACATGGTTAGGGTTGGGTACATATTTTTTCAATAGGCTGATATGGAATACATTGTGAATCTTTAGGTTCTCAGGGAGTTGCAATCTATAAGCATTGGGTCCTAGGCATTTGAGGATTTTGTACGGGCCACAATACCTTGGACTTAGCTTCTTGCAATCTCCTAGGGATAGAGAACTCTTTTTAGGGCATATGAGAATGAAGACCATGTCTCCTTCTTCGAAGACTCTTTCTTTACGCTTCAAATCTGCGTATGCCTTTTGTCTATCCTTGGTTGCTTGTATGTCTTGTCTTATTGACTTTATTTGATCATCCATGTCTTCCAACATCTGTCTTGACGCTTCAACCCTTAGGGTTGGATCAGAAAAGTTTAGGGGACTTCGACAATCATGACCATACAATGCTTGGAAAGGGGTCATCTGAATGCTTTGTTGGTAAGAAGCATTGTAGGCAAACTCTACCAAAGACAAGTATTGAATCCACTTCTTTGGTTCTCAAGAGCAGTATGCCCTAAGCATATCCTTGATGACTTGATTTACTCGCTCTATTTGGCCATCCGTTTGGGGATGGTAGGCGGTGCTAAAACAGAGTTGAGTCCCAATAGCTTCAAAGATAGCTCTCCAAAAGTGTGATGTGAAGAGAGAATCTCGATCACTAATGATTCTTCTTGGTAAACCATGTAGCTTGAATATCTCTTTGATAAACAATCTTGCAATGTCAGAGGCTTTATAGTTGTCTTTACTGGAATCAGGTGTGCAACCTTGGTAAGCATGTCAACCACAACCATAATGGAATTGTATCCTCCTTGGACTTGGGGTAAGCCTACGACAAAATCCATACTGATGAATTCCCATTTCATTTGGGGAATGTCAAGCGGTTGCAGTTTCCCTGGCATCATGACATGTTTGGCTTTGATACGTTGGCAAGACAAACACTTAGTGACATATTTTAGAATGTCACCTTTGAGCCTCTCCCAATGGTAGCTCTTCCTAACTGCATTAAGAGTCTTAGCATAGCCAGGATGTCCTGCGAAAGGGGAATCATGAGCTTCCCACATTATCTTCTACTTAAGTGACTGGCTTGCTGGTATACACAGCCTTGTTTTGTAGTAGACAAATCCATTATCAATGGAAAAATCCTAATACTTAGCTTGCAACTTTTGATTCTACTCCTTGGTAGATATTTCCTTTAGCATTGTTTGGTAGGCCAAATCATGGCATGCTTCCTCTCTAGCTAGTTCAAGTATAGGGTTGTTTGGCATAGATACTTTTGTAGCCAGAGATCTGGCCGTTGATGGATTCTGCAAGATTAGGGAATTTAGGAATGCCTTGCGACTGAGTGCATCGGCAACTACATTCTCTTTCCCTGGTCGGTACTTGATTTCAAAATCATATTCCTCCAACACTTCAATCCATCGACGTTGCCTCATGTTGAGCTCATTCTGGGTAAAAATCCATTTGAGACTCTTATGATCGGTTACTAGAGTAAACTTGTTACCCAAGAGGTAGTGTCTCCAAATCTTTAGAGCATGGATGACAGCTAGTAATTCCAGATCATGCGTGGCATAATTCTTTTCATGACTCTTCAACTTCCTTGAAGAGTATGCTACTGGATGACCTTCCTGCATAAGTACACACCCCAAGGCAAGAATGCTAGCATCAGTTACTACCTCAAACTCCTTATTGAGGTCAGGAAGTTTTAGAATAGGTGCTGATACCAAACTTTGCTTCAATCTGTCGAAGCTATTTTGTTCAGAAGTTGACCATGTAATGGAAGTCTGCTTCTTTAGTAAGTCTGTAAGAGGTGCTGCAATCAAAGCATAGTTTTTTATGAAGACCCTATACCATCCTGTCAATCCAAGAAATCTACGTATCTCTTTGATAGATACTAGTATTGGCCATTCAAGCACATCTCTGACCTTGGCTGGGTCTACTGATATTCCTTCTCATGATACTATGAATCGCAGATATTCAATCTGACGCTTGAAGAATGCACACTTCTTCATTTTTGCATACAGCTTATGTGACCTCATTGTCTCAAGGACAATCCGAAGTTGAGATTCATGATCTTCTTCCTGTTTAGAATAGACTAAAGTGTCATCGAAGAAGAAAAGCACGAAATCATCAAGATATGGTCTAAAGATATCATGCATTAATCTATTGAAGGTGGGAGGTGCATTTATAAGCCCGAATGACATAACCAGGAACTCAAAGTGCCCATATCTTGTATTGAAGGCCGTCTTTGGGATATCTTCTTCCTTGATCCTTATCTGATAGTAACCTGACCTGAGATCAATCTTGGAGAAGATCTTTGCACCCTGAAGACGAACAAGAAGCTCATCTATTCTAGGAATGCGATACTTGTTCTTGATTGTTGATTGGTTCAACCCTCGTTAATCAATACATAGTCAAAGTGTCCCATCTTTCTTTTTTTGGAATAGTACTGGAGCTCCCCACGGTGAATTGCTAGGCCAGTGTAGCCCTGATCTAACAGTTGCTTGAGTTGTTCCTTCAACTCAATTGCTTCTGGTATGGACATTCTATAAAGTCTCTTTGAAATTGGCGCAGCTCCAAGTACTAACCTAATCTCATGATCTACTTCTCTTTGAGGCGGAAGTTTGGTCAATTCTTCAGGGAATACGTTAGCGTATTCCCTTAGCCAAGAAGGTCCTTCATGAGACTCTTGCTTTTGATCTAACTTGTTGAGTTTGATCAAGTAAACATGTAATCCTTTTCTAACTCCTTTTATGATCCGAGATACTTTGGCCAATTGGATTCTTGGCACTCCTACCTCACCTTGAGTTGTGAAAAATTCCCTTTCAGAGTTTCGAAAGGAAACTTGACCCTTTCCACAGTGAATGTGGGCGTCGTTGGGCTTAAGCCAATCCATTCCAAGTAGACACTCATGGATACCTAAATTCATGACTCTGAATTTGACCGAAGTTGTCTTTCCTCCCAGAAAGAATTCGACCTTAGCAGTTTACCTGGTACAAGTTACCTCACGACCGTTTGCCAATTCCACAAGAAGGGTAGGTGCTTCTACTGTGGCTATTCCTAATCTTTTTGCACATGCTGGTGAGATAAAGGAATGTGTACTACCACAATCAATCAAGGTTTTGAAACCTTTACCTTGATAGTCTGACGGTGTCTAAATCACCGAGAACTGGTGATTCGGCCCTTTCTTGTGTAAAGCGGCATGGACTGTTGCTCTTTCGAATTCTGATTCCATGGTCGGATCTTCCTCTTCTTCTCCTTCGCATATTTGCCTGTTGGCAATGCAGGCAGTTCTTTCTCTTCCTCGGGTAGCGGCTCCTTGACCACGGCCTACTCCTTGGAAAGGCATTTGGCGATGTCCTCCATTGAGCTTGGGACATTGCCTCTTGAAGTGACCAGGTTCATTGCAGTGGAAACAACGGAGGTTTCGTCCATTACTTTGAGTAGGAACAAAGTTGTTGATGTTATTTGTCCTTACTTTCTTTCTTTGTCCCTGATTATGACCTTGAACTCTCTTCATTTGAGGTCTGAATGCACCTCTATTTGGGTCATTATAAGAGCAAGTTTTGTTACCCCTTGGTCTAGCTTGCACCTCCTGAATTATAGGCACCGCTCGAATGAGTGCATCCTGAAGATCTAATGGATGCATAGATTCGAGACGGGTATTTACTAGTGGATTTAAGCCCGCACAAAATTTGGACACCTGCTGTTGTGTCATGTCCATCTGTGGCGCATACTTAAAAGTGAGACAAATTTAGAGTAGTATGCGTCAAGAGTGAGTCCTAGCTGTTTTAGCTCGTAGAACTCGTTCATTTTCTGTGTGCGATATGCAGGTGGTAAGTATCTTCCTTGCACGACTTTCTTCAGCTTCTCCCAGGTAACAGATCCCTCTGAAATCCCTTGATCTCTACACCATTGCTTCCACCAAAGTCTGGCTTCGCCGGTGAGCTTTAACTTGGCGAGCATAGCCTGATTGGCGGGTGCAGTACCAGCTGCTTCGAAGTAATCCTCCATGGATTCAATCCAAATTTCCACATCAGCCTGAACAAACCTGCCTCTCCTGTCAAACTCAGGTGGCTTTATCTGCTTGAGGAGGAATTTCTTCTCCTAGATCATAGCAGTACTTGATGTAGGAGGCGAATTTGGAACCTTACATACCTGGGGTTGTGGCTGAATAAAAGTTTTCTTAATGTTATTATATGATAATCGACGTTAGCTTATCTTTCATTTTTAGTTCAGCTATCTCATAAACAATGTAGCTACTTAACTTTTTAACAACTCTTATGCACAACCAGATATTGATAAAAAGAAGTCTTTATTTGTATTTACATGGGCATAGCCCTTTTGAACACAACATTTCATGTAATGATAAGCCAATCATTACATTCAGTTTGGGGAGAACAACATTGTATTGCATTTGTCCTATAGGAACTATGTAATAGTAGGGTTTTGGGTCATGGATCTTCAGGAATCGATAAATCATTGGAAGTTCAGGATATCCTTTCCGTTTGAATCCATACTTCTCATGGCGGCCCAACACTTTAATCCTGTCGGCTGGGATTACACGGGTTACTTCCTCATATACATAGGAGTTCATCTCAACCCTCCGACCTCAGATATGTAAAGTTGAATTTACGTGAGCTTCCACAAAAACGAACAACTTCACGACCTTCAAGTCTTCCAACCATTTGATCCTCTTTAGGTTGGTCTGTAGATAAGCAAACTGGTGGGCGGCTATATAGTAGATTCCTGAAGACCCCGTCCATCTTCGTTCTATGTATAAAGGTGATGGATTATAAATCTGCTCCAGGATGTTCATCATGCCAATTCTTTGTCTGTAAAGCGGAGAATGCATTACAGTCATAAACATGACTCAAAATACCAAAAACTTGTTCCACGCTTCATAATTCTGCAAGACAGCATTGAAGGTAAGAAAATGTTTAGACATTAACAATTTCTTTACTTCATTTTATTAAAAAGACTAGAGGGGGTGACTTTGTTTCACCACTTGTTACAGCTCCACCTATGACGAGTTCTCCAGCTCAATCAGGTCCTGAACAACCTATGGGAGACAAGCAGATGAAAGAAAAGAGACAACCAAGAAAGGGGCCAGGATTCAAGCTCTTGTCAGACCTTGATATGCAAATGGATATGAGTAAGATTTTTCATGAAAGAATTTTGAATAGTGAAGTCACTTTTACTGTTGGTGAAGCTCTTGGGATTTCTAGAAGAGAAATACAGGATCAGATGCAGGATCTTTTGCGGAGGAAACGACATGCAATGGAAGGACTTGCTTTACAGGGGTTATGGCATGGAGCTCTTGGGGAAGAGCATGATGATGCAGTTATGGTTGAGAATGCTTCTGTCAATCCGCAGTCGGAGAAAATAGTTCAGCCTATGCAGTATGAAGATGATGAAACCCCTATCCTCATTCCTTGCAGCCATTTTTCACACAGTCATTGGGCTAGAGCAACCATTGAGATGGTGGTAAGGATTGGAGAGAAACAGATTCCTTTGGTTGCTTTAGTTGATCATGGTTCCGAGATTAATCTTATTGCTCGAGGTGTTTATGAGAGTGGCAAGTGGCCTATGGATGCAGAGCATGGCTGGCGCATGAGAGCAGCCAATAATACTTCTGGTGATATGTATGCTGCTTGTCCGAGCATCAGAATTTCTATTGGTAATGTTGAAGAGGATTATCATTGCTTTGTTCAGGATTCTTGCTCTTATCCGATTATTCTTGGACAGCCTTTCATTACAGAAGCAAGAATGGAGACGAAAGTGATGGATGACGGCTCAGCCTATGCACGAATACGCAGTAAGGATGGTATGCGAGCTGTTCAGTTTATGACTGTTGGAGTAAATCATCCGAGAAACAGGGACTCCTTGCGTGAGGCACTACTACCTGCGAAGGAGTTGGATTTTCATTAGGTACCGCTGTCTTGCGAGACACCAGTGGTACGGAGTGGAGAAAAGAGGAGATCTCGCCTCCTGGCAGCCAGTCTTTCTCCACTAATTTTATTGGTTTTTCTTCAGATAGTTCAGTGAGTTATCAGAAAATTTCAGATTTGTCTAGAGCTGCCAGGCAGTACATTGGTCATAAGGAGAAAGAGTTGAAGATTGCAAGTATTTTGCAAGTAGAAGAGCATGTGGATGGGCTGTATGAAGGAATGTCTTATGCAGATACATTGTCTGAGATGGGAAATATGCTGAAAACTGATGTATGTAAGGGTTCAAAGATCATACCTGTGCAAACCTTGGATATGTATCAGGAAATTTCTGATTTTGTGCTGAAAACAGAATCAGAGGCTAAGAAAACTCAGCAAACCGAATCTATGGCTGATCTTGATCAGCTTTCAGAGTTGCAGAGGGCTGAAACCTTTCAGCCAACAGAGTTAAATGCTAGAAAAATTCAGCATATAGAGTATGAGGCTGCATCGTGGTAGTCCACAGAGTAGAGGGCTGAAACCATTCAGCCAACAGAGTTTAATGCTGAAAAATTTCAGCATACAGAGTTTCAGGCTGCACCCATGTAGTCCATAGAGCAAAGGGTTGAAATCTTTCAGCCAATAGAGTTGGGAGTTGATGAAAAATTGCAGAAATTGCAGCAAAGAAAAGAGTGCCTGATTGATGCCAAGGTTGACACGAAGTATAAAACAGTTGACAAGAAGGTTAAGCCGGTTGCAGGGCCGCTTCCTCCTGATAGTGATGAGCAAATAGAAAAAGCTATGAAGTAGCCTATGTTGAGAGATCCTGCAAATATTGGACATAAATTTATAGCTGAAACTCTTGCAGAATTGAAGATTGGAAATGATGATTTCTTGCTTCCAGTGGAAAAATAATGTTTTAGAGAGATGCTTGGATGACATGGTAAGGCATTTACTTTCTTTCCTCATGAAATTGGCTGCATTAGTCCCGAATTGGTTGCGATTATGGTCATCTTCACTATTCCTCATGTGGCATGGAATATATGTCTTATACCTGTGCCTAGAGTACACTTGCCAAAGCTGATAGAGTTGCTGAATGAGAAGATTAAGATGGGAATTTTGGAAACCTCTTCTGCGCCCTATTCTAACAGGTGGTTTACTGTACCAAAGAAGAATGGAACCTTGAGATTTATTCAAGATATGCAGCCCATGAATAAAGTGACAATCAGGAATGTGGGAACAGGTCTAGTTGTGGATGAGTTTGCTGAGGCTTTTGTAGGACGAGCCATCTATTCCCTAGGTGACTTGTATTCTGGTTATGACAAGTTTCAGCTTGCCTTGGAAAGCAGGGATATTACCACTATGCGGACACCTATTGGTCTTGTAAGGATGTGTACCTTGCCTCAAGGTGCCACCAACTCAGTTGCTCATATGATGAATGCTATGCATAGAGTTCTACGAGACTATATTCCGCAGTATACCATGCCTGTCCTAGATGATGTGCCTATTAAGGGTTGTGCAGAAGAAGAAAAGAATGAGAGTCTTGATTTGCGAGGATGTAGACAATTTGTGGCTGAACACTTGGTTGCTTGTGAGCAAATATTGACATGATTAAAGGAGGTAAATTTGACTCTTTCAGGGCTAAAATCTGTCTTTGGTGTTAATGAAGTCATCATAGTGTTGAGATATCGAGCTCCACTCGTGATACGCCAGGGTGACCGTTGAGTACTTATGTCACCGACTTGTCAGTTGCAGACGCGGTTGGTACACCGCCGATGAATAATAGCTACATGATAGCTATCCTTATCTACTCTAGTTCGTGGCTCAGTTAGTATGCCACCTTAGTTAGTTGAGTTTGGTTTGAGACCCATACATAGGGTTCTTCTATTTCTTTGTACTAGAGTTCTTTTGGCTTACACAACTAAGAAGAGAAAAACTGTTTTCAGCCTCCACCCTTGTGTGTCTTCCCCCATTGTGCAAGCAAGAAAGCTTCAAGCGAGACTCCTTCCTTCTCTCCCACAATCTTGACATGGTATCAGAGCCTTGTTCGTGGTAAGGAGCTCAAGAAAGCAAGCCAAGCTCGCGGTGTTCTGGTAAGAGGAGCAGTGTTGCTTTCATTTTCTGTTTTGGGAGCAGATCTCTGCAGGTAGCACAGCCGGAAATTGCAGGAGTGCATTGTCTCAGGTTGAGACGCCCTTCGCGCTGAAGCAAGAGGGCAGTATATGCTGCGGGTAAGAGCTTTAGCTCTTGGCGACCCTGTTTTTTTGATTTGAGGCCATTTCGGGGCCTGTTTTGAAGGCGGAAGTTTTCTGCACGCACTCAGGAAAAGACCCTATTTTATGCTGTGCGACCACTGTTCTACAGGTCGGTGAAAAGTTACTGTAGAGATTGCATCGTATGCTTGTGCGCAGAGACATTGGGAGTTTCAGAATCATCATTGGTTCCTGTTTATGCAAAATCGTCACTAGGAAGTGACTGTGTGGTCAAATACCACTTTCACCAGTTTTGCAGATTTGCCCTTGTGAGGGTGAAGCTGTGTTTTTTGCAGTGACAGAATTTTTTGCAGTATTCTGTAATGGCATCTGATTCTCTTTCACAGATTGTCACTGAAAAGCTTGACAAGAACAACTTCCAGGCATGGAAGTTTAGAATGACGAATTTCCTTATGGGAAAAGGATATTGGGAATTTATTGCAGGAAATGAAGAAGAACCAGTTCTTCCTGATGTTCCCAATCAACAGCAAATGCAGGCATTCAAAGCATGGCATGAGAGAGCCAGGAAAGTTATGTACTGGCTGTCTATCAGCATTTCAGACTCTATGATTGTGCATATTCAGGATGCAAGTACGCCAAAGGAGGCATGGGATACTCTGTCAAAAATGTATAGCACAAATACACAAGCCAGGAAAATGCAGCTCAAGCAAGAGTTGCATAATGTGCAAAGAGAAAATATGAGCATCAATGACTACCACATGAAGGTGAAGAAGATTGCAGATGCACTTGCTTCCATTGGGTCGCCAGTGGAAGATGATGATTTAGTTTCTGTGACCTTGAATGGTCTAGGAAAGGATTATGCACAGTTTCGAACATCCATTGCCGTTCGTGAAAGATTTCCTGACTTTGAGGAGTTGATTGCTCTTCTAATTTCTGAGGAGCAGAGAAATGGTGGTGCATCTTCTTCAGGAGGAACTTCAAAAGAAGCTGTCTTCTACTCAAATGCTGGAAGAGGTAGAGGCAGAGGTAGAGGAGGCCGATTTGGAGGCCGTGGTAGAAATCAGAATATGCAGCAAACTCAAGAAAATCAGTCCTATGGAGGAGGACGTGGTAACTCTAGAGGCAGGGGGAGCCAAAGAGGTCGTGGTGGATGGCAAAGAGGCCAAAATGCAAACAGTAATGTTGAATGCTACTATTGTGGTAAAATGGGTCATATGGCTAAAGACTGCTACAAAAAGCAGAATGACATCATGAATGGAAAACTGCAACAAGGGAATTATGCATCTTCTAGTAGACAGGGTGATGACAGAAATGAGCATTTGTTCATGGTGCAGCACATGAACAATTCTGTGACAAGTGCAGAAGAAAGCAATGATGTATGGTATGTTGACTCAGGTGCATCAAACCACATGACAGGTCATGCAGAATGGATGGAGGATGCAAGGAAAATGGAAAAACCAGGATTTGTGGAGACTGGTGATGATACTGCACATCCTATTGTGCAGATTGGAAAAATTCCCTTGTCTATGCAGGATGGGAAAAAGAAATACCTGTCCGATGTATTTCATGTCCCGAATATCACCAAGAATCTGGTTTCTGTTGGTCAAATGGTTGAACAGGGCTTGCAGGTCAGATTTAATCCTCATGGATGCTTTGTTGAGGATATGAAAAATAAAGGTCGCTTGATAGCAAAAGGAAAGAAGAAGGGCAGAATGTTTACGTTGGATGCAGACATGTCTGAATTGAGTGCAGCAATGTTTGCACATGGGACCGGTGTAGTTGCAGATATTGATATCTCGCATAAACGCATTGGTCATGTTAATGTACAGCGACTTAAATCAATGCAGGCCCAAAATATTGTTGCAGGTTTGCCGAAATTCAAGGTTGCAGAAATGCATAAGGTATGTGAAGCCTGTCAGTTTGGAAAACAGGCAAGGAAACCATTTCCTAGACATGTTCAAGAGAGTGAGAAGCCATTGGAATTAATCCACTCTGATGTGTGGACTACTAAAGCTGCATCTCTTGGAGGCTGTCATTATTTTGTCACTTTTATTGATGACTATAGCAGAAAAGTTTGGGTGTATTTTATGAAAAAGAAAAGTGAAGTTTTTGGGCATTTCAAAACTCTTAAAGCTATGGCTGAAAAAGAGACAGGTCTGCAAATAAAATGTCTAAGGTCAGATGGAGGGGGAGAGTACCTCTCAAATGAGTTTGCAAAGTTCTTGCAGGAGCATGGCATAAAGCAGCAATATTCATGCAGTTATACCCCACAACAAAATGGAATTGCAGAAAGGAAAAACAGGCATATTGGAGAGGTATCTCGTGCCATGCTCAATGAAAAAGACTTGCCAGATTTTTATTGGGCTGAAGCAGTTGCTACAGCAGTCTACATAATGAACAGGACTCCCACTGCAGCAATACATGGAATGACTCCAGAGGAGAGGTATACTGGTAGGAAACCAGATATTTCTCATTTGAAAATTTTTGGTTGCATTGCCTATGTACATGTGCCAGATGAGCTGAGATCCAAGTTGGATCCAAAAGCTGAGAAGTGCATCTTTATTGGTTACTCTCTGCAGCAAAAAGGGTATAGATGCTATAACCCTTCTACTCGTAAGTTTACAGTGAGCAGAGATGTTGTTTTTGATGAGATGAGTAGCTGGTATAAACCAGTAAATGTGATTGATGATGAAGATGCACAAAATGGTAATGCTACACAGAATTCACAGCAGCAGTCACAAAATATTAGTGGACCTGGAGCGTCCTCTAGCAGTGGTTCACATTCTTCGCCATGGACAGGCAGATTGAGATCAGGAGAATCTTCTCAAAGCAATGCAGATAGTGGTATGCAGGTATCACGAAAAGGAAAAGAGAAGGTTGATCAGCCCATGTTTGATGTGAATGCAGGTCACTCTTATGTGGATGGTGAATCCAGTGGCTCAGAACAGAGCATTGATGATGAGTTGGGTATTCCTTCTATTGTTACACCTGGAGTAAGGAAGACCAGGGATGTTTTGAGAGCACCTGGGAGTGAACCTACTTTGCGCAGGTCTATGAGAGCTAGGTATCCTGTGGATAGGCTGAAATATGATGGATTTACAGCCATTCACTATGCATATATGGTCAAAGTGATACAGGAACCAGAACCCACATCTTTTGAGCAAGCCATGGGAAAAGAAAAATGGGAGAAAGCCATGGATGAAGAAATGGATGCCTTGGAAGAAAATGCTACATGGGAGTTAGTACCTTTGCCTAAAGGTAAGAATGCAATTGGCTGTAAGTGGGTTTATAAGGTGAAGCACAATGCAGATGGTTCTGTGAACAGATACAAGGCAAGATTAGTAGTCAAGGGGTATGCACAAACATATGGCATTGACTATGAAGAAACATTCAGTCCAGTTGCAAGGATGGCAACTGTAAGAGCAGTCATTGCTATGGCTGCATCAAAGGGATGGTCTTTACATCAGATGGATGTAAAGAATGCCTTCTTGCATGGTGATTTGCAAGAAGAGGTCTATATGGAGCAGCCACCAGGTTATGTGCATGCTGTTCATCCTGAGTTTGTTTGCAGGTTGAAGAAAGCCTTGTATGGCTTGAAGCAAGCACCTAGAGCATGGTCTGACAAGATAGGACAGTATCTTGTCACTATTGGCTTTCAGATTTCCAAGGCAGATTTCTCACTTTATGTGAGAGAAACAGAGAAAGGTATTATGCTACTTGTCATTTATGTTGATGATTTGATTATGACAGGTGACAGTGTTGAAGATATCCTTCATGTGAAAATGCTATTGAAGCAGAAGTTTGAGATGAAGGATTTGGGAGAGCTGCGTTATTTCTTGGGCATTGAGGTGATTAGATCACCAAGTGGGATACAGCTCTTGCAGAGGCAGTATGGATTGGACATGCTGTCCAAATATGGGATGACAGGCTGTAAGCTTATTTCAGTTCCTTTGGAGCAAAATGTGAAGCTGAGCACAGATGCAGGTGAGCTTCTAGAAGACCCTACTATGTACAGACGCATAGTAGGAAGTTTGATTTATATGACTATTACCAGGCCAGATTTGAGCTATGCTGTTGGATTGGTAAGTCAGTTTATGCAGGCTCCAAGGAAACCACATTTGGATGCGGCTAGACGCATACTCAGGTATGTGAAGTCCACATTGCAGTATGGACTATTTTATGAGACTGGGGTTCAGATACAGTTGCATGGATACACTGATGCTGATTGGGCTGGTAGTATTTCTGATAGACGATCTACCAGTGGATATGTGTTCTCTTTTGGGAGTGCTGCAGTCACTTGGAGCAGCAAGAAACAGCCTACAGTTGCCTTGTCGAGCACAGAGGCTGAGTACAGGGGTGCAGCAATGGCTGCATGTGAGGTAGCTTGGTTGCATAAGCTACTTTATGATATGCATCAGTCTACAGATGGGCCAGTTGTCATTTATTGTGACAACATGAGTAATATACACTTGGCAAATAACCCAGTCTATCATGCTAGAACAAAGCACATTGAGGTGCATTATCACTATGTGCGAGAGAGGGTTTTACTAGGTCTTATTGATCTAGTTTATGTCAGCACAGAGGATCAGGTAGCTGACATATTCACGAAGGCATTGGGCGCAGAGAAGCTGCGCAAGTTCAGAGACCTGCTTGGTGTGCAGGAATTGGGATTGAGCTCGAGGGGGAGTGTTGAGATATCGAGCTCCACTCGTGATACGCCAGGGTGACCGTTGAGTACTTATGTCACCGACTTGTCAGTTGCAGACGCGGTTGGTACACCGCCGATGAATAATAGCTACATGATAGCTATCCTTATCTACTCTAGTTCGTGGCTCAGTTAGTATGCCACCTTAGTTAGTTGAGTTTGGTTTGAGACCCATACATAGGGTTCTTCTATTTCTTTGTACTAGAGTTCTTTTGGCTTACACAACTAAGAAGAGAAAAACTGTTTTCAGCCTCCACCCTTGTGTGTCTTCCCCCATTGTGCAAGCAAGAAAGCTTCAAGCGAGACTCCTTCCTTCTCTCCCACAATCTTGACACATAGTTGGGCATATGGTTGGTTATTATGGCAGGAAGCCTTCACCTGCAAAGGTGGATGCCATAAGTAGGATTGCAGAGTATTGCTCGACTACTTCAAAGGTGCGGAGATTTGTGGGAGCTTGTGTATTTTACATGATTTGGATTCCTCATTTTGCTCACATAGCAGATGTTCTCTATCAGCTGCTTCGAAAGGGGCAGAAATTTCATTGGGATGAGAAGCATTCGAAAGCCATGCGTAAACTCAAGAATCTGTTGCAGTCAGCTCCCACTCTTCGCAAGGTGGATTATCAGTGTGGACGGCCAATCATGTTGACAGTTGATACCAACCCTATTGGCATAGGATGGGCAGTGGGACAGGATGATGCTGATGGGCATAGATATGCAATCCCTTTTGGAGCTAAAGTTCTTAATGAGCGACAGAGAAGATATCCGCAGATTAAAAGAGAGTTGTGGGGAGTAGTTACTGCACTGAAGTGTAATAAAGGGTATTTTATTGGTGCTTTAGTTGTTGTGGAAACAGATTGCTTGCCTTTGCTTGGCATGATTACTAGTTGTTCGACTCCAGATATAGCGATGCTTCGGTGGATTGCCTACATCAAATCATTGAATCCAGAATTTCGACACATAGCAAGAAAAGATAATCCAGTTGCTGACATGCTGTCTAGAGCGAGATATGAGGATGAGGAGTCAATGCTTGCAGAAGATGATGAGACAGAGTTTGCAGCTTCTGTCCTTGTTCATGATTGTCATGTATCTACTGTTGAAGCCTTTACTGAAAAACTCTATGTTGGCGCGAGTGGCTGCAAATTGGTCAGTATCTGAGTTCATTGACTCGAAGAGCTAATTGGACAGATGATGTATTCAAGAAAATAAGAAGAAAGGCTTATGGGTATTTCTTGAAAGATGGTTTTCTTTGGAAGCACCCAAAGAAGAGAGGCAGCCTACCTTGAGAGTAGTTTGTGAGGCAGCGATGCAGATACAGATTATGCAAGAGTTTCATGAGAGTTCTTGGGCTGGACATAGAGGTGTGTGGGCTACCTATGAGAAAATCAAAGAAAGATACTGGTGGAAAGGGATGTATAAAGATGTTTCCCACTTTGTGGAGACTTGCAGGGACTGTTAGCTCTACTCTTTAGTGCGGCATCGTGATGAGTTGCATCCGACCTATCCGCTATGTATGCATTATAAATGGGTGGTTGACTTGGTTACTTTGCCAGTGGGACTTTGCCAGATGAGATATCTTGTCTTGGCCAGGGAGGATCTTACAAACTATGTTGAAGGCAGATCTTTGTGGATGAAGACCACCACTATAGTATGTAAATTCTTGTTGGAAGAAATATTTTGTAGATATGGATGTATAGGTAAGATTACAGCTGATCGTGGAGAGCTAGATGCAGATGAAGCTAGAGAATTTTTCTCACGGCTTGGGATTAAGTTGGCTCTTACTACTGCCTATAATCCAGAGGGGAATGGCAAGAGCGAAAGAGGACATCCGCCGATAGTTAAGGCATTGGAAAAAGCTTGTAGAGGTAAGATTGGAGATTGGCCGAGATTACTACCTTTTGCATTGTGGGCAGACCGCTCTACACATAGCATGACTACTGGATATATGCCTGCAGAGTTAATGTATGGGCAAAAACCTATCATGCCTACTGAAATCTGTGCTCTCACGTGGAGTGCTCTTCCATGGCATGAGAATTTATCAAGAGAGGAGCTTCTAGCTCTTCGGATTCGTCAACTAGAGAGAAGGACAGAAGATGTGCAGCTAGCAGTTGATCCTTTGAAGGTAGCTTGACTCAAAAACAAGGACAGGTTTGATTTGAGGCATTGCTTGCAGCCTAGAGCTATAAAAGAGGGAGATTGGGTTTTAGTCTACGACAGTAGCCTAGAGAATCAGCATAGTAGCATGAGAAAATTGGTTCAAAGATGGTTTGGACCATATGAGGTGAAACAGGTTTTTGACAATGCTACCTATGAGTTAGCTGAATTGGATGGGACGGTATTGAGGGTGCCCATTGCTGGAAAACGAGTCAAGATTTTCAAGAGAAGAGAAAATGAAGAGTATGCACTTGAAGCATTGGCAAAAGAAGAGCAGTCAGAAGAAATTCTAGCAGAAGAAGTAGAGAATATGGATGATGAAGCTGATGGAGAAACAGGTCTACTGGAAACTGATGAAGGACTGAACCTATTTGTGGACTTGGATGATCCTGGATAGTTGGCTCATCCGGAGGATGCGCAGGTTTAGAGGGGGTGGACGTCGTGCTATTGCGCATCCGAGCCATAAACACCTCCATTTTTGTTGTGCATCTGTGTTATCTTTTTGCATGTGTTTTATTGTGTTTGATTGCTGCATTATTTTTCCGTCCTTATCAGTACCCGCATCCAATGTACATACTCCACTTGTGTGTTTGTGTTTGTGTGTGTTTCTGTTTGTGTGCATGTTGTGTGTGTGTCAGAAAAATATAAAAAACTAATGTCAAAGAATATTATTATGCTGTCAATTTCAATGATGAAATCCAAGAAAAGTGCAAGATATTGTGGAATCAAAGGAAGCTTTGCAGAAATCGACATTTAAACTATGAAGATAAAGGTTGCACGTGAACAAGGCCAATGTAATATGCGGGACAAAGCATTTTTGAAGAAGATACATTAGCACTACACGCCATGGAGAAGAAGGGTTCATATGCCTTTGCCTTTGATGGGAGGAATCTCTGCAGCTGTCTCAAAGACTGCAGCTGCTCCCATAGAACGTGTCAAGCTTCGACAAGGATGGCTATTGGGCCTGGTTTGCTAGTAACCTGGCGTCTTCCCTCCTTCTTGTGTATTCCCTTTATTATGCTAGGACTCGTCTTGCCAATGATGCCAAGGGTGCACAGAAAGGAGGGGAACGTCAATCCAATGGACTCTTGGATGTCTACAAGAAGACTGTGAAGCCTGTTGGTCTTCAGGGCCCTAGTAATTTGTTTGGACATGTGATAGAAAGAGATCTGGAAATGATGGACAAAGAACTTGGTTAGTGGAATGGGACTGAGCTTGACAAGATAACTAAGCTGGTGTATGGGCATTTTCCTACTTCATTTACTAGTGGCACAGAAAGGGGACATCGAGTAGAAACAATTTTGGCAAAACATGATATTTCTATATATTTATGTGGACATTTACACTACCAGTTTGGAAGACAACTATTTAAGCACCATAAAGTTTCTTCCCCAGGGAAGATTGGAGAATTTTGGGAATGGGAAGTGGGTGACTGGAAGGAGAACAAAGTGATGAGGATAGTTGGAATAGATGAGGGACACACATCCTTTCTAGACCTGGATTTGACTGCTCTAAATATTACATATGCTGACTGGACTTACCAATCTAGGGGCGCGGATTCCTACTCAATGAAGAAGCGCCAAAGCTCTGCTCCCACCAACAAAGCAATCAACATCAATTACCTAATTGCTTGTATAATTGGGCACGAATCCACAACCAGAAACAGGTCATTGCAGTTTGTTGGGTTCCTTGATAGCATCGTGAAAAATTCGTGGGCTCCAGTCTTTTATCCTGTCGAAGTCGCTGCAAATCGTGGGCTGTGGAGGATCATTATTTCTATTCCTTAAATTATATGCACTTTGGCTCTCCAAATGCGTGGTATGGTGTGCCAAGCAGTGGTGCCCGTATCTTTGAGGAGGCTATGAAGCATCACTTGCCACATCTTTTCAAAGAACAACCTGATCTTCTTCATAAGTTGGTGACCCAGCTATCACCATCTATTTTGAGGGTATCAAGCATTCCAATTTATAGAACAGTGCAAATCGCTGGTGAATTTTTTGTGACATTTCCTAGAGCTTAACATGCTGGTTTTAAATGTGACTTCAACTGTGCGGAGGCTGTGAATGTTGCACCTATCGACTGGCTACCCTTTGGGCAGAATGCAATAAAGCTGTACAAAGAACAGAGATGTAAAAGCTCTATTTCTCATGATAAACTTCTATTAGGGGCTGTGAAGCAAGCTCTAAGGAGTGCATGCCATGGTCTACAAGACAGGAATGATGCAGAAGATAATGTGTGGCAAGAGCTCCTTGCTCAGTATGGGATTGTGTTGAAAGTCTTAAAGAATCGAGTGGATTTGGAACGTGTTAGACGTTTCAGGATAGCGAATACCATACAAACAAGGAAAATGGATACAAGTTTTGATGCAGTGGATGCAAGAGTGTGCCCTATATGCCATTATGGACTGCATCTCTCTGCAATAGGTTTCAGCTGCTGCTGACCTGAGCAGTATACATGTCTGGAGCCTATGCATGCACTTATCATATGTTTTATCCGTTGGACCTGGAGATTGATCAAGCTGTCTATGATCTTCAACACTGGTCTATGAAAAGAGCTTTATCAAAACTTTGTAGCTGACGGACGCTTAGCCTATGTAAATTCTTGCACAAGCTGGATGTTCAAAATGAGCACTCATGGATCTCTTGTAATTTACTTGACAAGCAATATAGTGATCTTTGACATCAAAAATTGAGATCTTCTTGTTAGCCTCTTTCCTTGCTGTATCTTGAACCCCGTTAAGCCTATGTAAACATAAGGTGTCCATGCATTTTAGTACCTTATTAGCAAATTGCCTTTTGGTGCATTGCAAAGTGACGAGTCTAGAACAACTAATGACTATCATTACAAAGTTGAAATTATTGTAGTACACCTTTGATTATGCATGAAAGGATTAGATCGCATGTCGCATTCTTTTAGACAAATCTTCTTCGTAATGATTCACTAAAAAAAGTCGTCATCAACCATAGGAAATTGCAAGGCATGGAAATGATTCCAAGGATTGCATGAAGTAGGTTAACTCTAGTTTCAATTGACATAAATCTCATTAACTACGTAGTAGTTAGGAAAGGTTGTGTAATGCTCATTCATCATACGAATAATTTCATTCACAGATGTAGTTAGGGAAAGGCTGCATGGTTCATTTTAACATAAAACCTTAAAAGCTTAGTGGCATGAATCATGAATGCATGTACTAGTAGGATCAATGGAAATTATGCCGTAATTTAACATGTGTTTTGGCCTCAACAAGTAAAGTTAGGGATTGTGAATCTAGTCATACGTAGAGGCAGTGACTAGTGCTTACATGAATTAGGATGCAATGCGACTAGTTTTCCCCTTTTAGATCAAATCAACATCCCTAGGATTGGTTCGTCCTTGTCATAAGACAAGTAAACTGGATTACCCACAATACCTAAACCACAAAGGATTCACTTAGGATGGTTAAATCGATACAATATACTCCAAGTGCTAACTAGGCTCTAACACGTTAAGGACTTAACCTAGTCACACTTATTGCCATGTCGAAACTCTCATACCCTAAAGTCCTACCCACATTCACGGAATGTAGGGACAATTGGACGTACTTCCAAGAAACGATCTAGGGTTTCTACCCTAAGAATCACTCAATCAAATGTTGAAACTCGGATTGAGTTGAAACCACTAGGACCGAACGTTCTCGGCCTAGTGCAATTGGGAATGGTTTGGATAAAAAGACACCCTAAACCTTGCTTCTTATCTAATCATGATTCGTGACCAGAAGATGCCGTTCGATGGGTGAAATAATCCCATGGAATAGATGCAACACTTGTGCAACAAGCTGCAACGTCGCATGATCTTGTGGTTTGACCACAAGAGAATGGCCAATTCCTCGGAATGAGATTGGTAGATTCTTGCGCAAGTTTAACTTGCAAGAGGATGAGTAGTCATCTTGTTATAAAGTTACCAAGACAAGGGAATTAGGTATTTGCTTGGAAGCAAAGGACCAATCAATAATTTGGAGCAACATATTCGCCATGATTTTTCCGTTAATAAAACCTAAAGTATTGGTTAAGTTGGGTTAATAGGATACGGCCTTAACCCAATAACAAAAGGGAGAACAAACAAACCCTTGGGGATCTTACCAAGTCGCAATTGATCCCGGATTGAATGCTGGATGCATTTGGAGAGAAGGATTCACTCCTTAGCAGTTGGCCAAATAACGACAACTGGAAATAGTTGTGCTTGTAACAGTTTAGAGAGTACTGTTTTCTTTGTTTGCTCAAGGAACTAAAGGATGAAAAGATATTTAATTCTTCAGGTTGAAGGCCTGAAGGGAGAGGCAGCCTCAGTTATCCTCGACTATCTGCCGGACCCTAACCAAGGGGGTTGTTAGCCGTCCTGGGAACGTGGACCAAGCCCGCTGCATGAGGTCTCTCCATTGGGCACTACTTGGAGTAGGAGGATGCTTGGGTGACAGGGGGCTCTGGCCATAAATCCCTTTCCTTCCGGGCCCTGCACAAGAGGCGGACGTGACTCGGGATTGGATCTCAAGGCCCGCATACTAGTCTACGGTCAGAATCTTGGATTAGTAGTCCCTATGGATTGCTGGATAGCCTTTGGGCAGATTATGGATAAGCATGCAGGCGGATTATGCATTCCTCAGATTATCGACAAAGAATCGATATGATGAATATCCTAGACCGCATTTACAATCCATCGCCTCTGTACGTGGAACAAAGATGGAGGGGTGACTCAGGAATCTACTACATAGTTGCCCACCGGTTTGCGTACCTTTGAACCAACCTAAAGAGGATCAAGTGGTTGGAAGACCTGAAGATCGTGAAGCTGTTCATTTTTGTGGATGCTCACATAAACTCAACTTTACATATCGAAGGTCGGAGGGTTTAGCTGAACTCATATGTATACGAGTGTAATATTCCGATTTCTAATTAAAACGTGTTCTTCGCATGAACCTCCTCCTAATAGGAGGTCATGAGGATAGTTAATTGGATAATGGTAATTTTTTTAAAATTAATTATCCCTCTCTCCTCCAGCCGACTATCGTGCTGGAGGAGAAGGGAATAGAAAGAGCTTCTAAGCTCTTTGCTGGAGCTTGCAGGGGGGAGAACCCATGCGTATTGACATGTGGGGGAGGGAGGATCCCCTCCCCTCACCTATTGAATCTATGCCGTGAGCTAGGAGAGGCTACAGAGGCTACAAAGGCTAATGTGATAAATGGAAGGGTGGTCGTGAGAGGAGAGGAAGAAGCCATCTCTGCGCATCGTGACGCTGCAGTCGCTAGGTTGGAGATAACGCGAACTGAGAAGAAGAGAGGGAGGGAAAATTGACGCCGTGAAGGAGAGAGAGAGGGTGGTCATGAAGGAGAGAGGGAGGAGCCAAGGCCGTATTGCTGCCATTGGGAAGCGAGATGCTGCCCAGTTGCCATCGAAGCTGCCGTTGCAGTCTGCCTTGCCCGCCATTAAGTCGCCAGCACTGTCGAGCAGTCTGCCCCTGCCCATCATCACGCGCCGTGAGCTACTGTTCCCTTCCTCCCACGTGGACCTCCCAGAAGCTTTAGAAGCTTCTTAGGGAAGCTTCTAAAGCCCCTAAGAAACCCCCCTTCATGTGCCCTTTTATACTTTCCCCCCCTCCCCCCACACATAAGATCTCCTCCTAAGGGCTCTTTAAGCCCCTTTTCCCCTTCCTACAAAAAATCCCCTATTTCCTATGGATCTTAAAAAGGCCTATTAGAGTGGGTTGATAAATCCCCCTCCCCGGGACTTGAAACCCTCCTCGGGGATTTACCCAACCCCCGTAATCCAAAGCCCCTTAACCCTTTTTTGTGAGCCTTTCCCAAAAACCCCTATCATGGTTCTTATACCCCTTGCCCTCTGGGATTCTTCCACCCATTTCCGTGTGAATTCCACCTAATTCCCTTCCTGTGAGGTTTCCCACAAGTCCTCAAAGCCTTCTTGTGGGTTTTTTTTTTCTTCCCTAGCCGGTTTTAAGGCCTTCTAAAGCCAACTCACAAAGGGAGTTTGCGTACGAAGGAGATAGACAAGATCATACTGTGCGTCCAAGGCAAAAAGGCTAAATTCACAATGGCCCCTAAGAAGGCACAAGGCACTGTCGTGCTGCTGCGCATCTGAGTCGTATACACCTCGTTTTTTTTGTTGTGCATTTGTGTTATTTTCTGTGTGTGATTCATTGTGTGTGTGATGCATTACGATAATCCGCATCCAATGTATGTATTGCCTTAGTGCATGTATATGATTTTGTTTGGATGCATGATGTGTGTGTGTTAGAAAAATATGAAAAACTGATGCCAAAGGACATTAGCCAGCTGATAATTTCAATGATGATCTCTCAGAAAAGTGCAGGGAATTGTGGAAACAAAGGAAGCTTTGTGGAAGCCGATCATCTAATGAAATAGAGTTGAAGAAAGTCTCTCAAAAACTGCTTAAGCGAGTAAAGGAATCCTTCAATGGGGCTATTGACAGCACTAGTGAAGCACCGAGGGGGCATTTTGCCACCCAATCCTCAAGGCTGAAGTCGAAGTTTGTGCGCAGATCATCGTAAAGCTGACTGTTAACGGGGGCAATTCATGACTCCAAAGATACCCTACGCTAGTCCTTAAGGTCAAAATTAAAGTGGGTGCATAGATCTCCTATGGGTGTAAAGAAATGAGAGTTATTCTTGTCAAAGAGGAGTTTTTCTTTTCCGCTCAGCTAAAAGAGGAGAAAGGGGAATCTAATTGAGGGGATGCTGCTGGAAAAAGAGAGGAAGTCGTGGAAGAAGGAGAAACAACAAGGATTTGGGAGGAAAAATATACACGAGTGTTAAAAAAAGAAAAGGAGAGCTTTTGATTATTTTTGGGGGGAGCCACTCCCCGACTATATGCTGCAAGTCTGCAAGTCTGGTAAAAGTAATCGAATGTGGCGTGTGGCTAAGGGTCTTACTCCCTGTCAAATTTCGGGACAGCCTAGTCGCTCTACTGCACAACTGCAGACAAACCAAGAGCCTGCCGCAGGCCAAATGGATCCACGCCTACCTCTGCCACCACAAGCTCGAAGATCACCGAGTCCTTGGCAACTACTTGGTGCCTGCCCTGGTCGAGTGTGGCTGTTTGCCAGATGCCGTCCATGTCTTCCGCAGGCTGACCTCCCGTAACGAGCACTGCTGGAGCTCCCTCATCTCTAGTTTCGCACAATCCGGCGATCTGCACCTCGCTTTCCACCTCTGCCATCGAATGCAGCAGGAACATGTCCAGCTGAACAGTTACACCTTCGTCTCCCTCCTCAAAGCCTGTTCTACGCTTGTCAATTTCGAAACAGGACATGCCATACACGCTGACGTTGTCAAGAAGGGCCTGGAAGGTGACCCTTTCATTGGCAACACTTTGGTAGACATGCACAGCAACTGTGGTTGCCTCCTAGATGCTCAGTGCATTTTCCGGAGTCTACAGGTCTGGGATGGCGTCTCTTGGAAAGCTATGATTGCAGGATATGCTGACCATGAACTTGGCGAGGAAGCACTGGACTGTTTTGAGTAGATGAGGTCGGACGGAGTACCCCCAGACGATGTCACGTATACTTCAATGCTGAAGGCTTGTAGCAGCTTAAAGGCCTTGGAAAGAGGTCACAAACTTTATTCTGATTCCTACCAATGCTGAATTTCCTCCGCTTGGAGGTTTTGCTGTCTATGATAAGAGGCAGAAATGTTGGGTTTGTGAAAATGATTCCTACTAAGCCAATGACTGTAGAGACCTTTGCTGAATATCCTCCGCTTGGACATTTTGTTGTCCGTGATATGAAGCAAACAGTGGCTATGGGTGTCATCAAGGTGTTTAACTCTTAGAAACATGAATCATATACAATAAAACAGTTTATAAAGCAGATTGCTGATGATGAACTCATACCATCTTTGATTATAGAGGTCATGCTGGAAAACAGAGAATGGCTATTCTTATGCATACACAATTCCAGTTGTGAACCCTTGATACTCAAAAACAGGAGTTGGATTGCTGAAAGCTTCTGCTGGTCTGGTTATAGAAAGTACATGCTGATGTGATCCAAATTTGATAGAAATCTCTGAAAGCATCTGAAATCAGATGTGTGGAACAACAGAAGGTTCTCTGCACTAAAGGACATGCTTGACTGGATTATTAGTTAATGCCCATTATTTCATTCAATGTAAATGTCATCATACATCTGAATGTAAACAGTTTAAGAGATACTTCCACCTAGATGCAATGCTGATTAAGAGAAACTTCAGATTTTTCTGTACATGAGTTTCCTGTAACTCACTTGACAAGAAATATAGTGTACTTTGGCTTCAACAATTCAATTTTCTTCTTGATAGTCTCTTTCATTGCTGTACCTTGAACCTCGTGTTCTGCAGCCTTTGCGTGAACTCTACGACATTTCTGGTGAACCCGACGTGAAAGTGCTGCATCACTTTTCAGCAAGATGGGAGACTCGCAAGAAGAGATGACAAATGATAATGTCATGAAGAATCTGTTTCAGTCATTTACCATGTATATGCGGCAGCAAGCTCACGCAAAACGTGACAGTGATGCTATGGATGCCTTGAAAGCTGTCCAACAGGAGATGAAGCAGTTTAATGGCCAGCAAGTGTCAACTTACCTGCATTTGTATGAAGAAAAGATGAATTTTTTGGGGTTTGTCAAGATGTTTGGAGCCGCTACTTCTTGCGGATCGTGGTGCGCGCTCTTGAAGGCCGAATTGCAGAAATTCAAGAAACACATGCAGGTTGGGCTGAATTTAAGAAGGCATTAAAAGATGAATATTTCCTGGAGGATACAGATCTTATGAATCGCAGAAATTTTTTAGCATGGGTTTCTATGCCTAATAAGGGACTTTCTGTTACCGCTCTTTTGCGAGAGTTTGAAAGCCGCTATGATCAGTTGGATGGGACTGAGTAGCAAGCTTTGGAGATGCAGAAAGTGGAGTTATTTTTACAGGCTGCAGATGCTGATTTACAGGAAAAGTTGGATGATCTTTTGGAAGATCAAGCTATTGATTCAGGTTTAAAGACCGAGTGGAGACATGTCATTGATGATGTGAATGCTCTTGTTAAGAAGCAGCGCAGAAGAGTAAGATTGCATCATAATACAGGATCAGTTCCTGAAAAATCCTTGGAGACTTCTTCTACCCCTACTGCAACTTCTTTGCCTAAGCCTACTCCTCCTGCTGTGAATCCACCAGTTCCTGCTGCTCTAGTACCCTTATCTATAGATGATGTTATTAAAGGCTTGGCAGATTTGACGATTGAAGTAGTCAAAGCTGAAGTTGGTAAGTTAAAGGAGCAACTTATGTCAGTACCTGTTGTAGCACCTGCTCTAGCGACTGCTTTTTAAGCTGGTCAAAGAAAAGGGCGACAATGTATTTGGTGCGATAGTACAGAGCACCAACACTGCAGAGATTGTGATGCTTTTCAGGAAGCACGTAAGAAGAATGTAGTGTTCTGGGGACAAGATGGGAAGATATGGCTAACAAAGACTGGCGCTTCTCTTGACACGAACTTCGGTAAGGGAGGCATGAAGAAGCTTGTTGATGATATGGCTGCGCGATCAGCTTATGTGAGTGTTAGAGGAGATGCTTTAGCTTATGGAGTCCAGCTTGAGCAGAAATCTGATGGAGACTCTACTTTATGGTCCTTTGCCTTGGAGATAGCGAGAAGAGGAAAAGTTCAGGCATCTACTATGACTTGTGTGGGCTCCAGCATCCGAGGAGAAACAGGATGGGATTCTCCTGTTGACAGGTATTCTATTTTTGCTTATATGGCTAAAACACAGGGTTTAGATGCCATGGTTGAGGAAAAGAGAAGAAGAGATGAGGAGGGTCCCAGCACCTCCAAAAAGACTAGAGGGGGTGACTTTGTTTCACCACCTGTTACAGCTCCACCTATGTCAAGTTCTCCAGCTCAATCAGGTCCTGAACAACCTATGGGAGATAAGCAGATGAAAGAAAAGAGGCAACCAAGAAAGGAGCCAGGATTCAAGCTCTTGTCAGACCTTGAAATGCAGACGGATATGAGTAAGATTTTTCATGAAAGAATTTTGAATAGTGAAGTTACTTTTACTGTTGGAGAAGCTCTTGGGATTGCTAGAAGAGAAATACAGGATCAGATGCAGGATCTTTTGCGGAGGAAACGACATGCAATGGAAGGACCTGCTTTACAGGGATTGTGGCATGGAGCTCTTGGGGAAGAGCATGATGATGCAGTGATGGTTGAGAATGCTTCTGTTAATCCGCAATTGGAGAAAATAGTTCAGCCTATGCAGTATGAAGATGATGATACCCCTATTCTCATTCCTCGTAGCCATTTTTCACGAAGTCATTGGGCTAGAGCAACCACTGAGACAGTGGTAAGGATTGGAGATAAACAAATTCCATTGGTCACTTTAGTTGATCATGGTTCTGAGATTAATCTTATTGCTCGAGGTGTTTATGAGAGTGGCAAGTGGCCTATGGATGCAGAGCATGGCTGGCGCATGAGAGCCACCAATAATACTTCTGGTGATATGTATGCTGCTTGTCCGAGTATCAGAATTTCTATTGGTAATGTTGAAGAGGATTACCATTGCTTTGTTCAAGATTCTTGCTCTTATCCAATTATTCTTGGACAGCCTTTCATTACAGAAGCAAGAATGGAAACGAAAGTGATGGATAACGGGTCAGCTTATGCACGGATACGCAGTAAAGATGGTATGCGAGCTGTTCAGTTTATGACTGTTGGGGTAAATCATCCGAGAAACAGGGACTCCTTGCATGAGGCACCACTACCTACAAAGGAATTGGATTTTCATTAGGTACCGTTGTCTTGCGAGACGCCAGTGGTACGGAGCGGAGAAAAGAGGAGATCTCGCCTCTTGGCAGCCAATCTTTCTCCAATAATTTTGTTGGTTTTTCTTCAGATAGTTCAGTGAGTTATCAGAAAATTTCAGACTTGCCTAGAGCTGCCAGGCAGTACATTGGTCGTAAGGAGAAAGAGTTAAAGAATGCAGGTATTTTGCAAGCAGAAGAGCATGTAGATGGATTGTATGAAGGAATGTCATATGCAGATACTTTGTTTGGGATGGGAGCAATGCTGAAAACTGATATATGTAAGGGTTCAAAGATCATACCTGTGCAAACCTTGGATATGTTTCAGGAAATTTCTAGTTTTATGCTGAAAACAAAGTTAGAGGCTGAGAAAACTCAGCAAACTGAATTTATGGCTGATCTTGATCAGTTAACAGAATTGCAGAGGGCTGAATCCATTCAGCCAACAGAGTTGAATGTAGGAAATTTTCTGCATACAGAGTTTCAGGATGCACCTACGCAGTCCATAGAACCGTAGAGGCATGGTGCAACATACAAAAGAGATTCACCTTCTCTTCCATTGAGGCATCCATCCTTTTTTCTACCCCATTTCCAACCACCACATCTCGAGTTAGTCTATCATCGTCCTTCAGCGACCATAGCATTTCATTTTCTGGTTCCACCATTGGTAGCCATTGTAAAATATACACTAGCGCCTCAGACACCAACCTACCTTCGACCATGCTACCTTCTGGCCGAGCTCGTTGTCGCACAAAGCCTTTCAGGGTTTTCATGAAGCGCTCCAAGAAGAACATCCATCACGTATGGACATGTCCAGCAATCTCCACTTCATCCATAAGATGCACAAGAAGGTGGATTTGTATTGTGAGCATGCTAGTGGGCAGGTATTTCTCAAAGAGACAGACTGTCTCCACTGCTCCCCGCCTCGCGGATTCAATAGAGGACATCTTAATCTCCTTCTGTGACATCCATTGCACCAAAGTTGACAACTTGTAAATGGCCCCTCGTATTTCTGGAGTAAGACATCCTGCGATCGCGATCGGTAGTACAAACTGCCACAAATGAGAAAGTATTATGAATAATGGCTACATTTCAAATAGCAAAATGCCCACGCTAATTACAATCCATTCGTAGTACAAACCTGACATATCTTATGTCAGTCATGGGATTTTAGCCCTGATAATTGGTCGTCTTTAGAAAATTCGGACCTCAGAGAATGCATCATACCCGTCTGAGTGTGGATAGACTTGATTACTTGCTTCACAATGCACTCTTCTTTAGTGGACAAAACCCAAGGAGCATGAGGAAGCTGCAGGCGACCATCAGCACTCGACTATGGCCAAAGCGCCTCCATCTTACCTACCTCCTTTAAATCCATTCGTGCCCCTATAGTGTCTCTCTTTCCTGTGATGTGGTCCCATAATAAGCTGTCCACATTCTTGAAAATATGCATGGGATCCAACAAGTAGTTGACCTGTAAGTGGGTCCAATATGGCAACTCGTAGAAAACTGAGAACCACCACATTCCAGTTCATGATCCTTCGGCAAGAAAGCAGCGTGTCCTTGATATACCATCTTCTTCATGATTCGTGACCTTCGGGAGTCTAACTGTGGCCCGCACAATGGACATGCATGATAATTTGACGTAACCAGACCTGTTCCAACACCACAACCTAGTGAATACTTGATTGAACAAGATAAAATATAGATATTACCAGCGAGAATGAAGGCCTGCTCACCTGAGCACTCTCCCAATCCCGGAAAGTCATGCATCGTCCACATGAGAATGGCTCGAATATTGGCTGACCGCTAACCATCGCGCCTGCTCATATCTTGCACAATGACCCCCTTCTCCCACAAAATCTTAAGCTCATCAACTAATGGATGAAGATACACATCCATATTTTTTACTTTGTAGCGGCCTAGGACGAGCAAGCTAAGGATGAGATGTCCTTTCTTCGTAGAAAGCCATGGAGAGATATTGTAGTTGACAAGGACTATAGGCCACACACTGTAAGAAGTTGAGCGCAGATTGAATGGGTTCACGCCATCCATTGCGAGACCGAGCCGAAGATTCCTTGGCTCTCGGGCAAAGCCTGGGAAGGTAGAGTCAATGTGGCTCCATGCGCGCGAATCCGCTGATATTCGTTGAACTCCATCCGTGGACCTATTCTGTGCATGCCACGTTGTTAAGCTCGCCATGCCGGACGTACGAAACATGTGTTTATACAAGGGATAAGTGAAAAGTGTCTGAGAAATTTTTGAGGGATGGTTTGCCCTTGCAAGTCCTGTCGATACCTGTGAGCACCACACTTTGGACATGTCTCCATAGTCTCGTATTCTCCTTGAAACAGACAGCAGTCGTTGATACATGCATGGATGTTATTGTAGTCCATGCCAAGCTTTCATAAAACATATTGTGTATCATCACAAGACTCAGGCATGGTATTTGCAGGTGGTAATATATGATATTTCACTAACCTGAAAAAAATCATAAAACACCTTGAAAAAGCACAAATGTTTGTAATAATAGTGCCAAAAAAAAATTCAATGAAGCGTATGTACAAGATACCTAAACAACTCAGTCACACTCGTATCGCTCCACCTGTATTTTGCTTGCACACTTAAGAGTGCAAGTAGTGTCTTCAGTCGAGATACTCAGAACCCATCATATAATGGTATGGATGCTTTCTCTCTAAGCGGATCAGAAGTCTCGACATCCCATGGGAATCAATGCATCGATCATTGCCTCCATCTCAGGCTCCAAGATTGTAGGTAGGTCTGGAAGGTTGCATGTCTCCTCTGGCGCATTGACGGTATAGATTGGCCTTGCGAGTGGTGGATTGGCTCCTGCACTCCATCCATCGCATGCCCACATACTCTTCTAATTGGCTGCAAAGGGTGCACTCCCCCTTGTGATGAGACATCACTTCCCTGGATAGAAAATTTGCCAGCAAGACCCAATCTTATTATATATGGTATTCAATTAGCTTGCGAGTACAATGCATGATTGATATTAACTTCAAATTACCGTTTGCTGAAAATCCGCAATCGCCTGATCAATGATCTCAGATTGAAACTCGCCAAATCGTCATACATGTTCTATAGACAATCGGCGTTTTCGTCTAATTGCCAACTTGCATTGAGAGCAAGGACATGGGACACGCTGATTAAGATATGCCTCGTGATCTTGAACAACAGGACCTTCTTCGTTTTCCATCTTGTCTATGTTACAACAAACAATTTAATGACGTGTAATACAATTTGGGAAAACCCTTCACTCATTGTTTATTGGAGGTCACTTATGCTTCTCGAGATGTATATTTGATGTGAGATCACTTGGGATGCTATATCAATGTCTTGGCATGCTATTGGACTAATTTGAGCACTCATTTACTCAATTTTATAGAGGTTTTCACTTCTGTAATAAGTAGAGTTGAATGCTATTTTGTCAGAGAAACTTCATGCTTATTGCTTGTTGATGCTTATTGATTACTTTGCATGCTACACTAATGTCTATGGTTGATGCCATATACTTGGCCATGCTTCTAGAATGCACTTAGATTGAGATTGAAGCTTAGTCTCATTGAGTTTGACTGTCACTTCTCACATCAAGCATTAATTTAGGACACTTCATGCCTCTTATCGTTGGATGATACATGTGGCAATACACTTTAGAAAATGAGGCAATACATGTGGTTGTTTGCTATCTTACTTATAACATGGATTACACTTTAGAAAATGAGGCAATACATGTGGTTGTTTGGTATCTTACTTATAACATGTAACGAAGTCTCAATTCTTATGAGATAAATTTTCAACCTCCACTTATATATTAAACTTAATGGAGTGTGAGAACAATGTAAATAGTAACTGAATACCACATCTAACATGTGATTGCAGGTGGGTAAATCTTATCTCTATGTGAAGTAGTTCAATTTGTATAAATATAGGGGTATATTTCCATTTTATTGCACATCACAATGAAAGTAGAACCCTCTAAGCTCCAATAAACCACAACTTTTGGTATAGGGTTATCTCATATACAATGCTCTTATAGATTTTATGAGTTCTCATTTTCTTCACCTCTATTTAAGATATGGTTTCCAATGAAGCAATATCTCTTGATAGTTAGAATGTTTTGTAAAGTCATAAGCCACAAATCATGAAATAGATTGAGGCTAATCTAATAATGGCACATATGCTCTGAGTGCTCATTTATTGTAGAGATTTACTCTCACACATCCAAAATCTTTCTACCTTTACACCACAATCATAAGCTCTTAGAGTTACTCTCAAGGCTTATAAATCCACATGATGTGTGATATGGGCTATGTTATATGTAAAGATAAAACTATGCATTATGCCATCTTCAATGAGAGAATTGAGACACAACCTAATGAGAGAGAGAGAGAGAGAGAGCTCCATTATTAGGGTTTTCGTGTGAAAAGCTAATGGCACACATTCCAACTTGGATGCTTGGAGGAGTTAATAGCACCCACTTCATCTTGGATCATTGCATACTCCCCCTCCCCCTCCCTCTCTCATTTCCTCTCCCCCTCCCTCTCCCTCTCTTTAATTTCCCTCTCTTTCTCCCTCTCCCTCTCCCTCATTTCTTCTCCCTCTCTCATTCCCTCTCTCTCTTCCTCTCTTTCTCTCTCATTTCCTCCCCCTCCCTCTCCCATTTCCTCCCTCTCCCTCTCTTTAATTTCACTCTCTTTCTCCCTCTCCCTCTCCCTCATTTCTTCTCCCTCTCACATTATATACAAATTATAGAAAAATTAAATAAATAAGAGAGAGAATACACACTCTCTCTCTATCGTTCTCTCATTTCATCCCCTCCCTCTTCCATTTCCTCCCTCTCTCTCCCTTCCTCCCCCTCTCCCTCCCTCCTCCATGTCCTCCCTCTCCCTCTCCCTCTCTTTCTCTCTCATTTCCTCTCCCTCTCTCAATATATATACACAAATTATAAAAGCAAAAGGGAGAGGGAGAGAGAGAATGCACTCTCCCTCCCTCTCCCTCTCTCATTTCCTCCCCATCCCTCTCCCTCTCCCTCTCCCTCTCCCTCTCCCTCTCCCTCTCTTTCTCTTTCTCTCCCTCTCTCGTTTCCTCCACCCTCCGTCTCCCTCTCTTTCTCTTTCTCTCCCTCTCTCGTTTCCTCCACCCTCCGTCTCCCTCTCTTTCTCTTTCTCTTTCTCTTTCTCTCCCTCTCTCTCATTCTCTCATTTCATCCCCCTCCCTCTTCCATTTCCTCCCTCTCCGTCCCTCTCCCTCTCCCTCCCTCCCCCTCCCTCTCCCTCTCCCTCTCTTTCTCCCTCATTTCCTCTCCCTCTCTCAATATATATACACAAATTATAAAAGCAAAAGGAAGAGGGAGAGAGAGAATGCACTCTCCCTCCCTCTCCCTCTCCCTCTCCCTCTCCCTCTCCCTCTCTTTCTCTTTCTCTCCCTCTCATTTCCTCCCCCTCCCCCTCCCCCTCACTCTCCCTCTCTTTCTCTTTCTCTTTCTCTTTCTCTCCCTCTCTCTTTCTCTTTCTCTCCCTCCCTCTCCCTCTCCCTCTCTTTCTCTCTCCAAGCAAAAGAAGGAGAGAATAGACTCATCGATGAGATATGGCGAGGGTTTGGCAGCTCCTCTTTGCGATGAAGGCTCCTTCTCTCCTTCACGAATGACAGCAGTGGCGGCGGCAGTGGCGGCGGCAGTGGCGGCGGCAGTGGCGCAAGCCTTCTTCCTCTCCCTCTCTCACGACGGTCGCTTTCTCTCTCGCTCTCGCTCTCGAAACAGTAGATGAAAAAATGGAAATGAACCTGTGCTCGGTTTCGGCCTTTTTTTTTCCCTGTGGGGTATCACTATTTGCGTCGCAAATGTGACACAAATAGCGATGCCGCTACATGCGTCGCTACGCGCCGTCGCTATAGGTTTAAATCCTTGTAGTGGAAAAGGCCGCGTGCACAAGGCTTATGGGAGCTTATCTTAAGAAGCATCTGCTTCTTACAGAATGACATGGAGGGGGGGTAATGATTGGAGAAGAGGAAATTGACGATGAACAGGAGGGTGATGATGGCGATGGGGAGGCGACTGCAGCACGGCACCCGGTGGTAGCAAGCGGACTTCGTGGCGGTAGCACGATTGGTAGAGCCTCCCTTTTCTTTCTCTTCATGCCTCCCCCCCAAGCTTAAGAGGGAGGTTATATAGCCTTTGAGGGGCAGGGGGGGATAACCACCCCCGTGGCACTTGCATGACTTCTCCCTTCTCCCCATGCACTCCACCACTATGCCTTCCTCTCACACTCCCTCTCCCCTTGCCATGCATTGGCTGAGGGGAGGGGGTAATTATTTAAAAAAATTGCCTTAATCTTACCCATTATCCAATTGCCCTTTTTCCAAGAAGGGTATTCTCACACGGCTTTGCGGTCTTCAAGCCGCGGCCTCTTATGCACTGTGCGCGTGAAGGTGGGGTATCTAGCCCAGGGTTCTTCTAGTCACGGGGGGAATATTTTAAGCTACTTTTGCGTGGGCGTGTAGAGGTTAAAATTTATTAATATTCCTTGCAGAAATATTACATTTGCCAAGACCCTAGCACATTGCATAATCCAAAAGCCATAACATGATATGCAAATTTCCCAAATATAGTGATAAATGTTGTTTTTAACTTATCTTCCTGTGATAGCCATTTGGTTATAATTGGCAAAGCAGTCCATAAATAAATAGAAATCTCTACTAAGTAACCAATCTAGAATCCGATCAATAAATGGTAGTTGATAGTAATCTTTGACCGTCTATTTACAGAGCTTCCTAAAATCTATGAAAAGCCAGATTTGATTATTTTTTTTTTCCTGTTAACTATTAGAAAACATCACTCCATGTACTATACAGGAAATATTAGGCCAACCTTACGTAATTTGTGTGGCTCCTCAAATAGTCTATCCCTTAGCTCAAAAGGCCAACCTTACGACTATCTTTCTTCAAGGAAATAGTATACATAGCCAAACTAGGAGGAATACCCCTCAGCTCATCATAGATCCAAGAAAAAATATCATGAAATTCTTGGATCAAGAACATGTAATTCTTCCTTTCTTTTAGACTAAGCATAGATCCTAATTTAATCAATTGTGGATCATTCAATGTACTGAGATCTAGCTCAATCACATTTGCATCTCTAATTTTGTCTTGAGCTTCTATAGGCTCATTCAGAGTCACCTGGTAGACATCTTCTCTAGTGGACGCCTCTCTTGATTCATCGCTTGATGAAGCTTCACTGCCAAAAGGATCCTTTAATGCATCTAGTTCTATCAAAGATAAAGGTACTCTCTTGCTATTGGTTGCTAAATAGGCTTTGGTTCCTCTTTCTTGGCTTTTACCCTCTTCTTTGATAGTTCTTTATTGAAGTCAGCTTTGCCATTAGTAACTTTTTAGAGGCTTGGCTTCCACATCATAGTTAGGAATGTGCATCTCCTTATCACCTTGTTTATTGTTTGTCCCAATAAGATTTACATTATCTCTAACACCTTCTCTAACTTTCTCTCCTCTTGTAATGCCTCATAAATTGGAATCCCCAGCAGTGTTGACATGCATAGCTTCAATAAGGATGACACCATTGCTATTCTGGGTAGCTCTTCTATGATAGATTTTCTTTTCTACAATATTTGCTTTGGTTCCTCATCCTCTTGAAAGTTATAATTCCCTTGTCATCGATGATTAATGAACCCGATTGCTTAGTCCCTTGCTAAAGAGAGTTGATCTTACTCTAGCATGTATTAGCTAGATGGTCAGACTTCCCACATATGTTGCATTTAATATTAAGGCAGGTTCTTGGAAAGTGCTAACCATGATACCACTTACAACTAAATCTTGATGGACCATCCTCTTTAGAATGCCGACTTCCTATTAAGTTTTGCTAATTCTTTAGGAAATTAAAACCTACGGCTATTTGTCTATATTATTGCATTATCATGTTGGTGTAATACTTCATTATGTCCCTGACTTTACTAAGAACATTTGATGCACTAGACTCATAACCTTGATCATCCGATTTCCATTCAATTGGCCTAATCATGTGGTCTTGCATGGATTGTGTTGATGAATTGGTATAACATTAGAATTTGTCATTTGGCTTTCATTATTTAGTAGATCCATTTTTGAAAAAGTATTTACCTAATCTGAATCATGTACTTGACGATCAGCAAATTGTAATGCCTAGCCAAGGAGTCCTTGAGCTATGGCCTAATAGAATCCTAGATGTTAGGGAGAGGCATTTGAGATCAAGGACCTTGAGAAAATACCTCATCCAGTGGAAAGATTATCCAGAAGAGGATGCCACCTGGATGGATGAGAATACTCTCAACCAATAATACCCCTAGGTCTTCTCGAGATGAGGACATCTCGATTCCTCTAAGGGGGAGAGAATGTAATATCCCCCCCTCGTGCCTCCCTCCCCATGAGAACCCCCCCTTTTAAAATATTTTTTAAAAAATTTAGGACAATTTTTTTTACTCTCCCCGCCGACAGCATGTCGGCAAGAGAGAGAGTGTGTGAGAGTGAGAGTGAGTAATGAGAGGGAGGCATGCCGCAACCCAGGTGGAGGGTGGTAGTCGTTAATGGCCGTCTCCCTCCCCTTGTGAAGCCCTCCTCCCCACCATATAAGGCAGCCCCTCCCCTTCCTCATCGCCTAACAAGCTTCCCCCCTCCTCCCTGGTCGCCAGGCAGCAGCCCCCCCTTCGGCCGTGATTTCAGCCCCCTCCCCCCTCATCATCATCATGAGAGAGAGAGAGAGAGAGAGAGAAAGAGAGAGAGGGAGAGAGAATGGTGCGCAGATCGGACGCAGATAGCTCACATGATGAATTCCCAAAGGTCCCCAAGAACAAAGTACTCTACTTTTTAGCACAAAAACCAATGTAAAAGCAAGCACGACATGAGACAAGAGACAAATTGGGTTCAATCTCCCCCATGCCTTGTGTGAGCGCTTCACAAAGCATGTATTTTATGTATATTTCCAATCTTTATGCTCAAAAATAGCCCAATTACAAAAATATGACAAGCTTTTAGCTTTTGAGTTTGCTTTCTACCAAAAATAGGAAAATAAAGCTAATGGACGGTGCCCACAGAGTTTGGCACGCCCAATCTCAATGTCCAAAAAGAAATGACATATCCAGGCGCATAAGCGCATACAAAATAATAATAAATAATCGATGTCTCTATAGTCATAACAAAATATAGGCGTGGCGCCTATCAAAATATAGTCGAAAGGTCGAAAACCCGCTAGACTCCAATGCTTTTCTCCGCACTGCTGCTATCTCTACACATCAACTGAAGCATTCACAATCGTTAGTAAAATAACACAATTAAACCGACAAAAGTGAATACCTAGCAGTCTTCAGCTACATAAATAAATCAACTGGTTAGAAATAAATCCTAACCTTAATTTATTACGAGTGCGCACTCTAAACTCATAAACGTTTATTAATTTAATATGCATTTTGCGGAATCACCCGCTATGGAATCACCCATGTACACACTAAATTAATGAAACGCCCGAAAAGGACAGGCGTCCCCATCAACTTCTCGCACAAAGAATCCTCTTTGCGTATGAGCCCTGGTCATCTAAGTTTACGGAATCCACCGTAAAACCTCACGGAATCCACCGTGGAATATGCCTCCTGGCATCATACCCCCGGGGTGGGATAGCAATTGACCTCAATTGCTGTTAGCTCAATGTGGAGCTAACAGAGTGGGGAAAGCATTTAGGTCTCTAGCGTGCATCCATTGTGCTTCCTCTACAGGATGGTTCTTAAATTTCACTAGATATCTAGAATACCTTCGGCTAGTTCTAGTGGTCATGTAGTCAGTGTCTATAGTGGCTTCTGGTTCAAGTATTTCAGTCTCTTCTTCTAGTAAAGGTGGGTTTTCATAGACAGGGTGGATAGGTAATTGTCCTCTAAATGGTCTCAATAAACTAATATGAAAGGTATTATGAATTTTCCAATGAGATGGCAGTTCTAACTTGAATGCATTGTCATTAATCTTATGAATGATTCTAAATGGTCCGTAGAATCTGGGAGCTAATTTGACAACTGGATGTCTATCTACACTTTGCAGTCTACGCTTTTCTATTCTAAGCCAAACATAATCATCAACTTTGAAATTCATGGCTTGTCTTTTCTTGTTGGCTTGTTTGGTATATGATTGTTGGGCTTTAGCAATCATATCCTTGACCTCATCAAAAATAGTGTTATGCATAACAGCAATATCATCGGCACTTTGTATTCTATTAGACAAAGATGCAACAGGTGTAGATAATCTATGTCCATAAATAACTTCAAAAGGTGCTTTCTTTGTAGATGTGTGCGGTGTATTATTGTAAGCAAACTGTAATAAATGTAAATGAGTATCCCATGTTTGAGGTTTAGAGATAGTGTATGCATGTAAAAGATCTAGAATGGTGCTATTTGTGGCTTCTGTTTGTCCATTTGTTTCTGGATGAAATGCAGATGAGAAATCAATCTTTGTGCCTAGATTTGCAAACAGTGTAATCCAAAAATTATTACAAAATCGAGAATCTCTATCTGAAATTATCACTTTCGGCAATCCATGGTTAGTAAAAACAGTTTTCAAAAATAACTGTGCTGCTTGTGATGCTGTTAAAGTTTTCTTACATGCAATGAAATATGCTTGCTTACTAAATCTATCTACAATTGTCCAAATCATGTCATGGTTAGATTTAGTATTTGGTAAACCAGTAATGAAATCCATAGATATATGTTCCCAAGGTTTAGATGGAATAGATAAAGGCATTAATAACCCATACTGTTTACCATGATGTCTTTTTATTCTTTGACAAATCAAACATTCAGAAACAAAATTAGATACATCTGCATCCATATGCGGCCGATAAAAATCTTCAGTTAACATGCGTAATGTAGAGATGATACCTCTATGACCTTGATATGGAGGACAGTGAATTTCATTTAAAACAAAAGATCGGAATGGAATAGTAACACACAGTCTCTTTTCAAAGAACATGAATCCATCATTATATGACAATGAATCAACAGGAATGAAGTTATTTTGAACTAATTTTTGCCAATCAGAATGAAAAGTAATATCCTGGTGATATGTGTCTTTCATAGCAATCAAAGAATCAAAAGATATGATAGAAATGTTATGAATTGCAGGTCTTCTACTCAATGCATTGGCAACTACATTTTCTTTTCCAGGTTGGTATTGAATGATAGGATGGAAACTTTGAATGAATGAAGCCCATTTGATATGGCGGTCAGAAATTTGGGGTTGGCTAAGTAGATGTCTAATGCTTTGCTGGTCGGTCTTTATCATGAATTCTGAACCCATTAAATAATGCTTCCATTGTTTTAATGCTTGTACAACTGCTAAGAGTTCCTTGTCATAAGTGGAATATTTGAGCTCAGAGGGTTTCAGCTTAGAACTAGAATATGCTATTGGATGGTTGTCTTGCATTAGCACGGCTCCTATTCCTGATCCGCTAGCATCGGTCACAACTAGAAAGAATGGTCTGTTAAAGTCAGGAAATTGTAGGACAGGGGCATTGGTCAATGCACGTTTAAGTAAATCAAAGGATTTCTGCTGGTTTTCAGTCCATTGATAAACAATGCCTTTCTTAAGAAGTTTGGTCAGTGGTAAAGCAAGTAATGAGAAATTACGTACAAACTTCCTATAGAAACTAGCAAAACCAAGAAATGAGCGTAATTCATGTACATTTTTAGGAATAGGCCAATGCAATATTGCATCAATTTTCTTAGGATCAACTTTTATTCCTTCTTTTGATACAATATGACCTAGATATTCTATTTCTGTCTTAAAGAATTCACTCTTGTCAGGATTTGCAAACAATTGATTTTCTTTCAGTAATTGAAAAACTAATGATAAATGCTCATAATGCTCTTTTTCAGTTTGACTGAACACTAAAATATCATCAAAGAAAACAATCACACAGTATTGATATTTTAGAAAGATACGGTTCATCATTCTACTGAAAGTAGCAGGTGCATTAGTTAATCCGAATGGCATAACTAAGAATTCGTAATGGCCAAACTGTGTCCTGAATGTAGTCTTAAATATATCGGATCTATCTAGCCTCACCTGATGATATCCAGATTTAAGGTCAATTTTACTAAATATAGAAGATCCTTGCAGTTTGTCCATAAGGTCATCAACTCTAGGTATAGGATACCTATTCTTTACAGTGATCTTGTTTAATGCTCGGTAGTCAATACACATCCGATAAGTATTATTCTTTTTCTTGACTAAGAGCACAGGTGCACCGAATGGGGAACTGCTAGGGCGAATTAAACCTCTATTGAGTAATTCTTCAACTTGAGTCTGGATTTCTTTTTGTTCTATTTGATTGTGTCTATATGGGGCTTTGCAAGGTGGTTGTGTGCCAGGTATTAGGTCAATCTTATGGTCTTCTGGATGTGATGGAGGTAAACCTGGTGGTAGGTCTTCTGCAAAACAGTCCTTAAAATATGCAAGAAATTCCTTGTGCCTAGGATTCATATGAGTTTCTTTTGCGTGCAATTCATTCACCCAAATGAGATATGATTTAGTATTCTTGCGTAGTGCACGTTTTGCTTGAGTATGCGAAAGCAGTGGAAACATATGAGATGCATGCATACCAAATAATGTAATAGATTTTCCTTGAAAATTAATATTCATTGTGTGTGTGGAATAATCTATTTTGGGATTATGTTGGTGTCTCCATGGCATTCCTAGAATAATGTCGCTTGACTGTAATGGGACAACTAAGAAATTTCTTCTTTCAATATATGGACCAATTTGAATTTCTAGATCTTGAACTTCTTGTGTACCATTGTACCTAGTGCCTAAAAATGCAGCTTTTATGCGATAGTGCGTAGGTACTGTATGCAATTTCAATTCCTTTACCAATTTTGCTGAAATAAAGTCATGGGTACTACCGTCATCATGCAATATAATTCTTTCTTTTCCATGCACCATACATTTCATAGTCAACAATGAATGTGATGTAGGCATACCTGGTAAAGTGTCGGAAGTAGTAGTAGGATCATCTTCTTCTTCAGTGAAATCTGGCATATCCTCATGCTCGTCTTCGTCCATAGCTCCAAGGTAGTTGATATGTGCTGATGGCTTCTTTGAATGACAATTTGCTGCGAGATGGCCTGGCTGGTGACACTTGTAGCATACGATGGGCTTAGCTTTGGTCACATTATTTGCAATGGCTGGGAGTCTGGGTATATTTGGATTTGCTTGTTGAATAGGCTTAGGATTTGGATTGACAATGGATGGTAATGCAGGTGGTTTAGGCCAATTCTTGCGGAAAGATGGTGATGAAAAACGACCTGGATTAAACCTTCTGAAATTGGAATTGAATTGTTTAGATCCATAATTACCGTTTGCTTGGAATGGTTGTGGTCGTCGATCTCTTCCACGTAACTTATCTTCAGTGTCGTGAGCTAAGGAGATGGCGTCTTCAAGGGTAGCAGGCTTGAACATATTCACCTCAGCGTAGTAATGTCCAAGAAGTCCAGACATGTACTTCCGCTTATGTGTCGTCTCTGGTACGTCTTCAAGCATGCGTAGCTGTAGGAGTGCATTCCAAAAACGCTCTGTATACTGTGGAATAGGCTCACGGTCGCGCTGTTGAAGTAAATCCCATTGCTTGATTGCCTTCTCATGAAATTGCGGTGGAAGGAAATTTTGCATGAACTTCTTCTTAAAATCTTCCCATGTAGCAGGACATTCTATACTCTTGCGGACTACAGTCCACCAAAGTGATGCTCTATCTATCAGATGATTAGTAACACACTTGATTTTATCTTTCTCAGGATAAGTTTCCTCATGGAAATAGTCATCAAACTGGCTAATGAATGATAAAACAGTCTTTCCTTCTCTTATGCCATTGAAAGTGCGAAACTTGAAACTTCGTTTACTTATCTTGGATTCCTTGCGGATGGTTTGTGCTTCAAGAGTGGCGTCGATGGTACGGCGAATCAGATCTTCAGCTTGAGGTTCTTCTTTATCAGTGGACGCTCCTTGTAGCTTTGTCAATTGCGCTTGCAAGGCTTGCCTAGCTCTTCGCTCTTCTTCCAATTGCAGCATGATAAGATCCAGCTTTTGTTCCATGGTAGGCTCGGGTAAGTCGTCTTCAGCCATAGGATCATCCATATGTGGCGTAGTCATCCTGTAAAACTCAACAAACCTTTCTCACTCAAAATCAGTTAGCGGTATGAGCGTAGCTCAAATTTGGGGTTACAAGGCTATGTATTTTTGGGTATTTTCTTCTTCAATTTTCAGAAATTCGGCAATATTTCTGTCTCTGTTTGCTGAAAGTACTTCAACGAACTTGCAGATAGGTAAAACAGCTTGCTGCGAACAACTTTCAAGTCCTGAGTTTTTGCAAACGAACAAGTCTTCTATGAGTTTTAAGCGTTAGTCAGTTCTGATTTAGTCTGACTTGCAGAGTTGCAGACTTAACAGACTTGCAGGGTTGTAGATTTGCTAGACTTAGCCGACTTGCAGAACTTGCAATACTTGATTAGTGTCGACTTGCGAAACTTGACTTCTGATGCGCAGGACCCGGAGTTTACAGACTTGTTTGCCTTCACTGACTTGCAGAGTTTGAAGTAACTTAAGCTTAATTAGTTAAGCTTAAGCTTAATAAGCTTAAGTAAGGAAGATACAGTCCGCCGTTTTTCAATCGTGGGGGGGGGCCGTTTTGACTGCGCGGAAATTTCGGGACCCTCCTCTTGCCAAACGATTTGACGTTTTGAAGATTGGAAGCTTAATAAGCTTCTTAAGCTTTATGATTAGGCTTTTAATGAAGAAGATTAAGAGCTTTCTCACTGTTTTTTTCAACGACTTGATGAAGAGAATTGATGAGTGGTCCTCCGCCGACAGAGATTGGTCCTTCGCGATCTGACAGTGGAAATAGGGGTTCTTGATCGCCAGAAGTCTGCCTGTATCGACGGTTCGCGACGAGATTGACTGTAGAGGCCGTTTGTTCCTGGAGCTCCGCCTTCGCCCGAGATTGGTAGCGATTGGAAGCCCTTGATCTCTGCTCCGCTCTGATACCACTGGTGCGCAGATCGGACGCAGATAGCTCACGTGATGAATTCCCAAAGGTCCCCAAGAACAAAGTACTCTACTTTTTAGCACAAAAACCAATGTAAAAGCAAGCACGACATGAGACAAGAGACAAATTGGGTTCAATCTCCCCCATGCCTTGTGTGAGCGCTTCACAAAGCATGTATTTTATGTATATTTCCAATCTTTATGCTCAAAAATAGCCCAATTACAAAAATATGACAAGCTTTTAGCTTTTGAGTTTGCTTTCTACCAAAAATAGGAAAATAAAGCTAATGGACGGTGCCCACAGAGTTTGGCACGCCCAATCTCAATGTCCAAAAAGAAATGACATATCCAGGCGCATAAGCGCATACAAAATAATAATAAATAATCGATGTCTCTATAGTCATAACAAAATATAGGCGTGGCGCCTATCAAAATATAGTCGAAAGGTCGAAAACCCGCTAGACTCCAATGCTTTCCTCCGCACTGCTGCTATCTCTACACATCAACTGAAGCATTCACAATCGTTAGTAAAATAACACAATTAAACCGACAAAAGTGAATACCTAGCAGTCTTCAGCTACATAAATAAATCAACTGGTTAGAAATAAATCCTAACCTTAATTTATTACGAGTGCGCACTCTAAACTCATAAACGTTTATTAATTTAATATGCATTTTGCGGAATCACCCGCTATGGAATCACCCATGTACACACTAAATTAATGAAACGCCCGAAAAGGACAGGCGTCCCCATCAACTTCTCGCACAAAGAATCCTCTTTGCGTATGAGCCCCGGTCATCTAAGTTTACGGAATCCACCGTAAAACCTCACGGAATCCACCGTGGAATATGCCTCCTGGCATCAGAGAAAGAGAGAGCGAGAGAGAGAGAGAGAGAAGCTTTTGGAAGCTTCTTCTCTCCCCTCTCCTTAAAGAGAGGTCACACTCCCCTCTTGATATTTCCGAAAATATACCCCTCCCCCCCTTCATTGTCTTTTCTCCACTCAAGGAGAGGCAACGAGAATTTTGCATAGGAGAGTACGGGAATTCTATCTCTCGTACACGCGTCTTCGAGTATGGCCCCGAAGTGTAGTTCCATAAAGATGGCTGGAAACTGTGCAAGTGTGGATGGAGGTTTGAAACAAGGTGGCACCGCAACCGCGAACGGTTCATCAGGCATCAATACTGCTGAAATCAAGGCATCACTCCAAACCCAAGTTGCTCTATTATTAAATCATAGGTTATAAATATCACGGTGAAAAATCAAATTCACATGCATCACATTAATTGCGTGCTTGATAATTTCCTAGGTATGAACTTAGTTGTGATGTATGTAATGAGCAAGATAATTCCCGTTGTAAGATGACATCATAATAGGTGAAATTGATTAGATAATTGCATCGTAAATTACCAAAAACATCTTGTAAGAATTCCTGCATAAAGTGCATTGCTCCTTGCACAAATTCTTGCTTAAAATGCATTTTAGAGGACATTGAAAGAAACAAAAGTGCATCTCCATATCGCAAGATGGATTCTAAGATACATGTAATAATCTGCAGAAAAGATTAAAGTGTAGCTAGATTCATTCAATGATCACTTAGAGTTAGATCACTCAATAAGGTTATAGATCGTGTAAATAATTACATAGAAGATAATGTTAAGATTGCATGCATAGGAAGTACCTTCGCATGTGTGGCATAAAATAACGCATGGATTATATCAAAATTGTAAGCATTGAAATGAAGGCATGGTATTACGTTGCATGCATTAAAGTTGTTGAAAAAATTCAACTTTGTTTGTCATCTACCAAATGGGACCGAGATCCATGAGTCCCATGTCAAAGTCCTTGGTGACTTCAAGAGGGATAGGGTAAAGCTTAAGCGCCTGTGAGTATTATTAAGAGGGCTTAAGAAGATTATACTTAAGACGGAGTAGGACTGTTCTAAACAGAACCATCTTGACCAACCATGGTCAAGGGGATAGACAATCTTGAACAATTAAGATCAAAGATAAAGGTACGTAGGTACTACAAGGGATCTAGGAGATAACTAGCAAGTTGACCAGCCGAGGACGACGGGGTTGTCCATGATCTATTTTACAAGGAGACCTAACGTAAGGATAATTAGGGTCGGTAAGGTACATACCCTAACCCGAAGATGAAGGGGAAACAAGCAACCTAGCTTGCCAAGCCCTTGGAATCTTGCCAAGTCGCAAACGATCCAAGGTCGAATGCTGGGAGCATCAGGGAAAAAGGAATCACACCTTAGCAGTTGGTCGTACAAACGACCTCTTAGATGATTGTGATTGTACACTTAGGTGCATTGTTTAGACTTCTTTGCTCAAGGAACTAATTCAAAGTAAAACACTTAATGCTTCAAGTTAAAAGCCTGGAGGGAGAGGTAGGTTCAGTTACCTCCGACTGTTTGCCTGGCCCTATCCAAGGGGGTTGTTAGCCGCGCCGAGCATATGGACCGAACGCGCCGCGAGAGGTCTCTCCATGGGTGCTACTTGGAGTGGGAGGACACTTGGGTGCCATGGGAGGATCTGGCTATAAATTCCTTGCCTCCGGATCCTGCACAAGAGCGGACATGACTCGAGATGGGATCTCAAGGCCTGTGTACTAGTTTACGAGCGAAACTTGGAGCAACAATCCTGTTGATTGTTGGGTTAGCCCTCGGGCATGATACTTGATGTATTCCGGGACTATGATAAATAAAGATCACATATTTGAAAAAGGAACTTGCTTGACATTGTTTTTGTGTCAATGCCTAAGTTATGTGAAGGAACATGTGTTTAAATTGATTAATTCAGGAAGCTGCTTTTGCATGTCAAACATAATGTGGTAGGTAATTAGATAACTAAGCAAACCGAGGAAAGTGCGGTGGATGTGACTTGGGTCTGTCCTACAAAAGGGTGGTCGTGGTTAGCTGGGAACTTTTCTCAAAAGACGTGATAATAAAACTGTGAAGAGCTAGAGTCGGTAGGGTTAGAATCCCGATTTATGTTGTTTTAGGGGAGGGAAATGGGATTATGCCTTATGGGCAAAGAGGTTGAGCTTCGCATCCCTCTCGTTTCCCATTCTCCATGAACCAAGCGCAGCATAAATCCGCTTCGACTCTGTTGTTCCTATGCAAAGTGGTTCATCTGGAGTTCGACACTAGCTATTTCCTAGAGACTTTGCTGATAGGAAAGAAATTTTGACTTCAGGTTAATCCTAAGTGGGAACGGCCGAATACTTCCTCTCGGGGAATACTCGGGAAGACCTAGATCACAAACCCTGTGACATTCCTTACAAGTGCCAGGTGGTGCTTTCTAGACTCTCTTCCCGATGGGCTGCTGAGACATGTCCCACAGGTAGACGAGCTGACACATTACATAAAGGGGGGGTAGAGCATGATCAACCTCTTCTTTAACAAACTGAGAGGTGAAGTCTGAGGAAAGTTATGACAATTGGCAATTAGCTACATTCTTGTTTCCCTCTATACACACTAATGGGATAAGGGAGGGAAAATAAGAAGAGAATGAAGGGGAGGACAAAGGAAAGAGGTGGGAGAAGACCATGAGGGGGTAGGTGTATGATAGGGAGGGGTAGGAAGAAAGAGAGAGGGCGAGGGAGGGAGGGAAGAAGGCTGTGTGTGTGCGGGTAGAGAGAGAGAGAGAGAGAGACACACACTAGAGAAAGAAATGAAGAAAATAAAGAAAGAGAGAAAGAGAGCGAGGGGAGAGGGGATAGGATGGTTTGGGGAAGGAAAGTGTTTTTTAAATAAAGTTAAAAATAAAAATAATTACTTGATTTTTTTGTGTGGTGTTTTTTGTTTTGGTTTTTTTTTTTAAAGTGAAGCTTGCCCTCTTCCACGCGGGTGTGTCCCACACGAGGATGTCCCATGGTAGGGGTTCAAAAAATTTGTTGATAGAGTAAAAGTTGGATACAATGGTGCACATCATGGGATGGATTATGGGCATTCATGTGGGCACACAAGAGGTTGATATGCGAAAGTATGGAAAAATAAAGTCTACAAAATCCATACGTTGGATTAAAGCACAAGAAAACAAGAAAAGTGGAGAAGATGACAAGAACATAATTGACAACTCAAACAATGCGTCTGGTGCCAAAAAGGTGTGTTTGCATGGAAACAAGGCAAAACAACGTGTATGTAGTAGCAATAAAAAATTAATAACGAAAAATCTATCCATGAAAATGCAGTGTTTAAAAAAAAAAAGGGCTAGTTTGACAAGTCACATAGGGATGTCAATAAGTTTGAACACAATTCTAACTAGAATAAAGCATGTTCACACAGAGAAATTACAAAAATGCAAAAGAAAAAGACTCGTAAACACAAAAAATTAAAAACAATCAATCTATGCATCAGAATGACAAGATGCAGAAAAGAAAAAAACTGTGCGATCATTGAGAAATTAGGGCTATAAGGTCAAATCTCTATTGCAAGGCTAGAAAGGCATGCTCTCATGGAAACACATCTAATTCCCATTTGAAGGGACAAATAGGAATATGATATTAGATTCAAGTTTCAATGAAGTTAGGGGGCATTGATATAGAAAATCCACAAAATAAGAAAATTATAAAATGGAAAAGAAAAAGGCCTTGGGGAGGGGGTATGACATGATGGATGGGCACAAAAGGGAACCCAATAGGATATCTAAAGGAAATTTTATTGATTTAAGATATGTTAGTACTAGTTCCATGATTGTATGTAGAACACATGTGTAGGGATGTGTCTCCACACTTAGGATCTTAACAAACCGATTGAGGTGATCAGTAGGGGCCATGACACTGACAAAAAACCAACCCTTGTGTCCCCACACTTAAGGCATGACATACACACATATTTGTAAGAGTAGGGTTCAACAAAAAACTTGGCCCATATAGTAGTTGATCGATGCAAACAATTGATGGTGTATGTGATGCCAAAGATGATGGAAAGATGCCATGGCTTATCACATTACACATTAGCATTGTAGGAACTATGCAAGTAGCACCCACGAAGATAGCATTTTTTATGAAGATCATGGAGTTGTTATTGACGAAGAATAAAGTACTCAAGGCACAAGTCACTCAAGGAGAACATGTTAGTTCACCCCCAATTCTCGCATCCCTCGATGAGGAATGAAGAGAACCCACATACATCTAGTTTAGAAGCTATCATGATGGAAAGGCTTAGAGTGGAACTACACTATCATATAAAATTAATGGTACATCAGTATATCCTAACCCAGTTGTGGCATAGGTGTGAGAAGAAAGGCTAGGGAGGCTTATAGTGAATGCCTAGAACAGAGTGACATGTCCTATTGTGGTTGTAAAGGCTCGTCCCATGCATGTTTCTTTCCATGTTTCTTCCTTCCTCCCCTCCTATCTCTCTTTCACTTCTCCTCTCTCACGCCACCACAAGGTTACCATTGTCGTGCCACTATACGAACATAGTGTGAAAAACTCTACATTCCATCATCATTTGGCTTTCTTATTGATCAAGAGAGTCAATGCCATATTAGTCATTAGTGTTAGTGTATGTAGTATGGATGGTTCAAAATAGATTTTTTGACACATTTAACCTATTTTTGATATTTTGATATTATTTCTTCTAAATATCCAAAAGCTGTAGACAAATTCTAGAATAGGATGACATGTAAAAAAAAATCAAGTAGCTTTCAGACACTTTTGGGGGATTTTATGCACAAAGAAGAATTGGAGAAATCGCATGACATGCGATCGCAGTTTGCAAGAAACAAACAACACTCTAAACTGGGAGAAGAAGAAGGAGTGATTTGGGAGAATTCTAACTAAGTGTCCTAGTATTTTACCCTCATTTTGGAGCCAATGGAAGAATTTGATTGCGGTCTCTGAGCAAGAGAGAAGAAGCTATTATTTGATGCACGTTTTAGGTCTACAAGGGATTTATCGTCTCAAGATGCAAAAAATAAATTGACAAGCTTCACCTCTATGAGTTTTTTTCTACATCTTCTATTTCTTTGAATCCCTTCTCTTTCATCAATTTCTCTACCTAAATCTCCCTTCATTCTACTGTCCCTTACCCCTGTTGTAGACTTTCGACCCCAAACGCTCCAAAAGTGGTGAATCTGACATGCACAAAGTCAGTAGGAGGAGTGTAAAGATAGGAGATTTTGCATGTTCAAGTGGTGGTGATACTTTACAATACATGATTGCTTTGTTGCAATAACAATAATAGTAGTAGTTGCTGTTACAATAGCAGATGCAAACTCGATAGGAAGCAAAAAGAATTAATTCCTTAGCTATGAATGCATTGCAGGTAGTGGGACAGGAATTGAAGCAATTTAAGGGTCAAAATGTTTCGACCTTCATCTAGTTATATGAAGAAAATATGTTATTTCATGGGGTACCGTAGTATGCATGGAGTCGGTATGTCTGTTTGACCATACATGCATTACATAATCAGATTGATGAGTTACATATAAGAGATGCTAATTGGGTAGCTTCTAAGAAAGATTTGAGAAAAGAGTTTTTCTTGGAAGATGTAGGATTGGTAACTAAAAAGAGATTTATAGATTGGATTGAGAAGCCCAATAAAGGGTTGGCTGCTATAGCTTTGCGCCGTGAATTTGATGTTGGCATGCGCAATTGGATATCGATGAGCACTAATCATACGAGAGTTAGAAAATTGATTTGATTCTAAAGGCTGTAGATCCTATCTTGTAGGAGAAGCTGGCTGATTGTATAGAAGATGCCTCTTCTAAAACGGGGATGAAATCAGATTGGGCTAATGTAATTGAGGCAGTGCATATATTCGTAAAGAGAGAGTGCACAATATTAAGATGGGATACAGCACCACACTTGCCAATGCTTAAAGGGGGGCTGAAATTGCAACCAAGGTGCCTCTAGCTATGGCAGAACAACCGGCTATAGCTTTTGGTTCAGCTCTTAAACATGCTGCTATGAATGAATTAATCAAAGGCATGTGTGATTTGAGACTGAACATGCTGCTATGAATGAATTAATCAAAGGCATGTGTGATTTGAGACTGAATTTGACAGAAATCTATGCAAAGGTTAAAAAGTTGGATGTTAAGATAGAACAGAAGGGTCTCGCAACAACCCAAAGATCGTACAAAGAAGGATACAAGAGAATATGCATTTGGTGTGACAGTTTATAGCATGAATTGCAATGCTTCAAGGATGAAATATTTAATATGAAAATTTTAGGCTTTAATTATTGAAAATGATGCACTGCAGCAAGTCCACTCACAAAAATCCTTGAAGGATAGATGTAGGGTAGTTGTTTGGCGCAAATAAAATCAATGTCATTAGTTGTATACTTTGTCTTCCTTAGTGAGATTGACTACACACATGTTCTAATCTATAAGAATAAGGGTTCACACATAATAGACCCACTAGTTTTTTATGAAAGAGAAGGTGATATAACATGATTAAAGTGTTCCTGGGCTACGAGTTCCGAGTGCTTTAGCATCTTTAGAGGACATGAGAAATTGCTACTATAAAGTAATATATCTATACTCTTATCCATTGTTACATGGGGGGTTATTTATGAATTCATTAATTTGAGGGGTGGATAAACCTACAATATTTATGCTTTTGGGGAGAGGCACAAGTTGATCATGCTTCTACAAGGAAAAGGAAGAGATTTGGAGAAAGGTGGTGTTGTTTTGCAAAAGGACTGAATGGGGAAAGTTCAAGAGCATAGAAGGAAAGGATTCTTCTGGGATTATAATGAACCTTGGGGAGGAGCTTGATTGGAATGGCATGAGAATTGAAAGCGGAGGTGGCACTTATTAGGGAGGATCACTTGCTTTCGATATATTCTAGAACCATGTATTTCATGGGGAATACTACTCATCCGAGAAGAACAAAGAGCGTAGCCATAGCCATAGCACCAATTTAGCTTGCAGGACAAGGGGTGTTCATCAAAAGGAGGTGAAGCCTATGCATAGAGGGACGTTGGTGTGTTTATAGAGGGTGGTCACCATGTTTATCTGGGGACTACTATTTTGTGGACATTGGAAGAATGAGACTGCTATGACAAGCTTAGCTTTGCATGTGAGCAGTTGGAGGTGGTACCCACTATATTGCAATAGTAATTGGCATGTTCTCTAAGTGATCATTGGTGCTGAGGAAGCATATTTTCCTACCCATATGGCAGCTTTGAAGGCTAGGGTGTGATCATGTAACTGAAGAGACCTATATTATTATGTATCTACATGTATTTTTCATGGCTTCAGTGACCGCAGTCTCAATTTCAAGTGGACAACATAATCAGAGCATTAAATGCATTGGCTGAAATCTAATTTGGGTGCCATTCTAGTTTTCTAGCTAGGATCAAACGATGCATTTGGTAGCAATTATCATCGATCAACAACAAAGCCTTTGATTTTAGAGGCGATTGTACTAATCCCAAAAAAGCAAGTGTGGTGTGCAATATATAAATATAGTTAAAGACAATATCGCACATGACTACTCTGATTTCATTAAGTTACATAGTCACTCAACATTGATGGTATTCAAATCATCCACTCATTGAGGATTCTCATCATTGAAACCACCAAATTGTGTTCACCTTATTCTCAACATGCATGACATAATCTATAGCCACCTTGTACAACCACTACAACAGAAGAAGCATTTACCGAATATATCTTTAATGAAAATACAAGCAAAAACTAGCTTAAAATCTCAATCGTCAAAATCAACTTGGAAAAGGATTTGTCAAAATACTCATCCAGGTATATAACAGAGTATGCATCACAATATGCAAACGGTATAGCAATGATTATTCTGGCAAGTATTCCGATGCCTATTCAACAATTGTAGAAACTCATATTGATGTATGTACCAACAATTCTAGGAAAATTATATCAATGCTAATACCAATGTATGAAAAGAAAAAATGTGCAAAATATGGCCCCTCGAAGGCCGAGGTCCCTATTATGCATGTGTGCTGTCTTATTAGACATGGATTTCTATTGAAGCCTATATAAAATCCTGGCAAGCATGAACAATTGTGATATAAATACTTAAATGCAATACTTGAAAATAGGAATACAATGTGATGATACTCTCATAACATAGTAGCAAATGAAAGTATAAATCCAAACTGTGCAAGTAACCAAAACAAGAGAATGTGTGTTCGTAAAGTTATAAGTACAAATGCTAGAACTAGATATGTAAATAGTAGAGAATGATGACATCCCAAATCGGAGATCTCATCCTGGCGTGCTGATTTTTGAGTATCTTTATTTGCACCACATTACACACACACACACAAAAAAAATCTCCTTATATTGTATGTTAACCATGTCTAAATCTCTCTATCTCCACAGATCTCCCTACACTGCATTAATCATGTCCAAATCTCTCTCTCTCTCTCTCTCTCTCTCTCTCTCTCTCTCTCTCTCTCTCTCTCTACAATACACTGATATTAGCCTTGATACATGCCTCAAAATGAGTATCACAACTCATTTTGAGGTATGTATAGATGTTGGTATTTGAAAAATGGAAAACATGTAAGACAAGAGTGTTGGTGGATTGCCGAGCTATTAGCATTAAAATCCCTTCCATGCATAATAGTGATACCTGAACGATCTATGTTAACCTGAAAGTAGTTTACAATAAAATTTTGATTAAATCACCTAACATAAGGAAATCCCCATTTTGGGGTTATATCTTCCTTAGTAATCCATGCATATTCAACAATTTAACTAAACATTTAACTTATTACATCTAGTAACAAGTATCATTTTTAAATCTAACATACCAATCATTAGTTTTTGATCGTGTTGATTGGAAGATTACAATTTCAATTATAGTGATTGTATATGAAACTTAAATAAGTTTATAAGGACATATAAAGTCCATGTTTCATCACTTGGACATTTTGCTTTGAATGAGTTGTATTAATTATGTTGCTTTTGAAATAATTACAATTTGAAGTGTGGGTAAGTATAAGTGCACTGTATGTCACATTTTAACACAATGTTCTATGGCTAGCTAAATTGTATGGGTCTCAATGAGTATCTACATGATAAAATCCAAGTGCAACTTGATGTGATCATTGGACTCATCATATCAATATCAAATGAATACAAGTCTATCTGAATTTTGATGATATTTGGATTCCTACAACTTTAAGCTCGAGGCATTGACTCATATCAACCTCACATGATAGTGCAATTGTTGGGATTCTCATCACTAAAGAGGGTGGGAAGTTGATATTGCTGCTCCTCCTCCTCCTCTTCTTCTCGATATAGATACGTGGAATGTTCTTCTTGCCACTCTAAGGGAATATTGTAGCCATGTCTTTTATAGTTGTAGGTCTTTGCAAAGGCATGAGGTGTTTGCACATAGTTGAGACTATATTCTTCGTCCGGGACTTGATTGGGGTTCCACAATTCAGCCCCTTTCCCAGCCTTTCTCAGAGCATGTAAGACCTTAAGCTTGTCCACAAATCCAATCACAGTAACTTTTTGTTGGTGTAGATCAACCTCCACACCATCCACCCCTGAAATGAACAACTTAACCAGGTTAGTGAGACATAAAAATTACATGAAGAAAGGAAATTCCTCCAACATTAATAGGGTGATTGAATCGATTGTATCTGTAATGGGCCTGCTTCCATACAACATTAATGAAGAAATGGAGCTTTGGCAGAAGTTTGCGTGGTTAAGTACCTCTCACTCTGGCGAGTGCCTTGCGAACGGTTCGCTCACATCCTTTGCAATCCATGCGAACCAGAAGCTCCACCATCTGCAGCAGCCCACATGGATTAATCAGGTGATGACTCAACACGAAGGGGGCAAAAGCAGCAGTACTGGATCCATTACTATGAAGGGTCTAATGTATTACCTGAACGTCTGTCATCTTACGAAATGCAGTCACGACTCACAATTATTGTGTAAGGCGCCGGAAGCTCGGTAAGTAGATTTCCACGGGAGGCTGGGAGAAAGATCGACTGCAGCGGAGAGAGAGAGAGAGAGAGAGAGAGAGAGAGAGAGAGAGAGAGAGAGAGAGAGAGAGAGAGTGTGTGTGTGTGTGTGTGTGTGTGTGTGAGTGTGTGTGATGCCAGAAGGATATGATCAGACTGTGTTACAATGGAGTAATATCTGTAAGTGCGTCGATTATATATGCTGGCGATCGTCTGCTATTGACTGCTTGGGCAGCAGCGACAGCTCTTATATACATCTATGGATAATGGATAATGGTATTATGATCGCCACCGAGTAAAGGACAAAAGGCCCTACTCCTTGTTGACTACTCGGCGAAAGCTGCCGTCCCGCCCACTCCAGCTTCGGGCTTGACTAATGGGCCATCAGCCAATCAGACTCCGACAGCGCATCGTAATCTTCCCTCAACCTAGCCTCCAGTGCGCCGTCGACGCGTGGCAGAGAGTCTAGATCCTCGGAACTTCTCTTCTCCCGTACGTGTCGGAAGATACTACACCAGCTTGTCCGCGCTCTGAGATGCGTAATTGTGACTCCCTAGGGTCATACATGCCCATTGCACCCACACAACACGACTACATAGACTTTTTTAAAGTCTATTGAGTAAAGTTAGCCCCTTTTATACGCAAGCATGAAGCCTGAAGAAGGTGCCACATGCACCTCATGGCTTTACTTGGTATACCCTAAGAAAGTAGAGCAAGTAGTAGAACCATAGTGATGAGGAGTGCACAAGTTGCGGCCGAAAAGCCAATATGACTTTTCCTATAAAACTTATGAAATCAAAAAGTTCCAAATGAGAATTATATTTTTGTAGAGCTAAGAGTGGTGGATTTGAGATTTAAAAGAGAAAGTGAAAACCTAAACTAAAACTTATATACACCTGTACTTTCTTAGGGAAATCAAGAGTGCAAAAGTGATAACCTCTCACTCTCTCAAGCTTAAGAAATAGTAGAGAATAGGCGTTTGTTGTTAAAGTATGCAAGTTTACACCATCTCAAAGGTGTGAATATTAATCTTTGGTTTTGCTCACAAGTAACTCTCCTAATTAGCATACAAGAAACTACTAATTAACATATAAGGCAATAAATGTGTAACTACTACTTAGCATAGAAGAAACTAAATAGATCACTGCAAATGAGTATACAAGAGAGCAAATATGTCACTACTAATTATTACAAAGGACATCATACATGCAATTGCTAATTAGCATACAAAGCCACACACATGTTATTGCTAGTTAGCATATAGCATATGACTAATTAGCATATAGTTCATTAGTCATAAGCTAATGTCGCAATGGTTACTCAACTTTAAAATATGTAACTAAGCTCATATATGTGACTTTTTGTACACTTTTAGTTGGAGAAATAAGTCTCCCTAAATCGAGAGAATGTTTGGTTACTATTGGCTCTGAGCACACTTATAGAGCAAATATCTCTCAAGCATTAACTCTTGGAGCAATAAAAAGATAAAATTTTATTCTATTTATGCACTATGACTTGACCATTGGGATTGTCTAGATTTGACATTTGGAATCTTTTCTGAAGCCATAAATTTAGTTGGCAACCTAAGTGGAGAAATCTAGGACTACATCTACCTACCTATTTTGGGAGATAAATAACTAGAGCTAGATTTGTTATCTTGATATAAAGTGTGAAGAAGAATTGTTCTCACATTATTATGCATCTACTTACCAAAGGATTCTCCTTGATTCATTCGGCTTAGAGGAATATATTAACTATTCTATGTAACCAAAATGCAATCTTGCATAGTTCTATGCTATGAGTGTGAGAGTACACAATAAGATACCTTAGATCTATATTACTGAGAGCATAGAGTGGTGATGAGTGTAGCCTACACTCTCAACATTGTATAATTATAATATCTAAGCTAGTTATTGAGTATTATCTTTTAGATTTGGGGATTAGTCCATTACTTGTACTTGCCATCCATACATGCCCTTTCTATATTGAATAAAGTCTACTATTGCTTCCTCTAAATTATCATTGTACTGTTGGTTACTATTGTGCCTCATTTTCTCTACAAAATTTTCTCATTGTATGAGAGCATGTGTCATATATCTTACCTAGTGTGAGCCTTGTCTATGTAAAAATCCCCATTCATTTCATTGTTTTATTGAAGTTGGGAATGGCACCTAGTCTAGATATTTCACATTTAGAGGAAGATGAAAAGCTCAATGGCACTAACTATGCCACTTGGAAAGTGAAGATGGATTCACTTCTTTTCTTTCAAGATTGTTGGGAGCTGGTCTTAATAGATAGACCAAAAGAAGATGAGGTTACTAGAGAAGAATTGGCCAAATGGGACAAAAAGGTCATGCTTGCTATCCACATGATGAAGCTAAGTGTCAAGCATGACATTCTTGGTCATCTACTGGATGTACCAACTTCTAATAAAATATGTAAGTAAAGCTTACAAACTTTATAATACAATTAAAAAAGGAATATCTTGTATCATAGGATATGATATTACATGAGAATTCAAGTTGAAAATCAACGAAGTCCTAAGATTCAAATCCCTAAGAGAAATTGAAAACCTAAACTAAAACTTATATACACCTGTACTTTCGTCCCTTATATACCTCTATGGATAATGGATAATGGCATGACGATGCTCTATAATTAATATTATCGCCACCGAGTAAAGGACCCAAAGGCCCTACTCGGCTTGTTGACTACTCGGCGAAAGCTGCCCTCCCGCCCACTCCTCCGCGCTTGACTAATGGGCCATCAGCCAATCAGACTCCGACAGCGCATCGTAATCTTCCCTCATCCTAGCGTCCAGTGCGCCGTCGACGCGTGGCAGAGAGTCTAGATCCTCGGAACTTCTCTTCTCCCGTACGTGTGTCGGAAGATACTCAACCAGCTTGTCCGCGCTCTGAGATGCGTAATTGTGACTCCCCAGGGTCATACACGCCCATTGCCACCCACACAACACGACTAGACAGACTTTTGTTAAGTCTAATGAGTAAAGTTAGCCCCTTTCATACGCAAGCATGAAGCTTGAAGAAGGTGCCACATGCATTTATTTGTAACGTATACATATATAAATTATGACATTTTCCCTTGCAACAATGTTTTGGATTTTGCATTGTTGCAATCCTTCCTACTTCCAACCTTTAAAAGAGGATCTGAAAGGGCATTACTCAAACATATATTTGTGCTCTTGTTTTTTATTGATATATAGAACACTAGCACTACAAGAGAAAGGCCCTATAGATGCGCACTGTACACGCAAAAAAGCGAGCGCGTTTATAAGCACGTGTATCAAAGCGTCTATTTATGCTAGTATACAGAACGCGTCTATATATCCGCGTTTATAAACGCACCTATAGATGCGAAAATAAACGCACATATTTTTCATTTCTCATAAAGTCCTTCAATATGACCAAACCTCTTAACAGCTAGTATTTGTTTGAATACATTACCAACTTTACTTCTTTATGAGTATTACAAATATACATCCAATCATTCAAAGCTAATTATATGTATGTGATTTCATGCCCTATATACATCCAATCATGCCCTATACAAATGTGATTGGATAGGGCATGATTGGATGTATATACGACATAATTACTCCTGGATCACATGTAGCCAATGTGCACATATCCTCTTTTCATCATCTTTAGCCAGTGTGTCCACTTGTTGGTGACTAAAATAGATCACTGTTATGGGAACTTGCTGAAGTCAATGGAGCATCCTAAAAATGAGGCATCCTAAAAATGAGAGAGAGAGAGGACGGTTAGCCTGTTCTGGCTCTCTAGAATCTATGTATACGATTCACAAACATAGAAATGGCATCGTGTCTGCTATGTTAAGTTCTGAAATTGTTGACTATATATGAAAGGTGGGACGTTTCTCGTAGCAAGAGAGAGAGAGAGAGAGAGAGAGAGAGAGAGAGGTAGAGGTTTTATTAAATGTGGCCGTGGGTGTGTTCGAGGCTTCGTGAGGGCAAGGAAGACCTCTGTCGCCATGGGAAGCTTGTGCGGAACCATGAAACAATGCAAGTCAGCTCCAGCAGAATATCTTTCTCGTTTCTAATCCTACAACCTTGCCCTTCGTACCTACCGTGCCCCCCCTCCCGCCACTCTCTCTGTCTCTCTTTCTTCTCTCTCTCTCTCAACACAGGTTGCGTCCATGAAGTCTAAGTAGAAAGTTGGCCAACCACAGTCATAGTAAGCATAGATATTGCGAAAAAAAAGGAGAAAGGAAAAAGTAAGATTGCGTTCAGCGCCCATGAAGAAGGACAGTGAATATACTGACTGTTTGGTAGGAGATCAAAATTCATAGGGATTGACAATGGATCGCATGTAATGATCCTCTTATGAGAGACATCTGTACATACCATGGACTATGTAAGTCATTTGAGATCGATACGGCAGCAGCAAGCCAGCGGCCTCGAAGGTTGGCTCTCTGTGCCAGAGAAGTTTGTGGCGCGTGATGGCCCTCATGATAGACCATTGATCAACCAGAGATCAATGATCAGCAGCAACATGATCATTAATAGCTGCACAAAATTATATGGAATGTCTGTGAGTCTAAGTAGAAAGTTGGCCAGCCACAGTCATAGTAAGCATAGATATTGCAAAAAAAAAGGAGAAAGGAAAAAGTAAGATTGCGTTCAATGCCCATGAAGAAGGACAGTGAATATACTGACTATTTGGTAGGAGATCCCAATTCATAGGGATTGACAATGGATCGCATGTAATGATCCTCTTATGAGAGACATCTGTACATACCATGGACTATGTAAGTCATTTGAGATCGATACGGCAGCAGCAAGCCAACGGCCTCGAAGATTGGCTCTCTCTGCCAGAGAAGTTTGTGGCGCGTGATGGCCCTCATGATAGACCATTGATCAACCAGAGATCAATGATCAGCAGCAACATGATCATCAATAGCTGCACAAAATTATATGGAATGTCTGTGAGTCTAAGTAGAAAGTTGGCCAGCTGCAGTCATAGTAAGCATAGATATTGCGAAAAAAAAGAAGAAAGGAAAAAGTAAGATTGCGTTCAACGCCCATGAAGAAGGACAGTGAATATACTGACTGTTTGGTAGGAGATCCCAATTCATAGGGATTGACAATGGATCGCATGTAATGATCATCTTATGAGAGACATCTGTACATACCATGGACTATGCAAGTCATTTGAGATCGATACGGCAGCAGCAAGCCAGCGGCCTCGGAGGTTGGCTCTCTGTGCCAGAGAAGTTTGTGGCGCATGATGGCCCTCATGATAGACCATTGATCAACCAGAGATCAATGATCAGCAGCAACATGATCATCAATAGCTGCACAAAATTATATGGAATGTCTGTGTAGCCCGATAATGAGGCGCACCTTGAGGCCTCCTCTGTGAAGCTTATAATGCAGCCTACAACGACTGTCAGAAGGTGAGATTCTTCCTAGTAGTTCTTACTTTTGAAGAGAGAGAGAGAGAGAGAGAGAGAGAGATGACGGCTTCAATTCTTAGCATTTGGTTTGTACCCCGGTTAGCTTCCCAGCTTTTGTATGCACATCAACATGCGTGTTTTACCTCAGTTTTTCCTTCTAAGATGCCAACTATGACATACTTTAGAAGTATCACAAGTCACGATGAGCATACTGAGCCATACAAAGAAGCGATTTCCTTCTTTCCAACAATCGAGCTGCGCTTGAAGGCTCTCAGCAAAGGGATTGTGAGACTTTCAAACCAATTAGGTACGCTAAGAGAGAGAGAGAGTGAGTGTGTGTGTATGTGTTTTTTTTTTTGTAGTCGAGTGTAGTTTTCCATCTAGTCTAATGAACCGGTTGCTCCCATTTATGAACGACAGGATATTCATAGCCCTTAAAAAATTTTGAAATATTTCGTGCCACAATGTGAGTATAAGATTAGGTTAACCTCTACTAGATTTTTTCGAAGTCTTGAAACTAACAGGGACACATGATGGTACATTGCCCTACATATCTAGAAAGTGTAAATTGACACGACTGCTAATTAGTAGTATCAACATCTAAAATTAGCAAGGTTGCCAGAACCAAGTCTTCACAGTCCAAATTAGGCTTTTTAAAAAAAAGATGTGCACTTCATGAATCCAAGCGACTACTATAGCTCCTTGCCATCAGAGAGCTCGTCCCAATATAATGGAGTGTTAAACAAACTCTACAATATAAACTATTAGAGTTTAACTACAATATATAATGCCTGCAAATAAGAAAGAGGCTTGATTTGTTGGACCACTATGCACATACAATCTATCAATGAGTGTAGTGAGACCATGTCTCTCTGTACATCGAGTCTCCAAATCTATAGGATCACGGCTTGTGATGGAGTGCTATAAAGAAAACAAAGTAGCATTGTTAGAAATAAGATTATTAGGATAAGTGATATTCCAAATAAGAAAATAAGAACTAAAAGAAAACATTAAAAATCCTCCAAATAAGTTCTATGGCCACCTTTTCCAAAGTGATGCATGTATAGGGCATGATTGGATGTATATACGACATAATTACACCTGGATCATAAGGACAAATGTGATTTCATTTGGTATATATGTCATATTCCCTAAATGCATGCATTGATACTTACAACATGGAGGCAAACATTTTGATATTGAAAGACTAGGAAAGTCATGTCATGTTGATCCAAAAACAACCAAAAGCTAGCATCTAATCAGTTTAATTGTTACTGTGCGTCTGTCAGCGCGTGTAATAAGTATTATCTGCTCATATACACACACAATTATACGCATTTATAGTCCGCTACGCAAATATAAAAAAATTTGTGGCTTTCTTTTCAAACCAGTGCTTTCTTGTGTTTTTTTCGTGTTTTCTGCAGTTCGAGCTTGACATCACTAATCATGTCTATCTTTCACTTCATGAAGACAATGAGGGAAGGAAATAAGAGTAAAAAGAGGATAGGAGGAAGGAAGAGCCAAAGAGTAAAGAACAAGAGCCAAACAGCAAGGAAGAGAAGAAGATTCAAGCAACTTACCAAGGGAAGGAAGAAGGAGGACAAGGAGCTTGCAACCTAGCCGCCACCCGTCGAAACAAGCAAAGAAGATGAGTTTTTCTTCTCTCTCTCAATCTTGTTTGCTTTCTCTGTCTGTTTGTCTCTCTCTCTCTCTCTCTTTACATACTATAGACTCTCATCTATGGAGGTTCTCTTGTGCATTTTTTAACCAAGTTTGAAAAAAATGGTCCGACTGTGCGCGTCTGTCAGCGCGTCTAGATGACAGTGTAGACGTAGGTATAGATGCAGAAATAGACGCGTTGACAGATGCACACAGAGACGCAGATATAGATGCAGCATGTAATATCTTTTATCTGCACAGAGATATGATTTTTCTTGTGTATATTTGGAATCCTGGATCTTCCAGCACTGATCCTGAGTTGGAATGCATGAACAACACCTTAGCGGAGTTTTCTAGAGGTATTAGTAGCTTTTTTGGAGGTTTTCCAAACAAGGAGCAATTCATGGGGGAGATGACCAATTATCTTGGTCGCCCTCCCACTGCAGAGGAGGTTTTCAGTGTGATGTCTGGGATACCTATCACATCTTTGCCTAACACTGCCGCACAAACACCAAACCTTGGCACACCTCTACTAACAGGTACTCTATGCACTATGCATACACACAGATCAACTCATGCATAGGGATCAGCTGAAGTACATGGATCGGTCGAAGCACGTGCATCTGCAAAAGCACGTGCATCGAGTGAGATAGAGGGTAGTGCCCATCGAGGGAGGAGGGAGAGTCGTGCGGAAGGACGAGGAGGTGGAGGGCTTTGTGGGGGTTGCCTAGGAGGTGGCTCTTGATCACCCTCATCGGGAAATGAGAGAGGTGAGCCTCCACAAATGTATTACTCTGTCACTGATGTTGGTGGTATCTTGCATGACTCTGAGGGGAGGGAAGTGATAGCCTACTTGAGGAGTGTCATGCATACCACATACAAAGATTGCATGATTCCCTTCAAGCACCAAAAAAATGGTTTGTGGCAAGAGGTGCTGCGGGCAGTATATACACTACAAGATATAGACCTTATAGCGATGTTTAAAGCGACGAAAATACAAACAACAAAATTTGCCCCCGTCGTCGCAAAAAGCGTCGTTATTGACGACGCCATAGAATCGTCGCTATATGCATCGCATTTGCGACGCATATAGCGACGGTTGCAGAGAATTTGCGACTCTCATAGCGACGCCAATAGCGACGCGTGCAGTTAAATTTACGACGCAAATAGTGACGGTAACAGAGAAAAAAAAAATTGTGGCAGGGCAGCAAGCTGCCCTACCACATATAGCACTGTGTGCTGTACGAGAGCCATACAAAATAGTTTCTGCACTGCTGCATACAAAGCGTTTGCAAACAAAAAGAATGTATACTGAAATCATAAAACTGATACATGAAATAAATACATGATTGCATAAAATGCGATTGGTACAATCATGAAATGATATCACTAATACAATCCTCATCCCCCGAAAGCTTGTCCCGCTACAAAGGAGCATCAAACGGATTCTGCAGAAAAAGAAACAACATATCAATCCACCATACAATAATGCATTCAAATATCTCATGGTAATTACGGACAAGAAAGATGAGTGACTTACAGGGCCGTCGCGTCTATACAATCTGTCGATCAATGCCCTGAAACCGTGCCTCTCTGCATATCGAGTCTCAAGGCCTTGCGGATCGCGATTTGTAACGGAGTGCTGCAAAGAGAACAAAATGCTAACTGTTAGAAACATGATTGTCAGTACAAAGAATATCTCAAAAAAACAAATAAGAAAAACAAAAGAGAAACTTACAAAATCCTCCAAATATATCCTGTGGCCGCCACTCCCAAGATGATGCACCGATCCGGCCTTGATTCGTGCCCTCGCCGCCTCCCGCTGCTAACTCCAACATCCTGGCGAATTTATAGCCTCCTCCCTCAGTCGGCGCCAGTCGTCTGCATCTAACCACTCGGGCTTTGGAGCCCCACTCTTGATTGCCTTGTGTGCGTCGGATCGTCTATATGACATGTATGCACACATGCAATCCATCATCCAGCCCGTAGAGAATCTATCCACTGCGGCTAGCACCGGGAACTCCTCGTGCAAGGATGCTACTATGTAGTCCTTGCTCCCCTCCGGTATGTTACTCCAATGATCCAGGACGTTGTGCCGAAAAACTTGTTGGCACAACTCCCTCATGCGAGCCATCACCCTCCTCCCCTCATCATTCATGATGATGGCTCTTGACTTGCTATCCACTAGGTATTCATAACCCCTAGGAGCCTGCCTAAGATGGGCCCTCTCCCATCTCCGTCCACGCTCCTGGGCATATCCAGGAGACCCCTGTACATCCGGTGTACCGATGGGGGTACCCTCTCCCAGAGTGCCACTCAAAGGGGTGCCACCAAAAGGCATGCCATCTGTCGACGGCTGCGCAAAAGCCGGAGTAACTGGAGTGGACGTCCCCACAGGTGTGACAAATCCTGGAGGTGACGCAGCTCCAGCTGAACGAAGAGACGGAGACACCACGTCCGTGTCTCCACAGCAGAACCCCCCTGATCCTCCTACAGTTGCAGTCCCTCCCTCTGGCCCAAGTCGCGAGCGTCGAGATCGTCTGCTCGAAGCTGAAGCATCTGATCGCGTTGAAGCTGATCTAGCTGAAGCTGATCTAGCAGAGCGCCCTGACGAAGAATGAGACAGCTCTTGATCTACCATCTCTCTGAATCTCGCGAGCTGATCTGGAGACATGCGTGCCATCATGTCCTAAAACTCCTCATCGCTCATCCCTCGACTCATCCTGAAAATGTCGATACCTGCACAGATAAAAAATGATGTTAGAATAATCAATTTAAACTATACAAAGCACATTAATATAAATCATTTTTGAAAAATCCCTCTTAAAATGCATATCTTATCTACCTTTATGGAAGATCTAAACAACGAATTGAGTAATACAATTCTCCAAGAATGAAGTATTCTATGGTCCCATGTTAATCTCCTGACACAACTCTACATACACTGGAAGGTCAATAGACATGTCACCACAAAAGAACGAGTCTGCCTCGTTCTCAAAAAATTCTACGACTTCTGTATTTCTATCATTGTTAGCCGATGCGGGCTCCATGCTTGCGGTGGCCTCCAGCCCTTGTAATATCGATCCCTCTATTTGCATATTTTCTTCATCTATGCCTGGAACATCGCTTTGATCATATACTCTTGCACCTCGAGGAGTTGAAGGTATAACATACCACCATCTAGGTTGTCGGGGGTTTGGATAGAAGATTACCTGTTCACAAACACTTACAAAGCGAGTTCAAACCATTGTGACTTAAACCATGTCTTATTACAATTAGCAAGAAAATGACTATTTGTACCTATTCACAATGGGCCGGCAACACAAAGGTGTCGCGCAAATCCATCCATTTTTTTTCGGAATCTATTTCGAGAAATCCAGATGGACCTCGTTGAACTGTTGCTCCAGCTCCTCCAAGTACCACTTTGAACCACTGCACATCGAATAGTATCATGGAGAAGCTATGATAATCCACCGTAATAATACTTTGCAAGTTCCCAAAATACTCCATCTCATCCACAACCGTGTTCGGATCCATTGCTCATCGCCGGCTCTCTTGCTCAAACCTTGCCATGACACCACAGTCCATTGTGGAGCGCATTTTGTCAATATGCTCCACCCGAAAATGCCGTCCGCGTGACCACGCTGCACTATATATTTTGTACTGCACATTGAAACACTCAAATTAGATGTAGCAAGCAAATTTAGATACGACACATTCTAAACTATATATTACCTTTGGACTACATCCCCTCGAGAACTCCCACTCCTCCATTGAGACCTCTGTCCCTTCGCTGGATGCTGCAGTCAAGGCTCCATGCAACAATCGTGTTGACATAAACCGTGGCATCTCCTCCATGCCTTCGAGATATCGAATCGGTCGCTGATGCATACTGCGTCGGAATTCAGCTCGCGGTTCCTCTCGATCTTGCCTTGCAATCTGGTACTTGGCGAGCCACGTCTCCATGGAGGCATGGTGCAACATACAAAAGTGATTCACCTTCTCTTCCATTGAGGCATCCATTCTTTTTTCTACCCCATTTCCAACCACCACATCTCCAGTAAGCCTATCATCGTCCTTCAGCGTCCATAGCATTTCATTGTCTGGTTCCACCGTTGGTAGCCATCGTGAGATATGCACTAACGCCTCTGACACCAACCAACCTTCCGCCATGCTACCTTCCGGACGAGATCATTGTCGCACAAAGCCTTTCAGGGTTTTCATGAAGCGCTCCAGGAAGAACATCCATCGCGTATGGATAGGTCCAGCAATCTCCACTTCGTCCACAAGATGCACAAGATGGAAAGTCATTCATCGTCCACATGAGAATGGCTCGAATGTTGGCTGACCACCGACCATCGCGCCTGCTCATATCTTGCACCGTGACCCCCTCCTCCCACAAAATCTTAAGCTCATCGACTAATGGACGAAGATACACATCCATATTTTTTACTTTGTAGCGGCTCGGGACGAGCAAGCTAAGGATGAGATGTCCTTTCTTCGTAGAAAGCCATGGAGGGATGTTGTAGTTGACATGCACTATAGGCCACACACTGTAAGAAGTCGAGCGCAGACCAAATGGGTTCACACCATCCATGGCGAGGCCGAGCCGAAGATTCCTTGGCTCTCGCGCAAAGCCTGGGAAGGTAGAGTCAATGTGGCTCCATGCGCGCGAATCTGCTGATATTCGTTGAACTCCATCCGTGGACCTATTCTGCACATGCCACATTGTCAAGCTTGCCATGGCAGAAGTGCGAAACATGTGGTTTATGCGGGGGATGAGCGGAAAGTGTCTGAGAACTTTTTGAGGGATGGTTTGCCCTTGCAAGTCCTGTCAATACCTGTGAGCACCACACTTTGGACATGTCTCCATAGTCTTGTATTCATCTCGAAACAATATGCAGTCGTTGATACATGCATGGATGTTATTGTAGTCCATGCCAAGCTTCCATAAAACATGTCGTGCATCATCACGAGACTCAGGCATGGTATTTGCAGGTGGCAATATACGATATTTCAATAACTTGAAAAAAATCATAAAACACCTTGAAAAAACACAAATGTTTGCAATAATACTGTAAAAAATAAAATCAATGAAGCATGTGTGCAAGGTACCTGAATAACTCAGTCACACTCGTATTGCTCCAACCGTATTTTGCTTGCACACTTAAGAGTGCAAGCAATGTCTTCAACCGAGATACTCGGCACCCATCATATAATGGTATGGATGCTTCCTCTCTAAGCGGGTCAGATGTCTCAACATCCATGGGAATCAATGCATCGATCATTGCCTCCATCTCAGGCTCCAAGATTGTAGGCAGGTCGGGAAGGTTGTCTATCTCCTCTGGCATTGACGGTATAGATGGGCCTTGCGAGTGGTCGATTGGCTCTTGCAATCCATCCATCGCACGTCCACGAACTCTTCTAATTGGCCGCAAAGGGTGCACTCCCCCTTGGGTCGAGACATCACTTCCCTGGATACAAAATTTGCCAACAAGACCCAATCTTATTGTGTATGGTTTTCAATTAGCTTGAGAGTACAATGCATGAAAAATGCTCACTTCAAATTACCGTTTGCTAAAAATCCGCAATCGCCTGATCAATGATCTCAGATTGAAACTCACCAAATCATCGTACGTGTTCTATAGACAATCGGCGTTTTCGTCTAATTGCCAACTTGCATTGAGAGCAAGGACATGGGACACGCTGATTAAGATACGTCTCGCGGTCTTGAACAATAAGACCTTCTTTGTTTGCCATCTTATCTACATTACAACAAACGAGGCTTAAATGGATAGCTTTATGGAGATGTACGTCAAGTTGCAAGTTGACCATAAATCTTGCATTGTATATAGTAGTTGAGAGATTTTCCGATGTTATATCTCGGCCTTGTATCATGCTCAACGATTTGTTTGTCCCGGTAGATAATTATTTGTTATATCTCGGCTTTGAGTATAAGTAATCCATTTTAAAATTAATGCGCGCCATCTATGAAATTTTATAACTATAGTAATAAAATTTATTTCAATCAATTCTACTCATAGTCATAAGACCTGAGAGAAATTATCCTATACTCAATTTAAGGGTTTCTTCTTCTATAACAATACTTTTGGGTTCATTTTGATGAAGTACGTGGCCCATGGCAAAGCACATTGCATACCATTATCAATAAGTCTATTATCTTAAATTTCCTTCCCCTCCCTCTCCCTCTCTTTCTCTCTTTCTCTCACCCTCTCCCTCTCCCTCTCGTTCTCTTTCTCTCCCTCTCTCATTTCCTTCCCCTCCCTCTCCCTCTCCCTCTCCCTCTCTTTCTCTTTTTCTCCCTCTCCCTCTCTATCTCTCTTTCTCTCTCATTTCCTAAACAAGCAAAAAATAAAGTGATTTAAACATCCTCCAAGCAAAAGGGAGAGGGAGAGATACAATGCACTCTCCCTCTCTTTCTCTTTCTATCTCTCTCTCATTTCCTTCCCCTCCCTCTCCCTCTCGCTCTCTTTCTCTCTCATTTCCTCTCCTAAACAAGCAAAAAATAAAGTGATTCAAACATTAAACAAGCAAAAGGGAGAGGCAGAGAGAGAATGCACTCTCCCTCCTTCTCCCTCTCTTTCTCTTTCTCTCTCTCTCTCATTTCCTCCCCCTCCCTCTCCCTCTCCCTCTATTTCTCTTTCTCTTTCTTTCCCTCTCCCTCTCCCTCTCTCTTACTCTCTCGTTTCCTCTCCTAAACAAGCAAAAAAGAAAGTAATTTAAACATTAAACAAGCAAAAGGGAGAGAGAGAGAGAGAATGCACTCTCCCTCTCTTTCTCTCCCTCTCCCTCTCTCTCTCCCTCTCTTTCTCTCCCTCTCTCTCCCTCTCCCTCTCCTTCTCTTTCATTTCCTCTCCTAAACAAGCAAAAGAGAACGATTTAAACCTTCAACAAGCAAAAGAAAGAGAGAGGGAGACTCACCAATGAGATATGGCGAGCGTGGGCGGCTTCTCTTTGCAAGGAGGGCTCCTCCTCTCCTTCGCGAACAAAGGCGGTGGCGGCGGCGGCGGTGGCGGCAGCAAGTCTCTTCCTCTTCTTCTCTCACAAAGCCTTCGCTCTCTCCCTCGCTCTCGCTCTCAAAAGGCGAAACAAAAGAAATGAAAACGGCGCTCGGGTTTCGGCCGCGTTTTTTTCCTGCGGCGTCGCTATTGGTGTCGCTATTTGCGTCGCATTTGCAACGCAAATAGCGACGCAAATAGCAACGCCAATAGCGACGCCGATATCCGCCGTCGCTAATCGGCGTCGCTAATTGCCCAATTCCTTGTAGTGATAGAAGATACCCTAATCCTGAGAATTCACGATTCTCAGATGATTGGGGACGGTCAAAGGTGAGAGATGCACTTCATAACAAGAGGTCTCACCTTATGACGCGTGCCAAGGAGTCACTGTGGAGACAAGAGCAGGGGCGCCTTGGATATGGCCAACCACCCAATTGCCACCATAGGGAGTGGAAAGAGGCCAAGAAGAGAGCAGCAAAGAAAATGACAAGTCACCAGCATGCAGAGGCGCGACGTATCCAGATGGCAACCATGGGATCGCATTATGGATCAGGTGGCAGGGAGTCATGGGAGGTTGAGTTTGTAAGTATTATTTTATTTTTTAATATAAATTTTATAATTTATTTCACTTCATTATGTAGTGTGCTCTAATACGTTGTATGTTCAAATTGTTTTGTAGTATCATATCATTGGTAGGATACCTACCCCTAGAGAGGTAGGATACCATCGAGGTCATAACTGGGCGTCCACTTGTGGCAACATTTCTACGAGGAGGGATTCATCACGGAGGAGCAATATAATCGTGCCATGAGGATTCCACAACCAGAAGAGGTATATTTTATTTTTTACATGAAAAGTATAGATAACTCTAATTTATTGTTTGTAATGGTATTTAATATATACCTTAATCCTTTGTGTAGGCGAACTCTAATGTAATTGAGGATAGCGAAGGGGGGACTAGAAGTAGCGGTGGCGGCAACAGTAGCGGCACAGGCAGCGGTGGTGGTAGTGATGATGATGCCTCTTCTGAGGAGATGTAGAGGAGCCCCGTGCATGCATGCCTCCCCTTGGCTTGTAGTTTTCATTTTTGATATGTATTACTTTCAGTTAGTGCTTACGACCATGACCATGCTTGAGGTCCCAAGCACTAGAACTCATCATGTAAAAACGTTTCATCTATATATATGAAATTTTGTATTCTACATACATTGTTTTGTTTTCAGTACAAAAATCTTCGAAATAATCTTTCTCTATTTTCCCTAAGAATACAATTTGATGTTGATGGGGGAAAAAAAACCAGAGAGCATGTGGCTTGCAAAGCCACATGCTCTCTGGTTTTTTTTTATACCTCTATTTTGCGCGTCTATCAGCGCGTCTAAATTGCACAATTAATGCGTGTCTATTCTCGTCAAAAACTTGTAGAGTAAACGTTTTTTTAGATGCCCAAATACATGCGTGTATAGACACACATTATGAATATATCTACTTTTTTATAAATATGATTATATATTTGTGTAGCACATCAATATGCGCGTCTATATGGGCGTGTAACTTTGACTATAAGCGCGCTTTTAGATGCAAATTTTAGATGCAACAATAGACGCGGTAATAAACGCGCCTGACATTTTTTAACACAGTTCAAATATTGCATGTACAAGTGCGTCTATGGAGCCTTTTTGTTGTAGTGTAGTATCTTAGTTACTATAATATATTAGTTTAATGTTAACTACACTAGTTGTATATGAGAGAGAGAGAGAGAGAGAGAGAGAGAGAGAGTGTGTGTGTGTGTGTGTGTGTGTGTGTGAGTGTGTCCAAGCTTATGGAAACTCTCAAATGTGCTACCTATCTAAGTGTAAGCATGCTCACCTTTCACAATCTCTACTATGAGCAATAAAACATTTAAGAACCCCATACAATAAACTATAGATACAACAAATACTCTAAAACTAGTATTTTCATATTCTTAATTAGGTTACAATTTTCTAAAATTACGGTCTAAATCTAAGGAGTAATCTTTGGTTATACTTTGGTTATGTATTTCTCTCCATGATGCTCTAAGTATACTAATGTAAATATATGCTTAATTACAACCAAAACCATATTAATTCAAAATTTTATATTTTTTACTCCACTTACTTCAGTTATATGCAACCAACCCTACATACTCTCTCTCTCTCTCTCTCTCTCTCTCTCTCTCTCTCTCTCTCTCTCTCTCCAATGATTTACAAGGTTCACTTTTGCTAGATCATGTGCAATTAATGTTACAAAAAAGCAAGATTTAATGTAAAATGAATTGCAAAAATTTCAAGATGGCATTTTTAAACATTTAAAGAATAAATTCTATTAGCTATTTTAAAAACAATTGTCATGAATCCTGATTTTGTGTAAGAAAGTAAGAATTTTGTCCTTTTTTTCTCCAAAGGTGTTAGTATACGCTCTCACATAGCACCAATTTATACATTGATATTGGCCTTCTTATATGCCTCAAAATGAGTACCACAACTTTTGCACTTACTTCAATGCATATATTGATGCACTTATTTGAATAATAAAAAGATATCCTTGTTTGACAAGAGCATCACTGCAATGTTGACCACTCATTATTGAATCGAGGCTTCCATTTGATCTCTACATAAGCTACCTTATGAGGGATCAAGAATAGCAAGGATAAAGGCCTACCTTTCCTTGCTTAATAGGCAATCAACAAATGGAGCAACACAAGTATGTAAATTTCATTTAGGAAATGTTAAGAGTTTCTAGTTTATCTTGACAGTATATAAATTGCATCAAATACGTACTATTAAAGGAGAATATATTTCCTAGTTCCATATACCATGCCACTAGATCATGTTGATGTGAAGATAAACTTGCAAAGGTTTGATATGGATTACAACTACATCCATGCTTGTTTGAATAATTATGTGCTCTACAAAATGAGAAGTATTCAAACTTATTAAGAATTTTCAAAGTGTGGTAATCCTGATAATGGCCCTTGGGCCACTTTCCACTCACACTATCCATCCAATATATGTTCAAGTGTGAAATCGTCATCTATTAGATATCATAGAACTTGAAGAGCCAATTAGTAGGTGGTGTGTTGCACATGTACTATTGATAGCAATGCATGAATGTTTGTTAAAGATGCATGGCTAAAGTTTTAAAAGGAGCAAATAAACTTTCATCTAGCACTATAAGGGATACAGGAAATATCGACATTTATTTTTCCCATGAAGAAAAAGAAAATTCATGTACCAATGTATGTGTTGAAACAAGCACCAAATGATCAAGCATTCCGATTATAGGTTACAATCAGATCTCGAGACTGCCAGAAACCTTAAAAAGGACTTGGAAGATCACATACTTGCAGTAGAGTGGAATTCACACTTGGCAAAGTTCTTGGAATCACGAAGCATGAATTTCATGATGCAATCATTGGTATGCTGAAATGAAAAAGAGAGTTTGATGGTGAAGTTTTGCAAGAATTGATGAAGGTTGACAAAGACATAAAGAAACAACTTCAGAGGGAATATAATGATGTAAGCAATATTGTATTTGGAGCAGGATGATGTTGAAAACGGATTAAATGGGAGTGTAGACAGCAAGCTTGTGACTGAAATTTGTCTTATGGGTAGTAGTATGCATAGAGAAGTTTATATATAATGGGGATGTCCATCAACAAGTACATGAAGAAGAAGATCCTCATTTTCTTCCAAGCAGTCATTATTCATGAACACATTGGACTTGTGCTAAAACAAAGACAATTGTTAAAGTGGGAGAATGAGACATGCCTTACAGAGTTCTCTTGGATCATGGTTCCAAAATCAATGTTATGGTATGCAACCTGTAAGAGAATGGAGGTTGGCCGATTGATGTAGATCTGAGATGGCGCATGTGGGCAGCAAACAATCCATCAGGGGATCTTCATGCGACTTATTCGAATGTACCCATGACTATTGGAGATGTTAGGGATTAATATCATTTTTTAATGCAAGATTCATGTAGTTATCCAGTGATTTTGGGGCAGCCCTATATTTTAGAATCAAGGTTGGAAACAAAAGCCTTGGATGATGGTTCTTCATATGCTTGGGTTCAAAGTAAAGACAATACAAAGGCAGCACAGTTTCTCACTATTTGTGTGAATCACCCCTGCAATCAGGATAGGTTGCGAGATAATCCCATGCCATCTAATGCATGAGAGTTTAAGGGTTTTTAGATATAGCACTATTTTGTAAGTGGAGACTATGGTAGTGCCACTAGGAAGATAATTATGCCTCCAAGAAAGGGGGAAATTGTGTTTGTGTCTGGATTCCAAGAATGGACAACATGTAGTATTGGCACTTTCAAGAATATTTCAATCATCTGCAGGGCTAAAAAGAAATATGTAGGATGGGCTGAAAAAGAGCTAAAGACATATGGTTTGATGGCTACAAATGAAGATATTTTAGGGCTGGTTGATGTTGATACAGTGACTTAGATTTTTGCAACAATTAATGCTAAAAACGAGGCAGAAAGATAGGTTATTCATGTTGACACTTTAGAGATGTATGAAGTTGTTCAAGATTTTCTTGAGCATGAATGTTCTGGGCTACAATATGGGCTGCAAAATAGGGCTGAAGCAAGGGTGGATACATAGTAAAAAATAGTTGCAAAGAAGGTTAAGCCTGTGGCTTTTCCTTTACCACTTGAAAGTGTTGGGTTCACTATAAAAATGACTCAATAGCCTAGTTTGCGAGATCCACATGGAGTAGGACATAAATTTACAGATGAAACTTTACAAGAATTGAAAATTGGTAATACAAGCTTCCTTTTTCCTACAGAAAGAGGATGTTTCTTGTAGATGTTGGCAAAGGCATGGGAAAGCCTTTGGCTTTCAACCTGATGAAAATAGATGTGTTGATTGGACCATAGTTGCACGTATGGTGATCTTTACATTACCTCATGTGCCATGGAATTTAAAGCCTATTCTAGTGCCTCGGGCATATTGATCTAAGTTGATGAAGCTTTTGAATGAGAAGATCAAAATGCAGATTTTGGAGCCCTCTTCAGCTCCATATTCCAATCGATGGTTTACTCTTCCAAAGAAGAATGAAACTTTGAGGTTTACATAGGATTTACAACCATTTAACAAAGTCACCATAAGGAAGGTTCAATCATGCATGATAGTGGATGAATTTGCATAAGCATTTGCAGGTAAGGCAATTTACTTTATAGGTGATTTATATCACAGATATGATAAGTCCCAACTTGCATTGGAAAGACGGGATATCACTACTATGAAGACACCACTTAGATTGGTTAGGATGTGTACACTTCCACAGGGAGCAACCAATTCAGTGGTGCATATGATGAATGCTATGAATAAAGTTTTGAGGGAGTATATTTCTCAATTGACCTTATCTTTTCTTGATGATGGGCCGATCAAAGAATGTGATATCTATGAGAATAATGAAGAGTTAAATGAGTTGTGGCTGATCATATTGCTCATTGTGACAGGATTTTGAGCCATCTTGAAGAAGCGCATTTGACTCTATCACAAGAAAAGTCGATTTTGGAGTGGAGGAAGCATTAGTTATTGGGGACATGTATGGACCATATGGGAGAAAGCCGTCACCAGTAAAGGTTGATGCCATAAGCAAGATAAGGGAGACATGTTCAAATCTATCCGAGGTGAGAAGATTTTTGCGTGTATGTGTCTTTTACTTGATATGGATTCCGCATTTTTCTCATATGACTGAAATTTTATATCGACTCTCAAGAAAAGGGAAAAAGTTTTGGTGAAGTAAATAGCATACTAAGGAAGTTTAGAAGTTAAAGAGCTTATTGATTTCAACCCCAGTACTAAAGAGAGCAAATTATGAGAATGGGCAGCGAGTGGGTAGTCTATTATTCTCACTGTGGATACAAGCCCAATTGGCATTGGTTGGGCAATGGGTCAGGATGATGTTGATGGAAGTAGGTATGTCATTCGGTTTGGAGCAAAGATCCTCAATTAATGGAAACAAAAATATTCTCAAGTCAAAAGAGAGATTTAGGGTGTAGTGACAGCCCTTAAGTGTGATAGGGATTATTTTATGGGAGCTCATGTAGTGGTAGAGACTGATGGTCTATGTCTCTTGGGCATGATAGTAAATTGCTTAGCTCCCAATATTGCCATATTACAGTGGATTGCATATATAAAGTCACTTAACCCTAATTTTCAGCATATTTTAGGTAGAGAAAACCTCGTGGTTGACATGCTTTAATGAGCAGGTTTTGAAGATGAAGAGGAGCTAATGGAAGATGAAGAGGACAATGTCATAAGTGTTGAAAATGACTTTATGATAGCAGGAAATGAGTATGCAGCTACTATTAGTGTAGATACAAATCTGGAAACAACTAGTATAGTTGTCATTAATGTAGGTATAGCAGTCATAACAACAAATACAGCAAGTGTACAACTATTGTAACATGGATTTTAGTAGTAAAATTTTAACTTACAACCATGGAGAAGGGATGGGTAGTAGAGAGAAAGCATCATCATTGTTATGCTTTAGTGAGAACACAATTTTTGGAAGAGTGGTATGAGGATGATTGGCTAAAGATAGATCAATATCTAAACCTCATGACAAAGAAGACTAAGTGGTTTGAAGTTGAATTCAAAAGGATTAAAAGAAAATACTATGGGTTTTTCTTGAAAGATGAATATTTATGGAAGCATGCAAAGAAAAAGAGAGGAGCTCCAGTACATGCATTGGGAGATAGGGCTTCTCAACAACAAGTGATGCATGTGTTTCATGAAAGTTTATGGGCTAGACATATAGGAGTTTGAGGCACATTTGCCAAGATCAAAGAGAAGTATTGGTGGTAGTACATGTATAAAGATGTGGAGCATTATGTGGACTCATGGATTGACTGCCAGATGCATTCCATGGTAAAGCATAGAGATGGGTTGCAACCGACCTATCCATTGTCCATGCATTACAAATGGGTAGTTGATTTGGTTACCATGCTTACAAGTTTATGGAATATGAGATATATTATGCTTGCACAAGAAGAATTGAAAAATTAAGTGGAAGGTCAAGCTCTTATTACAAAGACTACTCAAGCTATTTGTAGGTTCTTATTAGAAGAAATCTTTTGCAGGTATGGTTGTGTTAGTAAAGTGGTTGCAGATAGAGGAGGATTGGATATGGATGAGGCTCGTGACTTCTTTTCACGATTGGGTATCAAGCTAGCTTTAACTTGAGCCTACATTCCTGAAGCAAATGGCCAACATGAAAGAGGTCATCAACCTATCTTTAAGGCATTAGTAAAGCCATGCAAGGGCAGGATGAAAGAGTGGCCAAGAATATTATCCTTTGCTTTATGGGCTGATAGGACCACTCATAGTGTAATTATAGGGTATATGCCCATTGAATTAATATATGGACAACAACCAATCATGCCTATTGAGAAGACTATTGCTACTTGGAGTATTCTCCCATGGGAAGGGTTTGAATAGAGAAGAGTTGCTGGTCATACGCACTAGACAATTAGAAAGAATGCCTGAAGACATTGAGATAGCCATGAAAAAGTTGAAGACTTCAAGGATCAAGAATGAGAAGAGGTTTGACAAGGGACACAAACTACGACCACGAGCTATACAAGAAGGGGACTGGGTGTTGGTTTATGACAACAACTTGGAAAAGCAACATAGTGCAAATTGGAAGATGGCAAAGCAGTGGTTTGGCCCATATGTGGTAAGGTTTATTTTACAATGCTACATATGCATTACATGAGATGGATGGGACAACTCTAAGGATTCCAGTGGTTGCAAAACATATCAAGCTCTTCAAACATAGGGATTCTTCAACATATGAGTTGAAGGAGTTGGATACTGAGAGCATGAACATGAGAATATGGAATAAGAAAAGGTAGAAGATGAAGACATTGACATGTCAGAGAATACTTCTTCTAGCATTGCATATCCATAAGACTTTGGCACATGCGGAAGGATGTGCAGGTCAAGAGGGGGTGGATTTCATACCGCTATGCGGACACAGTGTGAAAAAATCTAGAGTGCATTGTCATTCTGCTTTGTTATTGATCTAGAGAGTCAATGCCATATTAGTAATTAGTGTTAGTGTCCATAGTGTGGATGGTTCGAAAATACTAGATTTTTGGACAAGTTTAGCCTAGTTTTTAAAATTTTGGGTATTATTTCTTATAAATATCCAAATGATGTAGACAACTTCTAGAATAGGATGTCATGTTTAAAAAAAGAAAGTAGCTTTCAGCCATTTTTGGGGGAATTTATGCAAAAAGAAGGATTGGCGAAATCATACGACATGTGATTACAATTTACATGCAACAAACAACACTCCGAACTAGGAGAAGAAGAAGGGGTGATTTGGGAGAATTCGGATCAAGTGTCCTGGTATTTTACCCCTCTATTGGAGTCAATGGAGGCATCAGATTGGCAGTCTGAGCAGCATAGAAGAAGCTATTGTTTGATGCACATTTTTTGTCTACAAGGGATTTATCTTCTCAGGATGCAAAAATAAATTGAAAGGCTTTACCTCTATGAATATTCTTCTACATCTTCTATTTCTTCGAACCCCTTCTCTTTCATCAATTGCTCTTCCTGAATCTCCCTTCACCCTACCCACATGGTAGAATTTTGACCCTAGATGCTCCAACACTGTGTGCCCATGTTCATCACAGGGATGTTGCCCACTGCCACCACTTAAGACCTCCATCAATGCCTCCCTTGCTATAGAGTCGCCACCGCTCATAGCCACCTCATAGAGTTACCCACAACAAAATCATCGCTTGCTCTACCGCTCTACACCTTGATCACCACTTTAATGTGTGCTGCCCTACCTCCCTTCTATATCCTCCTCCTTCCCTCTGCACTACATGCCTTCGCTCGGGCAACCTCCTCCTCCAACCTCCATAACCAAACCACCCCCTTCCTCCTCACTCACACCCACTTTCTACCACTCCCCCAAACCACCTCCAAAACCATCCCAAAACTCCACTTCCAGAACCACCCAACCACCCTCCATTCCCAAAAAATCATCCCCTCCATTCATGCACAAGCATGTGTGTATAGTCGTGTCCCTATATTGAGGGGCTACTATTCTCAAACAAAAAAAACAACTAAAAATACATAAAATCTTGTTCTAATTGAAAATTTTTCATTAAAATTTATTTTTCAAAGCTAAAAATTTCAAATTTAAACATTTACATAGAAATTTAAAATATACATATATATGAAAAAACCATGAAAATTTTGAAAAGATGATAAAATCCTTTAAAAATAAAAATTTATCAAAAAATAAAGGAGACAAGATGAGAGACAGTAATTGTATTATTGTCAAATGATGTCAAAAACTATGTCTCATACCTTTATACCTATGCATGTGTGCGAAGGTATTATCAGTAATCTCTTATTAAAGCATATGTTTTTCTAACTTCTTACAATGCATCTCTTTCCAAATGTTTTTTCCCATTAAAAAAAACTTACAATAGCTAAAAAGAATGCAGGAAACAAGGTACTACTCTGATTTTAGCTATACAATTCATAAGAAATGAATTATGAAATTCATATTTATTGACTAAAATGAAGATATAATGGAAAGCCTTTGCCATATACATAATTTAGTTATATTCAAAAAGAAATTTGAGCCTTAAATCTTCAAGAAATAAACTCTATAATGAATAGATAGCTTGTTGTAAGAACAAGCCCTACTAAACAAAATTTGTCATAATTTCTAAATAAGTATCCAAATGGCGCACACCACATGTCAAAACATAGCTATTGAAGAGTACTTTGACTCTATGTAGGTACTATATTTCTAAAAGTTAGGCTGAACAAAAAATAATCTAAGATAAATTTTTGTCTATGCCTTGGCTATGCTATAATTGGCTCCATTATTGACTATGCCTTAGCCACACTAACGCATCCCATAAGTAGGGAAACTCATCTAATATAAAATCTGGCCTTCAAGAAACTTTCTCAATTGGAAAACTTGTCCATTTGATCAAAACCTCAATGATACAATGAGAGCAAAGCTTTTTTTCACACTTGCATATGATCTCCTCAAGGATGTACTCGATAAGATATTCTTCATGCATAGGAGGCATCTCATCAACTATTTCCACCACAGTACCATAAAAGAGTTTGAGTTGATTGACATGAAACACATTATGAATCTTAGTGGAAGACGAGAGTTCCAATCTATATGCCAAGTCTCCAATATGCTTTAGGATTATGTAAGGTCTATAAAACCTACGAGAAAGTTTACTACTGGATCCATCCTTCAAAGTAGAGTAATGAGACTTGGGTACTTGTAGTAAAACCAATTCTCCTTTCTGGAACTCTAAAGGTCACCTCTTCTCATTGGCATACATCGATTGATCTTGGTATTTATAAGATTCATCTCACTACTGTAACTCGGTGGGACCATAATACAACCTGTCCACAAATGAGTTATGCACAAAACTATGTGTACCACCATATCTACTAGGATAAACACATCCTTTTCATGAATGGTACCCTTCATACAAAATGTATTAGGACTCCTCATAAGATCAATCTCATAAAGATCCTCATCATTCTTTTAAATTTTAGCTTGTTCACTCAAAGTTTGTTCTTCAATGACCTCTTCATCCAAATCCTCAAGTGCTATCATATTATAATTCTTAGCTTTGGCATTCTTATAAGTACACTTAAATGCATGATCATTCATATATTTTTCACCACATTTGAAACATAGACCCTTCTCCTTACACTCTCTAAAAAGATCCATAGATATGAACTTGGAATTGTTTGCCAAATTATTTATGGGTCTATTATCACTTTTCCTATGCTCTCCTTTATGGTTGATTGTACAAAATTTGAAGCGTTTTGCTATCTTGAAGCATTGGAAGTAGGGTATATGGGGACTTTGGAACTACTAAATGAAGTATTGGACCCCCCATACTTGCTACCAAAGTTGATCTATTTACCAATAGCCCTTTGTTGTCCAAAAGAAGCCTACATAGGAATATCCTTCTTGTACTTATAAGTACATCTCTCTACTAGCTCAATAGCATGGAATAGTGGGGTAAGTTTTTGGCTTGTAATATCAACTAACAAATTAGGCTCCATACCATAAATATATTTATGAAACTTTGCATCATGACTCACACTCTCTACATACATGGTAAGATTGAAGAGGTAATTGGTATACTCTCTAATTGATAGGCTTCTTTGATCCAACTAATACCATTTTCTAGCCAAATTTTCTTTCTTAATACGATAAATGAACACTTAAGCCATCTTAGCTTTTTGAATTCCCCCCAACTATCAACCTAGTGATTTTTCCTCTTTATGTACCTCCACCATATATGAGCAAAGCCCTCAAGGGGTGAACTATAGCAACATGAATCTTTTGGTCATTTGACTTGAGGAAAATGTCAATATAAGATTCTAACTTTGAAGAACACTCCTCAAAATTAATCGATGATGATGAGAGGCCAATATATTTGGTCAACAAAATCTTATCATGGAGTTCCCTGTAATGATAGGTGCAATGAGAAAGGTAAGAAAAAAGTACAGGAAAATGCAAACTTTACTGGGATTGTACCTTGGTCGAATGTGAAGATTGAGGAGATTGTTGATGTCACTCAGTTGATGCACCATTCAGTTACTCTCAATATTGGCTTCTTGATTCTAGGGCTTCCTTTCATGTTGCCCCTTATTACCATTGGTTTCATAACTACCATACTATTATGGGCTATGTTTGCCTAGGGGAAGACACTGCATTGGATATCATTGGTATAGGTAATGCTAACTTGTGCTTTGATTATGCTTCATCATATACATCATGTCCTAGCTTAATTTGACAAAGGATCTTATTTCGTCTAGATAGTTGGATAATGACAGGTACCATATAACCTTTGGTGAATCTTTATAGAAGATCATCCATGTCAGTCTTATTTTTGCTAGAAGTGCTAAGGATAAGAGCCTCTACCCTTTGCTTTTTCTAGGTCTACTGATCATGTATTGGTTGTTATTGATCTTTCACATATATCTGTATGGCATCATTACTTGGGCACATGTCCTTGAAAGGAATGACAGTATTGACCCATTTGTAATATCTCCTGCCTTTGGATTACTCTATTTCCATTCATGTGATCATTGTCTCTATGGTAGATAGACTCATAATTTGCATGAGAAGTTTCATTCTACTTGTGTGGGTGAGCCTTTAGCTCTTGTGCACTCAAATATTTATAGCCCCATGGCCAATCAATCATTGGTCACGTGCAAAGTATTTTGTTACATTCATAGATGATTTTTTTGCATAAGGTTTACACATATTCCACTAAGCAAAAATATTTTCTTTTGCCTATATTTCAACAATTTCCTACCATGGTCGAGAGCTAATCTTCGTATAAGCTAAAATACTTACAATCTAGCAATGGGGATGTGTAACTTGTCCACCTCTTATCTTCAGGACACGTCTTAGCAGTCCATCGGAAAGGAGATCTAGAAAGCTCTGCCCGGCACTCCCTCGGAATGTCACGGGGTTTGCGATCTAGGACTTTCCGCGTCTGCCATGTAACGGAAGTATTCTGCACATTCCCACTTAGGACTGACCTGAATCAGGGTTTTTCCTAATGGTCATTTCCTAAACGGCAACTAGCATCGAACCCCGGGCGAACTACTTTACGTAGAAACGCCAGGGCCGAAGCAGATTCACACTGCACTTAGTACAAGAGAATGGGAAATGAGAGAGATGCAAGGCTCGACCTCTTTGCCATAAGGCATAGTCCCATTCTGTTCCCCTAAAATAGCGTAAATCGAGATTATTATAACTTAGACTCTAGGTTAGCGCCCTTACTGTTTGAGTCCTTTGAACGATCTTCTTGTTGTCCATCATGATTGAGAAAAGTTCTCAGCCAACTTGGACCACCCATTCGTAGGACGGACCCATGGCCACGTCCATCGCACTTTCCTCAAGTGGTTTTAGTTATTTAATTACCTACCACATTTAGTTGGACATGCATCAATCAGCTTCCTTAATTAGCCCGTTAGGTACTGGTTCCTTCACATAATCATAGCACTTGACATAGAAAAGCAATGTCAAACAAGTTCCTTTTCAATAGCTTATCATTTTTATCTTTGAAATATATTTATAAAGTCCAGCCCGTAGGCTTATCCATAATCCGCCCAAAGGCTATCCAACAATCCACAGGGATTATTAATCTAAGAATCCGCCCGTAGACTAGTATGGGCGCCTCGAGATCCAATCCCAAGTCACGTTGGCCTCTTGTGCAGGGCCCGAAAGGCGAGGGATTTACGGCCAGATCCCCCCTGGCACCCAAGTGTCCTCCTACTCCAAGTAGCGCTCAACGGAGGGACCTCTCGCAGCGGGTTCGGTCCACCTTCCCGATGCGGTTAACAACCCCCTTGGTTAGGGTCAGGTAGGCAGTCGGGGGTAACTGAAGCTGCCTCTCCCTTCAGGCCTTCAACCTGAAGCATTAGATATCTTTTCATCCTTTAATTCCTTAAGCAAACAAATCAAACATTGCTCTATACAACTGTTACAAGAACAATCATTTCCAGTGGTCGTTATTTGGCCAACTGCTAATAAGTGAATCGTTATTTCCGAATACATTCAGCATTTAATCCGGGATCAATTTGCGACTTGGCCAGATTCCCAAGGGTTTGTTTGTTAACCCTTATATCCTTGGGTTAGGGCCGTACCCTATTAACCCAACTTAACCAATACCTTAAGTTCTATTAGCAATAAATATGTTATTCCAATTTACTGATTGGTCTTTTTCTTCCAAGCAAATATCTAATCCCCATATCTTGGTCACTTTACCCAAGAAAGGTACTCTATCAGGACGATTATTCATCCTCTTGCAAGATAAACTTGCGTAAGAATATGCCAATCTCATTCCGAGGAATTTGGCCATTCCCTTGTGATCAAATCACAAGATCATGCGACTCTGCAACTTGTTGCACGAGTGTCGCACCTAATCTATAGGACTATTTTACCCATCAAACGGTGTTTTCTAATCACGGTTCATGATTAGATAAGGAACAGGGTTAGGTTGTCATCATAACAATCCGCTCTTGATTGCATTAGGCCGACATTATCGGTCCTAAAGGTCCAAATCCAAATCAAGTTTCATTCCTCTAGCGAGCGATCCTTAGGGTGAAAACCCTAGATCGTCTCTTGCAAGTATGTCCTAATGTCCCTACATTCCATGAATGTGGGCAAGTCTTTAGGGTATAAGGGTTTCAGATTTGGCAATAAGAGCGATTAGGTCACGTCCTCAACGTGCTAAATCCCAGTAAGCACTTGGGATATATTGCATTGATTTAACCATTCCTAAACGAGTCCCTCGTGGTTTAGGTGTTTAGGTTAAACCAATTTACTTGTCTATTCTTGAAGATATTTACGATACCATTTTCGTAACCACATGATTCATTGCCTACGTATGAGTAGATTTACAAACCCTAACTTTTATGGTTAAGATCAAAGCATATGTTAAGTTATGGCATAATTCCAATTGATCATTTTTTATCATGCATTCAAGATTCATGCTACTAAACTTTAGGGTTTTATGTGAACCATGCAGCTTTTTTTCTAACTTTTTTTAAAAGGGAGATATTCGTACCTCTGAATGAGCATCACACAACCTCTCATAACTATTTACGTAGTTGATTGAGATTTAAGCCAATTGAATAGAGCTTAATCTACTTCATGTAGCTCAAGAACCATTTCCATGCCTTGCAAATTCCTACGGATTATTAGCAACCTTCTTTTTAATGAATCATTTCGAAGGAAAGATGCCTAATAATGCGACATGCGATTTATTATTTCCATGTCTAATCGAAGTGTACAATAATAATTTCGACTTTATAAAGATGATCTTTAGTTGATCTAAATTCGTTACTTTGTAATGCATAAAAATCACTTTCTAGGAATGCATAGAGATCTTATACTCTTTTTTTCATTCATTTATTTGAAAATACAATTGATCGATTCTTTGATCGTAAGCTATTTAGCCAAAGTATTTCAATCGAAAAAATGCATCCTAGTTTCATAAATGATCCATGCACAATTTGAAATATTACGACCTAAATCAAAATGATGAAGAAAAACCTGGACTTGTGGATTCTGTGAAATGTCCACATGGATGTTAGCAGATGATCCTCCTGGGGTTGCGCCTTGTGCCTTCTTAGGGGCCATCACACGAATTCAACCTTTTTGCCTTGGACGCAGACTTATGTTCTTGGGTCATCTCCTTCGCACGCAGAACCCCCTTTGTGATTCGGCTTCCTTGACCGATTGCACTGGCTTTTGGAATCAGGCTTTAGAAGGCTTTATAGGCTTCCTCCTCGAAGTAGTGATTTCACGATTAGGAAATGGATTTAAAAGGCTTGTAAGGGAAGGCCTTGAAAGGAAATAGGGTTAAAAACTTTGTGGGGATGCTATGAAAAAGGGCCTGAAAAAACCAGGCTATTGTGAGCTTTATGGGGGATGCAAGGCTTAACTCTGCTTTTTGATAAAACCCGCTTTGTAGGGCCAATGGAAAAGGGTTTTGAAACCCGGAAGTAAGGATTTCCATGGGAAGGTTTACTTTAAACCCAAGGCAAGGTGAGCTTATAGGATTTTAGTGGGATGAAAAAGGGGGAAAAGGGTTAATTCTCGGGGTAAATGGGCTTTTAAAGGGGCTTGGATGAACCCCACGGGAAAGGGAGGTTCTAAATGGACTTAGTGGATTTGAAAAAGGGGAAAAAGGGGGTGTAAAAGACCGCCTGTGAAGGGGTTAAATCTTGGGGGGAAAAGGGGTTATAAAAACCCTCTAGAGGAGGGCTTAAGAAAGCCCACAGGAAGGGGGGCTTAGATCCCTCCCCTTAGAAGCTTCCAAGAAGCTTCTTGGAAGCTTCTGTGGACTTAGTTATCCACGTGGGGGGAAAAAAGAAGAGAAAATTTTCTTTATGGTGTCTTTGTTGGCGAACCAGGGCGAAATGGTGGCCGAGACGGATCTTCGGTGATGATCCTCCTCCCTCACAACTGTTTTCCGCAGCCTCACGACAATCTCCATTCCTCTCCGACCTGGCGAGACTGCAGCATCCCTTCCCTCACTGTCCTTCTCTACGGCAACGTCACAGGTCTTCCCCATCTTCCATGGCGATGGTTTTTATAGGGAGAGGGAGAGGTACCTCCCCTCCCCCACATGGCCTGATGCATGAGCATCTTTCTTGTACGAGCTCTAGCAAGGAGCTTGGTCATAGCACCTCCCCTCCCTCTCCTCCAGCACGACCGTCGGCTGGGGGAAAGAGGGGATAATTACAAAAAAAAATTGCCATTATTGCAATATTATCCTTTTGACCTCCTATCAAGAGGAGGTTCTTATGAAGAACGTGCGGGTTAGGAATGGGAAATATTATAGGGTGAATATGTCTCTAAGACTTTTGAGTAGCTATGTGATGAGAGGAGTATTAAGCATCAGTTGACCACCCCATGTACCCTACCCTAGAATGGTATTGCAAAGTGCATGAATAGGACTATGCAAGAAAGAGTCCATAGTATGCTTAGTCTAGCAGGCTTACTACAACACTTTTGGCTAAGGCAATTACCATTGTTATGCATCTCACTAATATATCTTCATGCACTGCTCTCTTGGTGGTAGAGTTGCAAACCAAGCATGGTTTGGAAAACCTCCCTCGTATGGACACTTGTGAGTCTTTGGATATGAGGATTTCTACCATATTCCTAAAGACAAGAACAATAAAATGGATCCCAAGTCCATCAAATGCATCTCTCTTGGATATAGGGATCTATGTGAGATGGGCTATCATCTTTAGGATCCCTAGGTTTGGAAGGTTATCCACATCCATGATGCCATCTTCCATGAGGATAAGATGCATATAAGATCAAAGTAGGCGATTAAGATAGCAGGGTGATATTTTAGAAGGAGCCTCTTTTCTCAATACAGCTAGCCCTAGTGAGACAACTACTACACTTGCTAATGACGTAGTGGCCGAGGATCCACCTATTGTGCAATATCATAATGTTGGACAGAAATAACATGCCCTTTAGGCCCACCTGCCAATTTTGAGGTGCTTTGCTGGAGCTTCATATACTCTTGATTGTTATGAGCCCTCTATGGATTATGTCATGGTGACAGACTTTGCTAAGCCACTTACCTCTGAGGAGGCTATGTATAGAGGCGATTATTACTCTTGGGAGAGAGCTATGCACTCTGATTTTGACTTGTTCTAAAAGCACCATATGTGAAACTTAGTTTTCTGCCTAAGGAAAAGCATGTATTGCTATGCAAGTGGGTGTACAAGTTGAAGAGTACCCTTGGTTATTGTGAGTCAGCATATAAGGCCAGATTAGTTATTAAGGGCTTTAAGGAGAAAAAGGGAGTTCATATTAACAAGATCTTCTCCTCTATGGTCAAGATGACTACCCTCTACTCAACAAGCGACCGCAACAATTTCCAACTAATGGTAACTATGGTTTCAAACAATTCAATTCAAATTTTTAAAGATTCAAACAAAGTCGTTTTCTTCCATCTTCATTCCGTAAATCTTGGACATGACCATCTACCTTGCCATCAAACACCAATCCAAACCCTAAGCCATCTCTATTTTCAAATCCCAACATTCCTAAACTTTCTGCCATTACCAATAATATATCTAAAGAAAAACCCATAGTTTGTTACAAATGCCATCAACCTGGACATCTAGCAGCCAATTGTCAAACCAAAAAGCCACCTGTCCATATCAATTCTTTAGGAGCAATCGAAGAAGAAGAACGTGAGGAAATGTCAGACTTTATGGAAGATGATGACGACATTGGTACTACTTCGGATACTTTGCCAGGTATACCAACTCCCCATTCTTTGTTAACAATGAAATATTTTGTGCATGGTATATTTTGAAAGGGCTATGCCCATATAAATACAAATAAGACTTCTTTTTATCAATGTCTAATTGTGCATTAGAATTGATAAAAAGTTAAGTGGTTAGATTTCCTGGGTGATAGCGGAATTGAAGATGTAATATAAATCAATAACGTTTATCGTATAATGACATTAACAAACCTTTATCCAGGCACAACCCCAGGTACAGGTTCCTAGTTTGCCTCCTACATCAAGTACTACTGTAATCCAGGAGAAGAAGTTTCTTCTCAAGCAGATTAAGCCGCCCGAGTTTGACGGGAGAGGTAGGTCCGTCCAAGCTGATGCTGAAATTTGGATTGAATCCATGGAGGATTACTTCGAAGTAGCCAGTATTGCACCCGCCAATCAGCCTATGCTTGCCAAGCTAAAGCTGACCGGCGAAGCTAGGCTTTGGTGGAAGCAATAGTGCAGGGATCAAGGGATTGCGAATGGATCAAGGGATCGCGAAGGGATCCGTTACTTGGGGGAAGCTGAAGAAAGCCGTGCAGGGAAGATACTTACCACCTGCATACCGCATGCAGAAAATGAATGAGTTCTACGAGCTAAAATAGCTGGGGCTCACTCTTGACGCATACTACTCTAAATTCGTCTCACTTTTAAAGTATGCGCCACAGATGGACATGACACAGCAGGTGTCCAAATTTTGTGCTAGTTTAAATCCAATAGTAAATACCCGTCTTGAATCTATGCGTCCATGAGATCTTCAGGATGCACTCATTTGAGCGGCGCCTATAATTCAGGAGATGCAGTCTAGACCAAGGGGTAACAAAGCTTGGTCTTATAATGACCCGAACAGAGGAGCATTTAGACCTCAAATGAAGAGAGTTCAAGGTCATAATGAGGGACAAAGAAAGAAAGCAAGGACTAATAACGTCAACAACTTTGTTCCTACTCAAAGCAATGGCCGAAACCTCCGTTGTTTCCACTGCAACAAACCCAATCACTTCAAGAGGCAATGTCCCAAACTTGGAGGAGGACATCGCCAAGCACCCTTCCAAGGAACGGGCCGTGGTCAAGGAGCTGCTACGCGAGGCAGAGGAAGAACCGCCTGCATTGCCAATAGGCAAATATGCGAAGAAGAAAAAGAAGATGATCCGACCATGGAAGCAAAGTTTGAAAGGGCGACAATCCATGCTGCTCTACACAAGGAAGGGCCGAATCGCCAGTTCTCGGTGATTCAGACACCGTCGGACTATCAAGGTAAAAGTTTCAAGACCTTGATTGATTGTGGCAGTACACATTCCTATATATCACCAACATGTGCAAAAAGATTAGGAATAGCCACAATAGAAGCACCTACCTTGCTTGTGGAATTGGCAAATGGTCGTGAGGTTACTTGTACCATTCAAACTGCTAAGGTGGAATTCTTTCTGGGAGGAAAGAAGACTTCAGTCAAATTCAGAGTCATGAATTTAGGTATCCATGAGTGTCTACTCGGAATGGATTGGCTTAAGCCTAATGATGCCCACATTCATTGTGGAAAGGGTCAAGTTTCCTTTCGAAACTCTGAAAGGGAATTAGTCACAACTCAAGGTGAGGCTGGAGTGCCAAGAATCCAATTGGACAAAGTATCTCGGATCATAAAAGGAGTCAGAAAAGGATTACCTGTCTACTTGATCAAACTCAACAAGTTAGATCAGAAGCAAGAGTCTAATGAAGGATCTTCTTGGCTAAAAGAATACACGGATATTCCCTGAAGGGTTGACAGAACTCCCGCCTCAAAGAGAAGTGGATCATGAGATTAAGTTAGTACCAGGAGCTACACCAATTGCAAAGAGACCTTATAGAATGTCCATACCAGAAGCAATTGAGCTGAAGGAACAACTCAAGCAACTACTAGATCAGGGCTACATCCAGCCTAGCAGTTCACCATGGGGAGCTCCAGTACTGTTCCAAAAAAAGAAAGATGGAAAACTTCGACTATGTATTGATTACCGAGGGTTGAATCAATCAACGGTGAAGAACAAGTACACTATCCCTAGAATAGATGAGCTTCTTGATCATCTTTAGGGTGCAAAGATCTTCTCCAAGATTGATCTTAGGTCAGGTTACTATCAGATAAGGATCAAGGAAGAAGATATCCCCAAGATAGCCTTCAACACAAGATATGGGCATTTTGAGTTCCTAGTTATGTCATTCGGGCTTACGAATGCACCTACCACTTTCAATAGGTTAATGGATATCTTTAGGCCATGTCTTGATGACTTCGTGCTCGTCTTATTCAATGACACTTTAGTCTATTCGAAACAAGAAGAAGATCATGAACCCCAACTTCGGATTGTCCTTGAGACAATGAGATCACATAAGCTATATGCTAAGATGAAGAAGTGTGCATTCTTCAAACGTCAGATTGAATATTTGGGATTCATAGTATCAGCGGAAGGAATCTCAGTGGACCCAGCCAAGGTCAAAGATGTGCTCGAATGGCCAATACCAACATCTATCAAAGAAATACGCAACTTTCTTGGATTGACAGGATGGTATAGGGTCTTCATCAAAAACTATGCTTTGATTGCAGCACCTCTGACAGACTTACTGAAGAAGCAAACTTCCATTTCATGGTCAACTCCCGAACAAAATAGCTTTGACATATTGAAGCAAAGTTTGGCATCAGCACCTATCTTAAGACTTTTAGACCTCAATAAAGAGTTCAAGGTAGTAACTGATGCTAGCATTCTTGCCTTGGGGTGTGTACTCATGCAGGAAGGTCATCCTGTAGCATACTCTTCAAGAAAATTGAAGAGTCATGAGAAGAATTATGCTACACATGATCTGGAATTGCTAGCTGTCATCCATGCTCTAAAAATTTGGAGACACTACCTATTGGGTAACAAGTTAACTGACCATAAGAGTCTCAAATGGATCTTTACCTAGAATGAGCTCAACATGAGGCAACGTCAATGGATTGAAGTGTTGGAGGAATATGACTTTGAAATCAAGTACTGACCAGGAAAAGAGAATGTAGTTGCGGATGCACTTAGTCGCAAGGCATTCCTAAATTCTCTAATCTTGCAGAATCCATCAACAGCTAGATCTCTAGCTACTAAAGTATCTATGCCAAACAATCCAATACTTGAGTTAGCTAGAGAGGAAGCATGCCATGATCCAGCCTATCAAAAGATGCTAAGAGAAATCTCTACCAAGGATCAGAACCAAAAGTTGCAGGCTAAGTATCATGAATTTTATATTAATAGTGGACTTGTCTACTATAGAACAAGGCTGTGTATACCAGCAAGCCAGTCACTTAAGCAGAAGATATTATGGGAAGCTCATGATTCCCCTTTTGCAAGACATCCTGGCTATGCCAAGACTCTTAATGCAATTAGGAAGAGCTACCATTGGGAGAGGCTCAAAGGTGACATTCTCAAATATGTCACCGAGTGTTTATCTTGTCAACTTATCAAAGCCGAACATGTCAAGATGCCAGGGAAGCTGCAACCGCTTGACATTCCCCAAATGAAATGGGAATTCATCAATATGGATTTTATTGTAGGCCTACCCCAAGTTCAGGGAGGATACAACTCCATTATGGTTGTGGTTGACATGCTTACTAAGGTTGCGCACCTTATTCCAGTAAAGACAAACTATAAAGCCTCAGACATTGCAAGATTGTTTATCAAGGAGATATTCAAGCTACATGGTTTACCCAGAAGAATCATTAGTGATCATGATTCTCTCTTCACGTCACACTTCTAGAGAGCTATCTTTGAAGCTATTGGGACTCAACTTTGCTTTAGCACCGCTTACCATCGCCAAACGGATGGCCAAACTGAGCGAGTAAATCAAGTCATCGAGGATATGCTTAGGGCATACTGCTGTCGGGAGTCAAAGAGGTGGATTCAATACTTGCCTTTAGTTGAATTTGCCTACAATGCTTCTTACCAACTGATGCCAGGAGGCATATTCCACGGTGGATTCCGTGAGGTTTTACGGTGGATTCCGTAAACTTACTTAGATGACCGGGGCTCATACGCAAAGAGGATTCTTTGTGCGAGAAGTTGATGGGGACGCCTGTCCTTTTCGGGCGTTTCATTAATTTAGTGTGTACATGGGTGATTCCATAGCAGGTGATTCCGCAAAATGCATATTAAATTAATAAACGTTTATGAGTTTAGAGTGCGCACTCGTAATAAATTAAGGTTAGGATTTATTTCTAACCAGTTGATTTATTTATGTAGCTGAAGACTGCTAGGTATTCACTTTTGTCGGTTTAATTGTGTTATTTTACTAACGATTGTGAATGCTTCAGTTGATGTGTAGAGATAGCAGCAGTGGCGGAGGAAAGCATTGGAGTCTAGCGGGTTTTCGATCTTTGGACTATATTTTGATAGGCGCCACGCCTATATTTTGTTATGTCTATAGAGACATCGATTATTTATTATTATTTTGTATGCGCTTATGCGCCTGGATATGTTATTTTTATTTGGACATTGAGATTGGGCGTGCCAGACTCTTTGGGCACCATCCATTAGCTTTATTTTCCTATTTTTGGTAGAAAGCAAACTCAAAAGCTAAAAGCTTGTCATATTTTTGTATTTGGGCTATTTTTGAGCATAAAGATTGGAAATATATTTTAAATACATTCTTTGTGAAGCGCTCACACAAGGCATGGGGGAGATTCAACCCAATTTGTCTCTTGTCTCATGTCGTGCTTGCTTTTACATTGGTTTTTGTGCTTAAAAAAAGTAGAGTACTTTGTTCTTGGGGACCTTTGGGAATTCACTACGTGAGCTACCTGCGTCCGATCTGCGCACCAGTGGTATCAGAGCGGAGCAGAGATCAAGGGCTTCCAATCGCTACCAATCTCGGGCGAAGGCGGAGCTCCAGGAACAAACGGCCTCTACAATCAATCTCGTCGCGAACCGTCGATACAGGCAGACTTCTGGCGATCAAGAACCCCTATTTCCACTGTCAGATCGCGAAGGACCACTCTCTGTCGGCGGAGGACCACTCCCTCATCTCCATGAACAAGTCGTGATAAACAGTAAGAAAGCCATAACTCTATCTTCAAAAAGCTTAGTGTAAAAGCTTAAGACAAAGCTTAAGAAGCTTTAGAAGCTTCTAATCAACAAATCGATGCATCCTGGGAGGTCCGAAAATTCCGCGTTGTCAAAAAACGGCCCCCCCCCTCACGATCAGAAAACTGCGCTTTTTTTTTTTAAGCTTATTAGCTTAAGCTTAATTTATTAAGCTTAAGTCATCAAGCTACTCTCAAGTTAGACAAGGCAGAGAAGTCCGCAAACTCCGGGTCCTGCGCATCAGAAGTCAAGTTTCGCAAGTCGACACTAATCAAGTACTGCAAGTCCTGCAAATCGGCTAAGTCCAGCAAGTCAACAACCCTGCAAGTCTGTTAAGTCTGCAACTCTGCAAGTCAGACTAAATCAGAACTGACTAACGCTCGAAACTCCTAGAAGACTTGTTCGTATGCAAAAACTCAGAACTGGAAAGTTGTTCGCAGCAAGCTGTTTTACCTATCTACAAGTTCGTTGAAGTACTTTCAGCAAACGGAGACAGAAATATTTTAGAATTTCTGAAAGTTGAAGAAGAAAATACCCAAAAATACATAGCCTTGTAACCCCAAATTTGAGCTACGCTCATCCCGCTAACTGATTTTGAGTGAGAAAGGTTTGTTGAGTTTTACAGGATGACTACCCCACATATGGATGATCCTATGGCTGAAGACGATCTACCCGAGCCTACCATGGAACAAAAGCTGGATCTTATCATGTTGCAATTGGACGAAGAGCGAAGAGCTAGGCAAGCCTTGCAAGCGCAATTGACAAAGCTACAAGGAGCGTCCACTGATAAAGAAGAGCCTCAAGCTGAAGATTTGATTCGCCGTACCATCGACGCTACTCTTGAAGCACAAACCATTCGCAAGGAATCCAAGATAAGTAAACGAAGTTTCAAGTTTCGCACTTTCAATGGCATAAGAGAGGGAAAGACTGTTTTATCATTCATTAGCCAGTTTGATGACTATTTCCATGAGGAAACTTATCCTGAGAAAGATAAAATCAAGTGTGTTACTAATCATCTGATAGATAGAGCATCACTTTGGTGGACTGTAGTCCGCAAGAGCATAGAATGTCCTGCTACATGGGAAGATTTCAAAAAGAAGTTCATGCAAAATTTCCTTCCACCGCAATTTCATGAGAAGGCAATCAAGCAATGGGATTTACTCCAACAGCGCGACCGTGAGCCTATTCCACAGTATACAGAGCGTTTTTGGAATGCACTCCTACAGCTACGCATGCTTGAAGACGTATCAGAGACGACCCATAAGCGCAAGTACATGTCTGGACTTCTTGGACATTACTACGCTGAGGTGAATATGTTCAAGCCTGCTACCCTTGAAGATGCCATCTCTTTAGCTCACGACACTGAAGATAAGTTACGTGGAAGAGATCGACGACCACAACCATTCCAAGCAAACGGTAATTATGGATCTAAACAATTCAATTCAAATTTCAGAAGGTTTAATCCAGGTCGTTTTTCATCACCATCTTTCCGCAAGAATTGGCCTAAACCACCTGCATTACCATCCACTGTCAATTCAAATCCTAAGCCTATCCAACAAGCAAATCCAAATATACCCAGACTCCCAGCCATTGCAAATAATGTGACCAAAGCCAAGCCTATCGTATGCTACAAGTGTCACCAGCCAGGCCATCTCGCAGCAAATTGTCATTCAAAGAAGCCATCAGCACATATCAACTACCTTGGAGCTATGGACGAAGAAGAGCATGAGGATATGCCGGATTTCACTGAAGAAGAAGATGATCCTACTACTACTTCCGACACTTTACCAGGTATGCCTACTTTACATTCATTATTGACTATGAAATGTATGGTACATGGAAAAGAAAGAACTGTATTGCATGATGACGGTAGTACGCATGATTTTATTTCAGCAAAATTGGTAAAGGAATTGAAACTGCATACAGTACCTACGCATTATCGCATAAAAGCTGCATTTTTAGGCACTAGGTACAATGGCACACAAGAAGTTCAAGATTTAGAAATTCAAATTGGTCCATATACTGAAAGAAGAAATTTCTTAGTTGTCCCATTACAATCTAGCGACATTATTCTAGGAATGCCATGGAGACACCAACATAATCCCAATATAGATTATTCCACACACACAATGAATATTAATTTTCAAGGAAAATCTATTACATTATTTGGTATGCATGCATCTCATATGTTTCCACTGCTTTCGCATACTCAAGCAAAACGTGCACTACGCAAGAATACTAAATCATATCTCATTTGGGTGAATGAATTACACGCAAAAGAAACTCATATGCACCCTAGACATAAGGAATTTCTTGCATATTTTAAGGATTGTTTTGCAGAAGACCTACCACCAGGTTTACCTCCATCACGTCCAGAAGACCATAAGATTGACCTAATACCTGGCACACAACCACCTTGCAAAGCCCCATATAGGCACAATCAAATAGAGCAAAAAGAAATCCAGACTCAAGTAGAAGAATTACTAAATAGAGGTTTAATTCGACCTAGCAGTTCTCCATTCGGTGCACCTGTGCTCTTAGTCAAGAAAAAGAATAATACTTATCGGATGTGTATTGACTACCGAGCATTAAACAAGATCACTGTAAAGAATAGGTACCCTATACCTAGAGTTGATGACCTTATGGACAAACTGCAAGGATCTTCTATATTTAGTAAAATTGACCTTAAATCTGGATATCATCAGGTAAGGTTAGATAGATCCGACATATTTAAGACTGCATTCAGGACACAGTTTGGCCATTACGAATTCTTAGTTATGCCATTCGGATTAACTAATGCACCTGCCACTTTCAGTAGAATGATGAATCGTATTTTTCTAAAATATCAGTATTGTGTGATTGTTTTCTTTGATGATATTTTAGTGTTCAGTCAAAGTGAAAAAGAGCATTATGAGCATTTATCATTAGTTTTTCAATTACTGAAAGAAAATCAATTGTTTGCAAATCCTGACAAGAGTGAATTCTTTAAGACAGAAATAGAATATCTAGGTCATATTGTATCAAAAGAAGGAATAAAAGTTGATCCTAAGAAAATTGACGCAATATTGCATTGGCCTATTCCTAAAAATGTACATGAATTACGCTCATTTCTTGGTCTTGCTAGTTTCTATAGGAAGTTTGTACGTAATTTCTCATTACTTGCTTTACCACTGACCAAACTTCTTAAGAAAGGTATTGTTTATCAATGGACTGTAAACCAGCAGAAATCCTTTGATTTACTTAAACGTGCATTGACCAATGCCCCTGTCCTACAATTGCCTGACTTTAATAGACCATTCTTTTTAGTTGTGACTGATGCTAGCGGATCAGGAATAGGAGCCGTGCTTATGCAAGACAACCATCCAATAGCATATTCTAGTTCTAAGCTGAAACCCTCTGAGCTCAAATATTCCACTTATTACAAGGAACTCTTAGCAGTTGTCCAAGCATTGAAACAATGGAAGCATTATTTAATGGGTTCAGAATTCATGATAAAGATTGACCAGCAAAGCATTAGACATCTACTTAGCCAACCCCAAATTTCTGACCGTCATATCAAATGGGCTTCATTCATTCAAAGTTTCCATCCTATCATTCAATACCAACCTGGAAAAGAAAATGTAGTTGCCGATGCATTAAGTAGAAGACCTGCAATTCATAACATTTCTATCATATCTTTTGATTCTTTGATTGCTATGAAAGACACATATCACCAGGATATTACTTTTCATCCTGATTGGCAAAAATTAGTTCAAAATAATTTCATTCCTGTTGATTCATTGTCATATAATGATGGATTCATGTTCTTTGAAAAGAGACTGTGTGTTACTATTCCATTCCGATCTTTTGTTTTAAATGAAATTCATTGTCCCCCATATCAAGGTCATAGAGGTATCATTTCTACATTACGCATGTTAACTGAAGATTTTTATTGGCCGCATATGGATGCAGATGTGTCTAATTTTGTTTCTGAATGTCTGATTTGTCAAAGAATAAAAAGACATCATGGTAAACAGTATGGGTTATTAATGCCTTTATCTATTCCATCTAAACCTTGGGAACATATATCTATGGATTTCATTACTGGCTTACCAAATACTAAATCTAACCATGACATGATTTGGACAATTGTAGATAGATTTAGTAAGCAAGCATATTTCATTGCATGTAAGAAAACTTTAACAGCATCACAAGCAGCACAGTTATTTTTGAAAACTGTTTTTACTAACCATGGATTGCCGAAAGTGATTATTTCAGATAGAGATTCTAGATTTTGTAATAATTTCTGGATTACACTGTTTGCAAATTTAGGCACAAAGATTGATTTTTCATCTGCATTTCATCCAGAAACAAATGGACAAACAGAAGCCACAAATAGCACTATTTTAGATCTTTTACGTGCATACACTATCTCTAAACCTCAGACATGGGATACTCATTTGCATTTATTACAGTTTTCATATAACAATACACCGCACACATCTACACAGAAAGCACCTTTTGAAGTTATTTATGGATATAGATTATCTACACCTGTTGCATCTTTGTCTAATAGAATACAAAGTGTCGATGATATTGCTGTTATGCATAACACTATTTTTGATGAAGTAAAGGATATGATTGCTAAAGCTCAACAATCATATACCAAACAAGCCAACAAGAAAAGACAAGCCATGAATTTCAAAGTTGATGATTATGTTTGGCTTAGAATAGAAAAGTGTAGACTGCAAAGTGTAGATAGACATCCAGTTGTCAAATTAGCCCCTAGATTCTACGGACCATTTAGAATCATTCATAAGATTAATGACAATGCATTCAAGTTAGAATTGCCATCTCATTGGAAAATTCATAATACATTTCATATTAGTTTATTGAGACCATTTAGAGGACAATTACCTATCCACCCTGTATATGAAAACCCACCTTTACTAGAAGAAGAGACTGAAATCCTTGAACCAGAAGCCATCATAGACACTGATTACATGACGACTAGAACTGGCCGAAGGTACTCTAGATATCTCGTGAAATTTAAGAACCATCCTGTAGAAGAAGCACAATGGATGCACGCTAGAGACCTAAATGCTTTCCCCACTTTGTTAGCTCCACATTGAGCTAATAGCAATTGAGGTCAATTGCTATCCCACCCCGGGGGTATGATGCCAGGAGGCATATTCCACGGTGGATTCCGTGAGGTTTTACGGTGGATTCCGTAAACTTACTTAGATGACCGGGGCTCATACGCAAAGAGGATTCTTTGTGCGAGAAGTTGATGGGGACGCCTGTCCTTTTCGGGCGTTTCATTAATTTAGTGTGTACATGGGTGATTCCATAGCGGGTGATTCCGCAAAATGCATATTAAATTAATAAACGTTTATGAGTTTAGAGTGCGCACTCGTAATAAATTAAGGTTAGGATTTATTTCTAACCAGTTGATTTATTTATGTAGCTGAAGACTGCTAGGTATTCACTTTTGTCGGTTTAATTGTGTTATTTTACTAACGATTGTGAATGCTTCAGTTGATGTGTAGAGATAGCAGCAGTGGCGGAGGAAAGCATTGGAGTCTAGCGGGTTTTCGATCTTTGGACTATATTTTGATAGGCGCCACGCCTATATTTTGTTATGTCTATAGAGACATCGATTATTTATTATTATTTTGTATGCGCTTATGCGCCTGGATATGTTATTTTTATTTGGACATTGAGATTGGGCGTGCCAGACTCTTTGGGCACCATCCATTAGCTTTATTTTCCTATTTTTGGTAGAAAGCAAACTCAAAAGCTAAAAGCTTGTCATATTTTTGTATTTGGGCTATTTTTGAGCATAAAGATTGGAAATATATTTTAAATACATGCTTTGTGAAGCGCTCACACAAGGCATGGGGGAGATTCAACCCAATTTGTCTCTTGTCTCATGTCGTGCTTGCTTTTACATTGGTTTTTGTGCTTAAAAAAAGTAGAGTACTTTGTTCTTGGGGACCTTTGGGAATTCACTACGTGAGCTACCTGCGTCCGATCTGCGCACCAGTGGTATCAGAGCGGAGCAGAGATCAAGGGCTTCCAATCGCTACCAATCTCGGGCGAAGGCGGAGCTCCAGGAACAAACGGCCTCTACAGTCAATCTCGTCGCGAACCGTCGATACAGGCAGACTTCTGGCGATCAAGAACCCCTATTTCCACTGTCAGATCGCGAAGGACCACTCTCTGTCGGCGGAGGACCACTCCCTCATCTCCATGAACAAGTCGTGATAAACAGTAAGAAAGCCATAACTCTATCTTCAAAAAGCTTAGTGTAAAAGCTTAAGACAAAGCTTAAGAAGCTTTAGAAATTTCCACTGCTTTCGCATACTCAAGCAAAACGTGCACTACGCAAGAATACTAAATCATATCTCATTTGGGTGAATGAATTACACGCAAAAGAAACTCATATGCACCCTAGACATAAGGAATTTCTTGCATATTTTAAGGATTGTTTTGCAGAAGACCTACCACCAGGTTTACCTCCATCACGTCCAGAAGACCATAAGATTGACCTAATACCTGGCACACAACCACCTTGCAAAGCCCCATATAGGCACAATCAAATAGAGCAAAAAGAAATCCAGACTCAAGTAGAAGAATTACTAAATAGAGGTTTAATTCGACCTAGCAGTTCTCCATTCAGTGCACCTGTGCTCTTAGTCAAGAAAAAGAATAATACTTATCGGATGTGTATTGACTACCGAGCATTAAACAAGATCACTGTAAAGAATAGGTACCCTATACCTAGAGTTGATGACCTTATGGACAAACTGCAAGGATCTTCTATATTTAGTAAAATTGACCTTAAATCTGGATATCATCAGGTAAGGTTAGATAGATCTGACATATTTAAGACTGCATTCAGGACACAGTTTGGCCATTACGAATTCTTAGTTATGCCATTCGGATTAACTAATGCACCTGCCACTTTCAGTAGAATGATGAATCGTATTTTTCTAAAATATCAGTATTGTGTGATTGTTTTCTTTGATGATATTTTAGTGTTCAGTCAAAGTGAAAAAGAGCATTATGAGCATTTATCATTAGTTTTTCAATTACTGAAAGAAAATCAATTGTTTGCAAATCCTGACAAGAGTGAATTCTTTAAGACAGAAATAGAATATCTAGGTCATATTGTATCAAAAGAAGGAATAAAAGTTGATCCTAAGAAAATTGACGCAATATTGCATTGGCCTATTCCTAAAAATGTACATGAATTACGCTCATTTCTTGGTCTTGCTAGTTTCTATAGGAAGTTTGTACGTAATTTCTCATTACTTGCTTTACCACTGACCAAACTTCTTAAGAAAGGTATTGTTTATCAATGGACTGTAAACCAGCAGAAATCCTTTGATTTACTTAAACGTGCATTGACCAATGCCCCTGTCCTACAATTGCCTGACTTTAATAGACCATTCTTTTTAGTTGTGACTGATGCTAGCGGATCAGGAATAGGAGCCGTGCTTATGCAAGACAACCATCCAATAGCATATTCTAGTTCTAAGCTGAAACCCTCTGAGCTCAAATATTCCACTTATTACAAGGAACTCTTAGCAGTTGTCCAAGCATTGAAACAATGGAAGCATTATTTAATGGGTTCAGAATTCATGATAAAGACTGACCAGCAAAGCATTAGACATCTACTTAGCCAACCCCAAATTTCTGACCGTCATATCAAATGGGCTTCATTCATTCAAAGTTTCCATCCTATCATTCAATACCAACCTGGAAAAGAAAATGTAGTTGCCGATGCATTAAGTAGAAGACCTGCAATTCATAACATTTCTATCATATCTTTTGATTCTTTGATTGCTATGAAAGACACATATCACCAGGATATTACTTTTCATCCTGATTGGCAAAAATTAGTTCAAAATAATTTCATTCCTGTTGATTCATTGTCATATAATGATGGATTCATGTTCTTTGAAAAGAGACTGTGTGTTACTATTCCATTCCGATCTTTTGTTTTAAATGAAATTCATTGTCCCCCATATCAAGGTCATAGAGGTATCATTTCTACATTACGCATGTTAACTGAAGATTTTTATTGGCCGCATATGGATGCAGATGTGTCTAATTTTGTTTCTGAATGTCTGATTTGTCAAAGAATAAAAAGACATCATGGTAAACAGTATGGGTTATTAATGCCTTTATCTATTCCATCTAAACCTTGGGAACATATATCTATGGATTTCATTACTGGCTTACCAAATACTAAATCTAACCATGACATGATTTGGACAATTGTAGATAGATTTAGTAAGCAAGCATATTTCATTGCATGTAAGAAAACTTTAACAGCATCACAAGCAGCACAGTTATTTTTGAAAACTGTTTTTACTAACCATGGATTGCCGAAAGTGATTATTTCAGATAGAGATTCTAGATTTTGTAATAATTTCTGGATTACACTGTTTGCAAATTTAGGCACAAAGATTGATTTTTCATCTGCATTTCATCCAGAAACAAATGGACAAACAGAAGCCACAAATAGCACTATTTTAGATCTTTTACGTGCATACACTATCTCTAAACCTCAGACATGGGATACTCATTTGCATTTATTACAGTTTTCATATAACAATACACCGCACACATCTACACAGAAAGCACCTTTTGAAGTTATTTATGGATATAGATTATCTACACCTGTTGCATCTTTGTCTAATAGAATACAAAGTGCCGATGATATTGCTGTTATGCATAACACTATTTTTGATGAAGTAAAGGATATGATTGCTAAAGCCCAACAATCATATACCAAACAAGCCAACAAGAAAAGACAAGCCATGAATTTCAAAGTTGATGATTATGTTTGGCTTAGAATAGAAAAGTGTAGACTGCAAAGTGTAGATAGACATCCAGTTGTCAAATTAGCCCCTAGATTCTACGGACCATTTAGAATCATTCATAAGATTAATGACAATGCATTCAAGTTAGAATTGCCATCTCATTGGAAAATTCATAATACATTTCATATTAGTTTATTGAGACCATTTAGAGGACAATTACCTATCCACCCTGTATATGAAAACCCACCTTTACTAGAAGAAGAGACTGAAATCCTTGAACCAGAAGCCATCATAGACACTGATTACATGACCACTAGAACTGGCCGAAGGTACTCTAGATATCTCGTGAAATTTAAGAACCATCCTGTAGAAGAAGCACAATGGATGCACGCTAGAGACCTAAATGCTTTCCCCACTTTGTTAGCTCCACATTGAGCTAATAGCAATTGAGGTCAATTGCTATCCCACCCCGGGGGTATGATGCCAGGAGGCATATTCCACGGTGGATTCCGTGAGGTTTTACGGTGGATTCCGTAAACTTACTTAGATGACCGGGGCTCATACGCAAAGAGGATTCTTTGTGCGAGAAGTTGATGGGGACGCCTGTCCTTTTCGGGCGTTTCATTAATTTAGTGTGTACATGGGTGATTCCATAGCGGGTGATTCCGCAAAATGCATATTAAATTAATAAACGTTTATGAGTTTAGAGTGCGCACTCGTAATAAATTAAGGTTAGGATTTATTTCTAACCAGTTGATTTATTTATGTAGCTGAAGACTGCTAGGTATTCACTTTTGTCGGTTTAATTGTGTTATTTTACTAACGATTGTGAATGCTTCAGTTGATGTGTAGAGATAGCAGCAGTGGCGGAGGAAAGCATTGGAGTCTAGCGGGTTTTCGATCTTTGGACTATATTTTGATAGGCGCCACGCCTATATTTTGTTATGTCTATAGAGACATCGATTATTTATTATTATTTTGTATGCGCTTATGCGCCTGGATATGTTATTTTTATTTGGACATTGAGATTGGGCGTGCCAGACTCTTTGGGAACCATCCATTAGCTTTATTTTCCTATTTTTGGTAGAAAGCAAACTCAAAAGCTAAAAGCTTGTCATATTTTTGTATTTGGGCTATTTTTGAGCATAAAGATTGGAAATATATTTTAAATACATGCTTTGTGAAGCGCTCACACAAGGCATGGGGGAGATTCAACCCAATTTGTCTCTTGTCTCATGTCGTGCTTGCTTTTACATTGGTTTTTGTGCTAAAAAAAAGTAGAGTACTTTGTTCTTGGGGACCTTTGGGAATTCACTACGTGAGCTACCTGCGTCCGATCTGCGCACCACCAACAAAGCATTCAGATGACCCCTTTTCAAGCATTGTATGGTCATGACTACAAAAGTCCCCTAAACTTCTCAGATCCAACCTTAAGGGTTGAAGCTTCAAGGCAGATGTTGGAAGAGATGGATGACCAAATAAAGTCAATAAGACAGGACTTCCAAGCTGCCAAGGATAGACAGAAGGCATACACAGATTTGAAACGTCAAGATAGAATCTTCGAAGAAGGAGACATGATCTTCATTCGCGTACGCCCAAAGAAGAGTTCCCTATCCTTAGGAGATTGCAAGAAGCTAAGTCCAAGGTATTGTGGACCGTCTAAGATCCTAAAATGCCTAGGACCTAATGCTTACAAACTGCAACTCCCTGAGAACCTAAAAGTTCATAATGTATTCCATATCAACCTATTGAAAAAGTATGTACCTAATCCTAACCATGTACTTGATGACCAACAAGTTGTAATGCCTAGTCAAGGAGTCCTTGAGCTAAGGCTTGACAGGATCTTAGATGTTAGGGAGAGACAATTGAGATCGAGAACCTTGAGAGAATGCCTCGTCTAGTGGAAAGATTATCCCGAAGAGGATGCCACTTGGATAGATGAAGGCACTCTCAACCATCAATATCCCTAGTTTATCTCGAGATGAGGACATCTTGACTCCTCTAAGGGGGAGAGAATATAATATACCAAATACTGCAAATCACGCATGAACCCCCTTTTTAAGTAGTGGGGATAATGACATAGCAGTTTGATAATTTACTAAGGATAATGGATTTTTTTTTCCCCCTTATCTTCCCCCCTAGCCGACGGTCGTGCTGGAGGGGGAGAGGGGAATAGAATGTAGAGCAAGCTCCTTGTTGGAGCTTGCTCACACTTGGAGCTATGCCTGTCGACACGCAAGGGCGGGAGGATCCCCCTCCCCTCCCCTATTGAAACCATGGGCTTGCTGCCGTCTGGGAAAAAAAAAGACGAAGGGAGAGAAGGCCGCCATGACGCCATTCTGAGGGAGAAAGAGAAGGCCTTGGGAGAGGGGAGATACGGCTGCGGAGCTATTGGAGGAGGATACGCTGCTAGAACTAGTCGCCGTCTACCGCCACTAGCACTGCCATCGTCATGTCACTCCGCCGTTCGTAGCTAAGGCCTCCCCCCCTGTCCCACATGGAGCTGAAGCTTTAGAAGCTTCGTGAGGGGGAAGCTTTTAAGGGGCCTCCCTAAGCCCTCCTTCCTGTGGGCTTGGGATTACTATCCCCCCCGAATGTCCCTTTGAAGCTCATAAGCCCCCTTTTTCCCCCTTAGCCCCCTTCCCATAGTTGTTTGGAATCACCCCCCCTGTGTTTAAACCTTCTTAAGCCCCCCTTCCCTTGGGCTTTGAAACCCCTCTCCCCCTCCCCCGTTTAAAAATTTCTTTTAGCCCCCCTTCCCTTGTGGCATCTTGAAACCCCTCCCCCCTCCTGTTTAAAAATTTCTTTTAGCCTCCCTTCCCTTGTGGCATCTTGAAAACCACCCCCCCACCGTGTTTAAACCTTCCTTAGCCCCCTTCCTTTGTGGCATATTGAAACCCCCCTTAAAATTCCTCTTTAAGGCTTGCTTAGGGTTTTCCCCTCCCCTCAAAAAGTTTGACCTTAAGGGTCCTTTGCCTCCCCACGATTATAAATCCCCCCTAAGGGCCCCCTTAGCCTTTTTCTTTCCCCATGCTAAATACCCCTTGGAGCTTTGTTTTTTCCCCCACTCGTAAAAGAAAAAAGAGTGTTCAGGGTCTTTTGACACCTCCCTTTCCCACCCAAAAGCCCTCGTAAGGGATTCCACACCTTTTTACTCCTCGTTTGTGCGAGTCTTTACAAGGCCATTAAGCCCTTCCCATGGCTTTAATGGGTCTTATCCACAAAAGATTTTGAAACACCCCTTCTTTCGAAATCCCTACTTCAAGGAGGGAGCCTTCTAAAACTACTTTCGATGGATGGTGCAAGTTATTGCAAAAAAGGGAGCGACGGTGGAATTCCAAAGAGGAGTTGTAAAGCTACTTCCATGACGGAAAGACTACAATTGTGATGCCTCCTAAGAAAGTCCAAGGCGCAGCCGCGGGAGGGTCATCTCCAGGCATCCACATGGATATCTCACCCCAAGCCTAGGTTTCCTTCCTAATTTTTATTTGGTATTGTTGTAATTCAATCATGCAAGGTTAAGTGTTGGAAATAGGATATATTTTTGTCCTAAATGCTCAACGGAGGAACTTAATCATTAATACTTGCAATAAAACATGCAAAATAAAGAAAGCATAAATGCATTTCTAGCAAATATCTTTATGCATTGAAATGAATTAAAAATTAGATTATTATCCATTAAAATAGTATACTTCGTTTAAGCCTAGAAGTATAAACTGCATATCGCACTATTAACCCATATCCTCTTCGCAATGAATCATCATGGAAAATGCAAGGCATGAAATGATTCTTACGATGCATAACTCTAGGAAATTATCGCTTGTCAACTGTATAAATTATTAAGAAAAAGCTTGCTTGTTTAGCATGAATTTTGTTCGCAAAGTTATAGGAAGATTAGCTGGAATTAACCTAACCTATGCTTGACCTTAACCGATAAGTTAAGGTTGAAAAATTAATTTATGCGTAGACAACGAGTCATGCGTCCATGAAAGGTTAAACATAACTATCTCCAAGAGATAAACAAATTGGCACAAACCTAAACACCTAAACCCCAGAGTACTCGTTTAGAATGAGTTAAATTCCAAGAAATTCACTAGGAATTAATACGTAACCTAATCGTTAGGTATTGCTAAAATTGAAACTCCTATACCTAAATACTTGCCCACTTTCACCGAAATGTAGGGACAGTGAAAACATATTTGGAAAGTGAGCTAGGGTTGTCCCTAAGATTCTTACAAGATGGAACTTGGAAACCCTAGGTCTAACGACGTTAGTCTAATGTAATCAGGAATAGATTGTTTCATGACTCCGTTCAATGAGTAGAATAAGTCTCATAGTTCGATGCAACACTTGCGTAGCAAGTGCGGAGTCATATGATCTTGTGATTAGATCACAAGAGAATGGCCAAATTCTCGCAATGAGGTTGGCGGGTCCTTATGCAAGTTATCTTGCAAGAGGATGAATAATCATCCTAATTTAGTATCTTTCTGGAGTAAAGAAGATTTCTTGAAAGCAATAGACTAGCCGATAAACTGAAATAACCGATGAACTTAAGGTTTGACCAAGTCGGGTTATTAGGGTACTCCCTAACCTAGGATATAGGGGAGGTCCCGGTTGGCTAGGAACTTTTCTCAAATCACGATGGACAATAGGAAGATTGTCAAAGAACACGAACAACAAAAGCGTTGACCTAGAGTTATGATTGATCCCGATTTACGCTGTTTTAGGGGAACGGAATGGGATTATGCCTTATGGCAGAGAGGTTGAGCTTTGCATCCCTCTCATTTCCCATTCTCCTTGAACCAAGTGCAGCGTGAATCCGCTTCAGACCTGGTGTTTCTGCGTAAAGTAGTTCGCTTGGATCCGATGCTAGTTGCCGTTAGGAAATGACCAATAAGGAAAACCCTAATTCAGGTCGATCTAAAGTGGGAATGGTCGGAATACTTCCACTACGTGGCAGACATGGAAAGCCCTAGATCGCAAACCCCGTAACATTCCATGGGAGTGCCGAGCGGAGCTTTCTAGATATCCTTTCCAATGGATTGCTAAGACGTGTCCTAAAGACACAAGTAGACACATTACATCCAACATGCATTCCACATTAGCAACAATCACGTGGACTTTAGTAATGCAACCTTCCAATTGTCTTAAACTGTCATCATCCATTTAGAGAATTGTGAAGATATCCTTTTGGATTTCGAGTCCCAGCCTTTCCATCAATTCTTAACTCGTAATATTGTTGGAGGATCTCGTATCCACAATGGCATGATCCATTAATATGTTGTCAAATGATATATTGCTACCCATGGGTAATGCTTTTTAATATGTTCAAATGAGTCATCTCCCTTGTCCCGAGCTATTCCTACAGATTCGATGATATACCCAATGTGAAGAATCTTCTTAAACTCTTTATAGACTCCTAGAGATAACTTGATCAACTATAGGAGGTTTAGATCAAGCTTTATCTTGCAAATAGAATTGGTTAAGTCAAATTCATGATAACTAGCAATGGTCGTCTTCTCCCGTCTTACCATTATTTCTATTGGTTGCTCATGTACCAAATTTGGCATTGTCGTGATGCTATGCAGACACAATGTGAAAAAGCATGGAATGCATCATCATCTGACTTTCTTATTAATCAAGAGAGAATGTGATTTGAGTCATTAGTGCTAGTGTTTTTGGTATGAATTATCCAAAGATACTAGATTTTTGGATGATTTTATTCTATTTTTGATATTATTTATTGTAAAAATCCGAAAAAGTTAGAAAAGCTTCTAGATTAGGATGGCTTGCAAAAAGCAAGTTGCTTTTTCAGCCAGTTATGGGATTTTCAAAAAAAATATAGTTTGATGAAATAGCACGCATCCCGATCGCTGTTGACAGGCTGGAAACTACAAATTGAACTGGAAGTGGTAGAAGAAGTGATCTGGGAGATCTGTGAGCAAGTTTCCTAGGGTTTTACCCCCTTTCGGAGCCAACGAAGCCATCAAATTTGGGTTTTGAGCAACAGAGAAGGAGCTGTTATTTCTGATCCATGTTTTTGTTCTACAAGGGAGCTCGAGGAGATCTAATACCTGGAAAGTGCTCCTAAGTAGGGCGAGACAAAGGATTTCACGTTTTGTCAATGCATATTTATTTGATTCATCGTGTTTTGTCATTATTTTGTTTACCTCTTATGTATTCTTTATCTTCACTTCCATCTCCTATCTCTACTTCCTTCTACTTCTGATCCTTGGTGGATTCGACCTTTTGACTAGAACCCCTTAGACATTGGTGAACCCAATGTGATAGGTCATTAGAAGAAGGAAAGACAAGATGGGATAACCTTTGAACACAATCTCCAGTGATGTTTTGCAACAGTTGGTGCAAAATATGAATATGCTTATGCAGGTACAACAACAAGAACAGGTGATGCAAGCTTCTGCCCAAACATAAAGTGTTGTGATAAATGCTCTGCAAGCAGTTGAGTGTGAGATGAAGTTATTCAATGGTAGAAATGTATTAGCATATGTACATACCTATGCTTAGAAGATGGAATTCCTTGGGGTGGCTCAACCTGCAAGGAGCTTATATTTTGTGTGTGTTACTATACATGAACTGAAAGTGCGGATTACTGAATTATACTTGCAGGATGCTGACTCGATAGCTTTCAAGAAGACACTTAGGGAAGAATTTAACATTGAAGATACCAATTTGATTATGCACAAGACTTTTTAGTAGTGGGTTCTATAACCCAATAAGGGTCTTGTGGCTACAGAATTGTTAAGAGAATTTGAAAGTCGATTTCAGCAAATGGATCTTGGAAAATAGCAAGCTCTTGCAAGCCAGAAAATTGAATTGTTTCTACATGCAACAAATCCTGAGCTTTAAACACAATATTAGTGAGTTTGGGAATCTCCTAATTCCCATTTTTTGAATACTAAAAAGGTGGCATTCGGATAACATGCCCATAAGTTTCTCAAAACCATATGATGTGACCTATCATTGGAAAGCACTTGAAAAATGGAATCTATTGAGCTATACAGCGTTCAATTTGGAGTTATGGTGTTCAAGTTATGACAAATCCAAAGATTTGACCATGTTTCCCAAACTTATGGAAAATTCCCATATTCCCCAATATGGTATTTTTAAGAGAAGCTTGATGATTTGCTAGAAGATTAGACTACAGAGATAGGTTTGAAAACAGAGTGGAGACATGTCAAGGAAGCTGTTACTGCACTTGTGAAAAAGCATAGAAGAAGACAAAGATTGCATGTCTCTAGCCTGCCCACTATTACGGGCAAAATAGTTGAAGTATCCAGTAAGCCACCCGCTTCTATGGCTAACCCTATGACTGTACCTACTATTGTTCCCTCTGTTAGGGAAAATGTCTTAGATGAATTGGTTAAGGGCATGCGGGATCTTCAATTTAAGGTTGCAAAATTGGATGAAAAAGGATAAGAGGAAAGGGGACGGGCAACAACCCCTAAGCTAGGAAAGAGATGTACGTGGTGTGATAGTTTGCAGCATGAGAGAAAGGATTATTTTGCCTATCAAGAGGCCTTGGCACGATAGCTCATCTTTTGGAAAGATGGCAAGATCTATGCACAAGAAATGGGATTACCTCTTTCTTTGAATTTTGGAAAGGGAGGTATACAAAAGTTGTCGGAAGACTTGGCTGTTCGAAATGCTTATGCGGCAGTACATGCTTCTACTTTTAGTCTATAGTTGGATAGAATGTATGGCCAAGTGATGGTTAGTCCAAAGGCTGGAATATGGACACATGCTTTACATACAACTGAAAAGAGAAAGGTTACTGATTGTGAAATGTCTCATGTAGGGCAAGACATTCGTGACATAATTGGTTGGAAATCACCAGTAGATGCATATTGAGTGTATGCATATTTAGCAAATGTACAAAACACGGATGCACTTGTGAATGAAAAACGAAAAATAGATGAAGATAATGCAAGGACATCTAAAAGAATGACAAGAAGAAGTGTTGATCAGCCTAAAGCTGCAAATCAGCCACCTCCCGAGCATGTTATGGAAGAGGTCAGGAGCAAAAACAAGATAACAAACAAGAAGACAAAACGAAGGGCAAGTAGCTAGGATATAAGTTGCAGTCTGACATTGAGACAGCCATAGATCTTAAGAAGGTTCTTGAAGAATGGATCCTAAACAACCGGGTGGAATTCACCTTGGGAGAGATGCTTGGTATTGCCAAGCGAGAATTTCATGATGAGATCATTGAGATAATTAAGAGGAAGTATCAGTTTCTTGGTGATACCACTAGTGCATTGCTACAGTTTGAAGAGGAAACTAGTTTGTTGGGTATTTAGGCTAAATATGAGCATGAAGTAAGTACTGGATTATTTATGCAAGATGCTACTAATCAGTGGACATCATGTGAAAAAGAGAAGAAAGTGGCTGAAAATGCATTGTCTTGTAGTAATATGCATGGTGGAGTAAGGCAGATGTAACAATATGGGGAAGAGACTCTAGGAATTATTCCTCGAAGTCACTACACAAGAAATCATTGGCCTAGGGCTATCACTGAAACGGTAGTGAAAATAGGGGAACGTGAAACTCCTTGTGTTGCTTTACTTGACCATGGGTCTGAGATAAATGCCATTGAGCATGGATTGTATGAAAATGGTGCATGGCCTGTAGACACTGATCATGGTTGGTATATGAGGGTTACAAATAATTCTTCGGGAGAGCTTTATGTTGTATGTCCTAATGTAAAAGTGACAATTGGTGATATACAAGAAGAGAAACACTTCTTTGTGCAAGATAATTCCTCATATACAATGATTAAGCACTGCTATAATGCGGGGCTACATTAGTGTTGTTCAAAGGATGTACTTGCCTCTTGATGGAATGAAGCATATATTTACTATTGGTTATTCTAAGTTTACAGTAAATAGTTCATGTTGGTTTAAGCCTATGGAAGCTATGTGCAAGGCCGAATGCATATCTATGAAATGAGCTACTAAGGAATTGAGAGCATTGGGATTGTTAGCTGAAAATGAAAGCATTTCAGGAATATTTTATGGGCTCAATATTAATGACACTATAGTTGAAATTTCAGCAACTGTACATGCAGAGAATGAGGCTGAAAACATAGTGTTGTCAGTATGTTCTTTGGATATATATGATGTTATAGCATTGTTTGCTCAGCAGGAAGGATTACAATGGGCTAAAACACTTCTGGAGACAAAGTATAAGACAATTGATAAAAAGGTGAAACCAATTACTTTTTCACTTCCACCAAAGAGTGAGGGTTTGTATGAAAAAGTGTCAAGGCAGCCAAGCTTACGAGATCCCAAAGATATAGATCATCAGTTTATATCTAAAACATTACAGGAATTGAAAGTTGGAGCAAAAGGGTTTCTTTTACCTGCTGGGAGAGTGTTCTATGCGGATGTTGGCTAGGCATGGAAAGGCATTTGCATTTCAGCCAAGTGAAATAGGTTGTGTGGATCCAAATGTTGTCTCTCTTATGGTAATATTTACTGTGCCACATGTACCATGGAACTTGAGGCCTATTCCAGTGCCTGATGCTTACTTGCCAAAGCTGATGGATTTGCTAGCTAAGCTACTAAGTGATTGAGAGAATTGGGATTGTTAGCTTAAAATGAAGGCATTTCAGGCATATTTTATGGGCTCAACATTAATGGCACTACAGTTGAAATTTCAACAACTATACATACAGAAAATGAGGCTGAAAACATAGTGTTGTCAGTATGTTCTTTGGATATGTATGATGTTATAGCATTGTTTGCACAGTAGGAAGGATTACAATGGGCTAAAGCACTTGTTGAGACAAAGTATAAGACAGTTGACAAAAAGGTGAAACCAATTGCTTTTCCACTTCCACCAGAGAGTGAGGGTATGTATGAAAAAGTGTCAAGGCAGCCAAGCTTACGGGATCCTAAAGATATAGGTCATCAATTTACATCTGAAACATTACAGCAATTGAAAGTTGGTGCAGAAGGGTTTCTTTTGCCTGTTGAGAGAGATTGTTTTATGTGGATGTTGGCTAGACATGGAAATGCATTTGCATTTAAACCAAGTGAAATATGTTGTGTGGATCCAAATGTTGTCTCTCTTATGGTAATATTTATTGTGCCACATGTACCATGGAAATTGAGGCCTATTCTAGTGCCTAAAGCTTACTTGCCAAAGCTGATGGATTTGCTAAATGAAAAGATTCACATGAAGATCTTGGAGCCCTCTTCAGCCCATACTCAAACTTTTGGTTTACTGTGCCCAAAAATAATGGGGCTTTGAGATTTATTCAAGGCATGCAATTGGTCAATAAAGTGACCATAAGAAATGTGGGTGCAGGTCTTATGGTTGATGAATTTGCAGAGGCTTTGGCAGGTAGAGCAATCTATTCTTTGGGTGATCTTTACTTGGGGTATGATCAGTTTTAGCTTGCAATTGAAAGCAGGGATATCACAACCATGAAGACTCCCTTGGGGTTAGTACGAATGTGTACTCTCCCTCAAGGTGCAACAAACTCAGTGGCACACATGACAAATGCTATGAATAGGGTACTCAAGGATTTTATACCACAATTGACAATGCCCTTCTTGGATGATATTCCAATAAAAGGGTGTGGCAAAGTGGATGAAAAGATTGAAGAGATGGATGCTTATGGGTGCAGATAGTTTGTTGCATACCATATTGTGGATTCTAAGAGGATATTGACACGTCTAGAAGAGGTGCATTTAACTCTTTCTGGACAAAAGATTGTCTTTGGAGTTGAAGAGGTTTTGATTCTTGGTCATATGCATGGGCCCTATAGGAAAAGACCATCACCAGTAAAAATAGATGGGATTGATAGAATGCAAGATGTATGCACGAATGTATCAGAGGTGCATAGATTCTTGGGTGCATGTGTGTTCTATTTGATATGGATTCCTCACTTTGCACATGTAGCCGATGCTCTATATCAGCTTCTAAGGAAAGGTCAGAGATTTCATTGGGAAAGGAATCATCAAAAACCAATGAAGAAATTGAAGCAACTCTTAAAATCTGCTGCTACATTGAGAAACACTGACTATTTACATGGAAAGCCTCTCACTATTACTGTTCATACAAGCCCAATCGGGATTGGATGGGAAATTGGGCAAGATGATGAGAAAGGGCAAAGATATGCAATTCACTTTGGTGCTAAAGTATTGATTGAACGACAAAGAAGGTATCCACAGGTTAAAAGAGAATTATGGGGAATTGTGACAACCCTTAAATGTGATAAGGAGTATTTTATGGGTGCTCATGTAGTCATTGAGACTGATTGTTTGCCGATATTGGGTGTGATTACTAGTTGTGCTACCCCAGACATTGATATGCTCTGGTGGATTGCATACATCAAATCTTTGAACCTTGAATTCCAGCATATTGCATGAAGAGATAACCCAGTGGGAAAAATTTTTATCTTGAGTACGCTATGATGGATGAGGAGGAAGAAAATGACTTTATTGCGGCTGAAAATGATGTTGCAAGAGTGAATTTAGCAATGCAAGCTATTGTTGCAGCGTTAACAAAAGCTTGGACAACAAAGAGAAGACACTTTAGATGTTTTGCATCTTGTGTAGAAGTGTTTTTGGAAGACAAATATGTAGGAGAGTGGCTGAGAATTTGTCAATACCTTAGTACATTAACAAAGAGAGATGAATAGTCAGATGAGGAGTTTAAAAAGATTAAGAGGAAAGCCTATGGGTTTTTCTTAAAAGATGGATACTTATGGAAACATACTAAAAAGAAATAGGGTATGGCATTGCGAGTTTTGGGTGATAGAGCTTCACAAGTAAATGTTATGCAAGAATTTCATGAAAGCTTATGGGCTGGTCATAGAGGTGTTTGGGGTACTTTTGCAAAGATCAAAGAAAGATATTGGTGGCAGGGTATGTATAAGGATGTTGCTCACTTTGTGGAAACATGTACAACATGTCAAATGTATTCATCTATGAGACATTGAGTTGCATTGCAGCCCACATATCCATTGTCTCTTCATTTTAAGTGGGTGGTGGATTTGGTCACAATGCCTATATGTCATTGGTAAATCAGGTATCTTGTGCTTGCAAGTGAAGACTTGACTACTCAAGTGGAAGGGAGAGCTTTATGTACTAAGACAACAAATTCTATGTGTAACTTTTCTCTTAGAAGAGATCTTTTGTCGGTATGGCTATGTGGGAAAAATTACTGTAGATAGGGGTGAGCTGGATGCAGATGAAGCTCATGATTTCTTTGCACGGTTGGGGATTAAGCTTGCTTTAACTTCAGCCTATAACCCTAAAGGAAATGGAAAAAGTGAAAGAGGTCATCCACCTATTGTGAAGGCATTGGCAAAAGCATGTGGAGAGAAGGTAAAAGAGTGGCCATGATTGCTCCCTTATGCTTTATGGGCTAAGAGAACAACTCATAGTGCCGTTATAGGATATATGCCTATAGAATTGATGTATGGTCAAAAACCTATCATGTCAATAGAAGAGATGACAATCACATGGAGTGTGCTACCTTGGGAGGAGGAGTTGAATCAAGAGGAGTTATTGGCATTGCGCATTAGACAGTTGGAAAGGAAGTCAGAAGACATAGAGGTAACAGTTGCAAAATTAAGGATAGCAAGGATACAGAACAAGAAATGGTTTGACAAAACACATAGACTGAGTCCAAGAACCATACAAGATGGAGATTGGGTATTGGTTTATGATAGCAGTTTAAACAACTAGCATAATGCCATGCCGAAAGTTTCCAAAAGATGGTTTGAACCCTATGTGGTAAGACATGTGTTTGATAATGCTACTAATGCATTAAATGAATTGGATGGCCGGACATCCATAAAACTTCTGGTAGCACGAAAAAGAATCAAATTATTCAAGAGGCGGGAATCTATTGCCTATGAGTTGCCATAATTGGAAGAAAATGGTGGCCATGATACAGGGGGTGGCTAAGAAGATATGGAAGATGAAGAAGCAAAGGATATTGTTACAGAGGATGAGGAGGACTCAGAGTCCGGTGACAACTAGGATTTTGGCACACACGGGAGGATGCGCAGGTTCAGAAGGGGTGTATGTCGTGATGTTATGCAAACATAGTGTGAAAAAGCATGGTCCAAGAATGCATCATCATCCGACTTTATTATTAATCAAGAGAGTCAATGTGATCTAAGTCATTAGTGCTAGTGTCTGTGGCATGGATTATCCAAAAAAACTAGATTTTTGGATAATTTTAGCCTATTTTTTATATTATTTATTGTAAAAATACGAAAAAGGTAAAAAATCTTCTAGATTAGGATGGCATGCAAAAAGCAAGTTGCTTTTTCACCCAGTTATGGGATTTTCATAAAAAAGGCAGATTGACGAAATCACGTGCATCGCGATCATTGTTGACAGGCTGAAAACTATAGTTTTTTGAACTAGAAGAGGAAGAAGAAGTGATCTAAAAGATCCGTGAGCAGGTGTCTTGGGGTTCTACCCCCCTTTTGGAGGAATCAGATTTGGGTTCTGAGCAACAGAGAAGGAGTTGTTATTTCTGGTCAACGTTTTTGTTCTACGAGGCAACTCTAGGAGATCTAATGCCTGGAGAGTGCTTCTAAGTAGTGCCAGACAAATGATTTCAGGTTCTGTCAATACATATTGATTTGATTCATCGTGCTTTGTTATTATTGTGTTTACCTCTTGTGTATTCTTTATCTTCTCTTCCATCTCCTATCTCTAATTTCTTCTACTTTTAATCCCCGGTGGATTCAACCTTTCGACTAATAACCCTCCGACAGCGTTCGTGTGGGTATTGCAATGGGTTGTGCCATCATGATGAATGGGTTTATTCTAATGGTCTATATCAGTGGAATAACAATCCCACTTGAAGTAGATTTTCTTTTTGGGGAAAGGGAAATGTTAGAGCTTCTCCTCCCCTACGAACTGACTAGGATATTTATTGGGTCAAAAATACATCTTTCTCAAAGATATTGGACTACTACACTTAGGAGAATATCTCTTAATTATCTCAGCTCACTCTCTAGCCCTTTTTGCTCTTTTTTTTTGTTGAATCCCGACTTGAAAGTGTCTATCAGGAAATGACAGATATATTTCAATGCTCTTTGGTATACATTAAAAAATTGGTCCCTATTAACCAAGATTCGAAAGCTGCCACTTATTAGTGGCTCTTGACAAATGCACGACCTAAATCAGGACCTAAAATGGACTTGACACTAGCTTTAGGGCTTCTAGATATAATTTGACATGAGTGGAAGTGCTTCTAGATGAGGGTAGCGTTGCCAAAAAAGTAGAGAAAAATCTCAAAAGATTAATGTTCTATTAAAGTAAAAACTCAAAATCCTCTTTGAAATAAAATTTGTGAAATAATTGATAAAATAAGAAAAATGTGTTTTTTGTCTTATAAAGTACAAAAATTAGGAGAATATTTGTAATTGTGTAATGAAGATAAATCATGAAGGTTTGCTTGATTTTATCTTTATTTGTATGTTAAAGTGCATATTTAGAGCTTGTTTCTATGAAAAATTGTCACAAAATCTCTCTATATCTATGCAAGCAAGTAAAATGTAAATGGTAGGGGATGTGGGATTAAAATAGAAATATATTTGATTAAGTTGCTAATTTCTTTGCATATCTTAGTATATAAGCCATGGTGTATATAAGTTTTAAGGGGTTTAGTAGCAGAGATTAACCTAGTGCTTATGTTTCCTAGTAATGTAGCACAATGCAAGTAGAAAGAAATCATGAAAATATTGTTTATGCAATTCACGTTGACTATTTTTTGGTTAAGTTGTTTGAGCACAAAGTGCTATACACATTTCATATGCAATCTAAATATGGTATCACAAGATAAATTCTTTTATACATTGCAATTGTATGTCTTGCTGACAACCAACGTTGAGAGTGTAAGATTCCCTTTGCTATAGGGTAATATAATATCTTGGGAAATGGATTAAGTGAGAAATATGCACAATCTCCTTGATCGTTAGGTTTATATTATGAGAGGACTTTGTTACACTTGTGTTTTATGTTGGAGATGGCACATCCTAGGGCCAATCCTATAGGTGTAGGATAGCCATAGCAGCCATATTACTTTGCTAGGGGAGCTCTTTGTGTATGTGAATTGAGGTGTTGATTACTTGTATGTCTGGCTACTCCCTTCGTTGGAGTTAGGAAGGGGAAAAGCTATTGGACTGCAAATCGATACAAATGCTTGATTTATTTAGAGTAGTGTATAACCTCTAGATGCTCCTGGCCGTGAGGCCATGAGGATGGTTTGTGAGCATAGGAGGCCTCTAGCTAGAGCCCTAGAGCTTGTGTCGAGTGTATTTTAGGTCTCGACACTTGTACTTTGCTTTCGTAGAAGACAATGTCACAATTGGTTGCTTCTTACTAATCCAAGAGAAGATTCTTAAACCTAAAGAGAAACAATATTCGAAAACTCATTTGTTAGAATCTCAATCACCTGCCTAATTTGAATCAGAATTCCCCATAAGAGCACTTCTGGAACTATATGTGATACTATAGTCAAGAGTTTCCTTCAAGTCTTTGAGCACCCATATCCTAGGTTTTCAATTACTTTCTTGTGTTTTTTTTAGAACCTATCCAAAACACCAACAACAAAATTAGTATCTAGCTTGGTGTCACACAAGTAGATGAGGCTACCAACCAACCTCCTATACCTCCTAATGTCTTCTAATGTTGATGTATCTTTAATGGAGAACTTCACATTGACCTCCATAGGTGTAGCTATCCCCTTAGACTCGGTCATACCAAATGCTTTTAAGATCTCCCATGTATACTTCTTTTTAGAGATGAAGATTTTGCCACACTTCAATCCCAAAACAATAGTACAACAAGCCAAAGTCTATCATTTCAAACTCAAATCTCAAATATTTTCCCATCTAATGAATCATATCTTCATAGTCACCTATAATAACAAGGTCATCCATAAATAGGAAAATCACTACAAACTTTGCACCATCTCTGTAAACATAAAAGTTAGCATTCGAGGCATATATTTTGAAATTCAAGCCTAAAAAGAATTTATCTATTCACTAGTACCATGTTCTAGGGTCTTCTTTCAGCCCATATAATTCCTTTTTTAGCTTACAAACTTTCTTATCAAAATGGAAGGCCTCAAATCCTAGTGATTTAATCACGTACATCTCCTCCTTGAGGTCTCAATTCAAGATCAATGGTTTAATAATATCCACTTGGTAAACTAGCCATGTCTTATGAGTGGCCACTATTACAACTATATATATCATCTCTCACTTGACTTGGGTCTCACCTATATATACTAACTCTACATCAATGTGAATCATTATTTGGGAGCATGTCTTGTGTATCTCTCTCGTACTCTCTCACTCTCTCAACATGGTATTAGAGCTATGGATGCGTAGCAACAACAAGGAAGATAAATTGTTTCATTGTTTATACTTGATTGAATTCTTTGCACAAGTGATGATTTGATACATGAACTTGTTCGAATTAGAAGTATTAGTTAATTTTGTCTTTAAAAACAAAGTGGTCGTGCGTAGCTCTCGTCGTGCTCTAACATCCTGTCAAAACCGCTTGTCAATCGGAGTTCTGGATCAAAAGTTATGACAATTCAGGATTCAAGACAACAATTCTGCTCGAATCTACAATTCTTTATTTAAAACTGTAATTCTAATTACAGTTCTTTAATCCCCAATTACAGTTTGTTAATCGCCTGTCTTCGTTAATGACGTTGATTATAACAAGCAAACATCTTGCTATTTTTAGCGATGTTTATTCTCGTTCACGTTCTTTGTTCAACCGAAATAGCACTTTTCTTATATGCGTCATCTCGTCTTGCACGTTACGTCTCTCTATTTTGGGCTTTCTTTTTAGTCACTCAATACTTTTCGTCGTTCTTACGTGCATCTCCCTATTTTGATTGTCACGCATCTCAACTACGCTCGTCTTGTTCATGGTTTGCAGATTCTGCGATCTCATCTTATTCATTTTCTCTCGAGATACAGGCATGGCCAATTGCGTAATTGTTAACGGATATCCGTCTGACCAACATTTGGTTCCCTTCTTCCAAGGACAATGCTTTCCTGGGTGGAAAGCAAAGATGATGCTAATTCTTGAAGGTGACGAATTATTTGATATTGTTTTGGGCAACCTGTCTTGCCCAATTCAACCTATTGATGTGATGAATGACAATTCTCTGATTATTGATGGCCTGTTATTTGAACAATGGAAAATTGATCATACTGATTGGATTTGTTGTGACAAAGCAGCTCATCGTTATATATTATGTGCACTTCTTGTCTCACTTATGTTGGATGTCTTTCATCTGGAAACCTCTCATGCTGTTTGGGAGTATCTTATCTCAACGTTTGAGAAGAAATCAGTCACACCAAAATTTTATATCTCCAAACTCATTTGAAGAATCTTCAATATAAGGTTGGTACTTCTATGCACTCTCATATCGAGGCTTTTAAAGACATTATCAATCAGCTTGGTGCTGCCGGTGCTCCTATTGCTAAAAATTAGATTGTTACTCAACTTCTTCATACCATCAAAGATCCTTTATATGGCAATATCAACACTATTTTGTCTAACAAGGATGATATCCACTTTGATAAAGCATGTATATCTCTTATTGAATATTCTCAATGTCATGGGCATCATTTGGAAAAATTTGATGCTGTTTTGGGCACTCGCGAACAAAGGGATTTTGATGCTGCTTTTGTTACTCGCAAGCGTCCCACTTCACGTTTTCAGCAGGATGGACGCCCTAATCAAGGTGGTAAATCTTATCGTCTTGCTTATCCTAACAAAAATTGTTCTTATTGTGATAAGAAAGGCCATGTGGCTTCTGATTGCTGGGCATGTCAATATGATGAGGAGCATGGAGTTACTACAAAGCAACCTCACTCGTCCAAAAGTTTTCCTCCTTGTGATTATTGTGCACATACAGATCATCCATCTCGTCATTGTTATAAACGCAGATATGATGAAGAACGTTCTCGAGCTTATATTGTTCAACAAACTACAACTTATGATGATCATACTCATCAGGAGCTCAATTTCATCCATCATGATATCTCTCCAGAAAAGGTACTTCATGTTCATGATGGTTTTCTATTCATCGTTGATTCAGGTGCCACTGGAAACATGACATACCAATCGCAGTGGCTTCACAATTATCATTCTCTTCCTGTCAAGAAGTTTGTTTACCTTGCGGATGATACGACTTGTCAAGTCAAAGGAGTGGGTGATTTATATCTGGGGACTCTTTCATCCACTAGAATATTAAGAGGAGTTCTTCATGTTCTAGATTTGCAAAGAAATCTTCTTTCTGTTGCTCGTCTAGTTGATCTTGGTTTGTTTGTTGGCTTTGATCATAATCAATGTTGTATAGAGAAAGACGGACATACTATAGCAGTGGCTCCTCGACATGGTAATCTATTTGAGCTATCATTGAACAATACGGTTGCAAATATTGTTACTGCCCCTGGAGATGCAGATTGCAAATTATGGCATCAACGATTTGCACACTCCGATTTTGCCAAAATTGTTGATCTTCATCATCATGATCTTGTGCAAGGCATGGATCTTAAAACTCATCCACGTATGGGAATATGTGAGTACTGTACATTTGGAAAACACCATCATTCACCTTTCCACACTTCTACTTCATCACATTCTTATGCTCTCTTGGATTTGGTTCATACCGATATTTGCGGTCCTTTTCCTTCCTCAAAGTCTCAATATCAATATTTTATAACTTTCATTGATGATTTCTCACGGTACACACATGTCTATCTTCTTTGACATAAGTTTAAGACTTTATCTATATTTAAACAATACAAGATAAGTGTGGAGATTCAAACTGGATTCTCTATAAAGACTCTTTGCAATGACAATGGCGGTGAATATGTATCCAATCTATTTGATGACTTCTGTAAGGATCAAGGTATTCATCATGAGTTTACAGTTCCTTATTCTCCTTAGCAAAATGGTGTTGCTGAGCACAAAAATTGCACTATTCTTAATGCTATATGTTGCATGCTTATACACTCTGTTTTGTCTTGAAAGTTTTGGACTAAAGCACTTCTAACATTCGTTTTTATTCAAAATCATCTTCCAACAACCACACCTGCTGGTAAAATTCCTATAACAATTTGGACAAAGAAGACACCTTCAGTCTCTCACTTTCGCACATTTGGTTGCATTGCTTATATTCATGTGCCCAAGGACACTCGACATAAGTTGGATCCTCCAGGTTTGAAGGCTATTTTTCTTGGTTATTCAGATCATTCCAAAGGTTACAAATTTTATGATACTGCTACTCAAAAGGTTATCATTAGTCGTGATGCTATATTTGATGAGAAGACTATGGGTGGCACATGGTCGTTAAATGTTTCAGATGATACACAGTCTTTGCTTAGTGCATTTTCTTACTTGCTTTGTGAGTTTACTAATTCTGATGATCATAAACCTCCTTCACCTCCAAAGTAGATTGATGAAAATTTGGAGATATATGTCGATCTTCCTATTGAGATAGAGCATGGATTCTATTCTATTGAATATGATGTCTTTGATGATGCTATGTCTGTCCAAGAGGATCCAATATCGTATATGGAAGTTATCAATTCGTCTCAAAGGGATCAATGGCAAGAAGCTATGCAAGCTGAGTACGATTCTTTAATCTTCAAAGATACATGGATTCTTATTGAATTCCCCCCAAATTGTGTTCCTATCAAATGTAAATGGGTTTATAAAACCAAGACCAAAGCTGATGGCTCGTTTGATAAGTTCAAAGCATGACTTGTTGCAAAAGGTTACTCGCAGATTGCAGGAGTAGATTATCAAGAAACATTTTCTCCCGTTGTGCGCTCCACAACTGTTCATATGCTTTTGGTTTTTGCAACACTATTTGATCTAGAAATTCACCAAATGGATGTTAAAATGGCTTTTCTCAATGGAGATCTTGAAGAAGAAATCTATATGGAGCAACCTAAAGGTTTTATGATTGCAGGAAAGGAGCATCTTGTATGCCAGCTTCATCGTGCATTATATGGATTGAAGCAAGCCTCTCGTGCTTGGTTTATTAAGATTGATCAGTTCCTCACATCTAAAGGTTTTGTTACATGTTTTGCTGACCCAAATCTTTACATCAAAAGGGACGACAAATGTTTTATTATTCTTGCTCTATATGTTGATGATAATATTCTTGTGTCAAATAATATTTCTTTCTTGGATGCTATGAAGAATCTTTTATTGACTGCATTTGAAATGGTGGATCTTGGTGAGATACATTCTTGTTTGGGTATTCAAGTTCAACAACACCGAAAACAAGGCATTCTTCTTCTTCACCAGACAAAGTTTATTAATGATATTGTTAAGAATTTTGGGTTGACAAATGCGCACTCTGCCAACACTCCCATTCTTTCGAGCTCTACCAAGGCTAACTTTTTGGGACAGTATCTTTCTTCCCCTTCCACTATTCATTGGATTGCTGCAAAACGTATTCTTAAGTACCTCAAGGGTACTAAGGAGTTTGGTCTTATTTATCATCGTCGAGAGGATTCTTCTTTATCTTCTTCAACTTCTCTTGACCTTCTTGGATATAAAGATGCTGATTGCGCAAGTTCACATTTATCCATGAGATCTACAATTGGGAATTGTTTCTTTGTAAATGGATGTTTGGTTTCTTGGTCCAGCAAGAAACAACGATGTGTTGCGGTTTCTACAACTGAGGCCGAATATGTTGCTGCATCATTGGCAGCTCGCGAGCTAGTTTGGCTTCGACAACTACTTGCAGATTTGGGACATCCTTCATCATCTAGTACACCTCTTTGATGCGACAACCAAAGTGCTATTAATCTTACCAAAGACTATATACAACATAGTAAATCAAAGCATATTGCTATTCATTATCATTATGTTTGACATGAAGTCAAGAAAGGTTCCATTATGGTGGAGCATTGTCCCAGTGATCAAATGGTTGCAGACATCTTCACAAAAGCTCTTAGTGAAGCTCACTTTAGTTCATTAAGACATGCACTTGGTATTGTTCCAAGTTCTTGTCTCACTGATTGAGGCATGTATCATTGTATTCAAGAAAACTTTATAGTAAATCATTTTTGTATCGTAGGTATGTGTAGGGGCTCAAGTTTTTCCCTTGTTCTCCCCAAGGGTTTTTTCACTCGCAGCGAGAGACCTTTGTTTGAGTGGGGATGTTATAACTATATATATCATATCTCACTTGACTTGGGTCTCACTTATATATACTAACTCTACATCAATATGAATCATTCTTTGGGAGCATGTCTTGTGTATCTCTCTCGTACTCTCTCTCTCTCTCTCAACAGCCACTACAAGTACTGTGAGAATAGTGATATTATGTATGAGCTATCTCCCTAGGTATGTCCCTTCATTAGTAGACATTGTGCAACATCATCAACAAGCCAAAGTTGATCTTCATCGATATGCTTGAGTGATGTGAGCTTGCATACTACTGGATGGGGATGTGAGTATAAGTTGCCCTTTGAATCTATCAATAGAGCATGAGATAGAGGGTAGGGTGAGTGACAAGTCCTTTTCCTTCAAATACAAAAAAAGTTTGTTCTGCGGAATGGAATGTTTCACACAAGGATTGGCTTCTTAGTACACACAGCACAGTTTGTATGGAATGCATGAATACAACATAAATTTTTCATAAGGCATACAAAATTCACACAAAATTGATAGTGAGGATTACGTCAATGGATTTCAAGAACTAGGTTGCCCTCTTGTATTTATCAATAAAGTCTAAGACAAAGGGGGGGTAGAGCGTGACCAACCTCTTCTTTAAAAAACTGAGAGGTGAAGGTTGAGGGAAGTTATGACAATTGGCAATTAGATACATTCTTGTTTCCCTCTATATACACAAATGGGAGAAGGGAGGGAAAATAAGAAGAGAAAAAAGGGGAGGACAAAGGGAAGATGTGGGAGAAGACCATGAGGGGGTCGATGTATGATAGGGAGGGGGAGAAAGAGAGAGATAGGGGAGGGAGGGAAGAAGGTTGTGTGTGTGTGTGGGGGGAGAGAGAGAGAGAGACTAGAGAAAGAAATGAAGAAAATAAAGAAAGAGAGAGACAAAGAGCGAGGGGAGAGGGGGTAGGATGGTTAGGGGAGGGAAATTGTTTTCTAAAATAAAGTTAAAAATAAAAATAGTTGCTTAATCTTTTTTGTGTGGTGTTTAAAAAATTAAAAAAAAGTGAAGCTCACCTCGTTGCATGCGAGTGTGTCCCACACGAGGATGTCCCATGGTAGGGGTTTAAAAAATTTGTTGATAGAGCAAAAGTCGGATAGAATAGTGCACATCATGGGATGGATTATGGGCATTCATGTGGGCATGCAAGGGGTTGATATGCAAAAGCATGGAAAAATAAAGTCTACAAAATCCATACGTTGGATTAAAGAGTAGGAAAAAAAGAAAAGTGGATAAGACGACAAGAACATAATTGACAACTCAAACAATGCCTCTAGTACCAAAAATGTGTGCTTGCATGGAAACAAGGCAAAAAAATGTGAATTTAGCCACAATAAAAGAGTAATAATAATAAATCTATGTGTGAAAATGGAGTGTTGAAAAAAGAAAAAAGGACTAGTCTGACAAGTCACATAGGGATGTCAATAAGTCTAAACACAATTCTAATAAGAATAAACCACGTTGTCATAGAAAAAATTTAAATACTCAAAAGAGAAAGACTCATAAACACAACAAATTAAAAACAACCAATCTACGTGAGAGTGGAATTTAGGTGCCGGGAAGTGCTTAAAAATAGCTAAAAATTATGAATATCAAGGGAAAAATATTCAACGCCAAAGGCGGCGGCTCGATCTAGAATGATTTTAAGCGTCAAAGTGCTTTAAAGGTGCCCGAGCGACACTTGTTGATTTTTCATAAGTTTTCAGACAGTCGTGTGGGTTGACATGAGCTACTGGCCAATGCGGGATGCTAAGCCGGACGCCCAGGATTTTTTAGAGCTCAATTCCGAGTTCGGACGGGGAAATGGCCACAAAATGGTCAAGATATGAAAAGGTGGACACTTGGGAGGCCAAAATTGGGCATGCCTTTTGAGTTTGGACCCTCCCTCGCAAAATTTTATGCACCTCTTGATCAAAAAACGTGGAGAGAGAAGGAAGACATGGTGTGATCAAGAAATGGCGCATTTTTAGCTCTCTCTCCTCTCTCATCATGATTGTGGGCTGTGAGTACCCCATGGAACAGACATTGGGGCTGATCTTCTCCTTCTTGGCCGATCTTATCGCCGCCCTTCGCTCGTAGAATGGTGGACTGAATGAAGAGAACCAGATCTAGTCTTTCTCTCTCCTCCCTCTCTCTCTTCTAAGGGGGAATTCATGTGGGAAGAAGAAGGAAGAAGAAAGAATGATGGAGGGTTGTCCGACATGGATCGGATTGCTCCACGGGCTGGAAATGGTGACTTGTGATCGTCATGAGCATGAAGTGCTGCTGATTTTCAGATTTGCAGCCATGGACATGAAACCCGAAACACGCTAATAAGCGGTAATTCAAGTTTTTCAAAGGAAATTTGAGATTTCATGGCTTTCAATTGATAAGATGTTGTTCATGTGGGCTAAAAATTGTTTATGTTGCTTTTTTCTATGAGTACTTGCTGATCATAATCAAAAAATCAGAAAAATATGCATCTTGTGACTCAAAATAATACACTAAAACACGTAAAATATGGAAAATCAAGGGGAAATGATGTTTTTGGGCATAAAAATGGGAAAATGAATAGGAACACCAACTAAATTTTCAATTTTGCTGCAAGAAGGAACTAAGGGCCACAGCCCATAACTTATTTTGGATTTTTAGTAATTAAATAATACAGAAAATAAGGGAAAATACAAGAAAAATAGAGAAAAAACACTAAAAATAGGGGAAAAATGCATTTTGGGTGCGGAAATTTAATGAAAAATTAAGAACAATATTTGTGAATGGTTGTGGGGACTGAAGCATGAGGATTTGCCTCAGTTCAACCCCACCTTCTTGTTCTAGTGTGTTTTTCCCGCTTGTTACACATAAAATGATGGTAAAATGCCTCATAAATCTATGCAACGATGCAATATTTAAACGGGAAAGGGTAGGGAAGTTGAAATACATCTAAATGCCGTGTGAGATGATGGAAAAGTTGCTTATTTCTATGCATAGCATTTAGGACGAAAAATAATTATAAAATAAGAGCTTGGTAGCACGAGGATCACCTCGGTGCTAGGCCCATGCAACGAAGCACGAACGCTAGAGAAAAGAAACCATTAAAAGAATGTTTTTGCACTTGTGCACGATACTGTTTTGATAAATGTTTGAGCACTAGGCATCCACCAAATGCATAGAGCATGAAAGGAATTTAAAAGTAGTAGTGACCAGCTCCTGGACATGCATTGCAATTGGTTTATTAGGACATGACCTACGTTGAGAGGCAGTGAGGTACCCATGCTGTAGGTAGACGTGGGTCCCAAAGAGAAAAGCAAGTGAGGAAGAAATGGTACACTCCTGGACACGCCTATTTGGTACCTTGAGTGACTTTTGTGCGATGTGTCTATTTGTTGAGCGACGCACTGAGGGGCCAATCCCCAAGGTGTAGGAGAGTCGCACAGGGTTGACGGCATTCAGCCATAGGAAGAACCCCATGTGTATGTGATTCGAGCCTTTTGGCCATGTGAAAGGGACTCCCTCTGAGGAGTAATATTGGGTTAGGATCAGTTGAACTACAACGTATTACAAACGCAATGTTTAGGAAGGCATAGATTTTGATAGACGCTCCTGGCCACGAGGCCGAGGGGTTGTCTTATGCGTAGTGACGAGGCCCGGCTAGTGCATGAGCTAGTGCCGGCCCATTTATAGGTCCATCAATGGTGCATCTGCCGGGAGCCGCTTAAAAGTGGCGGTCCTCGAATCCTGGTTGTGTAGGGACCAACTTGCAGTTTATGCCAAAGGATACTGAGATTGATCCGTTATTTATCGATAAGCATCGTCTAGCAGAAATCCAAAAGCAAGAGAGAGATGAAAGAGCTAGGCGACGTGCTGAAATTTTTAGGAGATATTCCCCTAAGCGTAGCGGTGCTGAACCCTTACGAGGGAGTGGATCTAGTGGTCTTGGGGTCACAAGCAGTAAGTTAGGAGAAGGTGGAAGCCTTAGTGCTCCCCTTCCTGCCATAAGCCAGTCTACATCAAGTGCGGGAGGCGCAACCTCACCGTCCCCTATTCCTAGTGCAAATCCAGTTTTCGTTATGGCGCAACCTATTGCAATTCCAGCAAGAACGACGGATTTGCCGGCTCTAGGTTACACGCTACCCATTTTTAATGGGCTAGTGGAGGAAGATGCAGAACTCCACATTAGGGAGTTTCAAAAGCTGATGTTTAACTGTCGCATCCAAGAAGAAGGACATTTAATGATGTTCTTCAATATGACTCTCAAAGGAAGAGCCGCTATATGGTATCATGGTTTAGAAGCCGGAACCATATTGAATATTGATTCATTTTTTGGAGCTTTTCGAAGGAAGTTTGCCCCTGAAAGGGGTGGGCAATATTGGTTGCGTGTACTCAACGTGACCCGCCAAGAACCACACGAGGATATTCGTGCTTATGCAAAGAAAATAAAAGAGGTTTTCCGTAAGTTGGACACCTCTATTCCTATCCCCGCAGCTGCCCAATTGCAATATTTCCTACATGGTTTGGTCTTTAATAT